>NC_140521.1:21654918-22337418 GCF_964339955.1 Pipistrellus hanaki | reverse complement strand
CGGCTGTCCTAGGAGCCGGGGCGTCATGAAGGTGAAGTCTGCCTTGGGCTTCTGTGGGGGGAGGAGCACCTGTGCTACCCTCTGTTGAAGGCCTACTGTGTGCCCAGCCCTGGAGCATGATATGGCTAAGGCTGTGAGCCCTGAAGTCAGCCTGCCCGATTTAAATCTCTGCTCTCGTCCTTGCTGGCTGTGTGATCTTGGATAAGTCACTCTTCTCCCACTCTGAGCCTGTTTCCTTGTCTGGGAAATGGGGATGAAATGCCTGTCTGCCCCATAGAGTAGCTGAAAATAAGTGGTCAATGCGTGAGAACTTTCCACAGGGATGTTCTCAGCAACCCTGGGTGGAGGGAGCGTGGGTAGGCTCCATCTCCCCATCTTCCAGGGCAGTAAACTGAGGCTCAGGAAGCCCAAGACCAGGGTTAGTGTGTGGAAGTGTCAGGAGCGTGCCCATTCGCCAGGCCTGCTGCCCTGGCTCCGCCTCAGTTGAGCAGAATGAAGGGCAGGAGCCCACGGACGGGACCCTGCCCCTCACGCACCCCCTCCCTCCAGGCCCCGAGCAGGGAGGCAGACCCAGTGTGGACACTGCGAACAGCCTCCCGGTGAGACTACGGGGTCCACTGTGTGACCCTGGCCGAGTCCCTTCCCTCCTCTGGCCTCCGTTTCCCGTTCCGAACAGGGCGGGCGCCGCTGGCAGCAGTCCTGGAAGGTCTAAGTTCTCGCTCCCGTTCCCTGGTGGGTGCCTGGCAGGGGGCGTGAGGACTGGCAGCTGCCAGGCAATCAATCTTTCCTTCATTATTCTCCCCCCACCCCACCCCCGTCCTCCAGGGACCGGGCCTAGGCACACACACAGCGGTCAGAAGTGAGAGCAGGCACGGCCCGTTTGGGAGCTGAACACGGAATAATCTGGGTTAGTTATCCATTTGATCCGGGTTTTTGTTTGTTTTGTGTGTGTATGTGTTGTTTTTTTTATAATGTATTTCTATTGATTTCAGAGAGGGAGAGGAAGAGAGAGATGAAACATAGAGAGTCATGGACGGCTGCCTCCAGCACACTGCCTACTGGGGATCAAGCCCACAACCCAGGTAATCAGCCGTCAACCTGGTTCATGGATGGACACTCCACCACCCAGCCAGCCCCGCTGGGCCATTTGACTGTTGAACTGACGCTGTATCCTGCAGGCCAGGCCTGTGCTGGGTACACGGACACAGCAGTGACAACAGAGACAAAAGCACCGTCTTCAGGGCTCACTGCTAGCCGGGGAGATGGAAAAACAAGAAGACAAACAGCCACCTGGGGAGTCTCGGAACCGGAGGAGTGCTGTGTGAATAACAGCAAATATTTACGGAGCGCCTACTCTGGGCCGCGGGGTTAGCGGCGGGGGCGGGGGGGGGGGGGGGGGGGGGGGGGACCCGGGGAGGTTAAATACTGTGCCCGGAGCCACCAGGGAGCACGCAGCGGGACCCAGAGCCAGACCAGGACCCGTGCACTGTGTGCCGGGGAGAGTGTGGCCAGACCAGGGTCCGCGCTGTGTGCTGGGAGAGTGTGGCCAGACCAGGGTCCGCGCTGTGTGCTGGGAGAGTGTGGCCAGACCAGGGTCCGCGCTGTGTGCTGGGAGAGTGTGGCCAGACCAGGGTCCGCTCCCTGTGTGCTGGGAGAGTGTGGCCAGACCAGGGTCCGCGCTGTGTGCTGGGGGAGAGTGTGGCCATCAAGACCCTGAATGGCCCGGCAAGTGTGGTTCAGTGGTTAAGCATTGACCTATGAACCAGGTCAGGACACATGCTGGGATTGTGGGCTCAATCCCCACTAGGGGGTGCGCAGAGGCAGCTGATCAACGATTCTCATCACTGATGTTTCTCTCTCCTTCCCTCTTCCTCTCTGAAATCAATAAAAAAATATGTTTTAAAAAGACTCTGAGTGGCCTGTCCCCTTCAATCTCTGCAGCCCCAGCACCCCCACCCACACCTCTAGCCCCAACTACTCACAGCCCACTTCCTCTTAGCACGAGCTAGCCACCCATCTGGAACACATTTCCTGCCTCTCCACTCCCCGGGCTAACTCTCCTGTGAGCCCCACAACCACCACCACCTCCAGGAGGCCGTCCTGACCTTCCACGCTTAGTCAGATCCTTCCTCCGGGGACCCTCTCGCCCCCATCTTCCCCTCGTCACAGCAGCGGCCCCTAAGTAGCTCTGACCACTTTAGACACCTGTCTCTCCCAACATGCGGTGAGCAGTTTCAGGGCAGGGATGAAGCCTTCTCTGTGTTCTCAGAGCTTAGCACAGCGTGCACACAGTAGGTGCTCAAGGACGCCCAGAGGACTGGAGTGGGAACTGAGTAGAAGGGCTGGGGACCGCCTCACATGGACTGTGTGGGGTATTGAGGCGATCGATCGATGCCAAGTCTGGGAATGGGGAGCCCTCCTCCCTGTGCCCAACACCCCCACCCCACCCCTCGCCGGCAGCACCTGACTGACTGCATCTCCCAGGAAATGAGCGTCACGCGTTGGTTACTCGGTGAGCTGTGCAGGCAGCGGCCAGGGTCCCACAGCCTGGCTGGGCTGCCCGCTGGCTGTGTGGCCTCTGAGCCTCACTCCCCTCGCCTGTAAACAGGGCGCGGCGGGGGCTCCTCGCAGCCCGCGTAGGGACAAGTGCGATCACAGATGATGGTTAGCACAGTAGCGGGCACAGGGCAGGTTCCCGCCGTGTCTCTGCTGCCACGCGGTGGGCGACACCGGTCCAGGCCCAGCTCCGTGCCAGCGCCGTAGGGATGAATGGGCCAGGGGTCTGGTCAGAAAATAACAATGATCATAACCAAGTATTAACTCACTCACTCTTTGTGACTAAAGAAAGGAGGCGGGGACTGTTACGGTGCCCGTTTTACAGGAAGGAGAGGGAGGCCTGGGAGCAGGCAGATCATAAGTCGTGGGGCCTGGGTTCAAGCCCAGACAGTTACCCACCACCCTATCCTGCCCCTCAGAGCCCGAGACACGCCCTTCCTGGAAGCGTGGCTCCTGGCCGGTTTTGTGACCTCAGGCACGTGAGCCTCTCTCTGGGCCTCAGTTTCCCCACCTGCCAAGAGGGGATCATAGGAGCCAGTGTTGGGAGGCACGTCCGTCCAGGCCTGGGCTGGTGCCCGGCAGGGACCTGCTGGCCAGCGAGCGCCAGGTGGGCCCACACTTCCCAGGGCTGGACCGTCAAGGGTGAGTCCCTGTGTATTGACAGCTCACTACCCCCCCCCACTGGGGGGGCTGGCCGCTAGCTATTCCCAGCGCCCCCCCCCCCAGCCCCTGGAGGAAGCTGAGGCGCCTCCCCCAGGCGCCTATTCCTGTCCCTGACCTCGCGCCGTGCTGGGGAAGCAACAGCTATTTTGAGCCCCTTTTCCCTCCGAGCGTGAGCGGAGGGAAGGCGCGGGAACATCCCAAACCGGAGGCCGCCCATCGCAGCTCCCCGGGATCCGGCCCGCCAGCCCGCGGCCGCGTGTCTCCGCTCCCGTGATGTGATCCGGCTGATCACCACCAGCTCCCTGCGACAGCCCAGGAGCACCGCCCCCCCCGCCCCGCCCCCAGGGCTTCTGCTGGGGGCTGGGCCGAGGGCGCTGGGCTGTGCCCCTCGGGGAGGAAACTGGAGCAGCCACGGCTGGACCCGCCGGGAGAAGGCCCGCTGGGCGCTGGGAATGGGAGAAGATACGTTAGGACAACGCTATACCAACGCCTAAGACCCAGCCTGGCCTGTGTGCGTCGGTCACTTGGGTGCTGTCCTGTGCACTCAAGGCTGCCGAGTCCATTCCGGGCCAGGCCACGTTCCTGGGGGCCTGCAGGGGGCAGCTGGTCCATGCTTTCCTCTCACATCCATGGTTCTCTCTCCCTCTCCCCTCTTCTCTCTCAAAATCAACAAGAATGTGTATTTTTAAAATGTCTAACATTTATTGAGCACTCAGGAGGAGACAGGCCCAGTTGTAAGCACTGGACATGGAGATCAGCCATTTAATCCTCAGAGAGAGGAGACGGAGGTTCAGGGGGGGAAGTGACTTAGCCCAGGCCACACAGCTGGTGAGTGCTGATCCCAGGCCAGCTGGCTCGGAGTCCACCCTTTAACCACGTCTCTCTCCCGACTCTCCCCAGCCCAGGAGGCTCATGTAAATTAGGGGCCCGAACACCGGCTTGAGAGTCAGTTCCCCTCGCCCTTCCTCGCCCTGTGGCCTGGCCCCACCCCTGGGTGAGCTCAGCTTCCTCCCCCGTAAAGCAGAGACAGCGCCCCCTTCAGGACAAAGGCAGGGTCACTGACAGCGCCCTCGGGGGCTGGGCCTCATGGGAGATGGGTTGCACACGGCACAATAAACCACCAGAGGGGCCCAGGAAGCAGCGAGTCCCCCTCCCCGTCCACACCTTTAGGTCCCTCACCCGAGGTGCCCACCGTCAGCGCGCTGCGTATCACCGTGTGGGGTTTCCACACACAGGAAGGCAGGGACTGATGGGACAAGGTCATGGGCCGCCTGGTCCAACCCGGGCTCTGCAGCTCACCAGCCTGTGCGGCTGCCTCTGCTCACAAACGAAGGCTGCAGGGCGTCCGCCCGCCTGTCAGCGGGCACAGGGCCAGCGTCTCTGTGGGAGAGAGTCCGGCGGAGAAGTCGCTGTGCCAGACGGCGGTGCCCTTGTAATTTCAATGAACTTTTGGATGAGCAAATCCTCGCAGCAGGTGCAGGAAGGGAAGAGGTCCCAGAACAGTGAGGATGAGGGGGCGCTGAGAGGCGATGGTCTGACTCTGAGGTCCAGGGGGCCGTGTCTGCCCAGCAGCTGGGAGGAGGTGGCCGCTCGCTCCCCGGCCCCGGGCCAGGCAGAGGGAGGGTTTGATTTTACCCGGATCGTCCCCGTGAGGGCTGTGCAGGGCCTGGCTGATGGGGTTAGAGGAGCAGGAGCCGTGGCTGCTGAACACCGTGCGGAAGCAGACACCGCTTCCCTTCGCCCCGTCCGCCAGGCAGGTCGCCCGGCTCTGACAGGGAAGCCCCAGAGGCCAAAGGCCTCCCGGAATCGCACCCCGATGGGATCTGCCCTCTTTGAATGTCCTTCCCTGTCCCGGACATCCCAGAAGGGGTCTAGAGCAAGGGGCAAAGCACATGATTCGGAGGTGAGACCGAGGTCTCTCGCAGACTGAGACTCCTGTGTGACTCTGGGCAAGTCAGGTCCCTCTCTGAGCCGCGGAGCATCAGGGACCTGCCCGCAGGCGGGGCTGTGAGGATCAGGTGAAGTCCAACACGTAAGTGCTTCCTTCGGGCCTGGCACAGAGTCAGAGCCTCATCAATGCCAGCCCATTGATTTAGGGGAGGAAGGGAGAAGGAGAGAGAGATAGAAACATCAATGATGAGAGAGAATCATGGATTGGCTTCCTCCTGCACACTCCCCACTGGGGACAGATCCCGCAGCCCAGGCATGTCCCCTTGGCCGGAATGGAACCTGGGACCCTTCAGTCCGCAGGCCGAGGCTCTACCCACTGAGCCACACCGGCCAGGGCTAAGGCCGCTAGTCTTGCTCCCGCCCCAGAAGGCCCGGCGGGGTGAGCCGCGGTGGCCCCGCTCCATCGCAGGGAGATTGATTCAGCGGCGGCCCCGCCACCTCCAGGGCCGCCCGGATCTCCGGTCTGGGAAACGCTGTGGTTGATGTTCACGCAGGTTCACAGGCTTCGCCGGAATGAACGTTCCGGTGTGTCTGATCCAGAAGCACAAACGGCGCGTGGGGGCCTCCGATGGGAAGGAGGGGGCGCTCAGAGGAAGCTCCCTGAGCCCCTCCTCCCCGTTTTCCGGTCTGGGGTTCCCCCCACGGGGTCCCCCCCTCCCACAGGGTCCCCTCCCGCCACCCCGGGGTCTGCTGCCCCCTCCCGCCTCCGCTCGGAGCCTCGAGCCTCGCCCTCCCGCCTGGGAGAGGGGGTAACAGCGGCTCCCGGCCCCGCGGACACCCGCCCCCCGACACCCCGCCCCCGCCGATACCCTGCCCCCCGCCCCCCCCCGCCGACACCCCGCCCTCCGCCCCCCCCCCGCCGACACCCCGCCCTCCGCTCCCCCCCCCCGCCGACACCCGCCCCCCGCGGACACCCGCCCCCCGCGGACACCCCCCCACGCCCCCATCTCGCCGCGGGAGGAGGCGGCCCTCCAGGCCGGGCGGCGGGGCGGGGGGCGGGGGCGGCGGCCGCGGCCCCGTTAGCCGGTGAGCGATCGGAGCCGGAGCCGCGGGGCCGCCGCCGGGTCCGGTCCTCGCGGGGCCGCAGGAGGCCCGGCTGGTCCGGGGCGCGGGGCCGGGACCGCGGAGCCTCCTCCCGGGGCTGCCTGCGGGGAGGAGGGCATCGTCCCCAACGGCGTGTCCGTGCCGCCCGCGGGCCTTCCCCGTTCCCGCCTGACACCGGCGTCCAGCCTCCGCCGGAGCATCCTCACCGCCCGGAGGCCGCGGAGGCCAGAGAGGAACCGACTCCCGGCGGGACGCGGCGGGGAAGGACCAGGAGCCGCGCCCAGGACGTCAGCCTGCAGATGAGGGACCTGGAGGCGAACTCTAACCCTGCTTCTTTCTCACTGTGCGCGTTCGGTCCGAGCCCCAAGTGCATCCCATAAAATGATGGATTGAGTGAGTTGAAGGCGACAAGTGCAAGGGGAGTGGTCCCACCGGAGCGAGAAGGGGAGCTCGGAGTCCGTCTCTTCCGCGCACTGCGGGCCTCTGCCGCCCCCTGCTGGCGAGGGGCGTCTTAGACGATGAGGTCGTTCTTGGGTGAGGAGAGCCACTATCCTGCGGCCTCCTTTACTGCCCACCCTTCCTCCCTCCGCACCCTCCTTCAAGGCGGTGAGAAGTGAGAGAGGGGAACATTGAGGACTCATTCCACATCTTGCAAGCAATCAGTTGTGAAGCCTGCCTCCCTTTATGGAGCTCACAGGGCCAGCCCCTGACAGTTCTAACGTCAGGAACAGGGATACAGGATAAAGACCTAACCACAAGGCTGGGCATCAAAGTGCTGGGAATAACAAGAATATATACAATAGAACTAGTTTAAACATCCATCATGGGAATATTGTCAAATTTTAAAGTACATGCAAAAAATACGATACTGTGCAGCTAAAAATATGTTGCTGAACATTTGACATGAAAATATAATCAAACAAGGAAAATGAGTCTTACAGGCATTATATTGAATGAAAGGAGCCAGACACACACACACACAAACATGCTGTCAGGTATTTATCTGAAATTCAAGAACAGGAAAAACTAATCTATATATATAAAAGGTTAATATGGTAAGTGTTCCTCCAACCGTCTAACCAGTCACTATGTCGCACACTGACCACCAGGGGGCAGACGCTCAACACAGGAGCTCCTTGACCCACACTGGCCATTTACAGAGAAGTGGCACCAAGGACCTGGCACCCTCAAAGCAACTCTCGGCTTCCCCAAGTGGGACACAGGTCCCACCACCACCCTGGAGCAACAGCCCACCAAATCGCAGCCAATACTGCCTATACCCCGAAAATGCGGCCCACAGCCCAGCCCAGCCTGGAAACAGTCACTGTAAACTCTGGGTAATGATGTCCCAAAGCAATGCCCGGCTTCCTCTCCCGAGCCACTAGCCTCCTTGGAGTTCCTTCAGCCCAGGAACTTGACTGCGTTATCGCCAGGTGCAGACATTCCACACTGTAACCTAATGTCTGTGAAGCATTTTCCCGTGCCTCATCTCATTTGACCCTCTCAGAAATCCTGGAGTAGGTAGATAGGAAACTCAGTCGAATTCTATTTTCTTTTTATTAACTGGAAAACAGAGATTTAGAAAGCTGAGAAACTTGACCCGATTGAAAAGAACTACGAAATTGTGGACCTTGAAAATGACTTTAGGCCGGGACCGGTTTGGCTCAGTGGATAGAGCGTCGGCTTGGGGACTGAGGGGTCCCGGGTTCGATTCCGGTCAAAGGCATGTACCTTGGTTGCGGGCATATCCCCAGTAGGGGGTGTGCAAGAGGCAGCTGATCGATGACTCTCTCTCATCGATGTTTCTAACTCTCTATCTCTCTCCCTTCCTCTCTGTATAAAATCAATAAAAAATATATTAAAAAAAAGAAAAAAAGAAAAAAAAAGAAAATGACTTTAGGTTTTCTCACTGCACAGAATATAGTCAAACACCGCTGCAGTTAAATATTTCACCCTTTGTTCTCTCTGCATGATCTACGCTAATAATCTGCTTCAGGCTGATATTTACTGCTGTGTTGCTGACAATTCCCTGAAAGAGAAGTTGGTGTGCTTCACTGGGCTGGGAAAAGTTTGGC
Organism: Pipistrellus hanaki; assembly: GCF_964339955.1. Taxonomy (NCBI): domain Eukaryota; kingdom Metazoa; phylum Chordata; class Mammalia; order Chiroptera; family Vespertilionidae; genus Pipistrellus; species Pipistrellus hanaki. The sequence goes on along the minus strand of NC_140521.1, from coordinate 22,329,130 downwards.
TACGTAGAAAGCAGGTTTAATTAACCAAGTTTATTCTATATCTATAAAAGGCAAAGCTGGCTTGTGCATGCGACATACATATAAAGCTCTTGCTGGTGCCAATCGCATGCGTGTGTTTCAATCCATCACTGTCAATTGTGAATTTGGTTGACACTTCTATCGATATTATAGAGAAAGGGCGAATAGCGATATTAAAACATTTCTTCTAATTGATTTCCTTTCAATGTACACAAATCCGTGCACTGGGCCTCTAGTCTTTCATAACAGAAGTCAGAATAGAGGCTACTTCTGGGAAGGATTTTGACTGGGAAGGGGGCATGGGAGCCTTCTCTGGCACTAGAAACGCTCCCATAATCTGGGCGGTGGCTTCATGTCCATCTTGTGTAAAAACACATTGAGTTGTATAAGCATTTTATACGTGTTATTCCTCAATAAGACGTTTTTGAGAAGATATTCAAGCAGGAAAAAAGAGTACTAAGCAGTATGATCCTACTCTTAAAAATAAAAGAAAAACATAACAACATGGGCAGCAGTTCTCATCTCAAACTTTTTTCATTGTCTCATTTTCACATTATTGAGGATCCCAAAGAGCTTTTGTTCTTGTGGGCTGTATCAATACTTATCATGGATATTAAAATATAGATGTTTAACAGTCAATTGCATTAGCCATCAGAGTGATAACGTCAGCATATGTCATGTAACCTCTGGAAAACTTTACTGTCCATTGGGAGAATAAAAAAGGCAAATAACATCTTACTGTTATGAATGTAATTTTGAGCTTGGCGGCTTGGAAAACCCAGAGGTCCCAAATCTCACTTTAAGGACCGCTGGCGGGGCGGGGCCCATGGGACGAAGGAGGGGAGGGGCAGGGAGACACACCGCATGACAAATTATTTTCTCTCAGTAACGGATTATAATTTATTTTTATTTGCTGCTTTTAGGTGCTTTTCAATGGAAAATATGCCCTCAGTGGATAGAACATCAGTCTAGGGACTGAATGGTCCTAGATTTGATTCCGTCGGGGTTGCAGGCTCAATCCCCAGTGTGGGGCGTGCAGGATCTCTCTCATCATTGATGTTTCTATATATCTCTCTCCCGCTCCCTTCCTCTCTGAAGTCAATTTAAAAAATGTTTAAGGAAAATATAACCACCACTGATTGGTTTTGCAAACAAAAAACGAGACTCATGTTGAAAAGCCCCAATAATAATAACATATTTGGCTGTATGGAAACAGCAAACCGAGCTCCACGCTGTAAATCCGAGAGTTCCACTTGCAGCTTTAGAGGGAATATGTAAGTGCGCACACGCCTGGGTTGTGCTGGACCAGGAAGTAACCTCCTGAGGGCCCACGCGCAGCACTGCATCCGTGTGGCCCCGCGCGCCGCGGCGGGAACACGAACACCCACCCAGCCTAGACCGCCCCGCGCTGCGCCCGCACCCACCTCGGGGCGAAACTCCGAGCGCGCCAGCGCCGGGCGACGCAAACGGAGGCGGGGCTGAAGGAGACTGACACTGCGCTCGGCCTCTCAGCACCATAGCCCCGCCTCCCCATCCTACTTCCCTCTCTGAGTGGCTGCAGGACTGCGGAGGTTAGTTCCCATTGGCCATCAACAGGCAACAGCTTTGCGCGTCGGGAGCCGGAGCGGAAGTCGCCATGGTGCGGTTCAAACACAGGTAGGCGGCTCGTGGCTGGCCCCTCGGTGCTCTTTCCGGCCCGGCGCCCGCAGCCCTGGCCTCTCTCACCTCCCCTCGCCCCCCAGGTATCTGCTCTGCGAAGTGGTGTCTGACGACCCCCGCTGCCGCCTGAGCCTGGATGACCGCGTGCTGGGCGGCCTCGTGCGGGACACGGTCGCCCGCCTGCACGGGACCTTCGGCGGCGCCGCCTGCTCCATCGGCTTCGCGGGTACGAAGGTGCTGGGGACGGGAACCTGGGGGGATTGAGGGCCGGAGGAGGGAGGGAGGGCACAAGCAGCCCAGGGAGCTGCCAAGCCTGGTGCACGAAGTGTTTTTTGTTTTTAATATATTTGTTATTCATCCAGAGAGGGAGAGGGAGAAACATCCGTGGTGAGAACCGGCTGCCTACTGGGGGCTGACGTGACCTCCCGGTTCATAGGAGGCTCTACCGGGGAGCCATGTGGCTGGACCACTAAGTGGTTCTTTTTAGGCGCCTGGGATTCCCAGCTCCAGGTGTGGACAAGTCCAAAGTTAGGCGGAGAGCTAAGACAGAAGGCAGTGGAACTTTGGGCAAGAACCCCCTGTATCTATTTATATGTGAATATTAGTGATTGCTACTTATTAGGATGACTAGAATTAAGTGAAGGGACATGTGTATAGCTCCTATTAAGTTAGGTGACTGGTTACAATAATATCACATGGAAAGTCCTCAATAGGGCCTGTAAAGAACAGAACACGATTATGTGCATGTAAATGAGGAAGAAGAGGTGCCTTCCCGGCAGCCACACAAATCTAAATTCGTTCCTTTACTGTATGCTCAAAATGGGATCCGTGTTTCCCCGAAAATAAGACATCCTCTGAAAATAAGACCTACTTACAGGTTTCCTTCTGAGTGAAATATAAGGCATCCCCCCCCAGGCTAAACATGAGAGATTTGGTCCACTGATTCTGAAAGAAATAGAGTCACAGGAAATTCAGAAATTGAATTGTTATGATGTTCTAGAAGAGACATGATTGTCATTAATAAATGAGTAAGTTCTTGATACTGTAGGATTCACAGTTTGGTTTGTGTTGACAACTACCGTACTACCGTACCATACACAGGTAATAAATTTTCTTTATTTTCATTTAACAATGTGTACCATATTCTTCTTCATGGAAAAATAAGACATCCCCTGAAAATAAGATCTAGTGCATCTTTGGGAGCAAAACTTAATATAAGACACTGTCTTATTTTTGGGAAAACGGTATATGCACACTAGGGGCCCAGTGCAGGAATTCATGCCCCTTGAAAGGAACCGTGGACGGTGAGGCTGCGGTGGGCACGGGCGACCCTGGTCCTGCCTGCCACCGCTCCCACACTGATAGCGCCGGCCCCACTTGCACCCACTGAGGGCGTGGAGCAACTGGGGCTGGCACCAGCAGCAGATGCACGCTGGGCCGGCACCAGCAGCGAGTGCCAGCGGCAGCTGCTGCCCCGTCTACCCTCAGGAGCAGGGGGAGTGAAAAAGCCCCTTCATGATCAGGTCTGGCAGCCGATGCTCGCACCTGCTGATGGTGCGGCAGCCGGGCAGGACCACATTGTGTGGGAGCAAAACATCCTCATTAACCACTAGAGGCCCACCCTGACGGCCAGCACCCCACCTTGGTCTGGCATCCTCACTCACCTGCTCCATCCCGCCACACCCAACACCCCCCATGTTCCACATGTGCCCCCTGGTGGTCAGCGCACATCGGAGACCAGTTATTTGGTTGTTCTGCTGTCTATTTGTATATTAGGGCTTTATATCGATAGAAGATAGGCATAATGCTACATCAGGTGAGTCTGGGCTGGCTACAGAGCCCAGCTGTAGAGCCTTTCTTGAGCCAAGGGTTTGGATCTCCATCTCCCCACCCCCAGCGTTTTACATTAATGTCAGTGAATGAGAACAACATTTAAAATTCTAAATTCATCAGCTGAGTGATGTGCAAGGCACTGGCCATTGTCTATCCCCTCCCCCCCTTCCATAAATGACAATCTTTCCTTCAGGAATCTGTTTTTACTCATGTGTCCCAAATGCCACTGCCTTGGACAGCTGTTGGCACTCTGTAGGCTTAGTTACCCTAAGACCTTTGACCTGCTGCTGAGAATCCAGTTTCCCCAAACTTTTTTGCCTGCTGTAGTGCGATACCTCAACGCATATACTGGAATAGTGCTACTTCGATGCCGAAAGGAGTTCTACCAGCTTGTGTGGTCGGCTCTTCCCTTCATCACACACTTGGAGAACAAAGGACACCGTTATCCGTGTTTTCTCAACACCTTGCACGTGGGCGGTACGTCAGGCTCCGAGTTCAGTGGTGTCTGGTGGGTGGTCTCCCTGTCCTGCCAAGAGCAGGATGCTTTCCCCTGGCTCTGACAGTCTTCGAGGAAGACGCCTTTCACCACAGGGCTCTTTCCTGTGCCAGGTACCATTAGAACATGCCAGAAGTTCCTGATTCAGTACAACCGGAGACAGCTGCTGATCTTGTTGCAGAACTGCACTGATGAAGGTAAGCAACCCTAACCCAGTGCGAACTGAGCTGAGACTGGCCTCCAGCTGTCAAAAACCTCCCCCCATGTGCCTGCCTTCCCCCAGGGGAGCGGGAAGCCATCCAGAGGTCTGTCTCCAGAAGCTGCTTGCTGGAGGAGGAGCCGGGTGAGGAGGAGCTTTCCGACGGCGGCGAGGAGGCTGCCGAAGCCATGGAGTGAACCTCTGCCGGCTGCACCGCGCCCAAGCCTCAGGCCCACTTGGAGGAACAGGGCATTCTGGGAGGCTGGGAGGCGCTGGATCTTGTACATTCCCAGGATCTCCTTTCTCCATCATAGAATGGATGTTGCTCAAAGCCGTGACACATCTGATAGATTTGTGGCTTTTGCCACAAAAAAAACCCATTCATGTCAGGATGGAACTCTCTAATCCCCCCCCACCCCCCCCAAGTTCCTGACCCTGGATCTCTGAATGGCTTTCGGTTAAGAATGACAGGTTAGCCGGGACCGGTTTGGCTCAGTGGATAGAGCGCCTGCCTGCGGACTGAAAGGTCCCTGGTTCGATTCCGGTCAAGGGCATGTTCCTTGGTTGCGGGCACATCCCCGGTAGGGGGTGTGCAAGAGGCAACTGGTCGATGATTCTCTCTCATCGATGTTTCTAACTCTCTATCCCTCTTTCTTCCTCTCTGTGAAAAATCAATAAAAATAAAAAAAATAAAAAGAATGACAGGTTATACGCCGAAACCGGTTTGGCTCAGTGGTAAGAGCGTCGGCCTGCGGACTGAAAGGTCCCTGGTTCAATTCCGGTCAAGGGCATGTACCTTGTCTGCGGGCACATCCCTGGTAGGGGGTGTGCAAGAGGCAACTGGTCGATGTTTCTCTCTCATCGACGTTTCTAGCTCTCTATCTCTCCCTTCCTCTCTCTAAAAAATCAATAAAATATATTAAAAACAAACAAAAAAAAGAATGACAGGTTATAGCTACTCCAGCTCACAGTCATACTAGCTGATACTTTAACCTACTTATAATAAGTATGTCTGGCTGACCTGAATTGAACTTACAAAACAAAAAGCTGCCCTGTCCAGGCAGCTCAGTTGGTTAGAGCATCGTCCCGATTACGCTGAGGCTGCAGGCTCGATCTCCAGTCAGGGAACATACAAACATCAGCCAGTGAGGGCATGAATAAGGGGAACGAAAATATTTCTTTCTTCCCTCTAAAAACTCAATGGATTAAAAAAATAAAACAGAAAGCTCACATTGCTTGTGCAGGTAATTTATTGCAACTGTTTGCCTTCGCATTCTGTTAGACCTAGAGGTTACTTTATTAAGCAGCAAAAGAATTCATCACTCCAATTTAGCTCAAACCAGGGCATGAGACTACTCTAGACAACGGGGAGCGGGCAGCCGTGCTGCTGCCAACCCGTCCTCCCCTCCAGGGGCTGGACTCCTGCTCCTGTCACTTGAAACGAGTTTGGTTTAAAGGTTGGCAGAAGGTCCATCTTTGCTTGCCAAACAAGCCACGTGGAAGAGGTAAAACCCTCCATCATACATGCAGGTGCAGCCTAGGTCTGGCCCCACAGCCTGGCCATGTCAAACGAAAAACTGCAATTCGAGCTGAGTATTCTATATCCATTTTATTCCATCCCTGTTTCTTTAGAGGACTGAACAGATAGAAAAGATTCAACTACTTTTAAAAGCCTCGCTGAAAGGTGCTGAAACCAGGATGCCCGGCACATGACATCAGAGCACAGCAGTGCGGTTTAACACTCTGGTCTGGGCTGCTTTTCCAGGGGATGTTGAAGGGACTCCTTTATTTAAGGTTGAGAAAAACTAATCACACATGGTCAAAAAGACTAACCTGTAACAAACTAAAAACCTTGGCAGGAAGAGATCTCTTATGAGTGTCAATACTTTATTTTGGTGTAAAGAGGGAAGCTGGAAAATACACTGTATTTAAAATCTTGGTTCCCCCTCATATTCTGGAAACCCCCTCCCCCCAGAACTAATCTGTTCAAACTCAGATACATAAAAATTACAGCAGCAAAACGAAAGCGTGGAGAAAGAAACCAGATGGAGAAGGTAGCCTGGGCCAGTAGTGTCACTTGGTGTGGATGACGGAGGTGCTGAACAGGAGTTTCTGCTTCTGCTTTTTTCTTTTCTTTCCTCCTCTCTCTTCTAAACGAAAACAGAAAGAGAACTTAGTTTAGAATGCCACCCCATGTCCCCTGGCCAGTTTTCATTACTGAGAGTGACAATGGCAGCTAAGAGTACATGTTCCGGAATCAGAATGGCTGTTCTGGAATACCGGTACTTGGATACGCTTTGTTTTTGGACAAGTCACTTTATCTCCCTGGAACTGTTTCTTCAGCTGCAGCAGAGTTACACCTTCTAACAGGGTAAAGTTAGGCATGCCAGGCACACAGGAAGCACACCATTAATGCCATTCTCTAACCATGAACGCCAGAGTTGGTGGGCTTCGAGCCCAATTTCTGCACCAATGAGCCCCCTTTACCAACTCAGGATTCCAACATCTACTCTCCACTGCTGTTTTAGAAGCGGAAATAAAAGCCTGGAGAATTAACCTGGGGTGGCAGAAAGGTCCTCTGTGACACCAATGAAATGTTAGCGGACACTAGCAGGTGAGCCTAGAGCTCAGGGAAAAGTGCCCGGCGATCAGTGCCCTCTGCCCCGGACCCGGGCGGGAAGGACCGCCCTGTGCTGAGCACTCCCCCGCCTTTACCAGAGAGGGCATCGGGAGTAGCAGGTGTGTCCAGTTTCATGAAGGCGGCTTCGATAGCTTGGCTGAAAGAATTCTGGAAACTGGGCACAGGAACACGGTCTGAGTTATCACTCTCCCCGTCGCTGTCCATGGTGGCAGGAGGGACCAAGCTGTTTTCATCTAAAAAAACAAACAAACAGTGTTAAAATTCTAGAAACAACTCTAGAGACTTTTACCTTCTAAAAAGGGCAAAACCCACCTTCACCAGGAGGGCCATCCTCACCTTTCTTTGGAATAGTTTTGGGCCACACATCTGCTTTTGCTTTTCCAACTCTCAGCATCTGCCAAAGTGGGAAAGGGGGGGGGAAATAAATCTAATAATTTGCTGAATAATGAGAACACTGATCCGCCCTCAACTACTCTCAGCCTCTCTCTGGTACATCTACGAGAATATCTGGGACTAAATCTATGAGCTTCCCTCTTAAGAACACCTTCTGTGATTATTAGGATCAGTGTCACATTAGTCTGCGAGCCCCTTCTTCTCTAACAGATTTCCAGAAAGAGCACGCAGTGGAGTTCGGTTCAGTGTCCTTGCTGTTCCCAAGCACGGGGTTTACCTGGGCAAACGAAGGGAAGTGAGAGTCCTCCTCCAGGCTCCCGACGCAGAGTGGAGGGCTGCCCTGGTTCGCAGTGGGTGACACAGGGCTCAGCACAAAGTCTGAAAGGGAACCAGACACTTTATTATATGAGTCAAGTTCCAAAGAGCTAGTGTCCTCTTAGTAAGAGTGAAGAGAGGAACCCTGAATCAGGTATGGATAATTACCTATCAACTCAAAAAGCAAACTCTGACCCGATTTCAACTCTGCCATGTTCTCAAAAAGCCAAGAACAAGGCCCATTATTCATACCAGTGAGCAATAGAGAAGAGCTGTGTTTACAGTAACACCAGAATCTATCCCATCCCCACAGTAAGACCTTCCACATCAGCTGACTCTCAAGGACTAGGTTTGCTCTGTCATGACCTGGTTTGATACAGATGTAAACACTCCAGTAAAGGTATAAAATTTAATCAGGTCAGCTTTTATGTTCCAGTCAGCAGGTGTCGAAGACTTGAGGATATTCAGTTAGAATCCAAAACACACACACAACAGATCCCGAATGAAGAGGCCGGCTTTCCCCTGAGGCTCCCTGGGGAGCAGCCTTCCCAGCCTTTGGCTTCAGGTGGAGCATCTCCCACAGGTCAGGTCTACCTGCTGTTCTGATCACTAGGGGGGGGGGGGGGGGGGGGTATTCACTCCCCCACTAGCAGGCCCTTCCACAGCCAGCCAGCGCTGTTCCACTTCTAGGACCATCCCACTGCTCTTGCTCAAATACCTTCAGGAACACTAGTATGGAAAAACACAATCTTTATATCACAAACAATGTGGTTGGTGTTCTGCTGTATTCCTTTATATAGCGGCTCTCTTCTTAAACATGCTCTTCAGAGCAACCTCAAGATCCAGGTTCTAATCCCAGTCTCTGCCACTAAGGCCCTGCCTTAACCTTAGGCTCCTAATTAATGATAGCCATACCATCAAAAAGGTAACCAAGAGTTTTTAATATTGGACATTTTGTTTAAAATACCTGATAGAGAAATAAAATTTAAGTATCAAAATATCTGCCAGGGGATGAAGATAAGAAATGACAGCTCTCTGAAATGATAGCAACTCTTTTCTTACATGTTTTATTTCCTAACAGTAATACATTCTATAAGAGGGAAAAAATATTTTTAAAAGGCTAAAGGCCTCTTTGAACGATCTCTCAATCCTGGTCTCACTCCCTAGAGTGGAATACGATTACCTGTTTGGAACATAATCACCCCACTATTTTTCTATACACTTAGATATTCAATCCCACAATAAAATGTTTTGCATGTTTTTCTTTAAATCTACAAATGGTATCATGTTGTTTGTGCTAAAAGTTCCTTTTATTCTAAATGTGTACCCATTAGTTCATAAAGAGAGCTATTTTCTTCTTCCTTAGGTATAAAGTACGATGTTTCAAAGTATCAATGCTATAATTTAGCCAATTACTTACCAATAGACTTTGTAGACTATCCCCCCACCACACCTGCTATTATATATAAAAGGCTAATATGCTGTGTCTGACTGTCCAACCAGTTGCTCTGACACGCACTGACCACCAGGGGGCAGACGCTCAATGCAGAAGCGGCAGTGACCTGCACTGGCCATTTACAGAGAAGTGGCACCAGGGACCTGGCGCCCACAAAGCAACACTCGGCTTTCCCCAAATGGGACACAGGCCCTGTCTCCAGCCCAGAGCAACAGCCCACCAAATAGCAGCCAACACTGCCAAGACCCCATGGCGCAAAATGTAGCCTACAGCCCGGCCCAGCCCAGCGACCATCATGGTGGGCATCACGTAATGACATCATATACCAATGACCATCTTCCTCTCCCTAGCAACTAACCTCGTTGGAGTTTCTTTAGCCCAGGAACATGACTTGCTTTATAGCCAGGTGCAAACATTTTACACTGTAACCAAATGTCTGTGAAGCATTTTCCCTTGACCTCATCTCATTTGATCCTCACAGAAGTCCTGGAGTAGGTAGATAGGAGACTCAGTGGAATTTAATTTTCTTTTCATTAGCCAAAAAATGGACATTTAGAAAGCTTAGAAGAAAGTTGACCTGACTGAAAAGAAGAAATGATGGACCTTGAAAATGACTTCAGGCCGAAGCTGGTTTGGCTCAGCGGTAGAGCGTCGGTCTGCAGACTGAAAGGTCCCGGGTTCAATTCCGGTCAAGGGCATGTACATTGGTTGCGGGCACATGGTAGGGGTGTGCAAGAGGCGGCTGGTCGATGTTTCTCTCTCATCAACGTTTCTAGCTCTCTATCTCTCTCCCTTCCTCTCTGTAAAAAAAATCAATAAAATATATTAAAAAAAAAAAAAAAAAAAAAAAAAAAAAGGCGTGTACCTTGGTTGCAGGCACATCCCCAGTGGGGGGCGTGCAGGAGGCAGCTGATTGATATTTCTCTCTCATCACTGTTTCTAACTTTCTATCCCTCTCCCTTCTTCTCTGTGAAAAATCAATAAAAAAATATTTTTTTAAAAAGAAAATGACTTCAGGTTTTTTCACTGCACAGAATAAACTCAAACACTGCTGGAGTTAATATTTTACCCTTTGTTCTCCCTGTGTGATCTAGATTAATAATCTGCTTCGTGCTGATATTTATTGCTGTGTTGCTGACAATTACCTGAAAGAGAAGTTGGTGTGCTTCACTGGGCTGGAAAAGTTTAGCTACATCAGAAGGCAGGTCTAATTAAGCAAGTTTATTCTATATCTATAAAAGGCTAAATTGACTCGCTCATGCATGATACATATAAAGCTCTCGCTGGCGTCAATGGTACTCATGTTTCGATCTGTTACTGTTGATCATGACTTTGGTCGACACTTCTATTATAAAGGGCAAATAGCAGTATTAAAATATTTCTTCTAATAAATTTCAATGTGCACACATTTGTGCACTGGGCCACTAGTTTATAATAAACAAGGTTACAACAAGGAAACACTTGCACCTTCATTCTTTACATCCCAACTTTACTTACCTGCTTGGGAACCTGGACTTCTGCTAAGAGGAGAAATGGAGAAAGCCCCATGGCCCTCAGTGCTGGTGGGACCTAAAGCAGAATCAGAGGAGCAAGTATAGGAATTGAAGGCAGGAAACTGCTGTAGATTCTCCAGGGGAATGTGGACTTCTGGGTCTGCAAAGGAAAAGATGAGAATGGTAGGCCCATTTACAAATTTCCTCAAAAATTTTTTTTGAATATATCTTTGACTTCAGAAAGGAAGGGGTAGAGAGATGGAAACATCAATGATGAGAATCACTGATTGGCTGTCTCCTGCATGGCCTCTACTGGGGATCAAGCCCACATACTGGCTTGTGCCCTGACCAGAATAGAACCATGACCTCCCGATCCATATAGGTCAATGCTCAACTACTGAACCACACCAGCCGGGCAGATTTCCTCAAATCCTTTTCAGCGGTTCAGGTCTCCCCGAGGGGAGTAAGATCCAAACATGTCAAACTCATGGCTTGCTGGCAGCAAGTTTGACATGCTTGATAGACAGAAGTTTCAAAATCCACATTTTTAACTCTATTTAGAGAGTCAAAGGTAAGGTTGATGATCCATCCAGAGAACTCATGGGACAATTATCCCCAGCATTCAACAGATCTCTAATTCTCCCCACCACCAGGTTTTCTCACCACTATACCAAAGATGAATTTAATCTTACTCCTTACTATATGCCATGTACTTTGACCCAAATTAACTCATTTAATTCTCAAATAAGCCTATGAAGGAGGGTACTCTCATGATTCATACTTAAAAACTGAAGAGAACAAGTGGCAGAGCTGGGATGAGAACCCAAGCAGTCTGGCTCTGAGGCTTGGGCACTGAGCCTCTGGACAGCGATGCACAGCTGTATTACTCAAAGATGAGAGTGCTTGAACTTACACTTGCCCTGTTTCTTGTTCTCTTCCATCTCAATCCTACGCTCTCGACGGCGCTCCTCCCGAGCCTTCTTCTGGCGTTGACGCTTCCTCTTCTCAATGTCATCTGTGGGTTGGTCAGATTATGAGGCAGACCCAAGACAACCTGGCCATTCCCTCCTCCTAGTTGACTAATACCTAAAGCCACACGAGTAGTCCCGGTTGGATTGGATGAATAGATGGAGTGTATCAGGAGGTTCTAAGACTCTTGACACCGCTCCTTAAATCCTCCCATACTGGGTGTCTAGTAATAGAAATCCCTGAACTCCACTATATCGAGAAGCAAAGTTGGGGCACTCTTACCTGAGAATATCTCTAGGGTTTCCTTAGAGACCACAGGAGGCTGCAGAGCCAGTTCACAGATGCTGAACTCACAGGTGAGGGGCAAGTGAGAGAGATATCTATGACGCTGTCGAACATCCTACAGTGGAAAAGGGACCAACACTCAACAAAGACCAGGCCTTACTCTATAGACAGAAAATCCCACCTAGACATCCACAGTATACACACTTAGAGTCAGCACTGCAGTGCTCAAGTAATCACCACTTTGAAAAGCCAAACAAAGTGTGAATTAAGCTACAGAAAGGTAGACTAAGTAACCAGAAACAGTTTCTTGGGTTTGTGTTACAAATGAATAAACAGAGCCTGGCAATAAATTATCTAAAGCTGATCAGCTGTTTCTGATTTTCTGTGGTCCATGCCTCAGAGAAGAGAATAAGGAAAATAAAGAGTAACTTCCTGTCAAAAATCTGGGAGCCATTGACAGAATTAATAAGTGGGTATATACATAAAGCAGATTTCCCCACTGCATGAAGGTCGACCTAAAACAGTAAAAAATGAAGCCCATCAACTTAATTTAATTTTGTTTCCTTTTTCTGCAGGTTTTATGGAAAGTTTATAATATCCAAAGAATTTAGGCTTATAAAAAATTTCAGATCAATACAGAAATAACTCTCAATGGGCAAATTTCACATATGTAAATTATCAAGCAAGTTAACTCATAGATATATAACCCAAAAATGCATTTTGAGTTTGCATAAACTAGCTTTTAAAGAGTCCTCCAAGGATTTTTCATTTTCTTGGACATTTCTCTCAAGCAGGGGTCTTCAAACTACGGCCCACGGGCCACATGCGGCCCGCAGAGGAGTCTGATCCGGCCCGCCAGGTTTTTTGGGCAGTGAGCGCAGCCGAGGTGTTACAGTAGGAATTAGTAGTTCATATAGTCCGGCCCTCCAGCTCTCTGAGGGACCGTGATCTGGCCCCCACTTTAAAAAGTTTGAGGACCCCTGCTCTCAAGCAATAAAAGAAACAAAAAAGCCAAAACCGGTTTGGCTCAGTGGATAGAGCATCGGTCTGCAGACTGAAAGGTCCAGGTTCAATTCTGGTCAAGGGCATGTACATTGGTTGCGGGCACATCCCCAGTAGGGGGAGTGCAGGAAACAGCCAATCCATGTTTCATTATCATATCGATGTTTCTCTGTTCCTTCCTCTCTTCTTAAAAAAAAAAATCTTCGTGACTTTTCCCTTTCCCACGTGGGAGTCTGTACTTGTTCTTCAATAAATCTCTACCTCTGTTATACAAAAAAAACAAACACAAAAAAAACCAAGAACACTAAAAGGCCTTAAAAGTTTGTTAACTTGGGTGAGCAGGCCCAACTCCAAGACATTAGGTCCTTGCTGCTCCCTGACCTCCACCTCTGCAGGGCCTTACCTCAGACATGGAGTACCCAGCGATCTCCACCACCACTGCCGAGATCTTCTCAGGGCTCTGCTCCAGGCTGCCATACTCCCGCACGAGGCAGCGCACGTTCACAGGGTGCAGGAACATGTACTGCCCATCCTCCGCTGAAGACAAGCAGCTCGATCACACAAGAGCCGTGGCCAGTCCTCACGATGGGGCCCTCCTCATGGCTAGGTCTGTCTCTCCCGCCCCAAGCCGGAGGCCAAGGAGACCCAGTGGCGATACCTTCTGCTCAGGCCATCTCTCTGAAATTATCTGTTGCAACCAGCCCTCCTCCTCAGGGCCCCTCACCTTGGTAAAAGTAGTAACAAGGAGAGCTGCTCAGGTGTGTGAGGCCTGCGGTGGGTTCCTGATGGCTGGACTCAGTACTAATGGTTCCCTCTGCAAGACTGCCATCTGCTAACTCCGAGTCATCACAAGCCTCTGGACAACCCTTCGGGTCAGGCTCTGGCTCAGATACTGCTTCCTCTTCCTCTACCAGCGGGAGACCAAGAGGACGAGACGAGCGCAGAGAACCAACTTCAGTGGTTTCTTCATCAAAAGCAGACAGGTACTCTAGCACTTCCTGTTGGGACAAATTCCAGGTCAACAGAAAGTACACCTGGCAAAGGTAGGCCTAGGAACAAAGTTCTCTGGATGTTTACTTTAGTGACGCATTCGCTGATGTAACTAACACCTCTGGGGAAAGAACTAATAAGCACCCAGGAAGACTCACAGTTTCCTCTTCATCCAAAAGAGTTTGGCTCTCACACAGTGCCTACCAGCTCAACAGCATGGCAGCCATTTAGTCTGGAACAGGGACACACTAACCTTCCTGGGTTGAAAAACAGACTCCGTCGCCAAGGGAGCCATCAGCATCAGTTGTTCCAGCGCAGCCACAACACCAGTGACCTCCCCTGTGCTTTCAGCCAATCCTGACAGAGCTTCTTCCCGAGTCTAGATCACCAGAGAGAAGACAGGAAAAATCTCAGTTTCCAGAAACAAACTTAACCCTTTGCACTCCAAACCATTCTGGACATTGGCTACCAGCTACTCGACGCTACTTTGCGGCGGAAACGTGCGTTGAAATAACTCAATTCCCCGTAATCACTAATAAACTGCAATGTCCCCTGAGAGGGGACATCCGAGTGATATGCTAGAATTCCGATGTCCCCTGAGAGGGGACAGCGGAGTGCAAAATGTTAAGCTTAAGGGCAAGGGCTTTCAATGGCCTCTCTCAATAGGAATAAAAGTTAAAAGGCAGCCTCGCTGGTTTGGCTCAGTGGACAGCGCATTGAACTGAAGACTGGAAGGTCCCAGGTTCAATTCCAGTCAAGGGCACATGATCGGGTTGCAGGCTCAATCCCCAGTAGAGGCATGCAGGAGATGGCCAATCAATGATTCTCTCTTATCATTGACATTTCTCTCTCTCTTCCTCTCTGAAATCAATAAAAGAGTGTGTGTGTGTGTGTGTGTGTGTGTGTGTGTGTGTGAGAGAGAGAGTGTGTGTAGGCAACAAGACCTACGCTGGCCAGGTAGCCCAGTTGGTTAGAGTATAGTCCCAATATGCCAAGGTTGTGGGTTTGATCCCCAGTCGGGGCACACAAGTAACCAATGAATGCATAAATAAATGGAACAGCAAATGGATGTTTCTGTCTCTCTCTCTCTCTCTCTCAAAAAAAAAAAAAATCAATAAATTAATAGCCCATATGTGGCTCAGTGGTTAAATGTCAACTTATGTAAACTAGAAGGTCTTGATTCCAGGTCAGGGCACATGTCTAAGTTGCAGGTTCGATCCCCAGTAGGGGTGAATGCAGGAGGCAGTCGATCAATGATTCTCTTTCATCACTGATGTTTCTATCTCTCTCTTTTCCTCTTCCTTCCTCTCTGAAAGCAATAAAAATACATTTAAAAAGTTAATAAAAAAAAAAGCAATAAATGTATAAAAAAGTGGAACAACAAACCAACGTTTCTCTCTCTCCCTTTCTCTCTCTCTAAAAATCACTTTAAAAAATGTTAAAGGCACTGAAACCGGTTTGGCTCAGTGGATAGAGGGGCGGTCTGCGGTCTGAGAGGTCCCAGGTTCGATTCTGGTCAAGGGCATGTACACTGGTTGCGGGCACATCCCCAGTAACGGGTGTGCAGGAGGCAGCTGATCAATGTTTCGCTCTCATCGATGTTTCTAACTCTCTATCCCTCTCTGTAAAAAATCAATAAAGTACATATATATATATATATATATATATATATATATATATATTATATTTATATTTATATTTATATTTATATATATATAAAATGTTAAAGGCAATAAGACCCAAGGGCAAGAGTTTAAGTACTTAAAATCCTCATCTTTAAGGGAAACAAAGCCAAAAGCATCTGGTACTCAAACAGGATGATATTCTGCTTAGAGTCTCTGACAATGAAAACACCACAAAAGCTTCCTGAACAGAAATCCAAGAACACAAAACTAGTTTTTACGAACACTGCTGAGAGAGTCCCAGTACAGGAGGCAAGCAGGGGGCAGCCAACCCCTACCGCAGTTTAGACAGCTCTACTTCTACATTTCTTTACCTGAAATGCATGTGGACAATTGCTCTTTACTGCATAAAGTAAAAATTAAGTACATAGGATCCTGCCCAAGGAGGACTTAGAAGTCAGAGGCAGGAATTCAAATACCAGATTCACCTCTTATCAATCAGGTATCTTCAAACAAATTACCTAATCCATGATTCCATTTCCTCATCTGGGAAACAGGATAGTTGTGTCTATCATGCCAGAATATGAAGCTTAAGTGAGATAACTTCTTTTTTAATCCTCACCTGAGTATATATTTTTTAACTGATTTTTAGGGATCGAGAAAAAAAAAAAATCAATTGGTTGCCTTCCATATGCTCCCCAACTAGGGATCGAACTCACAATCTAGGTAAGTGCCCTGACCAGGAATTGAACAAGCAATCTCTGTGGTCCATGGGATGAAGCTTCAACCTAGCCACCAGGTCAGTGCTGGGCTAAATTTAAGTACAGAACCTAATGAATCAATCTCTCAGGGTGTAGTCCAACAACCAGTGATTCTGGTGCTTGTTAAAGCTTCCTGTTGCAGCCCTAGCTGGTTTGGCTCAGTGGAAAGAGCATCAGCCTGCGGACTCAAGGGTCTCAGGTTTGACTCGTCAAGGGCACTTGTCTACGTTGCTGGCTCGGCTAGAACCCCAGTAGGAGGAGTGCATGAGGCAGCCAATCAATGATTCTCTCACATCACTGCTGTTTCTATCTCTCCCTTCCTCTCTGAAACCAGTAAAAATATATTAGAAAGAAAAAAGAATCCCTGTTGCACAGGATTCAAGACATAGGAAATTCTTTATTTGTGTAATTTCCTTGCTGCTCCAAAATCCTCAGCAGATATTGCTAAGGCTTGCTGGATAAGTCATAATACTTTTTCCATAAGGTCCCTCAAATAAAACATCTCTAAAAATAAATCCAAGTGTTTTTTCTAGAATACAAAAAGCATACCTGGTTAACTAACATAGCTAACCTCACAAACTCCAGTGTCTCACTGAGTTATAAGATCATTATAACATGTTCCTTTCCCCTGCAGAGTGCTTAAAATCCAATTTGCCCTTCCCTTCCAGAGCAAATCAGCCTTTTTAGTCATTTCCTGCTTATTATCTTAAATATGGGGCTGCAGTAGCTTATGCCTGCCATCCGTCAGTTTCCAGGGCACGTCTCACCTTGAGCTCCTGGATGGCTGCCTCAATGAAACAGGACTCGGGGTTGTGCTTCTCCTCTGCCAGCTGCTGTTCCAGCGCCACTTTCTCCTCCCGGACTACCCGGTGCAGCACCTGCTCCTTAGAGGCCAGCAGCAACTTGGAGTACTGGCTGTGCTGTTCATCTACAAGAGAGCCAGCAATATACAGTCCAAACATACCACACTCAAAGCTCACAACCAGGTGGCTACACAGAAACTTTCACACACATCTGTTTTCTAAGGTGAATTTAGCATAATTTCCTAAAAATTCCTATCTATAGAGGGAATATGCAAATTGACTGTCACACTGTCTCAAAGATGGCAGCACCCAGTCCTGTCAGCCCCTTAGGAGGTGGAGGTGGGTGGTGGCAGCTGTGCAGTGCGGCCGGACCCACCATCAGCCTCCCAGTTGCCCAGGGTCAGCCTGAGGCACACACAAGCCTCGGATGTCAGCTGCCCAGCCAATGCCCAAGGCACAAGCAAGCATCAGATGGTGGCTGCCCAAGGCTCAGGTAACCAGGGCCAGCTGAGGCTTGCATATCGGCAGTGGCAGCAGCAGAGGTGTGATGGGAGTGTCACCTTCCCCTGATCGCCAGGTCACCTCCCACCCTGAGGGCTCCCGGACTGTGAGAGGGGGCCAGCCCGGCTGAGGGACGCCCCCTCCTCTAGTAATTTAATAATGACCTTAATATAAGGTTTATAACTCTGACCTCATCATATGAGAAATCTTTCCTAAGAAAGATGCAGTAAAAAATTTAGTCAACTCAAAGAGAATTTTGCAGATAGTACATGGGAAAAAAGATTACAGACCAGAATAAAATTTTTAGAGGTACCGCTGGGTAAAAGGATTATGAATGATTTACTGCCTTTACTTCTCCAAGTTTTCAATACTTTTTAAAAATATATTTTTATTGATTTTACCAAGAGGAATAGAGATTTAGAAACACCAATCAGCTGCCTCCTGCACACCCCCTACTGGGGATCAAGCCCAAAACCAAAGTACATGCCCTTGTCCAAAATCGAACACAGGAACCTTCAATCTGAGAGGTCCACTGAGCCAAACAGGTTAGGGCTTTATTTTCATACTTTTTAAAAAGTTTAAAACCATGTTACCTTTTGAGAAACTCTTAAAATGCCCTATGTTTTTCCCCTTTGCATCCTAGTACCTGCCCAGAGAAAACCATTTACAAATTTGTGTATGTAGCCCTAACCAGTTTAGCTCAGTGGATAGATCGTTAACCTGCAGACCAAAGGGTCCCATGTTGGATTCCGGTCAAGGGCATGTACCTTGGTTGCAGGCACATCCCCAGTAGGGGGTGTGCAAGAGACAGTTAATAGATGTTTCTCTCTCATTGATGTTCCTAGTTCTCTGTCCCTCTTCCTTCCTCTCTGTAAAAAATCAATAAAAAATATTTTAAAAAATATTTTGTGTATGTATCCTTCAAATATTTTATATACATTTATATACTCAGAGGCCCTGTGCATAAAAATTCATGCACTGGAGGGAGGCTCCCTCAGCCCAGCCTGCCCCCTCTCACAGTCCAAGAGCCCTCAGGGGTGGAAGGTGACCCGGCGATCAGGGGAAGGCAATGCCCCCATCACATCTCTGCTGCTGTTACTGCCAGCAGTGCAAGCCTCAGCTGCCCCCGGTTACCTGAGCCTCAGGCGGCACTGGGTGGCTGGGTAGCCACCATCTGAGGATTGCCTGTGCCTTGCGCCGGCCCTGGGCAGCTGAGGGGCTGAGGGGACTGGAGGACTCTGGAGGCAGGGGGGCGGTCTGAGCCTTGCTGTGCACCTGCCGCCCCAGAAGGGCTGAGGGGACTGGGTGCAGCCATCTGTGGCTGTGGGCACCACCATCTTTGAGGGTATGACATTCAATTAGCATATTCCCTCCTTATTGGCTGTGGGTGCCACCATCTTTGAGGGTGGGCAGTCAATTAGCATGTTCCCTCTTTATTAGATAGGATGTTCAGCCCTGGCCAGTCTGGCTCAATTGGTTGAGCATCATCCCATGCACCAAGAAGTCACCACTTGGATTCTCAGTCAGGGCACATGCTTGGGTTGCAAGCTCAATCCCCAGTAGGGGGCATGTAGGAGGCAGCCTATGGAGGTTTCTCTCTCTCTCGTTGATGTTTCTCTCCTGCACCCTTTCTCCCTCTAAAAAAAAAAAAAAAAAAAAAAAAAAAAAAAAAATCAATACATGCACACCCATATTTATAAAAAATATTTTCCAAAAATGATAAACTATACATTTTGTTTTACAGGTTTTCATTCAATGTCTTAAAATTTTCAAAATATTTTTCCCAAAAATATTAACACAGAGATCTATCCCATTTTTACCTTCTGTATAGTGTTCCACAATATTATATATTCTGACAAGTTCCTTGGGGAACATTTAGTTTATTGCCAATTTGGTTACAAAATAAATCCTTTCTTTAATAAATTGCCAAGACCGGTTTGGCTCAGTGGATAGAGCGTCGGCCTGCGGACTGAAAGGTCCCAGGTTCGATTCCGGTCAAGAGCATGTACATTGGTTGTGGGCACATCCCCGGTGGGAGGTGTGCAGGAGGCAGCTGGTCGATGATTCTCCCTCTTCGATGTTTCTAGCTCTTTATCCCTCTAATAAATATCATAAATAAAATTTATATATAAATTTTATAAATAAAATTTCTAAATAAATATCATAAATAAATAAATAAAAATTTAATATTTTTATTGATTTTTTACAGAGAGGAAGGGTCCTCTCTATAAAAAAATCAATAAAAAAATATTAAAAGTCATTTATTTATTTATGATATTTGAGTATAAATGCTGGATTTAGGGTTGTGCATATTTTAAATACTCTGAATCCCTATCCCCAAAGGCTATTATTGATTTATACTTGTACCAATAATACCCCTGCCAATAACTGGTGTTGCCAATGTCTTTTTTTTTTTTTTTTTTTTAATATATATGTGTTATTTTTTTACAGAGAGGAATAGAGAGAGATAGTTAGAAACATCAATGAGAGAGAAACATCAATCAGCTGCCACCTGCACACCCCCCACTGGGGATGTGCCCGCAACCAAGGTACATGCCCTCGACCAGAATCAAACCTGGATCCTTGAGTCCACAGGCCAACTCTCTATCCACTGAGCCAAACTAGTTTCGGCACCAATTTTTTTTTATTTTTTGTTTTTAATCACCCTAATAGGGGTTTTGATTTGCATGACTCTTAGCAAAGTTAAATCTTTGTAGATATTTGGAGGTTATTCCAATACCATTTTCTGGGAAAAGTCTGGTCATATGCCCGGCACATTCTTCTACTAGGTTGTTAATCTACTTTTTTTTTAATTATTATATTTTATTGATTTTTTTACAGAGAGAGGAAGAGAGAGGGATAGAGAGTTAGAAATATTGATGAGAATCATCGATCGGCTGCCTCTTGCACACCCCCTACTGGGGATGTGCCCGCAACCAACATACATGCCCTTGACCAGAATCGACCCGGGACCTTTCAGTCCGTAGGCCAACGCTCTATCCACTGAGCCAAACCGGTTTCGGCTGTTAATCTACTTTATAGAACACTTACCTATTCTGGATCTCAATCTCTAGCTTTAAATGTGTAAATTTTATTCTAGTCTATTTATCATCTGTTGACTTTCAGGAATCTTTTCAGATTACAAATTTACTAATGTTTTTTTTATTAACTTTATTTGGGTAACACTGGTTAATAACATTATATAAATTTCAGGCACACATTATAATTGACATCTGTATACTTTATTGTGTGCTCACCACTTGAAGTCTAGTCTGTCATCATAGTTGGCCCTGTTTACCACTTCACCTTCCCCTATCCCTCAAACTTTTCTTTTATAGCATCTATGGTTTCAGCCTGATTCAAAAATCCATATATATCTTAGAATTTATAAAGATATTGTCCTATATTTTCTTTTAAAGGTTCTGGGTGTTTATATTTCATTCTTCTATCCATCAGGAATTAATTTTATGAATGGTATGAGATAGAGATTTACTTTTATCCTTTTTCTCCACCTTAATCCTTACCTGAGGATATTTTTCCATTGATTTTAGGGAGTGGAAAGGAGGAGAGGAGAGGAGAGAAAAAAACACCCATGTGAGAGAGATACATCGATTGGTTGCCTCCTACATGCGCCCAATCAGGGCCAAGGATCAAGCCTGCAACTATGGAACATGCTCTTAACCTGCACTGAAACCATGATCCTTTGGTCCACGGCCAATACTGTAGTCCCTAAGCCAAACCAGCCAGGGCTACTTTCATACCATTTATTGAGAAAGCTCTTTAGCCCCAAACTGAAATGCCACTTGTAATGTTCATTCCTACAGGGAATATAACCCCTTAGACTCTCCCCTCCGTAAGCACTTATCACACTCTGTTATACCCTAACTGCCTGCCTACCAGTCTGTCTCTTCTCTCAGAGTTGGTCCCTTAATAACAGGTACCAAGAATGGCTAATTTGAATCCCCAAGACTGGGCACAATGCCAGATACTATTCAACAAAACCTTGTAAAATAAGAATTAAAGTATACATAACTGAACCAAACTTGAAACCAAAAATTAAGCCACTCTCTGCAAATGCCACCCTAACCTACTAGAATACTATGACTAATCTGGAAATGCTAGAAATTGCATACCCAAAGGCTAAATTCTGGACAGTAGAAAGATATTCACTAGCCTTAAATAATGTACCCAGATTTATTTGCCCCCAAAATTAACCGAACTCACCTCCTAGATGAATAGGATGGTCTACATTCATCCATTTGGATTTGGGCAAGGCCACCAACACACCTTTCTCCCTCTTCATCAGCTGCATGGTAATGGTATCACCAACAACATACTGACGAGACTCTGTGGCAACAACACTGTAATAGGACATTCAGATGTAGCAGGGCAGGGAGTTAGCAAACTGGGCTCTAATCTAGTAAATATCTCCATCTAACCTTTTGAGGTCCTTCTTATGCACAGAACTGTAGCAGATGGGACATTTACTCCAGGTCTTCTCACTCAGTGAAAGATAATGCAGGATGCATGCCCAGCAGAAGATGTGTCCACAACGGGTTATCTTGGCTGCAGTAGGTGGATATAGGCATATTGGGCAAGATGGCACTTCATGGCTACAAATACGCTGAAACAAAATGCCACCACAAGTTACACAAGTCGCACTGCTTTCAGAACTGACTCGGGATTATCAAAATTAAAGCCTCTCCTCTCCCATCCCCATACATCTCTATTCAACACACCTTCATAAAATTGTAACATCCTATTTAATAAGAGTAATATGCAAATTGACCATCATTCCAACACACAAGGTGGCTGCCCCATGTGGACACAAGATGACCATCACAAGATGGCCAGCAGGAGAGGGCAGTTGAGAGGGACCAGGCCTGCAAGGGAGAGCAGTTGGGGGCAATTAAGCCTGCAGGAAAGGGCAGTTGGGGGAGACCCAGGCCTGTAGGGGAAAGCAGTTAGGGGTGACCAGGCCTGCAGGGGAGGGCAGTTAGGGGCAAAGAGGCTGGCAGGGGAGCAGTTAGGCATCAATCAGGCTGGCAGGGGAGTGATTAAGGGGGGAAGCAGTTAGGGGCAATCAGGAAGGCAGGCAAGTGAGTGGTTGGGAGCCAGCAGTTCTGGACTGTGGAGGCCAGGCTAGGCATAGGGACCCTAATGATTTTGTGTGTGCTGGGCCTCTAGTTTAATATAATAAAATAACTGCATAACAGGTATCTTGGAATTCTATAGCAAAGGGGGGGAAATGACAGAAATCAATATATGATCCCATTTACAAAAAATATTTATAGCTACATGTCCATACATAAAGGCACAAAAAGGCTTAGAAGTACCAGTAATTTCCAAAAGAGGAGTCAATGAGACTTTCATTGTATGTGAATCTCTATTTTTTTAAACCTGTGCATATAAAACAATTTTCACAGGTCTCATGTCATTCTCAGAAGACATTATGAATTTTCACAGTTTTGGGACCTACCATTCTGAAAGGTATGAAACCTAGGAGCAGCAAAGGGATACACAGAGCTCATTTCAATAGAAAACATGTAGCAGTTGCTTGGACAGAAGTACATCTGTGTGGTTCATTCACCAGCCACAAGGCTGAGGCCTGATTTGATATTGATTACTACAAATGGCTACCAATGAATAATGTCCATGTAATGAGTCTCCTCTGGGTCAGGAGGGTAACCAGAGCTCCCTCCCGTCAGGTAGGAGATAGGATTGCTTTTATACCTTCAGCTCAGAGCCCTCCAACTCACCAGTCTTGCAAGTCAGTTCCCATCAGAGAGCACAAATGAACTCCAGCAGAAACCAGAGCTGTCTCTGGGAAAAGTCTACAGCAATGCCAGCAGAAAAGGTATCGGCAGTGGACCCAGCCAACAGCTGCTGTGTCACCCCAGACCCAGTCCCTTTCTTTAGTTCTCCCCCCCAATGACAGCCTCTAAGCTAAGGTGAGCTACTTACCACTTGTTCCACAAAGTCCCAATTGACTAAGGTATCAGGATCAGCAAAATGAACTGTGTAGTCTTGGTCTTCAGACACCACAAACTGGCAGCTAGAAACAGGAAGGCAAGGAAAAGGCAGACTGTCAGAATTCACCAACAAGCCTCAGCAGAAATTCAGCTCCTCACTTGGAAATCAAATGCAGGCCATTAGCAGCCACAGTTTGTGAGGCACTGAACTCAGTTCTGAGCCCTGGCTCTATGGAGGGAATCCAAAGACTCAGCAGGTAGGAGTCTAAATCCACGAACTGTTTTTTCCTGCTTCTGAGCTCAGCCACACTGCCTATTAGCCTCCCTTGAACTAAAACTAACCCATCCTGGGATTCCACCAACCAGCAGGAAGCCAGATTTGCTCCCTCACCCCAGAAAGCCAGGAACACAGCTAATCTTCCATGCAGCAGAAAAGGCTGTTTTCACTCAATCACCCGAGAACCTATTTATGTAAAGCACTAAATGGCGACTTCAGTCTAGGTCGGAGGTAAAAGCTTACATTAGAACAGGACACAAAAAGAGAAAGGGAATCAGTATTTCAGCAAATGTATGCCAACCACTCAAACTGGTCATTCAACTCTCCCTTAAGTAAACTCTACTCGTTTACAGAAAAGCTGAATCTCAAAGTAGTTAGGTAAATTACCCAAGATCAAAGGCCAAACAAGATTCAAATCTGGGTTCAATTTCAAAGCAAACATTTTTACAAAGTCATCATGATACTAACGCATTATTTAATTTTAGCATTTATTTATTCACTTACTTTTAAGCACCAAGAGCATTCACTGGGAAAATGTTTTTTTTTTTTTAACAATAGCCAGAAGAAGAAGAAAATATGGAAAAGAAAAAGAACCAGATCTGAGGAGAAACCAAGATGGCAGCATAAGTAAACACCTGAAATTGTTGCCTAGCACAACCACTTCAAACCTACAACTAAAAGACAAAACAGCCGAAACGGTTTGGCTCAGTGGATAGAGCGTCAGCCTGCAGACTGGAAGGTCCAAGGTTCTATTCCAGTCAAGGGCATGAACCTTGGTTGCGGGCACATCCCCAGTAGGGGGTGTGCAGGAGGCGGCTGGTTGGTGTTTCTAGCTCTCTGTCCCTCTCTCTTCCTCTCTGTAAAAAAATCAATAAAATATATTTTTAAAAAAAAAGAAAAAAAGAAAAAGACAAAACAGACATCACCCAGAACCACAGGAAGGCTGGCTGAATGGAAATTCTACAACTAGAAGGAAAGAGAAAAGTACCCTGAGACTCAGAGGAGCTGTGGAAGTAAAGTGCAGAGCTATGGGCGCAAGCAGGAAGGACTGGCAACTGAATACGCGGCTGACTCTTTCAATCGCGGCTGTCTTTTTCTTTTCTTTAATATATTTTATTGATTTTTCAGAGAGAAAGGGAGAGGGATAGACATCAATGAGAGAGAAACATCAATGAGAGAGAAACATCAATCAGCTGCCTCTTGCACAACCCCCATGTGGATGTGCCTACAACCAAGGCACATGCCCTTAACCGGAATCAAACCTGGGATCCTTGAGTCCGCAGGCCAACGCTCTATCCACCGAGCCAAACCGGATAGGGCATGACTTTTTTTCTTTTCTTTTTTTAATTTAATAAATCTTTATTGTTCAGATCATTACATTGCTTCTCTCTCCCCTCCAATGGATCCCCTCCACCCAGTTTCCACCCTACCCTCTGCCCTTACCTCCCCCCGCACTGTACTAATCCATAGGTGTACGATTTTCGTCCAGTCTCTTCCCGTACCCCCCACCCCTCTTCCCCCTGAGAATTATCAATTCAGTCCCATTCTATGCTCCATGGCTGTCTTTTTCAATCGGGAGGGAAACACAAGCTCCCAACTGCTCTGAACTCCAGTTCCAGTGAGACTCTGGGGACCCAGGCTCATAAGGGGAGAAACTGGGCTGTCTGGCTTCAGGCAGAACTTGAGGGCGGCTTTCTCTGAGAGGTGTGTGCAGCGATTACTGAGGGATACGGAGACCCAGGGGCCTCTTAGGGCAGGGCTGACGGTCAGCCACTGCTGTTTGCTTCGCCCTGAGACCCCACCCCACCCAAGCTGCGCACAGGGGCTTTTGCATATGAATAGCCTGGCCCTTGGCAACCTAAAATTACCTAACAAACTGCAGCTGGTTAGAGAGTCCCAGAGCTGCCAAAAGAAAGCATAAGGCCCCACAGCAGCTTGCATTGCTTCACAGCTGGGCCTCATCTGGGCACCTCCAACCCCCAAACAAAGAAGAGGAATCTGCAGATCTCTCCATAACTCCTGCTGGGTGGCCTCAGGCAGAGGCTAAATTTGTACCTCCTTGGATCTCCCAGTGGTCAGAATGGGACCATTCAGATTTCAACTCCTCAGATCCATCAGGGACACACTCAAGGGGCAGACTCAGTGAGCACCAAAGCCCCACTGAAGCCAGTCTTGCCCCATAAGGGTGTCTCCAGCACAGAAGTTCTCCCAGTGTAGACACAGCTAATCCACCCAGCCAAACGGCCTGAAGGTCAATTCCTCCCAGTGATACCAACAACAATCAAGGCTTAACTACAATAAAACTAAGCACACAGCTCACAAAGGGGTGCACCATGAGTGTCCACCTCAGGTAACTGAGCCACTGGGCCCTACTGGACACCTAGCACACAGAGCCACCCTACCAACTCAGGGAAGCAGCCAAAATGAAGAGTCGAAGAAACAGGTCACAAATGACAGAAATGGAGGAAAGCAAACTATTGGATATAGAGTTCAAAACCTTATAAGGTTTTTTTTCAAGAATTTTCTAGAAACCGCTGATAAATTTAGCGAGACCCTCGAGGATAAGAAAAAGGACCAACTAGAAATTAAGCATACACTGACGGAAAGAAAAAATAATATACAGAGATCAAACAGCAGCCTAGAGAATCCCAAGAATAAAGTCAAAGATTTGAAATACAAAGAAGCAAAAAACACCCAACCTGAGAAATCAAAAGAAAAAAGAATCCAAAAATACAAAGACTATATAGTGTAAGGAGACTCTGGGACAACTTCAAGCGTACCAACATCCGAATTATTGGGGTGCCAGAAGGAGAGAGAGCAAGATACCGAAAACCTATTTGAAGCCCGGCCGGCATGGCTCAGTGGATAGTGTGTCGGCCTGCGGACTCTAGGATCCCAGGTTTGATTCCGGTCAAGGGCATGCACCTTGGTTGCAGGTACATCCCCAGTGGGGTGTTTGCAGGAGGCAGCTGATCGATGTTTCTCTCTCACCGATATTTCTAACTCTCTATCCCTCTCCCTTCCTCTCTCTAAAAAACCAATAAAATATATTTAAAAAAGAAAAAAACCTATTTGAAGAAATAATGACCGAAAACTTCCCCCACCTGGTGAAAGAAATAGACTTACAAGTCCAGGAAGCACACAGAACCCCAAACAAGAGGAATCCAAAGAGGACCACTCCAAGACACATCATAATTAAAATGCCAAGAGCAAAAGACAAAGAGAGAATCTTAAAAGCAGCAAGAGAAAAACAATTAGTTACCTACAAGGGAGTACCCGTGATTGTCAGCTGATTTCTCTTCAGAAACTATGCAGGCCAGAAAGGAGTGACAAGAAATATTCAAGGTGATGAATAGCAAGAACCTACAACCAAGATTACTCTACCTAGCAAAGCTATCATCCAGAATTGAATGGCAGATAAAGAGCTTCACAGATAAGAAAAAGCTAAAAAGAGTTCATCACCGCCAAACAAATATTATATAAAATGTTGAAAGGTATTCTCTAAGAAGAGGAAAAATAAGGAAAAGGTAAAGATAAAAATTATGAACAACAAATACATATCTATCAACAAGTGAATCTAAAAATCAAGTGAATAAAAAAATCTGAACAACAGAATAAACTGGTGAATATAATAAAATCAGGGGCATAGAAAGGGAGTGGATTGACAATTCTCAGGGGGAAAGGGGTGTGGGGGGGTTTGGGAAGGGACTGGACAAAATTCATACATCTATGGATGAGGACAGTGGGGTGAGGAATAAAGGCAGGGGTGGTGGGAACCGGGTAGAGGGAAGCTATGCAGAGAAAAAAGAGAAACAATTTAATAATCTGAAACAATAAAGATTTATTCCTTTTTCAATAAATTCATTTAAAAATTGGGGGGAGCCAGGACCGGTTTGGCTCAGTGGATAGAGCGTCAGCCTGCGGACTGAAAGGTCCCGGGTTCGATTCCGGGCAAGGGCATGTACCTTGGTTGCGGGCACATCCCCAGTGGGGGTGTGCAAGAGGCAGCTGATTGATGATTCTCTCTCATCGATGTTTCTAACTCTATCCCTCTCTCTTCCTCTCTGTAAAAAATCAATAAAATATATATTTTTTTTAAAAATTGGGGGGGGGGGGGCGACAAAAAACCAGATCCACTCCCTTTCTGGCTCTCCCCCACAAGTTTAAAAGAAGTTTCTTCTCAATACAACTGCCCAGCGGCTCAAAGTCACTTCCCTCCTGCCGCAGCCACACTCACTTGGCCTGTAAAAACAGCTCCTTGTTGAAAGGCTTGTGCCCCCACTTGTTCCTTCTTCCCCAGCTGCCATGCCCACCGCCTTCCAAGTGGCCGGCCTGGCCACGCGGCTCAAAGGTGAAATTCAGCAAGTGGTTCAGGTTGATCTTCTTTGGACCAGAGAACTGGGCAGGGCTAAACTCTGCCCGTTGAGCCTCTGCTACCTAGAGAATGAAAATGAATCAGAGTATTTTTATTAGAATGACACCAATTTACAGCAGAAACCAGCACAACTCTCTCTCTATGACTTAAACCAGTGATTGGCAAACTCATTAGTCAACAGAGCCAATATCAACAGTACAACGATTGAGATTTTTGAGAGCCAAATTTTTTAAATTTGAAATTTCTTCTGCCACTTCTTCAAAAGAGACTTGCCCAGGCTGTGATATTTGTGGAAGAGCCACACTCAAGGGGCCAATGTGGTTCAGGAGCCGCAGTTTGCCGACCACAGACTTAACTAAAACATGGGCTTAAAGTACACAATCTTTCTAGGAGGTAGTAATGCAAAAGTCTACCCAAGCTTTAGATAGAAGAGGGGGGGAAAAAGAGCCTTTAACGTGTAATTACTTAGACTGTTTAGTCTGTCCTATGAAGTGGCAATTAACCATTAATGACAAAATGAACTCCTCGTTATCTTGGAGCACAAAGATTACTGGACTAATCTTTTGACAGTCCATTGGACTCCTACACCTTCACTCTTGTTAGATACTTGTTCTCTGGTTTGTTTCTGGCAAAATCAAGTCTGTGAAACTACACTCTGGAAGCGGCTAGCAGGCAGCTATCAATGGCCATAGCCTTCTGGATCCTGCCAGAGACCTCCTACCTAGGACACACACTGCTATTTATGGTTAATTAAAACTGACAGAATTAGCCCTAGCTGGTTTGGCTCAGCAGGTAGAGCGTCAGCCTGCGGACTGAGGGTCCCAGGTTCAATCCGGTCAAGGGCACATGCCTGGGGTGTGGGCTCGATCCCCAGTGAGGGACATGCAGGATGTAGCCAATCAATAATTCTCTCTCATCATTGATGTTTCTATCTCTCTCTCCCCCTCTCCCTTCCTCTCTGAAATCAATAAAAAATGAATTTTAAAAAACTGACAGAAAGTGTAGGCAGACTAGCGGTGTCTAGAAATAAACCCAATCAGCAGACTCAGAAATAGTTTAGAAAGGGGCAAGAAGCAACACAAGAAATGCCACTAAGTCAGCTAGCTCATTTCTCCCATTTAATGTCATTAGCAGTTTACCATGTCGCTATTATTGAGCATCACTTTAATGGGCTATGTATCATTACATAAAGGTCAATATAATCCCCTAGTGTAGGACACAGATTGCACATAGCTTTTCCACCGTGAAACACAACAATGCAATAAACACACTTATGGATAGATCTTTGTACACAAATATTTGGGCACCTGCAATTATTTCTTTTGAATGTATAGTAGGAATTACTGAGTCAAAGAAAATACAAACTTAAGGTTTTTGCTGCTTAATCAAATTCAGAGATTAGTTATCAGCATTTGCACATGTAATAAATAATGTGAAGAGTATAAAAGGGCAAAAATTACCTTCTATTTCAGAGGCAATTCTGTATACAGAATCATAATATATGACCTTTATGATTAAACCAAATGCCCAGTGCATGAAATTCGTGCATGGGGTGGGTGTCCCTCAGCCCAGCCTGCACCCTATCTAATCTGGGATCCCTCTCACAATCCAGGTCTGTTGGCTCCCAACCGCTCACCTGCCTGCCTGCCTGCCTAATTGCCCCTAACTGCTTTTGCCTGCCAGCCTGATCACCCCCTAACCACTCCCCTGCCAGCCTGGTAGACACCTAACTGCTCCCCTGCCGACCCGATTGCCCCTCTGCCCTCCCCTCCTGGCCTTTTCACCTCTAACTACCCTCCCCCACAAGCCTGGTTTCCCCCACCTGCCCTCCCCCTACTGGCCCAGTCACCCCTAGCTGCCCTCTCTTGCAGCCTGGTTGCCCCTAACTGCCCTCCCCTACCAACCTGGTTGCCCACAACTGCCTTCCCCTGCAGGCCTGGTCACCCCTAACTGCCCTCCCCAGTAGGTCTGGTTCCCCCCAACTGCCCTCCCCTGCAGGCCTGGTCATCCCTAACTGCCCTCCCTTGCCAACCTTGTCACCTCCAACTTCCCTCCTGTGCAGGCCTGGTTGCTCTTAACTGTCCTCCCCTACAAGCCTGATCGCCCACAACTGTCCTCCCCTGCTGGCCATCTTGTGGCAGCCCTCTTGTGTATTGGAGTGATAGTCAATTTACATATTACCTCTTTATTATATAGGATTATATAGGATACAGAGACATATGACATGTTAGACGTTGTTTATGTAACTCGCCACAGAAAGCCCAAGATTTCCATCATCTCATCTCTCATCCCTTAGATTCTCATTTCCATAGGGTTCTGCTAACTGCTAACCAGGTTTTCTACCTCCAATACGCAAACTTAGATAAGAGGTATGCTCAGTCAAAATTCCCCATATCTCAACCTCGTATCTTCACCTTGTTATCCTAACTGGCCCACTGCCACTCTCCCCAATATAGCCCATCACAATTCCTAATTATCCTTCCAGCATGCTGGCTTCTCAGTTCCTTAACCTCGTCCTCTCCTCCAATCAGCTTGCCCTCTACTCTCCCACGGGCATACTACCCTGGATGTGGCTGCTGAGTACTTCAAATGTGATCAGTGCCCTGCCATATTGTGAAATAGCATATTAGCTATATTGGGTTAAATAGCGTTTATTTTTGTAATGTGGCAACTAGAAATTTTAATTACACATGTGGCTTGCATTTTATCAGACAGCACTGCTCTACCGTCTATGCTGATATAAACTACCAGCCTCTTCGACCCTACATCCAACCAGTAACTCATTCCTGTCCCAGCCTGTCCATTTAGGTCCTAACTCCAATTCTTCTCCCCCACTGGGATCTTCAAGCCAGTGATCCAACTCCCAAAAACCTTCTTTCCTTATTTGCCTTAGATCCTATGGTCCAGTGCCTCCTTTTCATCAGTTGCACTCACCCAGCAAAAACCTTCCCCTGATTAACCCAACTCTCGGCCTATACCACACCAGCACCAGGGCAGTGAAGTTAAACATGGCTACGGCCCACAACCACATCACACTGACCAGCCTCACTAAAGTAAATCTTATGCTGCCTGGCAGTCATACTACAATTACACTTCTGTACCCCATTAATTCCCCAGTCACCCAGACAATTCTAGCGGCTGTGTACTCTCTCCCTTCCCCTGGCCACCTGCCAGCGCTAGGACCCCCCTCCCTTCTCCCGGCCGGCCTGCCCCTGTTCCAACTCCTGGAAGAATTCTGGTGAAGGGGATAATTTGCATACTATGCTTTTATTATACAGGATTCAATAAGCAGTTACTGTAAGATTTATTATACACTGGTTTATTTAATGTCTCCCAAACTAGAATATAA
This sequence comes from Pipistrellus hanaki, assembly GCF_964339955.1. NCBI lineage: Eukaryota > Metazoa > Chordata > Mammalia > Chiroptera > Vespertilionidae > Pipistrellus > Pipistrellus hanaki. Next base: position 22,297,721 of record NC_140521.1, on the reverse strand, counting down.
GCTCCTCAAAGACAATGTCCTACTCAGTGCTGAATTCCAGACTCCTACATGTTATGTGGTGCACAGTGGGCAAGGAGTCAATTTCTGTGAATAAATGAACTCTTCCATGAGTGCATCTATTAAATCTGTCCTATTCTATAATGGTTGTATTGCATGGAACACTCAAACAGCAAGGTAATTTATTTAAACAGTCCCTTGGTGATGACATTTTTTCCTAAATTTTTCAACTATAACAAAATGCTGCAGTGAATTCCCTTCTACATAAGTCTTTATGCCCTTACAGAAGGATATCTAGGAAACTCCTAAAATCAGAGTACCTATGACTAAAAATATAGAATTTTCCATTTTGCTAGACACTACAGGGCAAATGTTTAATGTCATTTTATCACCTAAAGAGAACCTATAGTTCAAGAGTGATAATAAAATGACTGTACAAATTAAGTTGCCCCAAATTTGCTATAATTCCTCACATTTCATGATTATGATATATTCTTCCTTCAAGGAAATTTTCATAATCTTCAAGGGGAAAAGGAGGTAAGGTTCCAAACCTAGTTATCCTCAACTACTAAAGACTGCCTTGGTGATTTACAATTCCACCTCTTGCTCTATACTCCTGCCCGACTACTTATAAGCTGGAAGGGAGGGCGAACAATCAGACCTCATGCTTATTCTCTAGAAAAACATTTTGGAAATCCCTTACCTCATCTCGTCTTCCACCATTAAAAGAAGAGCTAAAGAGTTTGCTGCTGCCGCCGCCCTTTTGAGGAGGCATCTTATTAAAAGTTTTGCTTTTCTGTGAATTGGAGCGACGGGACTGGTTGCTAAAATTTTCATTTTTGGGGCAGTAAGGTTCACGTTTTCGATTATAACGCTTGGATCCACTTGAGTTCTTTCCATCTAAAAGCAAGGGACACAAAAGAATTAGTTGAGAATTATATATATATACACATATATACTTGGCCAATTACTCTTCACCTCCCAACAAAATTGTGTTTATTTTTTTTTAAACCGTAAAACTTTTTTTTTTAATTAAATATATTTTATTGAGTTTTTACAAAGAGGAAGAGAGAGGGATATCAAACCACAGAGGTCTCCCTTTACAGAGCTAACGACTGCTCTTATAAAAGTCCATTCAGGCCGGTACCGGTTTGGCTCAGTGGATAGAGCGTCGACCTGCGGACTGAAAGGTCCCGGGTTCAATTCCAGTCAAGGGCATGTACCTTGGTTACGGGCACATCCCCAGTAGGGGGTGTGCAAGAGGCAGCTGATCGATGACTCTCTCTCATCGATGTTTCTAACTCTCTATCCCTCTCTCTTCCTCTCTAAAAAATCAATAAAATATATTAAAAAAAAAAAAAAAGTCCATTCAGGCCAGGCTGGTGTGGCTTAGTGGTTGAACATTGACCCATGAACCAGGAGGTTACCATTTGATTACCGGTCAGGACACATGCCTGGGTTTTGAGCTCGATCCCCAATAGTGGGCATGAAGGAGGCAACTGATGAATGACTCTCTTTCATTATTGATGCCCCTCTCTCTCTCCCTCTCCCTTCCTCTCTCTGAATAAAACCATTTTTTTTAAGTACATTCAGACAAAATGATAAGAAAAGGAATAGCCTATCTATATTAGAGAAAAGTACTTTATCTGGAGGGAGGTTAGAAGATATTTTCTCCTTAAGTTACTACAACATTGCTAGATCCTACACTACAACAGCTTGGCCTAGCTAGCCCCTAGCAGATATATTCATGAGGCATAAAAGCAAAGCAATATATATGTTCTAGAAGTCAAACTGAGCATCTATTAAATTGACAAAAGAGGTTGAAATCGAAGAGCATATTAGATCAGCATGAGTTATACCATTTTGTAAAATATTTATAGCTTTTTTCCTTCAATTATAAGAATAATGTTCAATTTTAAAATTCAAAAGAGTAATTAACATTTGCCAGTACTCACAGAATGCTATCCTATAAACAATGTTTAATTTCCATTCACTCTCCATTTTATCCACAGGCCATACATTTTCCACAAAATGACAGATATACAAGATACTGTCTTCTACCTATTACTCCATAGCATGTTCATGCTTCCATACACTTCAAAGCATGATGAATGGCTACATTATTGTGCACCATTTATTTATAGAATATAACCAGTCCCCCATTGCTGAATATTTAGGTGGCTTCTCATTTTTTTGCTAGTGTAATATAGTATTGGGAGCCACTTTATTTTTTAAATATATTTTATTGATTTTTTTAAAGTGACCTAATTCTTTTTTAAAAATATATATTTTATTGATTTTTTACAGAGAGGAAGGGAGAGAGATAGAGAGCTACAAAATGAGAGAGAAACATCGACCAGCTGCCTCTTGCACACCCCCTACCGGGGATGTGCTTGCAACCAATGTACATGCCCTTGACCAGAATCGAACCTGGGACCTTTCAGTCCGCAGACCGACGCTCTACCACTGAGCCAAACCGGCTTCGGCTATTTTTTTTTTTTTTTAAATATATTTTATTGATTTTTTTACAGAGAGGAGGAGAGAGGGATAGAGTGCTAGAAACGTCGATGAGAGAGAATCATCAACCAGCTGCCTCTTGCACACCCCCTACTGGGGATGTGCCCGCAACCAATGTACATGCATCTGACCGGAATCGAACCTGGGACCTTCCAGTCCGCAGACCGACGCTCTATCCACTGAGCCAAACCGGTTTTGGCCGGCTTTGGCTATTTTATTGGTTTTTTTACAGAGAGGAAGGAAGTGGGATAGAAAGCCAGAAACATCGATCAGCTGCTTCCTGCACACACCCCACTAGGGATGTGCCCCCAACCAATGTACATGCCCTTGACCGGAATCGAGCCCGGGACCCTTCAGTCCGCAGGCTGACGCTCTATCCACTGAGCCAAATCGGCTGGGAGCCACTTTATACAGAGGTCTGGGTGTATGATTATTTCAAATTCTCAAAGTGAAATGAGCAGATTAAGTATAATCATTAAAGCCTTTTTACACTTTCACAATTTGATTTCTAGAACCATTATAACAATTTACTTATATTCTAACGATACTTTAAAAATGTCTAATTCACTATATTCTTGATAATACTGGGTTGAATAAACTTTGTTAAACTGTACGGTCAAAATAACTTGCTTTAAATTTGAATTTCTCTGATTAGCAACACTTTTTCAGTCTGTTGACCATTTGCAGTTTGTGTAAAGAGCTTGTTTGTATTCTTTTCCCCATTTTTTTCTACTGGGGAGCTTAACTGCATATAGGTTATTTTGTCCCAAATTAACAAAGAATTTTTAACATGTGCCAAAGTTTACCAACTTTGAGGGGGGAAAAGGGGAGGGGGGTGCAAAATATAACCTATCTAGACAACCATTCACAACTAAATAACTGAAGGTGATAGAGGTCTCCAAATCAGTCTTTGGACGCAAAAAAAACCTAATTTATTAACATTCTTGTCCTTTTGTTCATTCCATGTTGTCTTATTTCTACATGGAAATCTGAACAAATCAAGTCTGCACACTAATTTCATAACTTTAAAAGCAAAAATTTAAGAATGGGAGTTAGGGCCTTTTAATGAAGAAATCCTTTAGGCTTACCCTCAAACTAGAAGGGAGTGGTGGTTTACAAAGTCAAGAAGATTCTGCGTGAGCCTCAGAAACTATAAAGTTTTTCCCAAAAAATATATAGCTTAATCCTGTTTATGTTTAAAATATGTAAATAATAGAAATGTGCCTGGAAAGGCAACACAGCAGGCTGTTAATGACAGATGTCTTTAGAAAACAGAACTATCCATTTTACCAGTTCCACCAGTTCCTAGGGATCATCCAGATGAACTTTCAAGGGGTTCCTGTGCCCAGACCTCACCCTCTCAGAGTCTGACTTCAGTATACAGAATTATTGTTCTGTATACTTACTATTTGGGTAATTTTAAAAACTATTAAGTACCTAGGAAAAAGTATTTCTAGACAAGATAATCAAATTATTTTACAGCAGACTAAATAAATACAAGGTGAAGCATATCTTCAGAGAAAAGGAAACCACACTGCAAATTGTGATAGCAACCACCTCACTCTGTCAATAACACGGGCTAATGAAGGGTATGCCATCCTCTCTAATCCTAACCAAACTACAACTTAGAAGACAGGCTAACAGTCATATGAGGTGGCCAAAATGCAAACAGAAAGCAGATGGTCACAGAAACACTGCCAGGCTAGGTTCTCTCCTACCGGTCACCTTTAAATCTCAGTTAGGGAGCCAGGACTGGTTTGGCTCAATGGATAGAGCGTCGGCTTGGGGACTGAAGGGTCCTGGGTTCGATTCCGGTCAAGGGCATGTACAGTGGTTGCGGGCATATCCCCAGTGGGGGGTGTGCAAGAGGCAGCTGATCGATGACTCTCATCGATGTTTCTAACTCTCTATCTCTCTCCCTTCCTCTCTGTATAAAATCAATAAAATATATTTAAAAAATAAAAATAAAAATAAATAAATAAATAAATAAATAAATCTCAGTTAGGGAAAACAACCAGAGTTTACTCTGAAGTTAGAATTTTGCATTGATTGGTTGATTCTTGTATGTGCCCTGACCAGGGGATCCAATGCTCAAATTTGATGACACTATCAGATGACACTCTAACCAACTAAACTAGTCAGCCAGGGCTGAAGTCAGAATTACTGAAACACTTTTACCAACTTCTTCAGTTAGCAACCGTTATTGACAAACAAGGCATTAGTGGTAACAATGAGAAAGTGAGGCTTCAGATCTCATACAAATTTTGCCTTGCCTTTAACCCATAAAGTTAAGTTTATAAGACCAGCGCCCTGGTGCACAGATTCGTGCACATTGAAAGGAAATTCATTAGAAGGTGGCTGGCGGGCAGGACTGGGTGAGAAGGGCCAGGCACATCCTGGAGCCAACCTCCCAGTCCCTCCCCGCCAGCCACCCCTGGGGAGGTGCTGCTCCTCCGGCAGGTGAAGGCCCTCAGCCTGGCCGGCAGAGATCAGGCCGAAACCAGCTCTCCGCCGTCCCCAGAGGGATCCGACTGTGAGAAGGCAGTTCCTGGGTGCCGCACCCCGGAATTCGGCTCCCTCCTCTCTGGTTCCAGGTGCGTCACCAGAGAACTGCCACTGCCAAGTCACCACAGCTCGGCAGCTCCTGCATTGAGCATCTGCCCCCTAATGATCAGTGCGCATCATAGCTACTAGCCATATGGTCACTTAGCCATATGTGTGTGTGTGTGTGTGTGTGTGTGTGTGTACATACAGAAAATTCAGAGGGATACAGAACTCCAGCTAACATTACCATGAGATCTTCTGAAGAGAAAACACAAGTATTCCCCAAACCTCACTACCCGAGACTGTTTCAGATGATCCTATATTTGTCCCCGATGCTTTCCAGACAAGCAGTTTGTACAGACTGAGGCAAAGCCAGGTTCTATATTTTGAGGACTCAGAAAGTAAGCTAGAACTCAGCAAGAGGTTGTTCTCATTTTAGTCACTGATTACCACACTGGCAAGGAGACAGTTTCATAATGCTTGCAGAACTGCTCTCTGCAGGAAAGAGAAGTGCTCTTTCTAAAACAGATTACAACAACTGACCACAGAAGGATTTATGATTTTGGTTGCTAAAATCAACTCCTTCATCTTCTCTCACACTTACCTACAGGTATGAAGTCAGACATCTAAAGTGAGAAGTTTTCTCTTATCTCTACTCTCAGGCAACAGGCAGCTAAAGACTGAAGGTACAGTCAGGCCAGGGACCCAGAGATAAAATTCAGAGTACTGTTTGTGAAATGTTTTATATACAACTTGCCAGGATGCCTGGGATCCAGAGATAAAATTCAGAGTACTGTTTGTGAAATGTTTTATATACAACTTGCCAGGATACGCATGTGAATAACTTAGGGGTAAAATCTGTCATCCTCTCTTATAGGAGACAGCAATATGATGCTCTGATTTAAATTTTGTAAAGCAGACAAAAATGTTAAGTTCCTGAGAAACATATTTTCTGTTGAAAAAAATTTTTTTAAATATATTTTATTAATTTTTTACAGAGGAAGAGAGAGGGATAGAGAGTTAGAAACATCAATCAGCTGCCTCCTGCACACCCCCAACTGGGGATGTGCCCACAACCAAGATATATGCCCTTGACCGGAACTGAACCCGGGACCCCTCAGTCCACAGTCCGATGCTCTATCCACTGAGCCAAACCGGTTTCGGCTCTGTTAAAAATTTTAAATTTCGAATCGTAGGTTCTAAATCCTGGCTGCGCCAACAAAATCACTTTCAGAGACTTTTGAAGCTCTGGATGTCAGGGCGCAAGGGCCCAATCCAGACGGAAAGTATCACTAGGGAAGGGCCTCATACGTCCCTGTTTTTATAAAAGGTCTTCAGGAAATCCTAATGCATAGCCAGAGCTGAGAACTAACTGCCAAAAACTACTGTCAAGACATATTCCAAAAGGGTCCAAACCACTAATTAAATGTCTTACATCCAGAAATCGGGATCCTAGAATCAACAAGAGATTTGAGAATTTATTCCAGTGTCTGTTATTCCACATTTCCCTAATAGAAAATTCTCTACCAAGTAACAGTAAGCATCTCTCATTCCAAAATATATGGCCATAAATTTTCATTAAATAATGTGGCATCATCAACATTTCTAGCTCTAGTGCTGACAAGTGGCACAGCCTGGAGGTCAGATCAGCCAGGAAGTCTCTGCTGCTGATTCATGCTGTAAACACAAGCAAGTTGCTTAGCCATCGTCCAGAGAGGTTGACAAGCACCTCCGGAGAGGCAGTACGTGGCTTTACTACAGAATCAACTGACAACAAATTGAATCCAGCTCAAATTACTAATTTTGACTGAAAGGAAGAGAGAGGTAGTATCAGGAATGGTGTATGCACCAGTAAGTTGCCTGCATGCTAAGTGAATTTATACAAAGTGTATTTATAAATATTACCCAGGACTTCTTAAGAATTCACTTGGGCAAATTACTCTAACCCCTCTAAGCCTTGGTTTTCTTGTCTGTAAAACAGGGCGAATCCTCTCCCCTCTCTCTCACAGGGTCCTGAGGATTAAGAGAAAACTTCTGGCCCGGTTGGTGTCGCTCAATGGTTAAGCACTGACCTATGAACCAAGTCACGTTGGTTTGATTCCCAGTCAGCGCACATGGCAGGGGTTGTGGGCTCAATCCCCAATATGGGGCATGCAAAAGGCAGCCAATCGATGATGCTCTTTCATCATTAATCTCTCTCTTTCTCACCCCCCTTCTCTCAAAAATTGATAAAAATGTTATTTTTTTTAAAAGGAGAAAACTTCTGTGAAATGCCTGCCACAGTGCTCGGCACACGGTTGCTGTTATTGTTAATAAATCTAAATCATTCCAGTCAAGAGTACCCATAAACAAAGCCATATAAACCAAGGACTCCAGCCAACAGGCCCAGAAATTCTTATAACTTCTCTGGCTGGTGTTTTATTGAAGGCTTCAAGTCCCCTCAATTTTCAAAGCCCTCGAAACCTCAAGGTCCATTTGCAACTCAGAGGCATTCTTCAAGGCAGATGAACCACTAGTAACCTGGCTTGTTATGGAATAAGAGGAAGAGAGCAGGACAGTGCTGCATATCACCAACCTCGAAATAACTGCTTCATAATGCCTGACCTTCCCTTCACCTCCATTGCAGTACTATTCCCTGCCGGGGAGATGGGGCAAGAGCTCAGTTCCGGGCTGGGGTCCGCTGTTTGCCCATAAACTGCCCCGCCTCTCTTTACTTTGCTTTTTCTAAGTGACTTTCCCCAAATCTCTGGGATTCCTTGGATATTCACCATTAAACATTCTTAGAACTGCATCTTAATCCTACCAGAACACAGCTGTTGGAATATATCCAAGAAAGGGAATGTTATGTAAAATATTTGAAGCAATTAGCCAACACAAAGAAACTGTGGTATGCCACTCCAACCAGAAAGATCAAATAAATCTCGGTGGCAAGTTTACCTATTTCCTGTGTGCATGAAGGGCAAACTTAAGCCAGCCCCAGGACAAAGACTCAGGTATATTAATCAGGTAGCTTGGAAGCAAATGCCCATTTATGACACACATGTTTTAGGGAAGAGAAATCAGAGGTTATCTCTTCACATGAGGTAGGGAAAGGATAAAGGAAAATAAAATATTTATAAATTAACTTATTTTTTTTAATATATTTTATTGGTTTTTTTTACAGAGAGGAAGGGAGGGGGATTGAGAGTTAGAAACATCAATGAGAGAGAGTCATCGATCAGCTGCCTCCTGCACACTCCCTACTGGGTATATGCCCGCAAACAAGGTACATGCCCTTGACTGGAATTGAACCTGGGACCCTTGACTCCACAGGCCTATCCTCTATCCACTGAGCCAAACCGGTTAGGGTGACAAACTTATTTTTTAATATATTTTTATTGACTTCAGAGGGGAAGGGAGTGGGGAAAGACAGAAACATTAATGATGAGAGAGAATCATTTATCAGCTGCCTCCTGAATGCCCCACATTGGGGACTGAGCCCACAACCTGGGCATATGCCCTGAGCAGGAATTGAACCTGTGACTTACTGATTCACAGGTCGATGTTCAACCACTGAGCCACAGTGGCTGTGCTAGAAATTGAAAAACTCTTTTAAAAAAATAAGGCAATTTATGTCTTTTCAACTTACCCGTCCTGTTTTCAACTCAGCACTGTGAAACTCAAGAGGTTCTTTCAACTATTTCCAGCAGCATCAAGCACATCAAAAGTCGAGTCAGCTTTTCTGAAACTTGTGTATGGAATTCTGCTGAATTTGAGGCTGCCTTTTGTTCCAGCAACCATCCAGAAGTCACAGTAGAAAAGGTCCTAAATGCTATCTGTTGTGGCAGCACTGGTCTCAGCTTAAATGTGCTGAAGGCAGCATATGCTACCCTTTAACTTAACAATTTAGTCCTAAATGCAGGCAACATGGGCTATGGATGAAGAACTGTGTATTTAGCTACAAATCTTCCTTTTTGCTAAAGGAAAATGCATGGCAGTAGTCAGAAAAGTAGGCACTGGTAAAGGCAACTATAGCCAAGCTTTCAACACATTAAACAAAAACTAATGATACCAGAGGGCACACATGTGTATTTCATATAACCTACGAAAGTCTTTTATGTGAGTTTTTACTTTCTTTCTCAGAAGCTTTCAATTAGGAAGAAAAACAATGCCCTGGCTGGTTTGGCTCAGTGGACAGAGTGTTGGCCTGCTGACTAAAGGGTCCCGGGTTCAATTCTGGTCAAGGGCACATGCCCGGGTTTCGGGCTCCATCCCCAGTGGTGGGCTTGCAGGTGGCAGCCAATCAATGATTCTCTCTCATCATTGATGTTTCTATCTCTCTTCCCCTCCCCCTTCCACTCTGAAATCTATAAAAATATATATTTTTAAAAAAGATGAACAAGTATTTTAAGAGTGCTTCATAGTATGTGTTTTTAAAAAATGAACCCAACAATTAATATTTACTTTATACAAGTCTAAAAAGTTGCTGACAAATATTTGCTTTGGTCACACTACAACAGAATTCTATATAATCCTAGGGCCTAATCGACATTAGTTCTACTAATCAGCATATTCCAAGTCAGAAACAATATGAGTAAAATGCCTTAAAATACCTCAGTTTAACTGTTCTATTTCTTTTGGGTTGTTGCAAACTTTCACCTACTGCCTCATTAAAGAATAAACGTTAAGACATTTATTACTGCTGTCTCCCTTATGTTAATGGCTTCAAAAGGAGCTCCTGAAAAATTAGTTGAGAATTCAGATAGGTAGAGAATCAAAATCTGTGCAAAAGTAAAGTTATCACCTACACTGAGAAATATTCAGACCGCTCTAAACCAGTTCTCAACACTGGCCAGAACTGGCTACCCTCTATTTCTAAAGAGATCTGTGATAAAGCTCTACAGGTGCAAAACCCCAATATTAATCTACATAATACTGCCTGACGTGGCCTGAGAGCCTAAAGCCTATTCATTATCTTGTCAACTGGATTCCACCTGCGTTCCCTAAGCAGTCCTAGAAGCCCTCAGAACCCCAGGAGAGCAAGTTTCCTCTGTCCAGCAGGTAAACTCAACTTAAGGTAGCCTTACAGTTGTTTTTCCTTTTAGAGTCAGCCTTAATCTTAAAAAGTTGTAAACAAGCCAAAACCAGTTCGGCTCAGTGGATAGAGCGTCAGCCTGCGGACTGAGGGGTCCCGGGTTCCATTCCGGTCAGGGACATGTGCCTGGGTTGCGGGCACATCCCCAGTGGGAGGTGTGCAGGAGGCAGCTAATCAATGACTCTCTCTCATCGATGTTTCTGACTCTCTCTCTCTCCCTTCCTCTCTGTAAAAAATCAATAAAATATATATTTTTTAAAAAGTTGTAAACAAAGTGTTTCCCTCTCTGACACATTTTCCCACTGAAAACATCTTCCTATCACTAACATAATCACAATAGAAAAGAGCACAGAGATTACAACTCCAGACCTGCCAACTCCTAACTAAACTCTGGCCTCTCAATTTTTTCCTTCTTCAGATGAAAATCCCACCTCGTTGGACCGGTTAGTGACTGGAGCCTCCACAACAGAGGCAGAAGCCTAGCCCAGGACCTGGTACCTGGTGAGCTCTAGATAAATGGTAGCTATTATCATCACCATGGTCAGAATTTAACATTGAGAGGCATGGCTACAGAAATGACAAAATCTTCCCTGCAGAAGAACATAACTAGAGCCTAACAAAGGGAAATAGGCATGATGTGTATTTGGTGCATAACAGCTGCCACGTACTTTCCTAAACCCTTGGCTCATTTGTTTCCTAAGTTAATTCATTTAATTCTCATCTCCACCTTTACCGGTAAGGAAAGTCAGATGCTCACTCAGGGTCTAGCAAACCTAAAAAAGACTGAGCCCAGAGCCTGTGCTCCGAAACACTGCAAAGCCTTCCACGGAGAACCTCCTCCTCAGTCAGGTTATTACACCTAAGGTTTGAGTTTGAAGAGTCTTTGGGCCCCACCCTCTCCTGTTTAAATTGGAACACTATCCAAAGCTAACTCAACGTTAAAGAGGAGAACAACCTGGTGTTTTTAAGAGCGTGAACTGATGAGTCAGACAGCTAGGTAGGAAGGCCTGCTGGGAGGCACATACCAGCGAGGCTACCTTAGCTTTCCTGACCTCAGTTTCCTCATCTGCAAAATGGGAATAAGAGCAGCACCTACTTCACAAGCCGTTTCCGAGTCCTAATGCCAGAACTCACTGTAAATTACTTACATTCATTGTAAGTAATGAGAACCCCGGAAGTGAAGTGGGGGGAGGTGGGATTCAGGAACCACAGAAAGCGGAGCTGGTCCCGGGTGTGACCAGCTGACAGGAGCGAGGACCCGCCCCGCGCCCCCCGCGGCAGCCCGCGCCCCCCGCGCTCACCGCTCTTGGGTTTAGACTCGCCGGCCGGCCCCGCGGACGCGGAGCGGGGCGGCTGTTGCCCTTTGCTGCTGCCCGAGGAGGCGGAGCTGCTGGGGCCGCTGCTCTTGTCCATGTCGGAGGCGCTGGCGGCGGCGTTGGGGGAGCTCAGCGGCATCAACGGGGGCCTCGGCGGCGGCGGCGGTCGGAGCGGAGCGGGCGCGGCGGGGACCCAGGCTCATGGCGTTCGGGGCCGGAGGGGGTCGGCGGCGGCAGCGGTTCTCGGCCTTCATGGCGACATTTTTCCCTGTTTCCTTACTCGGCTTCTCAAATTGGGAGGAGAAGCGGCGGGCGGGGCTGGGGAGCCCGGCGGCGGCAGTGACCGAGACGGCGGAGGAGGCCGGGGCTCGGAGGTCCGGGCCGGGCCTGGCGGGGCGGAGGTTGCGGGGAACGGGGAGGCGCAGGAGGGTGCGCAGGCCCCGCCGGCCGGCCGGAGACGCTCTCCCGCCGCGGGGCAGGGAGAGGGCTGGCTGTCTTGGTGTCGGGGACCGGGGTCTCCGACACAGCGACCGACACTCGCCCCTGGGCCGAGGCCGAGCTGCTCCGGGAATGGCGACGAGTCGCCAAACAGCATCTCGAAGAACCCGGATGGAGTATATATAGTGGAGATGTGGAATGGTGCACTCTGGGAAATGTAGTTTTCAGCTTTCATCCGGGTCCAATAATTTCCACCTGCGCTCACACAGTTGAGAGCATACAGGATGATGGAATTTGTAGTTCAGTTTTTAGTACCGGTATTAGTACGCTAATAATGTTGCATTATTAGTATATAATAATAATATACACTACTACTTATAACCCACCCAAACATTGGAATACCTGTGTAATTACTTTACTGATCTATTAATTTATACTTATACAAGAATTAATATCAATTTATTCATGGCTTATCCTAGCTCTTAGTAATAATCATAATAGCAACAATAATGGAAAAATCTTACCTTTCATATGACTTTATAGCACTTTCTCATGTAAACTTTATTTCATTGCTAATAAATCATTTATTAATGTAATTCATTGTTAACATTTCATTTCATTAATAATAGTCGTCATTCAGTGTAATGTTGTACAGTTTATATAGATTATCACACCCCTCACAATAACTCAAATTTATAGACGAGGGAATGGGTTAAAAAAGCTTAAGTCAATGCCCGGCCCAAGTTGCCTAGTGGTTGAGAGTTGACCTATGAACCAGAAAGTCATGATTGATTCCTGGTCAAGGCACATGTCCGAGACTTTGGGCTTGATCCCCAGGGTGGGTGTGCAGAAGGCAGCAGATCAATCATTCTCTCTCATCATTGATGTTTCTATCTGTTTTCCTCTCTCCTTTCCTCTCTGAAGTCAATAAAAACATTTTAAAATAAAAACTAGTTTAGTGAGAAGCTTGTTGTCTTTATTGCTCAGTTGCCTATATTAACTTGAAAAGGCCTAAAACAATAAGCAAAAGCATCCCATCCCAGAGGTTCCACAAAAATCCTGGTGAAACTGGATGGCAGCCAGCTCGTAAAAATTCATTTGGATAAAGTACTACAGAACAACATGGAAAATGAGATCAAAACTTTTTCTAGCGTCTATAAGAAGCTCACAAACAAGGATGTTAATTTTGAATTCCCAGAGTTCCAGTTGGAAACGAAAATGACTAAATACAATATCATTCATATGAAGAAAAGAAAAGGAAAAAAAAAAAAAACTACAATGGAAAATAGTGATAAGGGCTTTAATAAAGTTAACACCAAATGCTGACTAGGGCAGAAGCTCCAAGGTGAGAAGTACAAACAGTTGAGAGGAATAAAAGAGGACTTCCCAGAGGTGGTGGCACTTGAGCTGAGCATAGAAGATTGAGTGAAATTTCAGCAGTCAAATATGAACAAATAAATAGGTAGACAAAATCCTCAGATTCCTGTAATTGGGCCTTTTTTTTGGCTTCTTATTAATCATGACATTATACAAAACATTAATGAGTATATATAAGCCAATCAGTTTCTTAAAGTTATCAGTTTTAACTGGGACAAATAAAAGTAGATACTAATCTTATGTATTTTTTATACTTTTATTGATTTCAGAAAGGAAGAGAGAGGGAAAGAGAGATAGAAACATCAATGATGAGAGAGAATCACTGACTGGATGTCTCCTGCACGCGCCCTACTTGGGAACAAGCCCACAACCCAGGCATGTGCCCTTGAATCAAACCTGGGACCTTTCAAGTCCACAGGCCGATGCTTCATCCACTGAGCCAACCAGTCAGGGATAATCTTATATTTTAAAATTTCCTTAATATACCCTCCACCAGTCCTTACCTTGGTTCACCTTTCTCCCCCCCCCCTTTTTTTTTTTTTTGCCCCCACAGATCATATTGAAATGAGAGAATACCTACACAATGTTGGTTTGGAAACTTAATTTGATTTTAGAAGAAACATCCTCAAATCCTGAGGTCCATTCTCATGCATGACTACATTTGAAAGATATACTAAGATTTGCCGGAACTGGTTTGGCTCAGTGGATAGAGTGTCAGTCTGTGGACTGAAGGGTCCCGGGTTCAATTCTGGTCAAGGGCATGTGCCTTGGTTGCGGGCATATCCCCAGTGGGGGGTGTGCAGGAGGCAGCTGATTGATGTTTCTCTCTCATCGATGTTTCTAGCTCTCTGTCCCTCTCCCTTCCTCTCTCTAAAAAATTCAATAATATAAATATATATATGAAAAAGAAAGATATACTAAGATTCCTTGATGAATTTTTATTTCCTTTAACAAAGATATGAGAACTCTGATTACATGGATGAATCATTCCATCCATCACACATAAAGATAAAAGAGAAGGGACCAGAAATCCCCGTGCAGTTCTTCCAAAACAAAGTGGTAGGTGTTCATCTGTCAGGCTACATTACACCAGAAAAAAAAATTTTATGTCCAAAATAGTTTCGTAGGGTCCTTGTGAAATATTTGTAGGAAACATGCACTTAAAAAGAGAATCATACCGCCCCCATCTTCTTTTGGGCAAGATGGATTCTACTTTACCATTTCCATAAAAAGAAAAGAATGGGAAAACCTGGGTTTGAAGTAAAATACCTATGCTATGCCAGCTGGAGCTAGAAATGCAGCTGTGCTGCAGCAGGAGAGGAAGTGTGAATGGTGATTTGTTCTGACTTGCTATCGTTCCCATTTCTTTCCAATGTTTACTTTCCAACGTAGTCTAGCATATGTTTCTCAAGAATGGTCTGTGAATTCCGTGCGTCAGAATCACGTGAAAAGTTTGCTCAAGTAAAGATTCCCCAAACCCGTATCAGATTGCCTGGTTCAAAAATATAATTGGGGGCCTGGCAGTCTGCGTTGTAAAAGCTCAAGCCAAGTGATTCTTATGCATGCCACAGTTTGCGAGAATTGGCCTGCCATCTTAGCCTTTTACCACACTGCACCTCAGTTCCCCCTCTTCGTCACCAGAAAACAAGAGTTATTGGGTATCTTGCGAGTTGGTACTGGTAATAGGTTGGCAAGATTCAGAGACGTGGCCGCTGAGAGGTGATCAGAGGGTCTCCCTAAGGTCCGCTTATTCCTGGCGACTTGTGTTCAATTTGGGGAGAGAAAGAAAGGACTTCGAGTACTCAATGACGAAGTAGACTCCGGATTCCAGAGATCATGCCTAACTCCTTAATATCAGGATTCTGGGCGCGTTCGACTAATTATGTCCCTGGTCAGCCGCCGTCAGCCGCCTAGTGACGCAACGTGACGTGTCGCCTGGCTGCGGTCAGCCGACTGTCAAGATGGCGGCCCCCAGCACTCGCGCTCTGTGGGGCTATTGCGGCCGGGGGTGGTCGCGGGCGATGCGGGGCTGCCGGCTCCCCGGGCTCCGTAGCTCCTGGCCAGGGAGTCCGCTGGGCGCGCGGCTCCTGTCCCAAGAGAAGCGGGCATCGGAAACGCACTTCGGGTTTGAGACTGTGTCGGAGGAGGAGAAGGGGGACAAAGGTGAGTGGGGCGAGAGGGCGGGTGGAGGGGAATGACCGCCCGCGGTCTAGCTCCTTTTCCCCAGCTAAGGGTTGATTTAACGTGGAGTTCTGTTAGCTCCGGTGCTGTAGCCCCGAGCCTGACTCTTGCAGGGGTCTTCAAACTACGCCCCGCGGGCCACATGCGGCCCGCAGAGGAGTCTGATCCGGCCCGCCAGGTTTTTTGGGCAGTGAGCGCAGCCGAGGTGTTACAGTAGGAATTAGTAGTTCATATAGTCCGGCCCTCCAGCTCTCTGAGGGACCGTGATCTGGCCCCCACTTTAAAAAGTTTGAGGACCCCTGCCAGAGCTTCCACGCCTCCTCTTTAAAGCGGAGCAATTATCGGAAAATCCCATCGATCTAGCGTTTATAATGTGCCAGGCACCGTGCAGACTTCTTGGTGGTGGGTATTGTTTTCCCCATGTGACCCATGAGGACTCTGAGACTTACAGGTTAATCAAGAACTTGTCTCGTTGAACATAGGAAGTGGTGGAACCATTACTCCAGTTCAGTTTGGTCTGACTACAGAGCCACGTTCTTAACCTCTTGATAATAGAGTAGGTGTGTTGTTGTTTTTTTAATAGAAAAGAAACAGGAAAGTATCTTCTCTGTACTTCAGATTCCAAATTTGCCAAGTAGGAACAATAGTGACACTTCTCTCAGAGTTCTTGTGAGAATTAGATTACTTGACACGTGAAAATTATTTTGAACAATGCCTGACACTGCTTAATTGTTCAACAAATATTAGATATTACTGAGCAGTTTCTTAGCACGGAGACACAGGCCTGGGAAAGGAAAAGAGCAGTTTTTAAACTCCCGCTAACCATTTGCAGTGGCTGTGGTGTTATGCCCATTTTACTGATGGATAGATAGGTCAGGCTCCCAGAGGCCCTTCCCTTAGCCTATGGTCACCCAGGAAACAAGAAAAAGCTTACAGTGCAACTTACCACCCTCTGGAAGGCTGCCAGAGTGTTTTATTCTCACCTCCAGCTTTCCAAGTGTTTAGGTGTACTGTAACTCTTTGAATATTTGATTTAAATTTATTTCATTGTGAATCCCCAGAAAGCTAAGGAACAGTGGCTCATTCATGTTTATATCCTCAGTGCCTGATGTACATTAGAAGTTTTATAACTGCACGTGGAGTGAAATAAGTGGAGCCAAGTTAAACAATAGTAAACATTTATTGAGAGCCTAAAACCTCTTAAGGTACTTTACATTAATTTTTATAAATACAACCCAATGGTTTTATAGATGAAGAAACTGTTGAAACAGAAATATTAAGTCACTTGCCCGAGATTCCCTAATAAGCTACAGAGCTGGCATTTTAATCAGGTGGGTTGCTTCCAAAATGTTAATAATAGACTGTGGGCATTGGCCCAGAAAGCCCACAGTCCGGAGGCTCCTGGAGTGAGATGGTGCCTAGCTAAAACAGCCACCAGGAAATCAATCCGAAACTCCACCAGGTACAACAGAAATGTGAGAAGTCTTTTGTTAGCTGGCCCACAGCCTTTAACAGACTAACAGTTATGTCTCCTTCTCTCTCTCTCTCCAGTGGCTGTAATTTAATTTGGAACATCTATAATTTTTTTTATCACCTATTAGCTTCCTTAGAACCTTAAGCATAAATATCTTAATAAACATAGATAAAATTTAAACTTTTAAATAGGGAGAAGAAGGAAGACACTTTGAACTACTATTGTCAGCCTCTAACCCCATAGTATAATTTAATTTTCAGGATTTTTTTAAAAGATAGATTTTGATAAAGGAATTAAAATTTAAGGGGAACTTTTTATAATCATGAGATGTCTTGAAACAAAATAGAGCGATAATATGTGTCCTTTCAGAGAGATGACTTTTTTTTTTAAGTCAATCTTTATTGTTCATATTATTACAAAGGTTCCTCATTTCTTCCCCCCTCCACCAGGTTCCCACCCCACCCTCTGCCCTTTCCCCACCCCCCATTGTCCTCATCCATAGGTGCACAGTTTATGTTCAGTCTCTTCCCGCACCGCCCACTCCCCTTCTCTCCCCCCTCCCCCCGAATTGTCAGTCAACTCCCCTCCCGTATCTGTGATTCTATTATAATCCACAGTTAATATTGTTCATCAGGTTTTTAATTTCCTTGGTTTTGTTTTTTTTTAATTAATAAACTTTTATATTTTTAAGAATAAAAAAAATAATAATAATATCTAACGTCTGTATTTTGCCTTACATTATATAAACATTTCACACAATGAGAAGCAGGGAGCGGAATTACCCACTGAGCTAAATACAGCTTCCAGATTTAAGACTCAAGATAGAATTACAGGCAGGATGGTAAAAATGACTGTGCAAGCTGAAATCATGCACAGTGATCTTAATAACCAATGGGATTATAATTATTACATGGACTTTAAAAATTATTGAACATCCAAAACTCTTGTGTCAGTTGTAAATGTATAGGGAAATTGAAAGACGTTAAAGTTAATATTTTTCTTTTTTTAAAATATATTTTATTGATTTTTTTACAGAGAGGAAGAGAGAGGGATATAGAGTTAGAAACATCAGCTGCCTCTTGCACACCCCCCACTGGGGACGTGCCTGCAACCAAGGTACATGCCCCTGACCAGAATCGAACCCGGGACCTTTCAGTCCGCAGGCCAACGCTTTATCCACTGAGCCAAACCGGTTTTGGCCTAAAGTTAATATTTCTTTAGCATAATTTATAAATTATCTTAGGCTTAATTTTTAATTCAATTAATAGAATGATTAAATTTCAGTTTAAATTCTTTAATTAAAATTCTAATAACAAATTAGAAACATTGAGAATTAAGTGCCGGGCTCCTCACACGGGCACCACTGCTCACTCAGACAGCTTCCCTGTGAAAGAGGACTAAAGGGTTTCTGGCTCAAGGAACCAAGCAGTCTAGGTGGCCTGCCTCCTTAGGCTTTTATTGGACCAGCAGTTTGAGATAAAGTTTATCTTTTAGATACAGTCAGCGGGTGGGTAATCTTAGGAGCACACGTGTTTACATTTTCCTCTAGGCTAGGGCATCCAGGGATTAAGCATAAGCATCCTGTAAACACCCGGGGTCTGCGGGTGCACAGACTTGTTTGGGAAGGTCAAGGCATAATCAGGGGCGCTGCCTTCGACACTCCCGTCTCCCCTAAGTCGGAATTCCGATAAACAGGGCCGGCACCTTCCATACCCTTCCCTTTTCTCAGAGTCCTCCTTACACCTTTTTCCAGCCAAGTCTCCTGCTCCCCAACCATTAAGTGGTTTTATTCCTTTGTAAAAAAGTTACCAATATTTTGAACAGTGTTCGCTATCTTCTCAGCATTTACTGTACAGTAGGATGAGCATCTTCTCTATGCCTTGGCAAATTGCCATACTCCTTCCAAAGTCCCAATCAGTTTCTAACATTTTCTCCTTTCACTTTCTTTTTTTTAATATATTTTTTATTGATATCAGAGAGGAAGAAAGAAGAAGAGAGAGATAGAAACATCAATGATGAGAGAGAATCATTGATTGGCTGCCTACTGGGATTGAGCCCACAACCCACGCACATGCCCTTGACTAGAATTGAACCCCGGATGCTTAAGTCCGGATGCTCTATCCACTGAGCCAAATCAGCTAGGGCTTATCCTTTCACTTTCAGTCATGAATTATCTCCAAGAATTCCTTTAATGTGAACTTTTTTGCTGGCATCGTTTCCTCTGGGGCATCTCCAACGTTTTCATCACAACCTCATCCTCATTTATGTCAGTGAGCCCATCTCACAGAGATCTGCTGCATCTGGAGGCTCTTGAATGACAGCAGTGTCACATTCAACGGTCAGCCGTTTCTCCTACAACTCCACTGACATCTATTTCTTTTCTTTTTTTTTTAATATATTTTTATTAATTTTTTACAGAGAGGAAGAGAGAGCTGAGCCAAACCGGTTTCGACCATTGACATCTATTTAAATGTCACTTTCACTGTTATCAACATTTTGTTCTTTGCTGCACTTCCGTTTTTGTTGGCAAATTTCCTCTTAATTATCCAGTTTTGTAAAATGCCACGTTTTCAACAGAGATAGGGGGTTAACACAATTACATGCTTTGCTGTCTATGTGTGAACTGAACAAGTGATGTATGGTGACCCACCACTTAACAAACTATGGAAGAAGTTACATGAATGGTTATCTGTCGTGATGCATATTTGTGATTTATATAGTAATTTGTGGACTAAAGAAGTATTAGTGCCGAAACCGGTTTGGCTCAGTGGATAGAGCATCTGCCTGTGGACTGAAAGGTCCCAGGTTCGATTCCGGTCTAGGGCATGTACCTTAATTGCGGGCACGTCCCCAGTGGGGGATGTGCAAGAGGCAGCTGATAGATGTCTCTCTCTCATCGATGTTCCTAACTATCCCTCTCTCTTCCTCTCTGTAAAAAATCAATAAAATATATTTTTAAAAAGTTTAAAATAAATAAATAAATTTTAAAAATCAATAAAATATATTTTAAAAAAAAAGAAGTATTAGTGAACTTTACACTTTATGCAGTTACAGTTAGTATGCCATTGTATTTTTTTAAAAATATATTTTATTGATTTTTTTTTTTTTTTTTTTTTTTTTTTTTTTTACAGAGAGGAAAGGAGAGGGATAGAGAGTTAGAAACATCGATGAGAGAGAATCACTGATCAGCTGCCTCTTGCACACCTCCCACTGGAGATGTGCCCGCAACCCAGGTACATGCCCCTGACCGGAATCGAACCCGGGACCCTTCAGTCTGCAGGCTGACGCTCTATCCACTGAGCCAAACCGGTTTCGGCTGTATTTTTATTTTTTATTTTTTTATTTTTTAATATATTTTATTGATTTTACACAGAGAGGAATTGAGAGGGACAGAGAGTTAGAAACATCGATGAGAGAGAATCATCAATCATCTGCCTCTTGCACACCCCCTACTGGGGATGCACCCGCAACCAAGGTACATGCCCTTGACCGGAATCGAACCCGGGACCCTTCAGTCCGCAGGCCGACGCTCTATCCGCTGAGCCAAACCGGTCCCGGCTCGGCTGTATTTTTAAAATATTATTGGGGGACTGGTATTATTTAACTAAACCATAGTAACTGGAATTCATGCATTTTAGAACCTTGCAAAGCTAGGGGTGGTTATACACAGTGGTTTGAGCCTGTGTTGCTCAACTCCTCAAAAGATGTTCAGAAGGAAAAAGCCTAGCCAGTTTTGCTCAGTGGATAGAGAGTATTGGCCTGAGACTGAAGGGTCCCAGGTTCAATTCGAGTCAATAGCACTTACCTTAATTACAGGTTCCCTGCCCCTGGTTGGGGTGCTTGCAGGAGGCAACCAATTGGTGTGTCTCTCTCATCCCAATGTTTCTCTCTATCCTTCTCTCTCCCTTCCACTTTCTCTAATAATCAATGGAAAAATATCCTCAAGTTAGGATTACAAAAAAAAAAAAAAAAAAAAAAAAAAAAAAGGAAAAAGGAAAAAGCAGACTTGGAGATCCCAGTGTTGAGAATGGGCATTCAGGATTGAGTTGAGGAGGAATTCCGTGGTCGCTGATTCAGCAGAGGACAGTTATGTTTTGGATCTATTTGGTACATCTCATCCGAAAAACTCAGAGCATCTCCCCTTCACTACCTAGTTCAGCCTATGGCAGGGAGGCAGGGAGGGACTGGCACTGGTTTTCTCATCTTATGGGCAGAGGAACTGAGGGGCAGAGAAGTTAAATGTAGCCTGACTCCTAAAGTAAACTCTTTCCAGCTAGCCCAGATTCCACATTCGGCTTGACCCTATGGAGATGATTCACGAGGACCCTCTGCAATGTAACGCAACCCTGATTCACATCTTGCCATCCACCTGCCCCCCAAACTGAGTTTTTTCTCGGTGATACAGGCTGAGATGACCTGAGGCTTTCCTTTCCATTAGCCATGTGTCTTTCTAATGGATTTTGTTGTCTCTTATTATAATAACCATTAGAAAGAATTCCACCATCACCCCTGTCCTCGAAGAAACAGAAATCTATTTAGTACCACATATGTATATGGCATGATTACAAAGTGATGGTCAAAAAGATAACTAAGACAGTAGAGAAGAGGTTGATTTTTTTTTTTTTAAATATATTTTATTGATTTTTTTCAGAGAGGAAGGGACAGGGATAGAGAGTTAGAAACATCAATGAAAGAGAAACACCGATCAGCTGCCTCCTGCACACCCCCTACTGGGGATGTGCCCACAACCAAGGTACATGCCCTTGACCGGAATCGAACCTGGGACCCTTCAGTCCACAGGCCTTTTTGATTTTTGATTTTTTAAATGAAGAAATATAGACCTTTCTAAGAAGAGGTAATGTTGAGCATCATGGCTTAGGTTCGCCCTGAAAAGGCAGGCATTTCAGGGGGCGAAGCTGCCTTCTCTTTCTTTCAGGACTTTTCCAAGTTAATCTCGTCCGTGGCACATTACGTTGTGTTTCTCCCACGTCAGTTTACCAGGTGTTTGAAAGTGTGGCCAAGAAGTATGACGTGATGAATGACATGATGAGTCTTGGCATCCACCGTGTCTGGAAGGACGTGCTGCTCTGGAGAATGCACCCGTTTCCCGGGACCCAGCTCCTCGACGTGGCCGGAGGCACAGGTACTGTCCCTGTCCGTCTCCCGGGTCCGACGTGGCCGGAGGCACAGGTACTGTCCGTGTCCGTCTCCCGGGTCCGACGTGGCCGGAGGCACAGGTACTGTCCGTGTCCGTCTCCCGGGTCCGACGTGGCCGGAGGCACAGGTACTGTCCGTGTCCGTCTCCCGGGTCCGACGTGGCCGGAGGCACAGGTACTGTCCGTGTCCGTCTCCCGGGTCCGACGTGGCCGGAGGCACAGGTACTGTCCGTGTCCGTCTCCCGGGTCCGACGTGGCCGGAGGCACGGGTACTGTCCGTGTCCGTCTCCCGGGTCCGACGTGGCCGGAGGCACAGGTACTGTCCGTGTCCGTCTCCCGGGTCCAACGTGGCCGGAGGCACAGGTACTGTCCGTGTCCGTCTCCCGGGTCCGACGTGGCCGGAGGCACAGGTCCTGTCCGTGTCCGTCTCCCGGGTCCGACGTGGCCGGAGGCACAGGTACTGTCCGTGTCCGTCTCCCGGGTCCGACGTGGCCGGAGGCACGGGTACTGTCCGTGTCCGTCTCCCGGGTCCGACGTGGCCGGAGGCACGGGTACTGTCCGTGTCCGTCTCCCGGGTCCGACGTGGCCGGAGGCACAGGTACTGTCCGTGTCCGTCTCCCGGGTCCAACGTGGCCGGAGGCACAGGTACTGTCCGTGTCCGTCTCCCGGGTCCGACGTGGCCGGAGGCACAGGTCCTGTCCGTGTCCGTCTCCCGGGTCCGACGTGGCCGGAGGCACAGGTCCTGTCCGTGTCCGTCTCCCGGGCTCCACCGCGCCTTCTGCGCCATCGGCGTTGCCTGTTGGAATGAGCTGCCTCGCCTCCCGTTGGCCTGAAGATGGGGGCTGAAAATCAACATGCTTCTGAGAAAGGTGTACTCTTTTATTTTTAATATATTTCATTGATTTTTTACAGAGAGGAAGGGAGAGAGATAGAGAGATAGAAACATCGATGATAGAGAAACACCAATCAGCTGCCTCCTGCACACCCCCAACCGGGGATGTGCCCGCAACCAAGGCACATGCCCTCAACCAGAATCAAACCTGGGACCTCTCAGTCTGCAGGCTGGTGCTCTATCCACTGAGCCAAACCGGTTTCGGCTACTCTTTTTTTCTTTTTTTTTTTTTTAACTCAACGTCAATCAAAGGCACAGAATGTCAGCTTTGTGCCTGTCACTTTTCTAAAATGCACAGATTACAGAGTGAAAAGACCAGTTTTTCACTCCAGTGACATTTTACCATCTAAATGACTTGCCGCCTTCACCATCTTTCTCAGGTTGGGGAGGATGCCTTTATCATATTATATAAGCTTTCTAGGCAGCTTCTCCTGCTTAATCCATTGTCACGCCAGATATCAGCAGCGCATTGGTGTATGCATGCTCCTTTGGTGCACCCTAGACATTAGGGGAAAATATCATGGGTTTCTAAAATGCCTCATGTGATATCATTACATGGCTAATGTGCATATTAAATGTACATTACAATGTATGATATAATGCAGTAGTGTTATTGTACAAACAGAAAATGTTTAATAAATTATAGTAGAATAACCTCCATGTTTGAAACAAACGTGGCTTTGTTGACATGGTCCTCTCCCCAAATGAATCTTAGAAGGCAGGAAAAAAAATTCTGCTCCGTGGAGGACAGACAATTTAGCAGTGTAACAGTTTATTGTAGGATCCCACAGTTACAATTCTAAAAAAATGGCACGAAGATGAAGTTCAGAAGGGGTTCAGTCGGAGCTGCCTACATCTCCAGTGTACCATGAGCAGTAGCATCACTTCATGCTGACAGCTGCCCATGTAGAAAATGTAATTAAAAGGACTTCCCACATGTTTAAAAAGACCTTTAAGAAGATATAGCTCGCCCTAGCCAGTTTGGATCAATGGATAGAGCATCAGCCCGAGGACTGAGCGTCCTGGGTTCTATTCCAGTCAAGGGCATGTGCCTCCGTTGCAAGCTCAATCCCCACCCCTGATGAGGCCGTATGTGGGAGTCATCCAATCAATGTGTCTCTCTCATATCGATGTTTCTCTCTCTGTCTTCCCCCTCCCTTCCACTCTCTAAAAATCAATGGAAAAATATCCGTGGGTGAGGATTAACGAAAACAAACAACCAAGACATAACTATAAATATGCTCACTGCATCATTTTTGTAATACTAAAAAAATTTTTTGAAATAACCAATTTATCCCTCAATAAAGCAACTGCTTTAGCCCTAGCTGTTTTGGCTCAGTGGATAAGAGCGTCAGTCTGTGGACTGAAGGGCCCGGGTTTGATTCCAGTCAAGAGCACATGCCTAGGTTGCGGGTTTGAATCCCTAGTGGGGGCTGTGCAGGAGGCAGCCTATCATTGATTCTGTCTCATCATTGATGTTTCTCTCCCTCCCTCTCCCTTCTTCTCTGAAATCTATAAAAATATATTTTTAAAAAAATGTTATTTCAGAAAGCACTCACTTTGCTGGAACAGTATTTACCTGGCCACATTATTAAACACTCTGATTTTTAGCTTTTAGACTGACCACCAACATAGGGCAGAAGGCTTAATTATAGCTATAAGACAAATAAAACGTCACCAGTTTTGACAGAGTAAAAGTACATAGGATGGAAGATTGAAGGGAACCAAGAGATACTGTCTGTAGTTGACAGAATAAGAAATCAACTATTGATTAGTTTATTATGCTAAGTTACCCAGGTATTATGAGGAATTGTGAAAAGTGATATTGAGCAGAGGCAAGCAGAAATGGGGAACAGGATATCATAAATTTGGTAAGGAAAGAAATAGCTGTAACGTACAGCCGTAACGTAGAAGAAACAGCTAAAGGAGTTGGGAAAGATGGTCTCTGTAGAACTGAACTGGAACAGAGATGGTGATGGGAAAGGGAATTATTGCTTGTAACTAGGTTATTTTCATAAACATTATTAGAAAAAGAGTAGAAGGCTGTACAATAAACTCTGAATACTTGTAATGTCTGGAAACGGTATGGACAGAATGCAATGTTCATGTTTTATTCTAAAAATTGAGATAGTGAGTCTTTTATGGTAAGAATATGTTCATAAAAGAAAAGAAAAGAATATGTCCATCCATTATTTATGCAATTTTTAAATAAAGTTTTCTAAAGAATATTAGGAGTTAAAAAATAGCAGTTACTGTGGAGATGAGAACAAACTTCATTTTCGTACACTCCTCAGCTCCTGCAGCTTGTTGTCGCTTTGGAGTTAGGAAATGCTGGGCTTGTTTTTATGTTTCCATCTTTCCTCCCTGGCTTCCCACAGGTGACATTGCCTTCCGGTTCCTTAATTACATCCAGGCCCAGCATTGGAGAAAGCAGAAGAGGCAGTTAAGGACCCAGCAAAATTTATCCTGGGAAGAAATTGCCCAAAAGTACCAGAATGAAGAGGATTCCTTGAACGGTTCCCATGTCGTGATCTGTGACATCAACAAGGAGATGCTGAAGATTGGAAAGAAGAAAGCCTGTGCCCAAGGATACAAAACTGGCAAGTCCTACAGAAAGTGCGCAGAGGAAATGCTTATTCTATATAATAATCCTATATAATAAAAGGGTAATATGCAAATTGACCAAATGGCTGAACAACTGGTTGCTATGGCATGCACTAACCACCAGGGGGCAGATCCTCAACA
Source organism: Pipistrellus hanaki (assembly GCF_964339955.1). Classification (NCBI taxonomy): domain Eukaryota; kingdom Metazoa; phylum Chordata; class Mammalia; order Chiroptera; family Vespertilionidae; genus Pipistrellus; species Pipistrellus hanaki. The sequence goes on along the minus strand of NC_140521.1, from coordinate 22,272,010 downwards.
CAGGAGCTGCCCTCTGGTGGTCAGTGCACTCCCACAGGGGAGCGCTGCTCAGCCACAAGCTGGGTTGACAGCTGGTGAGCGCAGCAGCTGTGGCAGCACTAAGCCACCAGTCAGACTTCCCCCAGGGCTCCTTGACTGCTAAAGGGCGCAGGCCAGGCTGAGGGACCCCCTCTCCTACCCCTGAGTGCATGAATGTCATGCACCGGGCCTCTAGTATGTTTATAAAATAAGATGCAATGGGGGAAATGCTGAAGTGCTTTATTTTTCTGCTTTATTATAGCTACGTAGAAGTTGAAGGTAATCTGTGGGGGTGGATCCGGTTTTATGCACATTATTTCAGCAGCCTGGAGAGTTAGGTTATCAGCCCTATGTGACAGGAAGCTGACTGAGCCCAAAAGGGTTACATATCTTACCCAAGTAACAACTTCAATGGCAGATCTCCCACTGGAGCGGAGGCTTCTGATCTCAGCTCCTGGGCCCTGAGACAGAAGTTTTGCTTTCAATTCCCAGCAGCTTCCCATAACCCCAAATGTCCTGTTCTTGAGCCACTCCACTTCCCTGTTAGCTCTAGGATGGTTTGATGTGAAAGTCGAGAAGGTGCACTGCCCTTAAAAAAGGGGCTTTGCCTTCGGCCACGGGAGTGTAGTTAGCTGCCAGCCTCCAGCTCAGCACCTGCGGGCTCCGCTCGCTTGCCAGGCTGGTCGCTTGTTCCAGGGCCCCTGTCGGTAGGCTGAGGCTTGGGGTCTAACAGGTTTCCCCATCCAGTCTTGCTTCCTCTTCCTTTCATCTCTTTTATCTTTCCCAGGTGCCTCCCCCCAAAGAAATAAAAAAACCTTTTCACTTCATCTCAGCATCAGTTTCTCAGAAGGCCCAACGGATACAGTGAGGAAGCACCTGTAAACAGTACAGCGGGACCTAAAATAAATTTTTTTAAAAATTTTTTTATTGATTTCATAAAGGGATGGAGGGAGAGAAAGAGAGAAACATCAATGATGAGAGAGAATCACTGATAGGCTGCCTCCTGCACACCCCCCACTGGGGATCAAGCCCAAAACGTAGGCATGTGCCTTCATCAGGAATCGACCCGTGACCTCCTGGTTCATAAGTTAATGCTTAACCACTGAGCTACGCTGGCTGGGCTAAAATTTAAAAAAAAATTTTGGTTCAATGTTTTTGTTATAAGAATGATGAGGGAAAAAAGTTTGATTACTGGCCAGGACCACCATCTGTGTAGAGTTGGCATGTTCTCCCCATGTCTGCGTGTTTTCTCCAGGTACTCCAGTTTCCTCCCACACCCCAGAGCTGTGCACGGAGGTGAACTGGCCTGTAATAAATGGTCCCCGTCTGAGTGAGAAAGGGTGTATGAGTGTGCCTGTGATGGAAGGGCGTCCTGCCCAGGGTCAGTTTCTTTCTTTCTTTTCTTTTTCTTTTTTTTTTTTTAATATACTTTATTGATTTTTTAAAATATATATATATTTTATTGATTTTTTACCGAGAGGAAGAGAGAGGGACAGAGAGCCAGAAACATCGATGAGAGAGAATCATTGATCAGCTGCCTCCTGCACACCCCCTACTGGGGATGTTCCTGCAACCAAGGTACATGCCCCTGTCCGGAATCGAACCTGGACCCTTGAGTCCGCAGGCCAATGCTCTATCCACTGAGCCAAACCGCTTAGGGCCCAGGGTCAGTTTCACCTTTCTACCTGAGCTCCCTGGACAGGCTCCAGCCACTTGTGGTCCGAAACTGGAGTAATTAAGTTGGAAAATCATTATCTGATTTGTTTCTACTAATCTTTCTTACATTTATCTAAAGCTCACATTTATTTCATTGTTCAATATTAAAATGGTTTTGAATCTTTCTGTAGAAGTCGGGTGATGTTTTTGTGGCCAGAAAGGTGCCGTAAGGACTTACCTCTCCTATCAGTTGGCCTGTGGTCAGACTGGTTTTCGTTATCCATCGCTTCCCTTGAAGTCATGGTTTCCAAAAACCTTTCGGCGATGTTAGTGAGCATGGACTGTACCCCTAAGCCACAGGACTTCGTAGCAGCTAGGAGACTCTTAGCTCCAGGAAGCCACCGTAACCACAAAACGGGCAATTTGTGGCCTTGCTTAAAGATGTACACTTTAGCTCTAGCTGGTTTGTCTCAGTGGATAGAACGTCAGCCTGTGGACTGAAGAGTCCCAGGTTCGATTCTGGTCGAGGGCACATGCCTAGGTTGCAGCCTCAATCCCAGTGCGGGGCAGCCGATCAATGATTCTCATCATTGATGTTTCTATCTCTCCCTCTCCCTCTCCCTTCCTCTCTGAAATCAATAAATATATATTTTTTAAAAAGATGTACACTTTTGCCGAAGCCGGTTTGGCTCAGTGGTAGAGCGTCGGTCTGCGGACTGAAAGGTCCCGGGTTTTGTTTCTGGTCGAGGGCATGTACATTGGTTGCGGGCACATCCCCGGTAGGGGTTGTGCAAGAGGCAGCTGGTCGATGTTTCTCTCTCATCGACATTTCTAGCTCTCTATCTCTCTCCCTTCCTCTCTGTAAAAAATCAATAAAAAATATATTTAAAAAAAAAAGATGTACACTTTAGAAGCATTTATCTCAGTCTATTCAGGGGGAAAAAAATGTGCATTTTACATTTGGCTTTCTGTTTGTTTTGATATTTTGAAGTACTTTTTCCCCACAATTTTTTCAAGTAGAAGTAGTGAACCTGCAGCCCTAACCGGTCTGGCTCAGTGGATAGAGCGTTGGCCTGCAGACTGAAGGGTCCCAGGTTCGATTCCGGTCAAGGACATGTACCTTGGTTGCAGGCACATCCCCAGCAGGAGGCAGCTGATGTTTCTCTCTCTCCCTTCCTCTCTGTAAAAAATCAATAAGATATATTAAATAAAAATAAAAAGAAGAAGAAGTAGTGATCCTGCAGCTGCACCGTGTTTACCGAGCTTTCCAGAGCCGCCGCTCTGCCCTCCCGTGCTGGAGGCACGGCAGGCAGCACTGCGCGAGGCCGGTGTGCACCAGAGAAAGCCGAGTCCCTCAGGCCATCGCACTTCTCTCCTTCCCACCCCGCACGGAGTGCTGTGGTTATTTTAGCTCAACTCTCTCTCCTCCTCCCCCTCAGAACAGCTGCCTACGCCCGGGCAGCCCACTGGGCCCCAAGACGAAGGGCTCTTTGTCAGCCATCACACTGACCAGGAGGCAGACAGTCCCCAGTGTTGTTAGACAAGGGCACTGTGTTTCCTTACTCCTACTGGAAAACGTGTTTCCTTTCTCTCTGGTGCTCAGCCATACAGAACGGCAACAAAGACAGAAATGATAAGTAATGTTCCATTTCTGGAATCTTCTCTTCTGTAACATAGCTTGCCCTTCAGGCTCTCCCAGCTGCCAAGACTAATCGACCTGCATAGGAGCATTAAATGCTGGATAGTACAATTGTCTTATTGTTATTGTTAATTCTCAACTGGGTATTTTTTCCATTAATTTTTTTTTAGAAAGAACGGAAGGAAGCAGGAGAGACAGAGAGAAACATCAATGTGAGAAAGATGTATCGATTGGTTGCCTCCCACACATACCCTACCTGGGCTGGGGATCCAGCCTGCAACCAAGGTATATGCGCCTGACCCGAATCGAACCTGAGACCCTTCTGTTCTCAGGCCACAATTCTATTTACTGAGCCAAGAAATATATTTTTATTTTATTTTTTACAGAGAGGAAGTGAGAGGGATAGAGAGTTAGAATCATCGATCAGCCGCCTCCTGCACACCTCCTGCCAATATTCCCCTACTGGGGATGTACCTGCAACCAAGGTATATGCTCTTGACTGGAATTGAACCTGGGACCTTTCAGTCTGCAGGCCGATGCTCTATCCACTGAGCCAAACCAACTAGGGCCAGAAAGACTATTTTCATTTGCCTTCCTCTGTAGAGCGTTCCTTTTATGTCATATATTATGTCTAATTCACTGCATAGTGAATCGTGTTCCTGCTGCATCAGGATCCTTAGAGGACATAGCTCTCTGCTATGGGGCGCCCGAAGGTAATTTCTGAATTCGTGACCAGACTTAGGGAATAGACACTGATTGGCTAAGACTCTGATAGAATCAATATAGCAATGCTAAATTCTGTACTTGGAGTACTTCCAGTGACCCTCTGAGGTAGATATTATTGTTAACTCCGATTTATAGATGAGGAAACTGAGGCAGAGTAGTTTTCTGAAGATCATACAGCTAATAAATGGTGAAGCCAATGTGGCTCAGTGATTGAGCATCACAGCTATGAACCAAGTCACGGTTTAATTCCTGGGCAGGGCACATGCCTGGGTTTCAGGCTTGATCCCCAGTAGGGGGCGTGCAGGAGGCAGCTGATAAATGATTGTTTCTCGTCATTGATGTTTCTCTCTCTCTTCCTCTCTGAAATCAATAAGAATATATTTAAATAAGTGGTGAAGCTGGAATTAGAACGTAGGCAGTCTAACCCCAGGATCTGGGCTCCTAACCACAGTACACCATACAAAACACTTAGCCAAGTGAGAACTGCTTGACGGTGTCAGGTTTCACTTGGGGTCTTGGGCGAAGGACTTTTCCTAAACTTCAAGGACACCAGCTTCAACTTCTCAGGATTAGAGGTCACCCATGAAGAGGGTGGCCAGGAATCCAAGGGTGTGCGATGTTTTCTGACACCAAATGGGATGTCTGCTCATCACCAAACGGTTCTCCAATTCTTCTACACCAAAGTAGGTGTCTGACAGTTCAGTTCCATTCTGACACGTAACTACAAGAGTTAGCACCAGATTCAGCATGTTTAAGGGCTCAGCCCCACAAAACTGCCCTCACTTCAGAAGCCGCAAGCAGGGTGTCCAGGCTGTCCAGCTTCTGCCTGGAGGGTTCCGAAGCCGCCTCCACAGGTTTGGCAATTCCCTGGGTGCAGGAGAGACAGCTACCAGACCAAGACGAAAACTCATTTTCTCTTTCAGGACTCGCTTGGGTGTTGGGAGATGCTGAAGAACTGCCCTTTGATGAAGACAAGTTTGATGTTTACACCATCGCCTTTGGGATCCGGAACGTCACCCACATGGACCGGGTACGAATGGCTGCATCTCGGGGTATTGGCTCTGGTGTGGCTCCACGGTGAATGAAGAAGGATGAGATTCTTCTCTGGGCTCGGATCTTGAGTGGAATGACTGTTGCAGAGTCAGGGGCCTCCATCCTTTAAGTTGCCAATGTTCCTACTCAAAATTGATAAGGACCAAGTAGAGCAGATGCCAGAGAAGCCTTTGTTGCGTGGGTTGGTATTTCTTTCTTTAGACTGTCAGTCTCGCTCTGAGGTTTCATCCGTTTCCTCTCACTTGTGAAGCCATCCGACCCTGAGAGTTTGCAGAAGCTTAGCTGCATTTCTGAGGTTGACGCAGAAACAAGCACTTGAACACTATTTTGGCAGAAGGTAGCTGTAGACTCATGGATCCTCTATAGAGAGAAGGGAATGTGCAGAGAGAAGGGAATGTAAAATTGCTTAATCTGATGCAACTCTTTATTTCTACTTTAGCATTTGAAGACAATGTACAAGGCATCAGTTTCGGTTCAGTAATATGGGCTCCAGTTACCTGATTCTTCTGCTTTGGCTGAGACACCCTTTATGGTGGTCTTTAGCTTTTTAGCTTGGTTTTTGTGACCTGTCTGTGTCTGTAGTCAGTTTATTATTTCTTTTCATTAAAAAGAAGTGGAATAGTCCTAGCTGATTTGGCTCAGTAGATAAGAGTGTCAGCCTGTGGACTAAAGGGTCCCGGGTTCGATTCTAGTCAAGGGCACATGCTTGGGGTTGTGGTCTTGATCTCCAGTAGTGGGGGTGCTGGAGGCAGCCAATTGATGATTCATCATTGATGTTTCTGTCTCTCCTCTTCCTCTCTGGAATTTATATATATATATATATATATATATATATATATATATATATATATATATATATATATGGAGTATATATCTTGATATATTTTGGAGATTTTTCCATGTCAGTGCATAAAGAACATGGCACTTCCTTTTTCCGATAGCTGCATGGATTCCATTTGCATAGAAGTTTCATCATTTAACCAGTCTCATTAATGGCTAAGATGCTTCTAATCTTGTGCTGTTCAAATAGTGCTGCATGTCATTTCCATAGTAGAAGCATTTCTGTGAGATAGATTCATTAATGTAAAATTGCTTGATCAAAGAGAATATGCATTGTGATTTTGATCACCAAAAATTGCCCTTGGTGGGGGTTGTACCAATCTGAGTCTGTATAAATCAAGTAAGCTTCTCTTTTATATATACACTAGAGGCCCAATGCACAGATTTGTGCATGGGTGGGGTTCCTCGGCCTGGCTGGCAATTGGGGCCTATGGGGCAGGGGGCGGGGAGGGGGGGGGGGGCCTCTGGCTGGCCAGGGGGAGGGACCACAGAGGTTGGCCCAAACAGGAAATTGGCTGTGGGAGCGCACTGACCACCAGGGGGCAGCTCCTACGTTGAGGAGTTAGTGCCCATCATAGCAACGGGTCAACTGGTTGTTCAGTCATTCAGTAGCTTAGGATTTTATATATAGAGAGAGATGTTTTATATATATATATATATATATATATATATATATATATATACACACACACATATATATATATGTATGTATGTATGTATGTATATATGTATGTATTAGTACCAGGTGCACAGGTTTGTGCACATTGAAAGGAAATTAATTAGGAGAAATATTTTAATATCATTATTCATCCTTTCTCTATAATAGAAGTGTCAACCAAATTCACAATTGACAGTGATGGATCAAAACACACGCATGCAATTGGCGCCAGCAAGAGCTTTATATGTATCATGCATGCACGAGTCAACTTAGCCTTTTATAGATATAGAATAAACTTGCTAAATTAGACCTGCTTTCTGATGTAGCTAAACTTTTCCAGCCCAGTGAAGCACCTCAACTTCTCTTTAATGTAATTGTCAGCAACACAGCAGTAAATAGCAACATGAAGCAGATTATTATTGTAGATCACACAGGGAGAACAAATGCTAAAATATTTAACTGCAGCAGTGTTTGACTATATTCTAAAGTCATTTTCAAAGTCCATCATCTCTTACTTCTTTTCAGTCGGGTCAAGTTTCTAAGCTTTCTAAATCTCTGTTTTCTGGCTAATGAAAAGAAAATTCCACTGAATCTCTGTCTACCTACTCCAGGACTTCTGAGAAGATCAAATGAGATGAGGCACGGGAAAATGCTTCACAGACATTAGGTTAAAGTGTGAAATGTTTCCACCTGGCTATAAAGCAAGTCGTGTTCTTGGGCTGAAGAAACTCCAAGGAGGCTAGTGGCTCGGGAGAAGAAGCCAGGCGTTGCTATGTGACATCATTACTCAGTGCCCACCGCAATGGGCTGTGGGCTGCATTTTGCGCCATGGGGTCTTGGCAGTGTTGGCTGCTATTTGGTGGGCTGTCACTCTGGTCTGGTGGCAGGGCCTGTGTCCCATTTGGGAAAAGCCGAGAGTTGCTTTGTGGGCATCAGGTCCGTGGTGCCATCTCTTTGTAAATGGCCAGTGTGGGTCACGGCAGCTCCTGGTGGTCAGTGTGCATCATAGCGACCAGTCAGGGGGACACTTAACATATTGGCCTTTTATATATATAGATATTTTATTGATTTCAGAGAGGAAGGGAGAGGGAGAGAGAGAAACATTAATGATGAGAGAGAATCAAGCCTGCAACCAGGGCATGTGCCCTTAACCGGAATCAAACCCGAGACCCTTCAGTCCGAACACTAACACTCTATTCACTAAGCCACACCAGCTAGGCTCAAGTAATCTCCTCATGAGCAACAGAAAACCTATAAAATATAGGGTGTTATAGGGTTATTTCTGCTGTTACATCTTCTCAACTGAGAATGAACAAAGGATCAGTGGGACATAACTTGTAATGTCCACAGAAGCTAAAGCTGCCTGGGCCTCCTGGGACGGAGTGAGTCTGCTGAGGAATGTGTCCTTCTGCTCCTTTTCTCACTCAGGCGCTCCAGGAAGCTCATCGGGTCCTGAAACCAGGAGGACGGTTTCTCTGCCTGGAGTTCAGCCAAGTGGACAATCCCCTTGTATCCAAGTTGGTATTGTTACCAGGGCTTGATTCTCATTGTGTAGCCAGGGGTTCCCATTCCAAAGTGTACAGGAAGTAGCCGGTAAGCAGGAAGCGTGAACCTCGCAGCCTCTCCTGAATGCAAACATCTAGGCCGGGGCAGTCTCACACCAGCAGCCGGAGGCCTCAGGCTGTCCACAGGTTTTGAGTCCTGGCATTTTAATAAGTTGGTTTAGATGTTCATATTTAAAATTCATAAAAGTTTACATAAAAATCTGGATTTTCAGCTTCACCTGAGAAGTCAGAAAACATAGCGACCCCGGATAGGCCGTATTCCCACATGGCCACGGTCAGAGCTGAGCAGCAACCACCCCTTCTCCCCTTTTACGGCACCTCCTAACTACCTGTCACCGCACCCTTATCGCTCCCCACGGACCTTGCACCTGGACACTTCGCTTAGTTTGGGAACTTGCTTGACCCTCTAGGCCAGCGGTTCTCAGCCTTCCTAATGCTGCGACCCACAGGTTGAGAACCGCCAGCAGGGTCACCTAAGACCATCGGAAAACACAGATATTTACATTACATATCAGTAGCAAAATTACAGTTATGAAGTAGCATCGAAAATAATTTTATGGTTGGGGGTCACCACGACATGAGGAGCTGTATTAAAGGGCCGCGGCATTAGGAAGGTTGAGAACCACCGCTCTAGGCATCTGAGTTTGTGACCCCGGGCTTAGACCCTCTTGCTTCTCACCAAGGGGCATGTTCTAACCTTAATCTTTTGCCTTTTTGTCTAGGCTTTATGATCTCTACAGCTTCCAGGTTATTCCTGTCCTGGGCGAGGTTATTGCAGGAAACTGGAAGTCCTACCAGTACCTTGTAGAGAGTATTCGACAGTTCCCAGCTCAGGTACAAAACTCCCGTAACTTATGCCAAAGGCCTGACAGGTGACCTCGAGGTGATGCTTGCCATGTCTCCCTTTGTGTTTTAGGAGGAGTTCAAGGAGATGATAGAAGATGCGGGTTTTCAGAAAGTGACTTACGAAAGCCTGTCATCGGGCATCGTGGCCATCCACTCCGGCTTCAAACTGTAATCGTCACCCCCTGGAGCATGAGCCACGCATCCTGTCAGAAGCCGCAGCTCAGGATAGTCAGGCTGGTGAGCCGGCAGCACAACGTCTCCTCTTAAGGAGATGTGCTTTGGGCTCATGTTCCCATGTGACCGATCCCAAAGAAGAAACAAATCTGTCACTTGATTTCAGCTTTCACTGGGAACTGCTTCCTGCAGGCCTTCTCCCGAGGGATCCTGCCTGTAGTTTTTGCTCCGTTCCTGCTCCGTCCTCAGCTGCGCAGTGTGTGGGGTAAAGCCAGCACTAACGCTCAGTTTAGAGTGTGTTTGGAGTTTCTCTGCTGGCTCTGACTTCCAGGAGGACAGTGGATCATTTGAATCTAATGATTTGAACCAGAAAACTTCCTAACTACCTGAGTCAGCCTTTCAGCCTAGGACTGGTTAAGGGCCAAAGCCAAGGCCTGTCAGCGCTAACAATCACAACTAGAATTATGTACTGAACCACTAAATGACTTTACAATTTGTATGGTATTTGTAAATCTTTTCTTGGAAATACATTCATTTGATGTTACCAAAGCCACTGTTGTTCCCTGTGCCTATCATGGAGAAAACAAATCCAGAAAACTCCTCTTTAATGTCTTAGAAATCTTTGTCAGGATATATTTGAAGAAAGGATTTTATAGTAAAAAAATGTCTGAAAAGTATTTATCTGGCCTAACCTCCTCCAGTACTCGGGGGCAGAGCTCCTGTATCCTTAATGTAGTAATTGATGTTAAAAATGAGGCCCTATTTTTTATGTGGATAAAGCTTAAGGTTCATATGGGACCTTGCTAAGAAATTGCAGAAACCAACCTGCGAGTTGGCTGGCACTTTAATTGTAAGTAACTGAGATCTGGGCTATTGGAACAGGCTGCCCCTTGTCCGAGCACAGTAGGGGTCATTTATGTGCCTTCCCTATAGCTTTCAGATATAGCTGTCTGTATGCAACTATCTCAAAGACAAAGACAGCAACTAAGCACTCAATAAAATGATAACCCTGCCGAAACCGGTTTAGCTCAGTGGATAGAGCGTCGGTCTGCGGACTGAAAGGTCCCAGGTTCGATTCCGGTCAAGGGCATGTACATTGGTTGTGGGCACATCCCCAGTAGGGGGTGTGCAGGAGGCAGCTGGTCGATGATTCTCTCTCATCGACATTTCTAGCTCTCTATCCCTCTTCCTTCCTCTCTGTGAAAAATCAATAAAATATATTAAAAAAAAAAAAAAAAAAGATAACCCTTATACAAACTTTAGCTTACTCCTCCCCACACCCCCCAAGCTGGAGCCTATGGGCCTTTGAAATTAACAAGGAGCAGGCACTAGAGGGAACTTCATAAAACATCAACCCAGTCCTATTCCACAGCAATGTGGTTTCTTCACATCTTAATAAAAAAAAAAAAAGGGATAATGCTGTAACCGGGTTGGCTCAGTGGATAGAGTGTCAGCCTGTGGACTGAAGGGTCCCAGGTTTGATTCCCGTCAAGGGCATGTACCTTGGTTGCATGCACATCCCCATTGGGGAGTGTGCAGAAGGCAGCTGACCGATGTTTCTCTCTCATTGATGTTTCTCTCTATATCTCTCCCTTTCTCTCTGTAAAACATCTATATACGTATATATATATATATATATATATATATATTTTTTTTTTTTTTTTTTTAATTTGATAGGGGAGAGAAAAAAACTGGTCTTAAAATTGATAGCAGGAAACCTTTAATGATGGCTATACTTACCCACTTTTAACTGGGTCTTTTAATGGAAACTTCAATTTACATTTAATTGGGTTTCTGACCACAACTAGTTCAAGCACTGCACAGCAGGCTTACACATTTAAATTCCTGCAGACTTTATAATCACAAGGAAGGCTGCTGCTCAAAAACTTTCCCTTTTAAAACCACCTTTAATCTTTACACTTACAGTATCCTTTTGGAGCCTGGCAGGGGAGGGGAATAGCCCAGAGACTAAGTTTCTCATTACCTCGATACCAGCTTATTTTAACGTTTTACAGCCATGGAAAGCTTATACCAATAGTAACACCATTTTGTTTTTCAGAGAGGAAGGGAGAGGCAGAAACATTGATGATGAGAATCACTGATCGGCTGCCTTCTACAGTCCCCACACTGGGCATTGAGCCAGCAACCCTGGCAGGTGCCTGATGGGGAATTGAACCAACACCTCCTAGTTCATGGGTCAACACTCAACCACTGAGCCATGCCAGCCGGGCTCTATATCAGCATCTTTTAACAAAATGAGCACCTAAACACAGTATTTACCAGGTCAGCAATAAGACTTAACCTGTTTCTGACATGCACTTCTGAGTATTCTGTCATGCATAACAGAAACGGAGTAGGCTAGCCCTGGCTCGTTTGGTTCAGTGGAGAGAGCGTCCGGGTCCACTTCTGGTCAAGGACACAAGCCCAGGTTTGGGGCTCAATCCCGTGTGGGGCATGCAGGAGGCAGCCAAGCAATGATCTCTCATCATTGATGTTTCTCTCCTTCTCCCTTCCTCTCTGAGATCAATAAAGACATATTAAAAATAAAACATAAGCTGAAGAGGCCAATCTACTATATTCTACAGATACTTACTTCAGGGACTCACCCCAATAACCGAGATGGCTATTAGCCACCTTCAACACTAGATTAGTTGAACAAATTATAACACACAGTTCTCCGACAAATTTTATTTTGGGAAAGGAATGGATTTTGAGGAGAAAAAAACATGGGGCAGAGAGGTATGGAATAGAAAATAAATACAAATGTAAGCTTCTTTGCTAATTGTTTTATAACAACAGATGAGTACAGCGAATACCCTGTACGAAACAACACAATAAAGGTTCAAGATCAAGGTGTTCCCTTCGGCAAGGCTCCAGACTCTCAGTCTCTGGTATTTGGAATTTAGGCTGCAATCCTTATTTTTGGATGGATCACTGGGTGTGTGGGACAGTCCATGCTTTCAACCAGATTTGAACAGAAGAATGGCCACTTGGCCCAGGTAGAAGTAGATGAAGTGTTTGGTTTCATGTGTCACGTAACTACCGAAGTTCCTCCCCACGATGCAGTGCCAGGTGGGGTTGTACTTCTTGTCAAACTCCTGGGGGAGGGGGGAGGGGAGAAAAAGAAGACTAGAATGTTAGTGCTAAATCAGAGGTCAGAGCCTGCTGGGGCAGAGGGGAGGAACGTTAGCATCTGCAAATTCTTAGAATGAAAGAATGTTTCCCAGCTCCAAGTCGCCTACATGGTGCATTAATGCAAACATGCTTGCAGTCTGCGCTGAGCTGGAGAAGGGGGCTGGGCTGTAAAAGGCAGAAAGGCAGCCTCAAAGACTGAGCACTTTGTTACGGCAATTCCACCTTTAAAGCTTCCATGTAACCACAGTTCTCGTTTATCTTATATGTAAACAGAATAATCCTTCTATATGTCATGCACCCCCAAATGTAAGAAAATGGTAAATGTTTAGCTCAAAATACCCCATTATAACTCATTTCCTTAACTGCACTCCAGTATCTCTGATATGGGGACAAAGTCTCAATTCGCACCACTGTGGATCAAAAATTTAAAGAGACATTTAGCATGCCACTACTCCTATAAAAAGAATGCTGGAAACAGAATCTGACAACCACCTGGCCAAATTTTATCCTAACTGTAATTTCAACAGCCCTCCTTATCACGTCCATCTTGATGCTGATACACCACCTGGTCCACAAGGACAGCAAGCTGCGGCATCCCTTTCCATTTTCCCGACCCCAAGGGGTTTGAGAACTAACTAGAAAGCCCCTGTTAATTTTTCACTAGGTGACTAAACAGGCGCCAAAGCTAACCCTTATCTGTAAAATTATTAAAAGTCCGCGGTTTGGCTACTCTTATCTTGGGTGCAGCATTCTCCTTTTAGATTGAGGAGAATAACATTCTCACTGCGTCTGTCAAAAAATGGTATTTATTTCTATTCCATCTGAAGCCTATCTTCCTATTCCCAACTGAACCCTGTCACAGCTTAGGTGGCCCCTTTCCTTCCCTTCCAGAAGGCATAGCTGGAGAAGTTAGCAGTTCTGCCAGCTTTCTACAGACTGTCATTTACCAAGCCCCCTCCCCAGCCCCCAACCACCACCACCAGCACCACCCACTTTCATCTGCGCCTGAACTCCGCGCTGGAAGGCTGGCACGCTCTCCCTCCGGCTGGCTGGCTGGCTGCACCCACGCAGCTCCCCCCGCGAGCACCCAGATGGATCTTCCGCGCAGAAGTCGTGCAGAAGGGGGGAACCGCTGCTCCCTGCGCTTAGAAACCGTTGCTAGGTGGCGCTTTCCCCCCGCGGAGATGGATAATAAAAAATTAAAAAAAAAAACTTGGGGCGCCGAGGCTCTGGTCTTCCCAAGAGGAGCACAAAATTCACTTGCATTCTTTCTGGAAAACTCTACACCCAAGCTGCCCTGCGTGCCCTCGTGGGCGGCTGCCAGGCGCCCTGGGGATGCATGACCCGGACAAGAAGTTGTGGCTCCCGCCGGCTGTGCGCAGTCAGCCCGAGCCCCTCCCGTGCCCCCGCCTCACCTTCTTAATATGGGCCGCAATGTCCTTTTCTATGTTGTATTTCTCCAGTGCCTGAGTAGCACATTCCACGGAGTCCTGTTGCATCTCCTCCGACATGTCGGCATTTTTGATCACCGCCTTTCGGTCGCACATGGTTACCTGAGGAAGGAGACCCAAGCGAGGGGTGAGGAGCTGGGGGGCAGGGGGTGTGGACTGCGCCTGCGATGCACCAGCTCCCCCGCCCGTCCGCGCGTCCCACGCCATCCCGGATGACGCCCCCCGCCCCACTGCTCAGGGAGGCGGGCCGCGCGATCCACCAGCGGGAGGACTCCAGCGGGTACAGAACCAGGTAGCGAACCCCCCTGAGCCCCCCAGTCTCTCACGGTGGAGCAGCGGCTGGCCGACTGCAACAGTCTCCTGGGGGAGGGGCTGGCGAGGCTCAGACCCAGCTGGCGAAGGCGTCGCTACAGAGTCCGTGGCGCATCTGAGCCCCACAGCAGCCGCCGCCGCCTAGAGCCTAGGCTCCGCCCTGCTCCTGGAGACTCCGCCCCCAAGACATTCCTACTGGCTTGCCGCAGCCCTCCGGGCTCTCCCATTGGCCCATGGGCTCGCTTCCCTCAGGATCTTTCTCCAGCATTTTGTTGCAGCCCACAATGCACTGCTCGTGGCGTCTGTTGCCCCGGCAATAAGCTGGGCTGCACGCGTTGAGGCCCGCACACCCCGAAGGTGGAGCTGGGGCGCGCAATGGAGAACCACCCAGCGGCTAGACGGGTGCGAAGGGAGTTTCTGTCCAAGCCAAGGGAAGTGATTCCAAATTTACGGAGGTTGTCCCAAGACTTGCTCTTGAATAGATAGTTGGTCCATTCTGACTGAGGTGGCCAGGGCCGGCTACCGAGGCAAGTGGTCAGCGCAGTCGCAGAAGAGGGAACCCCTGGACTTGATTTAATGCTCTACTGTCTCATTCTAAAATTATTATTATCTTTTTAAACAAGAGATCCCACATTTTCATATGTGTGTGTGTGTGTGTGTGTATATATATATATAAAATCAATAAAAAAATATGCAAGTAGCTGAAACCGGTTTGGCTCAGTGGTAGAGCGTAGGTTTGCGGACTGAGGGGTCCCAGGTTCGATTCTGGTCAAGGGCATGTACATTGGTTGCGGGCGCACCCCCGGTGGGGGGGTGTGCGGGAGGCGGCCGGTGGATGTTTCTCTCTCATCGACGTTTCTAGCTCTCTATCCTTCTCTCCTCCTCTCTGTAAAAAAAATCAATTAAAAAATGCAAGTAATATATTACCATCTATCAGCTGCCTCTTGCACCCCCCCACTGGGGATGTGCCCGCAACCAAGGTACATGCCCTTGACCAGAATCAAACCCAGGACCCTTCAATTCCGCAGGCCGATGCTCTATCTACTGAGCCAAACCGGTTTCGGCTTTTTTTTTTTTTTATTGATTTTTTACAGAGAGGAAGAGAGAGGGACAGAGAGTTAGAAACATCGATGAGAGAGAATCATCGATCAGCTGCCTCTTGCACACCCCCTCCTGGGGATGTGCCCGAAACCAAGGTACATGCCCGTGACTGGAACCGAACCAGGGACCTTTCAGTCCGCAGGTGGAAGCTCTGTATCCACTGAGCCAAACCGGTTTCGGCCCACATTTTCTTTTTGCACTGGGTCCCACAAATGATGTAGCCTGTCCTTTTAAATATCGGGGAGAGGTTCCTCAGGAATGGGAGAGGGGTTCCTTAGGATTTAAGGGATTATCTCTAGAGTTGGCTCTCCCTGCTGTGCAATGCAGCCCTCCTTTCAGGGCATTAAGGGCCCTGCGGGTGGGTTTGGGTGTGTGTGTGCCCAGGGTGGGGCTTCTTGCTCCAAGAGGCTGTCTTTCCGGTGTGGTAGTTTCTTGGAGGAGGACTTATATCTAGGGCAGAGGTGCCCCAGTGATCAGAAAGGAATCCCTCAGAGGTTATTTTCTCTGGCTTAGGGAGGCCAACCTAACCATTAAGTGGTTGAAAAAAGCAAGGTCTTGAGAGGGTAGGGAACAAGGTCAGTTCTGGATTTAAACCCCAGCAGTCATTTACTAGCTGTTTGAATCTCATTTTTCTTATCTGTAAAGGGGGCTAAATATAAAAGGAATACACTTTATAGGCATGTTGCAAGTATTAAATGAACTAATAATGCCTTTTAAGTTCTCAGCACAACGTGTGGCATATAGTAGGTGTCCAGAGAATCTTATCAATAACTATCCCAAGAGTCAAGGCAAGGTTTTGAACCAACCCTTAAATGCCTATATTTTTGAACTTCCACAACAAATCATCAGGCTAATTATGTAACCAGAAGCTTTCTGTTTACATGTCTGCATTTTCTTCTTGACCATCTGCTCTCATGAGCCCAGAGCCCCTTACAATCTGACCAGCCAGAGGCACACAACCCCAAAAAGGAAGAAGTGGGAACAGTGAGAACCTTAGGTATAACATATGCATATCCATTAAATTAATAAATTGAGAGGCTTTTCCTAGTTCCAGGTTTCCAATACTCAGACTGTAAGTTTGAGGAGTGAAAATATAATAGTTATAGGTGGTGTCGCTCCTGAAGAAGTTGGGAGTGAGGTTGGGCTGGTGCTTCTACCTGACTTGGGTGAGGCTGGATCAGTGCTTCTACCTGCCTTGGTGCATGATTCAGAGCTGTGGAATCTGATGACCCAGAACCTGAATCTTTCATGGAGGCCTTTACTTTTATATATAATAATACTAGTGACCCGGTGCATGGATTCATGCACATTGAAAGGAAGTTAATTAAAAGGTGGCCGGCGGGGTGCGGAGGGCCAGACACGCCCTGGAGCCAACCTCCTTTGTTCCTTCCCCAGCCGGCCTGCTGAACCTGGGGTGGTGCTGCAGCTTGAAGGGTAACTGCAAAGTGAGTGGAGTCCCTCTGGCAGGTGGGGCCCCTCCACCTGGCCTGTGGGAATTTGGCCAAAACCAGCTCTCTGACATCCCCTGAGGGGTCCCGAAGTGCAAGGAATCGGGCTCCCTCCTCTCTGGTTCTGAGGTGCATCACCAGAGAACAACCACTGCCAGGTCACTGCAGCTCGGCAGCTCCTGGGTTGAGCATCTGGTCACTGGTGGTCAGTGCCCGTCACACCTACCAGCCTATCAGCCTATAAGCCGACCGCTTCGCCTTTTATATATATAGATGAAAAGCAGATATATATATATATATATATATATATATATATATATATATATATATCCCTCTGCTCCACAGCTTGGCCAGCTTCTTGTTTGAACAGAAGTTGCCAAGAGTAGAGTGGATGAGGTAATAAGAATAGCAGCTGGCCGAAACCGGTTTGGCTCAATGGATAGAGCGTCGGCTTGGGGACTGAAAGGTCCCAGGTTCGATTCCGGTCAAGGGCATGTACCTTGGTTGCGGGCATATCCCCAGTAGGGGGTGTGCAAGAGGCAGCTGATCGATGACTCTCTCTCATCAATGTTTCTAACTATCTCTCTCCCTTCCTCTCTGTACAAAATCAATAAAAATATATTAAAAAAGAAAAAGAAAAAAAAAGAATAGCAGCTGTTTCTTGAGTGATTGCTTACCACCAAGCACTTTGCATTCACTCAGTTATTCCTCACAACAACTGTGCCTGGGACCCCTTTCCTCCGATCTCCCTCCTGGCATAGCTGTCTGCTTATTTAATTTTAGCTCAAATGCTACCTTCCCTGAACTCCCACCTCTACTTGCTCTCTACCACTACCCTTCAGTTACTCTCTACAGCACTTTCAATTCCTTCATTGTACTTGCCTCATTTATTCCTTCAAAGGAATTATCTCATATATTTATAATATTTGCTTGGTTGGTCATCTATCTGCCACTGCCTATCTTGTTCACTACTGCATCTTCAGCATCTAATTCCGTCTCTTCCACATAGTGCGTGTTGAATTCATACCAGGTCGTTGCCTGGCCGGTGGCTCAGTGGTTGAGCATCAACCTATGAACCAAGAGATCACAGTTTGATTCCCAGTCAGGGCACATGCCCGGGGTTGTGGGCTCGATTCCTGTGGGGCATTCAGGAGGCAGCCAAATCAATGATTCCCTCTCATCATTGATATTTCTCTTTCTCTCTCACTTCCTCTCCGAAACCAATTAAAAAATATATATATAGTTCTTAAAAATTTTTCTCCATTTGTAGCACCTGCCTTCCCTAATATTTGCCTGGGTTTGAACTAGCTCTTGACCCTACTTTCTTTAAATGTGAAAGAAGGGCACTACCAGAAACCCATGCCTTTCAGGCCTGTCTTGGGGACATTGTTTTTAGGGACCAAAAATCTTCAGCCTTGCCCACTGGCATGGCCCAGTGGTTGAGCATCAACCTGTGAACCAGGAGGTTTGGTTCCCAGTCAGGGGCATGCCTGGGTTGTGGGCTCATTCCCCAGTGTGGGGTATGCAGGAGGCAGCCAATCAATGATTTTTTTAATTGATGTTTTTTTACAGAGAGGAAGGGAGAAAGATAGAGAGTTAGAAACATCGATGAGAGAGAAACAATCAGCTGCCTCCTGCACACCCCCATTTTCTATCTCCTGGATCTGAATTCAGAAGCTTCTTCCCAGTGGAGGACTGGCACTAGCCTGGGGCTGGCAGGAGAACTGAGCTTTGGAACTAAGCACTGTACTGCAGGACAGGGTGAGTGAGATCAGACAGGCAGGGGCAACCCAAGGAAGAAAGTCTCCCTCTGGCCAATAGCCAAGCCTCACCTGAGTGGAGGCCCAGTACTCGGCCTCCTGTCCATAGGGGAAGTATAATAGGTAAATTCAGGCACATCCAGAGAGGCCTAGTAGGCCCCCGTCAGCTCCCAGTCAGTAGGCAGACAAATGTAGAACAGAGACTAAAAGTACAGAATTTGAGGCCAGGCAGACCTGGGTCTACAGATCTTGACTCTACCCTACTAAGGGGTATAACTTTAGATAAGTGAGTCCATCTTTCTAAGCCTCAGTTTCCTCATTTGTACAATGGGTGTTGCAATAGTCCTTGTTTCTCAGGGACAATTTGGAATTGAGATGGTGCATGTAAAGTATGTAGTGCAGAATTTGGCACATGGCAAAAGTCAATGATCTATACTAATAAAAGGGTAATATGCAAATTGGCCACGATGCCCTCACAGTAACAACCAAACAGCAGGCTGCGTGGGGCAACAGGACTGCCAGGGAGTTAGCGAGGGATGACCAAATGACTGAGCAGCCGGCTGACTGTGAGGGGCAACCAGGCCAGCAGAGGGGGGGCAGTGAGGGGCAACCACGCCAGCAGGGGGAACAGTTAGGGGCAATCAGGCTGGCAGGCAGAGGTGGTTAGTGGTGATCAGGCTGGCAGGGGGCAGTTAGGGGTGATCAGTCTGGCAGGCAGGTGAGCAGTTAGGAGTCCGTGGTCCCAGATTGTGAGAGGGATCCCGGATTGGAGAGGGTGCAGGCTGGGCTGAGGGGAACCCTCCCCCCGTGCATGAACTTTGTGCACCAGGCCTTTAGTGCTAGAATGTTACCCTAAACCAGGATTTTTCAACCTTGGCACTAACATTTTGAACCAGAAAGTTTTTGTTGGGGGGCCATTCTGTGCATTGAAGGATGTTGACCAGCATCCCTGGGCTCTGCACTCCAGATGCCAATTGCACTCATGCCCAGTTGTCAACTAAAAATATCTATAGACAACACCAAATGTCCGCTAGGAGGTGAAATCACCTGCAGATGAGAACCACTGCCCTAGATAAGCTGGTCCGAGGCCGTATGTCCAAGTTCCCAAACTCACAGTCCATGTAAAGACGACGAGGCAGGCAAGCCTACTTACAAAGGAAAGGATGGGGAGGTCCAACAATTACAGAACAAGTTCCCTTCACATGGACCAGGAGATGGGATCTGAGCATGCTCTGGGAGCTGAGCTGCCTCTGACTCACTAGGTGACCTCTGCATCACTCTTTAAATATATAAAAAGTGGTCCGAGTTAAATCTCAATTATTCTAGGGCCTCAGACAAAGGGGCAGGTATTTGGTATGATTTCTGGCATCTCCATTCATATATATATATATTTTAAATCAATCTTTATTGTTCATATTATTACAAAGGTTCCTCATTTCTTCCCCCCTCCACCAGGTTCCCCCCCTCCGCCCCCTCCCCATCCCCCATTGTCCTCATCCTTAGGTGCAGTTTATGTTCAGTCTCTTCCTCCCTCCCTTTCCCCAATAGTAAATCCCTTTTCAGATAGTAAATCAGTTACTTAGCATTTTCTCATATCGATAATACCTCCACATGCCCAATGATACACTTCACACAAAAGACATTTCCAAATAGGTCAACCAGCCTCATCCAGGCCCCACCCAAGGCACTCACAGATCAACACCCCAGCCCTATACTAACTCAACACATCCAGATCTAAGCCTTCATCACTTGATTCAGCAGACCCTCAAGTTCCCACAAAAGTTTCCAGCCATGTCTGAGAGGCAGCCGTGGGACAGGGGCAGGCGAGGAGCGAGCTGTTCCGGGCCTGGTTGCTCCAGGCGTGGCCTCTGTTGCTCTAGTTCGTTCCACAACCAGCTGCTCCGAGTCTGGTCACTGCCGCTCCCGACCTAGTTGCTCTGGACTTGGCTGCTGCTGCTCTGGGCCTGGCCGCACATGACCCGGCTGCTCTGGGCCCGGCTGCTCCGGGCCCGGCCGCTTGGGGCCTGGCCGCTCCCAGCCTGGCAGCCGCTGCTCCCGGGCTTGGCCGCTCCCAGCCTGACAGCTGCTGCTCCAGGCCTGGCCGCACCAGACCCGGCTGCACTGGGCCTGGTTGCTCCCAGCCTAGCAACTACTGCTTTGGTCCTGGCCACACCCGACCCGGCTGCTCCGGGCCTGGCCGCTCCCAGCCTGGCAGCTGCTGCTCCAGGCCTGGCCGCACCCGACCCGGCTGCTGCGGGCCTGGCCGCTCCCAGCCTGGCAGCCGCTGCTCCGGGCCTGGCCACACCAGACCCGGCTGCTCCGGGCCTGGCTGCTCCCAGCCTGGCAGCCGCTGCTCTGGGCCTGGCCGCTCCCAGCCTGGCAGCTGCTGCTCCAGGCCTGGCCGCAACCGACCCGGCTGCTCCGGGCCTGGCTGCTCCCAGCCTGGCAGCTGCTGCTCCAGGCCTGGCCACACCAGACCCGGCTACTCTGGGCCTGGTCGTTCCCAGCCTGGCAACTGCTGCTCCAGGCCTGGCCGCACCCGACCCGGCTGCTCCGGGCCTGGCCGCTCCCAGCCTGGCAGCTGCTGCTCCAGGCCTGGCCGCACCCGACCCGGCTGCTCCGGGCCTGGCCGCTCCCAGCCTGGCAGCTGCTGCTCCAGGCCTGGCCGCACCCGACCCGGCTGCTCCGGGCTTGGCCGCTCCCAGCCTGGCAGCTGCTGCTCCGGGCCTGGCCGCACCTGACCCGGCTGCTCTGAGCCCGGCTGCTCCAGGCCTGGCTGCTCCGGGCCTGGCCGCTCCCAGCCTGGCAGCTGCTGCTCCGGGCCTGGCCGCACCCGACCCGGCTGCTCCGGGCCTGGATGCTCCCAGCCTGGCAGCCGCTGCTCTGGGCCTGGCCGCACCAGACACGGCTGCTCAGGGCCTGGCCGCTCCCAGCCTGGCAGCTGCTTCTCCGGGCCTGGCCACACCAGACCCGGCTGCTCCGGGCCTGGATGCTCCCAGCCCGGCAACCGCTCCTTCAGGCCTGGCCACACCAGTTCCGGCTGCTCCGGGCCTGGCTGCTCCCAGCCTGGCAACAGCTGTTTCAGGCCTGGCCGCACCCGACCCGGCTGCTCTGGGTCCGACTGCCCCGGGCCTGGCCGCTCCGAGTCTGGCCGCTCCAGGCCTGGATGCTCCGGGCTTGGCTACTGCTGTTCTGGGCCTGGCTGCTTCCAACCCAGCTTCTCCGGGCCCGGCCACTCCGGGTCTGGGTGTTCCTGGACTGGCCACCCTGGGCTTCTTTTATATATTTTTAATTGATTTTTTACTGAGAGGAAGGTAGAGGGATAGAGAGTTAGAAACATCGATGAGAGAGAGACATCAATCAGCTGCCTTTTGCAAAACCACTACTGGGGTTGTGCCCGCAACCAAGATACATGCCCTTGACAGGAATCAAACTCAGGACCCTTCACTCCACAGGCTGAGGCTCTATCCACTGAGCCAAACCAGTTAGGCCTGGCATCTCCATTCTTTTTTTTTTTTTTTTCCTTTTTTTAATTGATTTTTTTACAGAGAGGAAGAGAGAGGGATAGAGAGCTAGAAACATCAATGAGAGAGAATCATCGATCAGCTGCCTTCTGCACACCTCCCGCTGGGGATGTGCAGGCAACCAAGGTACATGCCCTTGATCGGAATCGAACCCAGGACCCTCCAGTTCGCAGGTCGATGCTCTAACCACTGAGCCAAACCGGTCTCGGCTGGCATCTCCATTCTTATTCATTGATGAGAAGAAAACCTGATTCTCTGGACCTTAAGATGTTATTCAAACCATTAGTCACAGTTGCGGGGAGATTTTTGAGAGAGAACTACTCTGGGTGCTGGGGACTGTGAAGTTGTGATTTATAATAATAAATGCATATTTGATGTTTGTCCCACTTCCTGGCTTCCTTCTCTCCAAACCCTTGAAACTTGCAGAGTGATATGAGCAATGGGAGCTACACAACAGCAAATCTTAGCGATGCATAAGAGAACAAAACAGGCAAAGACCCTTCTTCATGGAATGTATATTCCATCAGGAGAATAAAGATAAGCACAAATTTCGTTATAATATTTAGTCTCTTGTCCTCAGTTCCTGAAACCTTTTCAAAGTCATAAGGTGAAGTGGGTGTCTTGCTGTTCATAACAAGCCACTTGCCACCACAACTGGCTTTGTGATAGTAAGGTGACTGGGGAAATACCTATGGGTGGGGCTGGTCTCCAGGAAGGTGAGAGGGACTGGAGGTTGAGTTCAATCGCCAATTACCAAGGATTTAATCAACTGTGCCTGTGCAATGAAGCCTCTACAAAAACACAAAAGGAACCATGACTGGTTTGGCTCAGTGGATAGGCCTGCAGACTGAAAGGTCCCAGGTTCGATTCCGGTCAAGGGCATGTACCTTGGTTGCGGGGATGTGCAAGAGGCAGCTGATCGATGATTCTCTCTCATCGATGTTTCTAACTCTCTATCCCCTCTCTCTTCCTCTCTGTAAAAAATCAATAAAATATATTTAAAATAAAATAAATTTTAAAAAATAAAAATAAAAACACAAAGGACAGTGTTCAGAGAGCTTCTTGATTAGTGAATACACAGATGGGCAGGAAAGTGGCATACCTGGTATACATCTCTACTACCTGGGTTTGTGACTGGCACCTGAAGGATGCCAGCCTTAGAGGACTGAACCCTTAACCCGGGGAATCTGATGCTCTCTCTGGTGCCAGAATTGAGCTGAAATTGTGGAACACCCAGCTGGTGTCTGGAGACTTGCTTGTTGGTGAGAGAAAAACCCTGCTCCTCTCCACACACAGTCACTGGTGACCAGATCCCTGTAGGGATGATAAGAGAACAAACAGGCCACGTCCCTTCTTCGGGAGCTTACATTCTATGAGGAGAAGATAAGCAAAAATGCCCAACCCTGCCGAGACCGGTTTGGCTCAGTGGATAGAGCATCAGCCTGAGAACTGAAAGGTCCCAAGTTCAATTCCGGTCAAGGGCATGTATTTGGTTGCGGGCACATCCCCCAGTAGGGGGTGTGCAGGAGGCAGCTGATCAATGATTCTCTCTCATCGATGTTTCTAACTCTCTATCCCTGTCCTTTCCTCTCTGTTAAAAATCAATAAAAAATATATATATATATTTAAAATGCCCAACCCTGGTAAGTACAATGGACAAAAATAAAGTATCAATAGTAAGAGACCAGAGGGACAGGCAACAGGTATTGTTTCGAATAAAGGTTTGGGCATACCTCTGAGGAGCTGCCATTTGAGACAAGATTTGATGTCCTGGCTACTGGGTAGAGGCCAGAGTGTAGGGAAGCCAGTGGGAGCAGAGAGGTCTGGTAGAGGCTATTGCAGCAGTCCAGGCAAAGGGTGATGGGGGCTTGGGCCAGGCAGTTGTAGGATGAAAGGTGTTGTATTCTGGATGTATTCTGAAGGATGTATGCTGATTAATTTAATATAATGTATGAGGGAAAGAGAAGAATCAAACATGACTCCAAGTCTTGCAGCCTAAACAATGACAAGAATAGACGGGTTGGAGAAGGCTGGCCAAGACAGGAACAAAAAGTTGTTCGGGCCATGTTAAGTTGAGATGCCTATTAAGCATCCCAAGTGGAGGTGGCAAATAGGCAGTTGGATATATGAGTTCTGGGAAGAGGTCCAAGCAAGAGCTATAATCTGGGGAGTCATCAGCTTACAGATGGCATTTAAAGCCAGGAAACTGGATGAGATCAGCACAAGGGAGGAGTGCCTACAGATAAAAGAGGGGATGCTTATTCAGCTAGCAGCATTCTCTGGGCTTTTACCATGGGCCGGATCCTGAGCTAGGTGCTAGTGCAGAGAGGTGCATCCCTCAGCATGTACCCAAGAGACACTCAGTTACTTGTTTAATTTTTCCTGCCTAAGTGCTTTGGCCAGTTAGAGGATAAACATTGAGCATTCCTGCCCTGCCTCTTATTTATTCCTTCAACAGATACTGAACATTTACTGGGTACAAGACCCCATCTAGGCACTGAGGACATGGAAGAAAGTAAGTCAGATAGGGCTCCTGTCCTAATGGGGTTTACATTTTACATGTGGAGAAGGTGGGCATTGAACAGGACACACACAATAATGTGAATACAGTTGGGCAAACACAATGACAGAGAAGGTAGGCTGGTATGAGGGCTGTTAATGGGCTCTGCCCTAGCCTGGAGACAGGGAGGGCCTTCCTGGGAAGTCACACATGAGCAGCAATTGATGCAGCAGAAACGTAGGCTAACGAGAAGTGCACGGAGCTTCTCAGAGGGAAGGAATACCGTAGGCAGAGACCTGAAGGCTGGCGGGAGTTTGACAGAAGGAAGGCCAACGGGGCCACAGGGGTGGGCAGCAGCCAGACCTGAGGGCCTTGTGAACCCAAGACACCTCTGATTCTGTCCTGAGGCCACACTGGCCCTGAAAGACTATTGGTCAATGAGGAGAATGGGCCAAGGGGGCCAGTGTGGTGGTGGGGATAACATATGAATTTGTGGAAATTTGTGGAAATATACATAGGAACCCCCAAATTTGCAGTCAGCCAGGAAGAACTGTGGGTAAACTAAGAACCTCTTTTGGGGTCAGTGTCTGAAGTGATGGTAAGTCTTGTGGGACTAAGCCCCTTAACCTGAGAGGATTGGCACTAACTCTGGGCAATGTCAGAATCAAAAAACACCACATATTCCCTAGCCTGTGTGGCTCAGTGGATAGAGCGTCAGCCTATAGACTGAAGGGTCTCAGATTCTTTTCTGGCCAAGGGCACGTACCTCAATTTCAGGCTCTATCCTGAGCCCTGGTCGAGGCACTTGCAGAAGGCAACCAATCGATGTTTCTCTTTCTCATCATGTTTCTCTCTTTTCCTCTCCTTCCTCTCTAAAAATCAATAGGAAAAAATATCCTCGGGTGAGGATTAACAAACAAAACAAAATAAAAATGACACATTTGCTGTCAGAAGTGATGTCAAAAAAGACACCACAGGAAGTCACTGAGTTTCAGCACAGGGCTAGATATATTGACTTCAATCAATATAAAAATTATAAGCCACAAATATTTTTTTAAAAAAAGTGAATACATGGAAAGTGATTCCAAGTTTCTGGATGGAAATACAGCAAAAATGAAAAAAAAAAAAAAGTGCCCATGTAAATTTATAGATTTAACACCATTCAATTAAAATACCAAGATGCCATACAGAAGTTGATGAAAAGATTCTAGAATGTGCTTGAACAAATCAACCAGCAAAATTCCTGCGGGAATGAAAGGAGCGATAGGGGAGCACCTGGGCCTGCCAGAGGTACAAACTGAGAGGAGAGTTCTAGATTTGGGTCACACAGGCCTTGGCACCACTGAACACCAACTCACTGAACCAGAAGAGGGTGTGGCCAGGCAGAAGACTGGGGAGAAGAGGTGGAGAAACCCATGTTCCATGGAGAAGCAGCCCCTGCAGAGACAGCGATCCTAGAGAAGCTGGCAGAGCTGTAGGGGGAGACAGGGAGAAGCCAGTGGAGGCAAATTATGAAGGGCAAAAATTAGGGGGTGGAGAAGGGGCTCTCTGGGGAGGCAGACACTGTCTCCTCCACTGCTCTGTCCCTGGCTCCTACACAGTGCACACAGTAGGAGTTCCAGAATCACTGGGAGATCTTCTCATGCCTGCGTATACACGGCCTTGGTCTTTTTTTTTTTTTTTTTTTTTTTTAAATATATTTTATTGATTTTTTACAGAGAGGAAGAGAGAGGGATAGAGAGTTAGAAACATCGATGAGAGAGAGTCATCGATCAGCTGCCTCTTGCACACCCCCTACTGGGGATGTGCCCACAACCAAGATACATGCCCTTGAACAGAAACGAACCCGGGACCTTTCAGTCTGAAGGCTGACGCTCTATCCATTGAGCCAAACCGGTTTTGGCAGCACCAAGCTTTTTTCTGTCCTCCAGCTTTCTTCCCACATGCTTTTCCTTCTGGCTGGACGGCTTCCCTTTCCTCTCTCATTTACCTAGCTAACGCCAGCTGGGGGTCCAGATCTCCGCTTAGAAGCTACTCGCTCCGGGAAGTCTTCCATGAGCATCTCCTCCAGTCTGCGTTAGAGATTCAGGAGCACCTGTATTTCTCTCTCTCTCTCTCTCTCTCTCTCTCCCTCTCTCTCTCTCTCTCTCTCTCTCTCTTTTTAAACATTTCGTGAACACTTTTTTTTAAAATAAATTTTTATTGTTCATATTATTACAAATGTTCCTCTTTTTCCCCCCCCTCCATTGCTCCCCTCCACCAGGTTCCCACCCCACCCTCTGCCCTTTCCCCACCCCCCACTGTCCTCATCCATAGGTGCACAGTTTATGTTCAGTCTCTTCCCACATAGCCTTCTCCCCTTTTTCCCAAGAATCATCAGTTCACTCCCCTTCCATACCTCTGATTCTATTATATTCAACAGTTAATATTGTTCATCAGATTTTTTTTTTAATTTCCTTGGTTTTTAGATTCACTTGTTGATGGTTACATATTTGTTGTTCATAATTTTTTTTAATATATATTATAATTGATTTTGTACAGAGAGAAGGAAGAGAGATAGAGAGTTAGAAACATTGATGAGAGAGAGCCATCGATCAGCTGCCTCCTGCACACCCCCTACTGGGGATATGCCCGCAACCAAGGTACATGCCCTTGACCGGAACTGAACCGGGGACCTTTCAGTCCCCAAGCTGACACCCCATCCATTGAGCCAAACCGGTTTCGGCTGTTGTTCATAATTTTTATCTTTATTTACTTTCTCTTCCGAAAGAACCCCCTTCAGCAATTCATATAATTCTGGTTTGGTGGTGATGAACTCCTTTAGCTTTTTTTTTTATTAGTGAAGCTCTTTATCTGACCTTCAATTCTGAGTGATAGCTTTGCTGGGTAGATTATTTTTGGCTGTAGGTTCTTACTATTCATCATCTTGAATATTTCTTGCCATTCCCGTCTGGCCTGCATGGTTTCTGTTGAGAAATCAGCTGACAATCGTATAGGTGCTCCTTTATAGGTAACTATCTGCTTTGCTTTTGCTGCTTTTAATATTCTCTCTTTGTCTTTTGCTCTTGGAATTTTAATTATGATTTGTCTTGGTGTGGTCCTCTTTGGATTCCTTTTGTTTGGAGTTCTGTGTGCTTCCTGGACTTGTAAGTCTAATTCTTTCACCAGGTGGGGGAAGTTTTCTGTCACTATTTCTTTCAGTATGTTTTTGATATCTTGCTCTCTCTCATCTTCTGGGACCCTCATAATTCTGATGTTGGTTCACTTGAAGTTGTCCCAGAGGTTTCTTACATTATCTTCAATTTTCTGGATTCTCTTGCCTTCTTGCTTCTGTGGAGGAGTGTCTTCTGGCTCTTTATGTTCCAAATCTTTGACTTGATTCTTGCGATCTTCCATTCTGTTTTTAGGACTCTGTATAATATTTTTTATTTCAGACAATGTATTCTTTATTTCTTGTTGATCCCTTATTATTTCTTGTTGATTCCTTATTAATTCTAGTTGATCCCTTTTCATATCCTCATAGGTCTTATCGACCTTTTCTAGGAAATTCTTGAAAAACCTTATAAGCATAGATTTGAACTCTATATCCAGTCGCTTTTTGTCCTCCATTTCTTTCATTTGTGATCTATTTTCTTGTCTCGGCATTTTCACAGCTTCCCTGAGTTGGTAACCTTAAAAGTCTCTGTGTTCTGCTTGAATTGGGCGGGGTTTCAGGGTGGAGCCTGCAGCCTTGGCTTCTGTCAGCCCCGCCCTATGCGGCCCCAGGGTCCTTCAGTGCTCGTTGCAAGCACCTCTGAGAGTGAGGTGCCCTCGATTTTCGCCTGCTACCAAACAGTCTAGGCTCTCCCCCAATGAGCCCGGAACTGGGGTTCAGTTCAGTTGGAAGTGTAGTTGGAGGTGGCGTTCAGAGCAGTCTGGAGCTTTTGTCTCCTTCCCGCCAGGGCAATCCTGTGGCACAGCCAACTGTCCCTTCTCTGGGCGCAATGTACGCGCCTCCGGGGGCTCTGCCTTTCACCACTCCCCTGGGATTCCGCCTCACCACCCAGGCTTCCTCTGTTTGAGCCTGGGTCCCCGGGGTCTGGCCTAGAACTGGGGTTCAGATCAGTCAGAACTGGGGCCCAGCACAGTTCGGAGCCTTTGTCTCCTTCCCGCCAGGGCAATCTGGCAGCAGAGTCAACAGTCCATCCTCTGCGTGCAATGTGTGCACCTCCGGGGGCTCTGCCTTTCACTGCTCCCCTGGGATTCCACCTCACAGCCCCGGCTCCCTCTGTTTGAGCCTGGATCCCCAGGGGTTCAACACTGTCGGGTCTGGGGTTCAGCACAGTTGGAGCTTTTATCTCCTTCCCGCTAGGGAAAGCCAGCCAGGCACTCAGCTGCCCCTCCTCTCCGGCTCCGTCTTCTCCACGCGCGCGCGCGCCGCATGTCTCTGTACCTTAGGCTTTTACAGCTCCTCCGCACTTCCTTCTGGTTTTCTCCTTGCTTCTCGTTGTAGAATTTCCAGTCAGTTGACTTTCCTGTAGTTCTGGGTAATGTCCATTTTATATTTTAGTTGTATTTTATTGAAATTGTTGTGTGCGGCTGCGGCTAGGTATTTACCTGTCAGCCATCTTGGATTCTCCTCGCATCCTGTATTTCTCATTTCTCACAAGACACTTTGTTGTAATTCATTCTCTCTCTCTCTCTCTCTCTCTCTCGTAATTGTCTTTTGAGTTGTCTGTGAATGATGTGAGGGCAGAGTTTGGGTCTTGTTCACTGTTATATCTCTGGCACACAGCACAAAGCCAAGCATTCTGTAGCTCAATAACATTCAAATGAATACTGAAATGTTGAGTGGTCAATAGTGGGGAAGCCGCCAGAGTCCCGGTGCCAGTAAGAACCCCTGGGCTCTCAGAGCTGGGGTGGAAGCGCTCAACGAGGGGGAAACCTGGGCTCCTGCAGGCCCCATCCAGGGGTGTGCCACGGCAAGACAGACTGGCTGCCCGTGAGAAGGGTGGAAACTGGCCCCCAGCCGCTCGCTGCAGGGAATGTTTGTCAATGTGACATTCATAGAAGCCCTGCACATGTGCAGCAGAGGGGAGAGCAGACTCAGGCGGACAGAAGGAACCTCAGTTACTGTGCACGTGTTCATCCAGAGGGGTGTGTGGTTTACAAGTTTCTTAGCTCTCTTTACATTTGTTTTTACTTTATTATTATTATCTAAATATATATATTTAAGTATATATATTAATATATTTAATTGATTTTTTACAGAGAGGAAGGGAGAGAGATAGCTAGAAACATCGATCAGCTGCCTCCCGCACACCCTCGACTGGGGATGTGCCCGCAACCAAGGTATATGTCCCTGACTGGAATCAATCCTGGGACCTTTCAGTCGCAGGCTGATGCTCTATCCACTGAGCCAAACCGGTTTCAGCTAAATATATATTTTTATTAATTTCAGAGAGGAAGGAAGAGGGAGGGAGAGATAGAAACATCAGTGATGAGAGAGAATCCCTGTTTGGTTGCTTCCTGCAAATCCCTTAGTGGGATTGAGCACACAACCTGGGTATGTGCCCCTGACTGAAATTGAACCTGGGGCCATTCAGTCCGCAGGCCGATGCTCTATCCACTGAGCCAAACCAGCTAAGGCCGTTTGTTTTTAAATTTTTAAAAATCTTCAGATATTTCTCATGTTTGTTTGCTTTTTGTGTTTTAAGTCCTCATGGAGGACATTTCTGCCTTTGATTTTAAAAAGGGTAGAAGTGAGTGGGGAGGGGGAGAGAGGAGAAAGAGAATCATTGATGTGAGAGAACCATATCAATTGGTTGCCTTCCACACGCACCCCAAATGGGGCTGGGAACCTGCAACCGAGGTACATGCCCTTGAGCAGAATCAAACCCGGGATCCTTCAGTTTATGGGCTGAAACTCTAACCATTGAGCCATGCCAGCCAGAGTACCATATTTGCTTTTATTTTACCTTTAAGAAATGTGTTTATTTTTAAGGTGACATTGCCAAATTACATTAACACAGTTCATTAAAAATCTGCTTAGTATAAAACTGCTTTGAGTCCAAAAACGTTAGGATTCTATTAAAGTCTCCTCTTTCAAAAAAACCTTATTAGCATTGTTATTTTTCCACCCCTTTAAGCCTTTGCTCAGGTTCCTGGTGTACTCTGCTGTAAAGCAGACTTCACGGTATGTGACAGTGGGAAATGTTTAGGGGAAAGTTCTAGGTTGAGGTAAGGGATTTGGGGCTTACAAAATAAAACTTGGTGAACTTAAGAAGCCCATCTGTCCTTTCCTACCTCAGTCCCTTTTTCTGGAGCCAGAGTAGCTCTTCTCTAAGTGCTAGTTAATAAAGCACCTACTAGTTCTTAAAGCCCCTGTTATGTGCCAACACTAAGAGCTGTATAGGAAAGTGATTGGTCCCAGTGGGGGAGTGTGGTTGTGGTTCACACACCTTTGAGAATGTACTGCACTGTCCTATCGGCAGCCAATAGCCACATTTGGCTATTAAAGTCAAAATTAATTGATTACAAATAATAGTGCAGTTTCTCAATTGCAGGGGCCACATTTTGAGTGTTTAATGGCCGGCCATAGGCAGCAAATGGCTATCAGATAGAATTCAGATATAGAATGTTTCCATCATTACCCAAAGTTCTATTGGTCGCACTAGATAGATATTCTCCCAGAATAAAGGCTTTTCTGCTCATGGGCAGTATTTTGGATCCAACTTTACAACTTTACAACTTGTACAACTCTGCAAGGTTGGGGTGAGGACTGGCTGTTCAGGTAGCAGTTCACTGATCCTTGCTTGAACTCATGAGTCCAAGAAAAGGAAACCCTGATACAACAAGCTATATTCCATCTCAGAATGTAGCAGATTGGCCAAAATCGGGCAATGAGCTGCTACAAACTCAGCACCCTCACTGCTTTACATGCACCTCAGATAAAACCAGGCCCTTGTGTTACTACCAGACTGGCCAGATTAAAAAAAACAGTTCAGTCCTGGCTGGTTTGGCTCAGTGGATAGGGCATCGGCCTACAGACTGAAGCAAGCATGTCAAACTCGCAGAATGCGGCCCACAACAAATATTTTTGCGGCGCAGACAATATAACTGTATATAAGAAACGTTTTAATAAATATTTCATAACTTAATTTTTACAATATCCTGTTATACATTATTATTAATAATGAACTACAACGTTCAATTACTATAATCATGTTACATTCATTTCCCTTATGTGCTTTACACGCAGGTGCACCAATTCCCTCCACTAACACCAGCAGCGAATATTTTAGCAGCCGATGGCCACGTCATTAGTCTTGGACTGATTTATTTGGTGTGTGCAACAGGAAATATTTTGCTTTCGGAGAACAAGAAAAATAGGTTTATTTGCATTAGGGTTATTAATTTGTGTAGTTATTCAGTGTCTGGTAAGTTAATGTTCAAGATAAAAATATTAATTTTTATTAAAATGTTCTATTGTTTTATGTTAACGATGACTCATTTATTTCAGCCCTTTGTATTCCGCATGCCACTATTGAAATAAACCTAGGTTTCTATGAAAATTGGAGCTTTTGTTTTTTTGTGGCCCACAGTGATGGGGAAAATTAGACATTTTGGGGGAGCTAGCAATCTGAATGTAGTCACTGCCCCTTTAATTATCTGGTCCTGCAAGACCTGTTTACCCAAAATACTCCTCCCATTTTAGAGAGGCCATAAGCCATCCCAGAGTTGTCAGTGCTGGCGCCAGGCCAGGCCTTTAGTTGTGGTCTCAAGGCCCCAACACCTGGAGCTTTTTGCAAAGCCCGTGACAGGTTGACAGGTCGAAAGTATATTCCATAATTGGGAGACAAAGAGACCGAGAGAATATAAAAAGGGAAGGCCTCCTCCATGGGACTCAGCATCTGAGAGCAGCAGTCTCCCCTGAGTCCCGCACCGGTCCAGGTGAAATGTCTGGAAATAAATGGGCTTTCCTGTGCCTCCGGTACTTCTGCGTAGTTTTCCGGTTGCCTGGTAAATTCTGTGTCAGCAGAAACTTAAACCCTGTTTATTTGGCCCATGTTAGCCTTTGAGTTTGACATGCTTGGACTGAAGGGTTTCAGGTTCGATTCCGGTCAAGGGCACATGCCCGGGGTTGTGGGCTCGATCCCCAGTAGGGGGCGTGCAGGAGGCAGCCGATCAATGATCCTCTCCCTCTCCCTCTCCCTTCATTTCTGAATGCAATAAAAATATATTTTAAAAAATAAATAAAACAGTTCAATCTCCAAAAATAAGTTGAAAAGCAATATTAAAGATTCCCTGCAGTCTCATAAAACACCAAAGGGGAATATGTTCACAACACACTCGAACTCTTCTTGCATTATCTTTCCGATTTGTCTCCTCTTTGCATCCTCCCACACAGGGCACTTGCTTCCGTAAAGCTCTCTGTACCTCCATTCCAAATTCTCTCCAAACCGCCTGGCCTGCTGCTGCTCCCCTTCCCGCCCTGATGGCAAGCTCTTTACTCGGTAGCTCCGCAATAGAGGTTTTGTTTTTTCCCGTCACACAAGAACGACAGAGAGAGCTCCCACGGGCTGTGCCCAGGAGCACGTTCCACAGCAGCCCTGCCCACAGACCTCCCTGCCAGCCTGGACTCGTCTCCCAGATGACTCATTCTCCCCCTGAGGTCCACTCCCCTCTCTCCTCTCCTGCCCACTGCTCCCAAGGGTCAGTGTCAGGACTGAGCCTGGCAGAGAAAATTGTTTGGCTGGGATGTCAGAGGAGACTGATGTCATAGGGAAAGGAAGAAAACCAGATGGGCAGGTTCAGAGAATGTTTTATCTCCACTGTTAATTGTTTTATTTTTTTATAGGGCACTGCCCAACACCCTACTAGGCAGTAAATGGCTTGCAGTGGGAAATGCATAAATTCTTAACAGTCTGCCAAGATCAAAGGCTTCTTTTTCACCTGAAGACAAGCCCAAGCCCACTGGCCCCATTTTTTTTTTTTTTAATCTTCACCTGAGGAAATGCTTAGAGAGAGGAAGGGAGAGAGGAGAGAGGGAGGAACATTGATGTGAGACTTTTGCCTTCCGAGACTGTTGCCTTCCGCATGTTCCCTGACCAGGGATCAAACTAGCAACCCAGGCAGTTGCCCTGACTGTGAACTGAACCAGCAACCCTCCAGTGCATGGGACGACACTCAACCAACTGAGCCAATTGGCCAGGCCCACTGGTACCATTCTTATCATATTAGGAATGACTAATTTTATTGAACTCCCTTATATACATTTTTTTCCCATTTTACTTATTGATTTTAGAGCGGGGAGGGAGGAAGGGAGAGAGAGAGAGAGAGAGAGAGAGAGAGAGAGAGAGAGAGAAACTTGTTCCACATATGTATGCATTCATTGGTTGATTTTTGTATGTGCCCTGACCAGGGATCAAGCCCACACCTTGGTATATCCGGAGGAAGCTCTATGCAACTGAGCTACCCTGCCAGGGTTGAACTCCCTCATATTTTAAGAGAAAGCTTATCCCTGCAGGAAGGACAGTCCTACCCATTTATCTGACTCCAATGTCCATTCATCATTAGGTCATGCACCTGGGATTCTGTTTGCAGTGCAGAGGGCACATAGAGCCTAATCATCACACTTCTCATCCTTCCTTTTTCCCCTTCCTTCTTATGTCCTCTGCAGGTATCTGCACTCATATCACCAGTCCCTGCAGATCATTTCCATCTGCTTTATTCCCATCTCAGAATGCCACCACTTCCTAACCAGGTCCCCACCGCAGGAACCTGGGAATCACCCCGGGCTCCTCCCGCCTCAGCCCTCACGCCCGATCTATGTCCAAGTCCTAATGAAGTGACTTAATTTCCTTGAGAAATCTAATCTCTCTCTCTTATCACCTTAAATCGGGTCACTGGCATCTCTTCCTTGGGTAATTGCAGAGGCCTCTTAGCTAGTCTGGTACCTCCTACCTCCTCCCAGCTCCTTTCCCATGTAACCTGCTCGTCAATGGGCCACCTGGGGCTATCCCTGTTCTGAGCTATTCACCTTTTAGGCTAATCTGAACACACTATATGTCTTCCCAGAACAATAAGAATCCAACTTCAGAATTATTAATGGATAATGAGTGTGTGTGTGTGTGTGTGTGTGTGTATAAATTTATTTCAAAATGGGAGGGGAGGGGGAAAGGGTAAGATAAAATGTCAATAATGAGAGAGAATAATCAATTAGCTGCCCTCTACAGTGGACCTCCTAGTTTATAGGTCAATGCTCAACCACTGAGGTACATCTTAGCTTTTGTGTTGTTTTTTTAAAATATATTTTATTGATTTTATACAGAGAGGAAGGGAGAGAGATAGAGAGTCAGAAACATCGATGAGAGTCATTGATCAGCTGCCTCTTGCACACCCCCCACTGGGGATATGCCCGCAACCAAGGTACATGCCCTTAACCGGAATCGAACCCGGGACTCTTCAGTCCCCAAGCCGACGCTCTATCCATTGAGCCAAACCGGTCCCGGCAACGTCTTAGCTTTTAACAAAGGCCTCTATAAGGTCACAGGAGGCAGCTTGCACTGCAGTTAAACAAAGAGATACTTCCTACACTGATCCCTCGATTAACTCTCCTTTTTCCCTAAGTTCCCCCATAATGTCTGCTACTGCCACATCTCTCTCACTTCTCCTTTCCCCTACTATCCTGCAGCTGCCCTCTAGTCAAATTAGCACTGGGTCTCCTCCCCAACTTGCTTATCTCCAAATCCCCTCATTTGCCACTTCCTACGGAGGTCTCATCCCAACATAATTCCTTAAGATCCTTGAACGGTTACTCACTGCCCTCAACAGAGTCCAAACTCCATCACGTGGTCTACTAGGCCTTGAAGCCCCAGCTCCAGTTCCTTCTCCCTCCTTTCCCCCAACTCGAACTTGCCCTAGCCATACGGCACAGAAGTGGGGATTGCCCCTGGTCTGCCAAGCTCTCTTCTATCCAGGCAATCACTCGTGCTGTCCTTTTTGCCGGACCACCGGTTGGCAACCGCTGCTTTAAATGACTGAATAGCCACTTGAACAGACACCTGGAGGACAGAATGGTTATTACTGCCGCCATGGGCCTCCTTCAGGGCCTAAATTATAGCATGCCCTTGTTGATGCTGAATAACTAGATGACAAAGGCTCCAAAGGGTCTCCCTCCTAGGGCTTGTGGCCTCAGCAGAGAACGCAGCCCATGGGCCCCTTGGGCATGAAGCGATGATCTCGGCCTCGTTTGTAGCCTAAGCTGCAAAGGTTAGTCCCTGGGCTCCTAGGAACCAGATCCACCTGTGGGGTTCCATGGATTAGCAGAAGTCCGTCCTAGCAATCTAGCTGTGCTCCTCCTAATCCAGGAAGGCTGTGCGTGCCGCATGGCCATATCTGGGCACAACATGTTCTAGGTTAGGTGTGACCCCCTTTGCATAATACCAGCGGAATCATTACTATTCATAAGCAGACTTCCACCTAGAGTCCTATGAGATCACTTAGCTGATTTCATTAATCTCTCTGCCTCGGAGATTACCTAATTTCTCCAAAAGTTGTTTTTTTTTTCTTTCCTGGCAGGTAAGAGTGGTAGAACTCAGACGGTGCTGTTAACATCCCCCCAAAATGAGGAGGCATCTGGACTTCAGGAAGCTCCTAGAAGGCTGTGGACTCAGACTCAAGATCACATGTGACCAGGGCTCTTTCCTGCTTGTCTTTTGAAGGCCAGCAAAGAACAACTACCGTGTTTCCCCAAAAATAAGACATCCTCCGAAAATAAGACCCGTCGCATGGAAAGATAAGACATCCCCTGAAAATAAGACCTAGCACAACTTTGGGAGAAAAAAATTAATATAACACACTGTCTTCTTTTCGGGGAAACAGGGTAAAAGCTTTATACAATCCAGAATACAAAAGAAAAAGAAAAAAGTAACAGAACACGATAGTCTTGTTTTATTTTAGAAATAACTTATTGTGTTTTATTCCAATTATAAAAGTAGTACCTGCTACTTACAATTTGATAAATGCAGAAAAACATAAATAGCCGAAACCGGTTTGGCTCAGTGGATAGAGCGTCTGTCTGCGGACTGAAAGGTCCCGGGTTCGATTCCGTCAAGGGCATGTACATTGATTGTGGGCACATCTCCAGTAGGGGGTGTGCAGGAGGCAGCTGATCGATGATTCTCTCTCACTGATGTTTCTAACTCTCTATCCCTCTCCCTTCCTCTCTGTAAAAAATCAATAAAATATATATTTTTTAAAAAAGAAAAACATACATAAAGAATATAGAAATCATTTCCATCAAGAGATATCTCCACAACAAGTTGGAAGGTTATTATCTACCATGCTTTTTGTTACTCAGGGTGAATATATATAACTCCTAAATATTCATAGTATTATATAGAACTGGATAATAATTTGTAAAATTTTATTCCCTTTTTATTAATCCTCACCCATGGATGTTTTTTCCATTGATTTAAAAAAATATATATTTCTTTCTTGATTTCAGAGAGGCAGTGAGAAGGAGAGAAACATCAATGATGAGAATCACTGAACGATTGCCTCCTGCGTGCCCCCCTACTGGGGATCGAGCCCGGAACCCAGGCTTGCGCCCTCCCGGTTCACAGGTCGATGCTCAACCACTGAGGGGGAATGGGGGGATTCACTGGTTTTTAGAGATGGAAAGGGGGCAAGGAGGGAGGAGGTGGGGAGGGAAAGAGAAACATCTATGTGAGAAGCACATGGATTGGTTGCCTCCCGCACGCACCGCAACCGGGGCCGGGGGACTGAACCCACAACCTGGGCACTGGCCCTCCCCCGGGAATCAAACCCGCGACCCTTTGGTGTGGGGGCATGCGCACACCAGCCAGGGCTCTAAGCAATTGTAAAATGGGGACAGGTGGCCCAGAGGGCTACTGACCTGAGGCTGAGGGCCGCCTCGGCCCAGCCCGGTCCGGCCAGGCCGGGGGACAGGTTCGGGCGCAGCGGGTCCGCCTGCGGCCTGGCGCCCTCCCGCCCCGCCCCGCCCCGCCCGCGGACACCGTGAGGGTTCACAAACGCCGCTGAGGTAGCGGCGCGACAGGGGCAGAAAACCGAGGCCCAGGGAGCCTGTCACTCCCCCACGTCCACGCGGCTAGTGAGCGAACTGCCATCGGGAACTGAGCCCGATCAGCGGCACTCCACGACCTCCCTCCCGCCGCCCATGAGCCCGCCCGCCCGCACCGGGGTCCGCCGGCCGGCGCGCACGCGCAATCCTCGCAGCCGCGTCCCCTTTAAGAGGATTCCTTTTGCTTCCTCCGACCCCTTCGCTTCCGCTCCGCGTTCCCACAATGCTGTGCGGCTGAGCGCCTCCGAGCCCGCGGGGACGCTGCGGGGGGACCCCGGCTGAGGCGGCGGCGGCGGCGGCGGCGGCGGCGGCGGCGGCGGCGGCGGCGGCGGCGTGGGCTGCGGCGGGCCCGCGGCGTCGGGTGGTGCGGATGTCGGGCTGGGCGGACGAGCGCGGCGGCGAGGGCGACGGGCGCATCTACGTGGGGAACCTTCCGACCGACGTGCGCGAGAAGGACCTGGAGGACCTATTCTACAAGTACGGCCGCATCCGCGAGATCGAGCTCAAGAACAGGCACGGCCTGGTGCCCTTTGCCTTCGTGCGATTCGAGGATCCCCGGTGAGGCCCCGCTCCGCCCGCCCGCGCTCCCGGCCCCCGCCTTTCCTCCCCCTCCCCCTCTCTCTCCCCCTCCCCCTCCCCCCGCCTCCCCTCCCCCTCCTCCCGTCTCCCCTCCCCCTCCGCGCAGACCCCTCCGGGCGCCCCCAGGTGGAGGCTGTGGCCGCTCTTCCTTACACTCCGGGCTGTCCTTTGCGCCGTCTTCACTTCCTCTATTTTTTTTCTTTTTCTTTTTTTACTTCAAAACCTAAAAGCTGGGTCTCTGGAGGGGCCAAGCCTAAAGTGGCTTCAGGGGTGGTCCAAGTGGTCGCCTCCCCTCAGGGCTGGAGAGGCGCCCCGGAGGGGAAGGCAGGCCGGGGACCCGGCCCCTTGGACCAGCCCGGAGGGGCCTCGGCGGCGGGCCGGGCGGCGGCGCCCTCCGCGCCCTCCCGCGGGGACGCAGTTAAAGGGGCCGCACGGGGCGGCGGTGCCTGCGGAGTCAGAGGGGCTCTGTGTGGAACCCGTCCCGGGCCGCGCGCGCCGCCCCGCGAGGCTAGCGCCTTGTCCTTGTAAAACCATCGAGGATTTGGCAAAACTCCCAAAACTGGCCGAGGGGGCCTCTCATTTCACCCCCCTCTCTAATGAAGGAGGCCCGCTAGGTGCTGGGCACCCAAGGACTTGAAGTTCTGGGCCCCCAAACGGGCGCAGAGGGTCTTTGTGGCTCTGCGGGCACGGGCCGCCCTCGCCCGGAAAGGACGGGAACTTTCAAAACTGCGGGGGAGGCTCCTGGAAGCCGCCGCGGCGCCGTCCCCGCTGCTCCCCGGCGGGGCCAGGGCGCTCCCCGGCCGCGCCTGCGCCGCCCCGAAAGCACGGACCCCAGGTGCCTGCCCCTCTGGCGTGCGGGTTGGGGCAAGGGGAGCATTTGAGGATGGGAAGGCAGGAAGCACCCTGCAGGCTTTGATTGCCATTTGCCTCATTGGAACGAGGCATTTCGCACCTCACCTGGAGAAGGTGGCACCTTATTCATTAGTAACGGCGCGGTGTAGCTTTGGAGCAGTCCCCGTGTGTCCTGTACCGTGCTGTGTATTAGTATTCGGCATTTTCAGCCTATGAGATAGGTATTGCTAACCACAGTTCACAGACGAAGAAACAGGATTTAGATAACTGATAAAAGAGAATGCTAGTAAGGGGTGAAGGGAGGATTTGAATTCTCTGTTCTGCCCTTTTGGAATACAAGCTTATGTATAATATGCTACATCATTATCTCCTCCCTCATTACTTTAATAATAGAAAAGCTACCATTTGATAGCACTAGTTGCCAAGTTTCAAGCAAAGCACTGCACATATAGGATCTTATTTAATCCTCAGAGTAAGACATCAGTGATTAAGATGTGGAAACTTGACTGCTTAACCAGAGACAGCTACTACTAATAAAGAACAGAAGAATGGCTGAAGCCGGTTTGACTCAGTGGTAGAGCATCGGTCTGCGGACTGAAGGGTCCCGGGTTCGATTCCGGTCAAGGGCATGTACCTTGATTGCGGGCACATCCCCGGTGGGGGGTGTGCAAGAGGCAGCTGGTCGATGTTTCTCTCTCGTGACGTTACTAGCTCTCTATCTCTCTCCCTTCCTCTCTATAAAAAATCAATAAAATATATATTTTAAAAAAAAGAACAGAAGAATGATTTGAATTCATGTCAATTTGTACTAAAAGTCTGCTTTAAACCTTAGCAGCCCTGCTTCTCTCCCACTGCATTATAAATATAGCCAGGGTTGCCCTGGATGTGGTCTCCTTGCTTTTAATTCTATGACTAAAATCTTGGTAAGTGATTTTGTGCCTGTGACAGCTGAATGAGGCCTTCGTTAATATAGCTTCAGCTGTGCTGGTCCACCCAAGCCCTGAGGCCATTCTCTCATCCAATACTGGAAAATTAATTTAGTGTTCCTAACTGTCCTAGAGCCTACAGGAGACTAAAAGAAACTATCTTTTTTGGGGGGAAATTGTACCCAGATAGTGGTTTTGACAACTTCTCCAAACCGTGCTAAAACATACGCTTGAGAGTCAGACATACACTTGTTTTGTCTCCTCACAAAACACTAAATTGCATTTGTGTTTTGAGCCCTCTTTTTAAATGGATTTTTCTTTCTATAGACTTGGTGATACTAGGCCTTGTCAAAGAATATTAAAGGACTAATGTGTAGTATGCATTTTGAGAAACTGCCCTCCGAAGTTAAACACTTATTGGCAAAATCAGTCATCTATTTATTTATTCCTTTTTTTTTTGTTTCTGAATTAGTCCTCCTATAAGTAATCTGTTTACCATTTCATACCTAGAAAACCCTGTGTGTGATGGCTGTAAAGTTTAATTCCAATATTATAAAAAGTCTTCAAACCAATGCAGTTACTGCATCAAGATCCTGTTTTGGCCGAAACCGGTTTGGCTCGGGATAAAGCATCAGCTTGTGGACTGAAGGGTCCCGGGTTCGATTTTGGTCAGGGGCATGTACCTTGGTTGCAGGTATATCCCCAGTGGGGTGGGGGTGCAGGAGGCAGCTGATTGATGTTTCTCTCTCATTGATGTTTCTAGCTCTCTATACCTCCCCCTTCCTCTCTGTAAAAAGTCAATAAAATATATTTAAAAAAAAAAAAAAAAGATCCTGTTTTGTTTTCTCACTCTATGTTTTCCTTTCATACTTGTTATGCTCTTCTGAGCAGCACTAACACCAAATTATTCTTTGCAGGGATGCTGAAGATGCAATTTATGGAAGGAATGGTTACGATTATGGCCAGTGTCGACTTCGTGTGGAGTTCCCCAGAACTTATGGAGGTCGGGGTGGGTGGCCCCGTGGTGGGAGGAATGGACCTCCTACAAGAAGATCTGATTTCCGAGTTCTTGTTTCAGGTATGTTCCTTTCAAATGAATGAGATGATGCATGTAAAATACTTAGCACAGCCAAAACTGGTTTGGCTCAGTGGATAGAGCATCTGTCTGCAGACTGAAAGGTCCCAGGGGTTCGATTCCAGTCAAGGGCATGTACATTGGTTGCAGGCATTTTCCTGATATTGGGTATGCAGGAGGCAGCTGGTTGATGTTTCTCTCTCATCGATGTTTCTAGCTCTCTATCCCTCTCCCTTCTCTGTAAAAAATCAATAAAATATATTTAAAAAAAAAATACTTAGCACAGTCTGGCCTCAAGAAACGTTAGCTGTTTTTCTTTAGTGCATGGCATACATGATGTTTTTTTCCCCTTAGCCTATGCATACTGACAGTCTGAAGCCCTGCCCTGTCTCGCCAGTGAGGCAGGTCTCTTGCAAATGAAACTGCACCAATAGTAGCCTTGTTAGAACATAAAAGAGTTTCTTTTCTTTTAATATATTTTATTGATTTTTTTTTTTTTACAGAGAGGAAGGGAGAGGGATAAAGAGTTAGAAACATCGATCAGATGCCTCCTGCACACCCCATATTGGGGATGTGCCCGCAACCAAGGTACTTGCCCTTGACCATAATAGAACCTTGGACCTTTCAGTCCACAGGCCGACACTCTGTCCACTGAGCCAAAGCAGTTAGGGCATTAATATGTTTCTTATAAAGGAGTTTTCTAGTGTTGAAAGGGAAGATGATGGCAAAATCTCTTGAAGTATAATTCTAAAGATGTTTTGGGGTTGTTTTGTTTTTTAATGTACCATGGTATTCAACTTGATAGAAAAGACATTCCAGAAGCCAGATTTAAACAACTTACCCAGCTGTGGATCCTGAAAAAGACCAGTTTTGTGGTGGTTTGGGCTTATATTAAAAAAAAAAAAACAACTTAGTGTCTTACAGATTGTTGTATAGAATATAGAACAAAATATCTAGATTGACAAGCGATGAAATAATATGCTCTGAGGTTTATTCAACACAGTGGTAAAAACCTGGGGGCTTTTGCATATTTTGGGGTGTTTTAGGGCCCTGGTGGAGTGAAATGTCTTGAGGAACCTGATACCTTTTTCTATGTGAATATCACAAGCACAGCTGACTCCCATTGGTGCTTAAGAGTAATAGTATCTGCCTATCTTGTATCCCTTATTAATTTAATTTTTTAAAAATATATTTTTATTGATTTCCGGGAGGAAAACCAAGAGAAACATCAATGATGAGAGAGAATCATTGATTGGTTGCCTCCTGAATGTCTGCCCCCACGCCCCCTACTGAAGATCAAGCCTGCAACCATGTGCCCTTGTCCGGAATCGAACCTGGGACCCTTCAGTCCAGAGGCCAACACTATCCATTGAGCTTTTCAGCTGGGGCTTATTATTCTTTTTATTAATGTATTTTTATTGATTTCAGAGAAGAAGGGAGAGGGAGATAGAAGCATCAATGATGCGAGGGAGTCATTGATTGGTTCCCTCCTGCATGCCCCCCATTGGGGATTGAGCCCACAACCTGGGCATGTGCCTTGGCTGGAATCGAACCTGGGACTCTCAGTCTGACGGCCAATGCTCTGTCAACTGAGCCACATCGGCCAGGGACTTAATTTTTTTAACCTCAGGACTCTGTTCCCTTCTTCAAGATGTCATACATCATACACATTTTTCTTCTCTCCATGCTGCTCTGAAATCCTGCCTAGAAAACTATTGGGAAATGGCTGCAGTCCTGAGCTGTGAGCGGTAAGCACAGCCTTTAAGAGCAGGAGCGCATTTCCCTTTCATGACATCAGGGAGGGTTGTATGACTTCCGACTAGTTTTAGCGTCTGAGTCTTAACCTTTCC
Organism: Pipistrellus hanaki; assembly: GCF_964339955.1. NCBI lineage: Eukaryota > Metazoa > Chordata > Mammalia > Chiroptera > Vespertilionidae > Pipistrellus > Pipistrellus hanaki. The sequence goes on along the minus strand of NC_140521.1, from coordinate 22,229,235 downwards.
CCCACTGTATTGAAGAGTACTGGTGATCTTTTAAGAGGTAGTTTGTCAGTTAATCACACCTACAAAAAAACCAAACTTTAGATTTTTGTTATCTCCCATTACATTTTGGTTATTTCATTGGATGGTTTCAAATTCCCATGTTCTGGGAACCCAGTCAGGCAAGAAATCATTGATTGGTACTGAAATACTTCATATGGAATAAAGAACTCAAAGTCTTGGAAGTTTGGTATTAATTGAGGGACAAAAAGAGAGGCTGTGAATTCTCAAGAGATACTAAACTATGAGATGGACTTCTTGCTATCTTGGGAAGGATTGTTCTGAAAGATTAGTCTAGGATTAGCTTCTTTTTTTGTTTTTGTTTTTTTAAGAACATCTGATTCCACATATTTATTTAGTTGTTTATTTTTTAATCCTCACCCGAGGATATTTTACCGTTGATTTTTAGAGAGTGGGAGAGAGGGAAATATCGATGTGAGAGAAACACATGAATTGGTTGCCTCCTGCACAAGACCCAACCAGAGCCAGGGAGGAGGAGCCTGCAACCGAATTATGTGCCTTTGACCGGAATTGAACCCCAGACCCTTCGATCCGCAGGCCAATGCTCTTATCTATTGAATCAAACCAGCTAGGGCTGAAGGACTAGCTTTTTTTTTTTTTTTTTAAATATATTTTTTATTGATTTTTTTTTCAGAGAGGAAGGGAGAGGAATAGAGAGTTAGAAACATCGATCAGCTGCCTCCTGCACACCCCCACCGGGGACGTGCCCTTGACCGGAATCGAACCTGGGACCTTCCAGTCTGCAGGCTGACGCTCTATCCACTGAGCCAAACCAGTTAGGGCGAGGACAAGCTTCTTTTATTTATTTATTTATTTATTTATTTATTTTTATTTTTTTTAAAAATATATTTTTATTGATTTTTTTACAGAGAGGAAGGGAGAGAGATAGAGAGCTAGAAACATCGATGAGAGAGAAACATCAACCAGCTGCCTCTTGCACACCCCCTACCAGGGATGTGCCCGCAACCAATGTACATGCCCTTGACCGGAATCGAACCTGGGACCTTTCAGTCTGCAGACTGACGCTCTACCACTGAGCCAAACCGGCTTCGGCTATTTTTAAAAATATATATTTTATTTTTTGTACAGAGAGGGAGGAAGAGAGAGAGTTAGAAACATCAATGAGAGAGTCATCGATCAGCTGCCTCTTGCACACCCCCTACTGGGGATATGTCCGCAACCAAGGTACATGCCCTTGACTGGAATCGAACCTGGGGCCATTCAGTCCCCAAGCCAACGCTCTATCCATTGAGCCAAACTGGTCCCGGTGAGGAATAGCTTCTTAAGGTGATTTGCCACATATACTTTAGTGCGCTTTGATTTTGTGTCCCTTACCCAGATTTGTGATTTGGGAGCCCTCGGGATTTAAAAGTAGTGATTGATGGAGAAGGGATTCTAGGCAATGCTGGCTCTTAATGGCATTTAACACAGCTGAAGGGTTGGCCTCTTATGTTCTCCATACCTAGGACTTCCTCCCTCAGGAAGCTGGCAGGACCTGAAGGATCACATGCGAGAAGCTGGGGACGTCTGTTACGCAGATGTGCAGAAGGATGGAATGGGGATGGTCGAGTATCTCAGAAAAGAAGACATGGAATATGCCCTGCGTAAACTGGATGACACCAAATTCCGCTCTCATGAGGTGCGTCCCCACCTTCTGCTGAGGAGCTTGTACCCAGTCCACTCCATCTGAAGCTGACCTAGCAGAAGTAGCACCAGGCCATGCATTTGCCACTTGATGACCTCACAGTACCATTAAAGATCTATCTTAAGTGGACAAAGCCAAGGAATGCATCATGCCTAAGCCCTGCAGGGTTATAACAGAGAAGTCTGCATTCATAGTATTTTTAACCTGGAGAGAATACTGGTGCAGTCTGTCATAATGTGGTGAGCTATTGTGATAACATGCTTCTCATAACTGGCTTGATCTGCAGTGTCTCTCTGTGAACCTAAAGATTATGGCTGTCTCTCCTCTGGGTCTAGTACGGACTCTGCAAGCCAACCTCATCTCAGCCTTTCTATTGTAGATACTGCTGGTGGGGCAGAGTTGTCACTTCATTGTTCTTTCCCAAAGTAGTGCAGGATCCTTTTTGAAACCTGAGCTCCCTTGTTATTTTCTTGTGGTTGATCACCTCACCTTCAGGGCTTAGTTCTGGATGTCCTTCCTTTCAAGAAGGCAGTTGCTGCACTAGCCGGTTTGGCTCAGCGGATAGAGGATCGGCCTGTGGACTGAAGGGTCCTAGGTTTGATTCTGGCCAAGGGCACATACCCGGGTTGCAGGCTTGATCCCTAGTATGGGGCATGCAGGAGGCAGCTGATCAATGATTCTCATCATTGATGTCTCTCCCTCTCTGAAATCAATAATATACATACACACACACACACACATATATACGTGTGTGTGTAATATATGTGTGTGTGTGTATGTGTATGTGTGTGTATATATATATATATATATATATATATATATATATATATGGCAGCTGCTGCTTTGGATATCTCAGTCTGATTCGAATGGTGATTATCCCTTTGATACCATTGAAACCAGATATTAGAACACCAATTGGACATTGTTGTTTTTTCTGGTTATCTTGCCTGACTTGGTATGGGGTTTAGGAATGTCTAAAGACATGAATATCTAGGCCCATTTGTTTTTTCCCCTAAGGATCCATAAAATTCCCTAATTTTATGGGGTGGGGGTGTATGGCTTATCGATGCTTTTGCCCAGACTAACGCTTAGGTCTTGAAATTGGAGCAAAACACAATAGCACCTGGTCAAATATGTGCAAAGCCGAACTTCAGGTAAAATCCAGTTACTGACCTGACCTAGGGGAGAAGCATCCTGCTCTTTCATTAGCATTTTTAGGTTTTCTGAGAATGTTGGCTGATGGCAAAGGGGTTGGCGAAAGGCCAGATTGAACGTGACTCCTGCTGCTTAGCTGAGCTACTTTCAACTCTGGTGCAAAATAGTCACAATAGCACTGTGTTATAAGACTTGCTAGGAAGTTAAATTATGAAAAAACTAGAGCATCTAGCCCAAGTCCTGACACCTGGGAGATGCTGAATACAGGCTAACCCCTTCCACAGGTACCACTGAAAGATGCCTATGAGGCAGCAGGGGATTGAACTATACAGGGTAGGGCTAAAGTAGGTTTACAGTTGAGTGTGTGAAACACAGTTTATTTTTGTATTATTTATTAATCACTGTATTTTTCCATATGAATAACTGTAAGCCTACTTTTGCCCCTCCATATAGTGTGTATATAATCTGAGAGCCTTTCCAGTTCTTAGGTTCTAGGGGGTTAGTGGCTGTTATTAAGCTAGTATTTAAGCATTTACACATGTCAAGTTACGATTTATTATTTGTGTCACCTTCAGCAGATGAGAGCATTCTTGAAATGGACTAGTAAAAGTACTTACCCCATAGAATTGCGGGGCTTGATGAGATAACATTGTGCCAGGCAAATAGTGCTCAATACAGCACTATTATTGTTAAGCAGCTATGCTAGGTATTGGTAGACTTCATTATTCTGAGACTTATTTTACCTTTTACTTTTTGTTTGAATTTCAGGGTGAAACTTCCTACATCAGAGTTTATCCAGAGAGAAGCACCAGCTATGGCTACTCACGGTCTCGGTCTGGGTCAAGAGGCCGTGACTCTCCATACCAAAGCAGGGGTTCCCCACACTACTTCTCTCCCTTCAGGCCCTACTGAAACAGGTGATGGGAATTTTTTCTTTATTTTTTTAGGCGAACTGAGCTGCTTTGTGCTCAGAATTTACATTCCAGATTGATGATTTAGTGTCTTAGAAAATTTTTTAATTTTTTTTAAAGGAAATAAAATTAAATAATTTCTACCAGGGCCATATTAGCAGTGAAACATTTTCAACTGCAGAAATTGTGGTTTTGGTTCAGAAACAAGTTGTATATTTTTCACCCCTGATTATGGGGGGGGGAACAAAATCAGTGCTATGTGTTTGTGGGTTTCTCTGCTATGGAGATCAGCAGTGACTGTGACTACATGGACCCATTCTGTTTAGAAATATATTTTAAATGTTTCATAATTGACATGTGTGGTTGTCCTTGATTAAGTTCATATATTTCACCAAACGGGCATAATGATTAAGAAAACAAACAAAACACTGAGTTGTAGTGACAACTTAGGCTCAGTTGATAAGGAGTAGAAGTGGATAACTTTATTTGGGGATAAACAGGTGCTCAGTGGATAGAGCGTCAGCTGCTGACTGAAGGGTCCCAGGTTGGATTCCGGTTAGAGGCACATGCTTGGGCTGCAGGCTTGATCCCCAGTAGGAAGCGTGAAGGAGGCAGCCGATCAATGATTCTCTCTCATCATTGATGTTTTTATCTCTCTTCCTCTCTGATATCAATAAAAAAAATATCTATGTATAAATGTATATTTTTAAAAAGGTAGTTGCTCTGATGGTAGTTTGAGAGCTTCCATCCCAAGGGCAGGTTTAGGGTTCTCTCTCTCTCTTTTTTTTTTTTTTTCCTTTTAAATATATATATTTCAGAGAGGAAGGGAGAAAGAGAAACATCTATGATGAGAATCATTGATCGGCTGGGGATTGGGCCCACAAATCGGGCATGTGCCCTTGATAGGAATTTAACCCAGGACCCTCCTGCCTGCAGGTTGATGATGCTCTATCCACTGATCCAAACCAGTTAGGGCCTATCACTTTTACTTCTAATCTTTCTCATTTATCCGTGCTACCTGAACTTTCAAAATTTTTTATTTTTCAATTATAATTTACTTTCAATATTATTTTGTCTTAGTTTCGGTGTACAGCATAGTGGTTAAACAATCATATACTCTACGAAGTGTCCCCTCTCCCCACCCCTAATATTTCCAGTACGCACCTGGCATCATACACAGTCACCACATTACTGACTGCTGTACTTTACATCCCCTGAGACTATGTTGTAACTACCAATCAGTACTTCTCAATCCCTTCACCCTTTCACTGTCCCCCAGCCCTTACCCCTTTGGCTACTACCAGTCTACTCTCCATATCTATGAGGTATGTGAGCTTTATTTATTTTTTTATAAATATATTTCTTTATTAATTTCAGAGAGGAAGGGAGAAGGAGAGATCTAGAAATATAAATGATGAGAGAGAATCACTGATCAGCTGCCTTCTGCACGCTCCCCACTGGGGATCAAGCCCTCAACTCAGGCATGTGCCCTTGGCCGGAATCGGACCTGGGACCCCTCAGTCCGCAGACTGATGCTCTATCCCTTAAACAAGCTGGCCAGGGCAAGGTATGTGAGCTTAAAAAAAAGAAGAAGAATCTGGGGTGGGGAGTGAACACAACATCTTAGATTCTGCTCAATTCAGTAATTGAGGGTCAACTATGTCCCAGGCCTGGGCTATATTTTTTACATAACCCTCTTTACTGAAAGATGACATGCAAAAAGCTAATGTATACAACTTAATGACTTTGGGTTAAGTATACACCCCTAAACCCACCACCATCAAAGCCATTAAGTTCTTTTCAGAAAGTAAAACTATAGGTTTGGTTAATATCCCCTTTGCATACAATCACTTTGTGGGATGGATGTCAGGAATTGCAAAGCTGTATAGTCGTCAAAGACGCTTGAGAATTTAGCAGAAAGTTAACCCTCTGTTCAGAACAAAGTGGGTGCCCGGGAACTAACTCAAGTGTTGGTAAGGATAGAAGGTACTCAGGTCGATGGAAACAGCAACTAGAAAGGACAACTCAGGTTATCACTTTGGTCAGATGCAATGTCTAACAGGTTATATAAAAAAATTTCACTTAAGTGCAGTTGGGTAGATAGTTTTGGGAGGAGATAAAGGGAGATACCTTTAAATGTGAACATTTCATGGGAAATTGACAGTACTTTTTACTCCCATTAGCTTCAGGAACACCTTGCCTTGTGTTGGTTAGATCTTTCCCAGTTCCATCTTCAGAAGAGTTAGTTACTAAGAAAAATACTTAATCATTGATTTTCCCCCAGTTTCTGAGGGAAGTGGCACTTTAGTATTCATAACAACAAAATACTATCATGCTTCCATGTGTTCAGAGGGTACCTCTTCCCAGACAGCTCTTCAGCTCTTTCCGAAGAGCTCTTGTTCATCCAGCTTTGGCAAAGTGATATTACCTGTTTGAAAATAATAATAAAAAAAGAATGTTATAGCTGAACCTGCTTTCCCAACTGGCTCTTCTGAGCTAAGTTATCATTGGTTTGTCATGGAAAATAAACAATGGAAGTAAGTGTAGCTACCAACCTGTTTTCTGAAGAAATCACAGTTATAACTGAAGCCTAATTAACGCACTTTTCAATAAGGAGCAGACTCAGCTTAATTACCTATCTATATGCATATAGGAATGGAGGGAAGTCTATGACTGTGACCTCACTCTGTCCCAAGAAACAAAGTCTGGGACAAGGTTCTGTGTAGAAATAACGGGATCAGTGGATAAGTCTGCTGAAACGGTGATGGCCGTCAGGCTCTGAGATAGATGAAGAAGTCTTATTTCTCTCCACAGTTACTGAGGCAGTTCAGTGAAGCGGAGGCATGGATTAGAGTTCACAAATATCTTAGCTTTCCTTCCCATCCTTGCTTCAGCCAGAGCCTGCCTTTAACTGGTTGGTCTTGATCAAAGAGGTAACCCCTGAGCTGGAGGGCTGATGTTTCCCTGGACTAAAGGGATATCCCGAACTCTGAGGAGGGAGGGGATGTGTGGGAGGGAGGGAGGGAGTTAAAAAAAATAAAATATATTAAAAAAAAAAAAAAAAAAAGGGATATCCTGAACTTGAAGTTAGTATTTGAAAATCATGTACCTGGAGTTCTTAGGCTACAAATATCTACATGTATGCAGAAGCTCTGAGGGCCCACTTATCTGCAGAGGAAATAAGAAACCCACCCAAAGTTCTGGGTTTTATTATTAGCCCAGGATTATTTTTAAATTTCCACTTAAAATAGTTGCAGTGAGGTTTAAACATGTAAATTTTTACACCAAGGGTTACAAACTGATGACTCACAGAATACATCTGTGATATGTTTTATTTGCATAGTCTTTTTTTTTTTTTTTTTAATTAGTTGCCAGTACTTAAAATTTGGGAAGTATCACACAAAATGCCAGATGTCCAGGTTCCCTGGGAAAATGGGCTCACATTCCTGCCTGAGAAGCAGTGAAGGCCAGTTGCCCCTTCCGTGGAGCTTGAGCTCCAGATTTGGTTCTGGACATACTCCTCTCCACCCCCGTTTTGTTTGGGGAACACCCGGGCCCTACTATATTCTTAATTTACTGTGGGACAGCTTGTTAAACTTCGGGAAACGCGTACCTGGGGGAGCCACAAAGTACTCCTCCATAACTCGATGGGCGTTCTGCAGTAGTTCTTCAGCACAGTTGCCTTCTACCACATTGTCGGGTCTCAGGTATAGACATCTACAAAACCAGAAGCTTCAGGTTACCCCTTAGGAGAACAAGGCTTCGAAGGCGTGTGGAGAGGGTCGAGAACGGGGGAACAAAGACACAGCATATTCTTGAGTTCTGGGCACTGCTCAAAAGTGGAAGAGCTGTGCCCTAACCGGTTTGGCTCAGTGGATAGAGCGTCAGCCTGTGGACTGAAAGGTCCTAGGTTTGATTCCAGTCAAGGGCACATATCCAGGTTGTGGGCCCGACCCCCAGTAGGGGGTGTGCGAGAGGCAGCTGATCATTGGTTCTTTCTCATCATTGATGTTTCTATCTCTTTCCTTCTCCCTCCTCTCTGAAAAATCAGTAAAAATATATTTAAAATGGGAGAGCTGTGGTCAACATTAGACAGTGTACAACTTACAGATTCTTCCAACAACCCTCTGCAGTAATTGGTTATTATTCCTTGGGATTGATAAATTTAAATATTTTTGGATAATTACTATGGGTAAGTTGCTTTTGGGAGGTAGGTCATTAAAAGCAATTGAATACAATATGTTAAATCTAACAGGTAAGCACAGCTCGTCAAGGGAGTAGAAAGGATACCTAACTCAGCCTGGGTGAGGAACAATTACTCAGAAGAGGTGATGCCATTGCTAAAGGATGGGCAAAAATAGCTGGATTGGGAGGATGGGAAATGGACTTCCTGGCAGGTAACTTGCTCAAGAGTGGTTTATAAGTGACTTACAGGTTCCTCAATGGACTGGGATCTGTGCCCAGTTCTGGTACTTCTGAGGCAAGTGCTTTGAGGAGATGAAAGTGCCTCCCCTTGCAAGATGTACCACAAACAACTCAGGACTCGCCCACTAGTTGCTTCATTAAAGTGTGCAGATGGCATATTAGTAAAAGCAAACAGGAGCCGAACATCTATAAGGCTTCACTCCTGTTTCAGGATTTAAGCGTACATGACAGGAGGCCTGAACTTGCTTCAGATACTTGCTCAGTCACTGAGCTTGCAGGGCTAAACCTAATGGGACAAAGGGGCAAGGCTATGAAATGCACATCTGGGCAGAGGCTGCCTAGAGGACTAAGTTGTAAGATTTTTTAAAAATATATTTTATTGATTTTTTACAGAGAGGAAGGGAGAGGGACAGAGAGCTAGAAACATCCATGAGAGAGAAACATCGACCAGCTGCCTCTTGCACACCCCCTACTGGGGATGTGCCCGCAACCCAGGTACATGCCCTCAACCGAAATCAAACCTGGGACCTTTCAGTCCGCAGACCTACACTCCACCGCTGAGCCAAACCGGTTTTGGCTGTAAGATTTTTTTTTAAGGAAAGGACTAGTTCTTTTTATGGCTCCAGCCTTAGAGTAGACACAGTAAACACTCATAGTATGAAGAGTGGACAGTGGGGTCCATTCCAGGACAGGCACTGTCTTAACTGGTCTGGAACAAAGTATGATTTTAACAGACCTTAAGTTTCTTGCCAAAAGTGAAGGCTGTACTACTGCTTTTTTGTTAATCACATAAGAATTTTGTGTTTGGGGAGAATCCAAGATGGCTGCACAGGTAAACACCTAGCCGCAGCCGCACACAACAATCTCAATAAAATACAACTAAAATATAAAATGGACATTACCCAGAACTACAGGAAAGTCGACTGACTGGAAATTCTACAACGAGAAGGAAAGAGAAAACCAGAAGGAAGCGCGGAGGAGCAGTAAAAGCCTAAGGTACGGAGACACACGGTGCGCGCGGAAAGGGCGGAGCCGGAGAGAAGGGCGGCTGAGTGCCTGGCTGGCGTTCCCTAGCGGGAAGGAGACAAAAGCTCCGACTGTGCTGGGCCCCAGTTCCGGCTGCTCTGAACCCCAGTTCTAGGCCAGACCCCGGGGACCCAGGCTCATCCATAGGGAGCTGGGCTGTAAGGCAGAACCCCCGGGGAGCGGCGAAAGGAGGTCCTGGAGGCTCGCACATTGCACGCAGAGAAGGGGCGGTTGGCTGTGCCGCGGGATTGCCCTGGTGGGAAGGAGACAAAAGCTCCGGACTGCTCTGAATGCCACCTCCAACTCCACTTCCAACTGAACTGAACCCCAGTTCCAGGCTCATTGCGGGAGAGCCTAGGCTGTTTGGTAGCAGGCAAAAATCGAGGGCACCTTTCTCTCAGAGGTGCTTGCAACGAGTCCTGAAGGACCCTGGGGATTACTGAGACTCAGGAGCCACATAGGGCAGGGCTGACGGAAGCCAAGGCTGTAGGCTCCACCCTGAAACCCTGCCCCATCAGGGAAGCTGCGAAAATGCCGAGACAATGAAATAGATCACAAACGAAAAAAATGGAGGACAAAAGCGACTGGATATAGAGTTCAAATCTATGCTTATAAGGTTTTTCAAGAATTTCCTAGAAAAGGTCGATAAGACCTATGAGAATATGAAAAGGGATCAACTAGAATTAATAAGGAATCAACAAGAAATGATAAGGGATCAACAAGAAATAAAGAATACATTGTCTGAAATAAAAAATATTATACAGAGTTCTAAAAACAGAAGGGAAGATCGCAAGAATCAAGTCAAAGATTTGGAACATAAAGAGCCAAAAGAAACTCCTCCGCAGAAGCAAGAAGGCAAGAGAATCCAGAAAATTGAAGATAATGTAAGAAACCTCTGAGACAATTTCAAGCGAACCAACATCAGAATTATGGGGGTCCCAGAAGATGAGAGAGAGCAAGATATCGAAAACATACTGAAAGAAATAGTGACAGAAAACTTCCCCAACTTGGTGAAAGAATTAGACTTACAAGCCCAGGAAGCGCACAGAACTCCAAACAAAAGGAATCCAAAGAGGACCACACCAAGACAAATCATAATTAAAATTCCAAGAGCAAAAGACAAAGAGCAAGAGCAAAGCAGGTAGTTACCTATAAAGGAGCACCTATACGATTGTCAGCTGATTTCTCAACAGAAACCATACAGGCCAGACGGGAATGGCAAGAAATATTCAAGGTGATGAATAGTAAGAAACTACAGCCAAAGATAATCTACCAACCAAAGCTATCACTCAGAATCAAAGGCCAGATAAAGAGCTTCACTAATAAAAAAAAGCTAAAGGAGTTCATCACCGCCAAACTAGAATTATATGAATTGCTGAAGGGGGTTCTTTTGGAAGAGAAAGTAAATAAAGATAAAAATTATGAACAACAAATACATAACTATCAACAAGTGAATCTAAAAACGAAGGAAATTAAATAAAAAATCTGATGAACAATATTAACTGTTGAATATAATAGAATCAGAGGTATGGAAGGGGAGTGAACTGACGATTCTTGGGAAAAGGGAGTGGGGATGTGGGAAGAGACTGAACATAAACTGTGCACCTATGGATGAGGACAATGGGGGATGGGGAAAGGGCAGAGGGTGGGGTGGGAACCTGGTGGAGAGCAATGGAGGGGAAGAAAAAAAGAGGAACATTTGTAATATGAACAATAAAAAATTATTTAAAAAAAGAATTTTGTGTTTAAGAAAACTTGGAGAAAAAAATCATAAAGGTGACCTTTGAACTGTTGAGTTTACATTTCTGTTGGGCAGTATAACAAATGGCTAAGAGCTTAGGCTCCTGAATTCAAGTCCCAGTTATGCTTTTTTCCCACCATAGCCACCTTCACATTGCATATGTGCAAATTATCCTCTCTATGTACCAGTTTCCTCATTTGTAGAATGCTTCATAGAGCTGTTGGGAAGATTAAATAAAATGATGTTAAAAAATATAATGCTGGGATATATTATCATGTCAATAAGAGATGGCTGCTGAATAGCACCTGCTCCTTTTATTTATTTTTATTGATTTCAGAGAGGAGAAGGAAGAGAGAGAAACATCAATTATGAGAGAAAATCATTGATTGGCTGCCTCCTGCATGCCCCCTACTGGGGATCAAGCCTTTAACTTGGGCATGTGCCCTTGACCATAATCGAATCTGGGACCTTTCAGTCCCCAGGCCAACACTATCCACTGAGCCAAACCAGCTAGGGTGAGCCTGCTTCTTTTAGAAAGAGTTAGTACAGCCGGGACCGGTTTGGCTCAATGGATAGAGCGTCGGCTTGGGGACTGAAAGGTCCCGGGTTCGATTCCGGTCAAGGGCATGTACCTTGGTTGCGGGCATATCCCCAGTAGGGGGTGTGCAAGAGGCGGCTGATCGATGATTCTCTCATCGATGTTTCTAACTCTATCTCTCTCCCTTCCTCTCTGTATAAAATCAATAAAATATATTAAAAAAAAGAAAGAAAGAGTTAGTACACCCCAAGTACACATCAGTCCAACTCATTCAGAGTATAACTGCACTTCACCTGCTCTAGTCACACTTAACCTGCTTAGTCTCTACAGACTGGAGGGGTGCCCACTGTTCCTGGGCCTTTGGAGATTTTGATGAAGATTCACCTACTGCCAACAAGTTAAAAGCTACTGCTTCCCAACAGTTGATCTAGTAACAACTGATTTATTCATCACTTCATGGGTGACATTTCCAGGAAAAAATTCATCCTTTTAGCTGTCACACATTTCCACCTGTTTATAATGATGTTGTTTCTAGAATAAACCCACAACTCCCTGTTTCCTTCATCATAGGCTCTGAGCCCAGGGGTCTGAGAATGGCACTGCAAGCCGATCCTTCGCTTGGCAAGTAGATTAACTTTTCCTGACCTCGGGATCCTGTGTAAGACACCCAACAGGAACTGATGAGCTCTTAGGTGCCTGTGAAACACTCACTGACTAAATGCCTACCTCATCTCAGCTTTCTGAGTCCAGGTTTTACAAGAAAATTTAGCCCAGATACTGTAGAACACCCATTTTGATAATCAGCTATGTATCGGGACTAATATTAATTATAAACTATCCTTGGGAGAATTGAAGAGAGTCACTTGGATCTGTGTTCTGGTTCTGCCTGAGATATACTTCAGCTGTGAACTAGAAGTCCCTGCCCTCTGAAGCTCATAGACAGGTATTAAACTGGGAAATGCAAATAAAAGGTATTTAATGGAAATCAGTATAGCAGCATGGAGGAGGAAGTGGCTCTGCCAGCTCTGGACTGACACTAGGACAGTTTTCTGTTTCAGGTTCTGCCCTTCCCTGGTATCGGGCTGGCTGCCAGGAGTCATTTCTCTGGGCACCACCCTACTTCGATCCCTCCTCATTTATTTCTAGTTTGATGCAGACCTGAATGAAAGTTAATCATTTTGGCTCAGAGTTTTTGATTCAAATAAGGTTCCTGAGGGCCATCCTAAGCACTGAAGTGTTTGGCTGCAGTCAGAGACGCCATCTGAGTCAGTCTCTGGCTTTGAGATGAAAATAGTTTCTATGGTATATCCAAAGCAGTAAGGCTCCGAGTTCCAAATCCTGACCTCTCTCACTCCGGGAAACTGCGGGGCATGTTACATAACCTGTCTGAGTGTTAGTTTCTTCATCAATAAAAGAGATACTAGTATTTCCTTTCAGGGGTTGTATGTGATAACTGAGTTAATGCATATAAATATTAGTGCCTGTCATGTTAGCATGCTAATGCTTTTTATGTTAAACCAAATGATAGCCATACTGCTGAGAAAGCCCTGATCACCTGTCATTTGGTTTGAGCTAAAAAGGACTAAGCTTTTACAGCAGTTGGCTATCACTTAAAACTCTTAACACTTGTCTTCACTTAACTGGGTTCCATTTCAAATGTCAGACAGCATGTCCAAAACATGAAGTCCCAAATTTATGCCAGGATGGCAGATCACTGAATACCAAGTCACTATTCCAGCTACCAGACCCAAATCCCTCTTCATCTTTTTCACAAACTCTTCTCTGAGTAATAGTCACATTTCATCTAGTTATTCTCTAGATGACTTAGGAAATTCTGACTCTCCTTTGTGCTTCTATCACCTACTTTCCCAAAGATATTAATAAAGAACAGTCGCCAAAACCGGTTTGGCTCAGTGGATAGAGCGTCAGCCTGCAGACTGAAAGGTCCCAGGTTCGATTCTGGTCAAGGGCATGTACCTTGGTTGTGGGCACGTCCCCAGTAGGGGGTGTGCAAGAGGCACCTGATCGATGATTCTCTCATCGATGTTTCTAACTCTCAATCCCTCTCTCTTCTTTTCTGTAAAAAATCAATAAAATATACTTTAAAAAAAAAAAAAGTCAACAAACATTTACTGAGTGTCTGCTCAGTGCTAGAGACTGAGAACATGATGAGCAATAACAAACATGCTCCCAGAACATGGACGAGTGGGAGGAGAGAGGTAGATAATCCAATATCACTTAAGTGATGTATAAAACATGTAAAATTCCAGCACTATTGAATACCATGTGAAAGCCACAAGTCCTTAGAAGGTGGCAGAAGAAATCTGAAGAAAGAAATTAGGCAAAAGAGAGTAAGTGTGATGAACTGGGGGTAAAGGCAAGGGCCTTTAAGAAGAAAAAAGGAGCCGAAACCAGTTTGGCTCAGTGGATAGAGCGTCAGTCTGCAGACTGAAAGGTCCCAGGTTTGATTCCGGTCAAGGGCATGTACATTGGTTGCAGGCACATCCCTGGTGTGGAGTGTGCAGGAGGCAGCTGGTCGATGTCTCTCTCTCATCGATGTTTCTAGCTTCCTATCTCGCTCTCTATCTCCTCTTCCTTCTTCTCTGTAAAAAAATCAATAAAATATATTTATAAAAAAGGAAAAAGGACCCCTAGCTGGTTTGGCTCAGTGAATAGAAGGTTGGCCTGCCGATTAAAGGGCCCCAGGTTCAATTACAGTCAAGGGCATGTACCTCAGTTGCAGGCTCAATCCCCAGTGAGAACCGTGCAGGAGGCAGCCAATCAATGATCCTTTCTCATTGATGTTTCTAGCTTTCCCTCTCCCCTCCACTACTCTCTAAACATCAAAGGAAAAAAAGGAGGGCAGGAGGACTTGAAAGTTACGGTGTTGTCTTGTCTTGCATTACATGATGTCCTGCCTGTTATGGTGAAGCTTTTGTCTTGATGCTGTGCCACCTGAAGCTTTCTGACATCAGATTTCTAGTGTTTTTTGTTTGTTTGCTTTTTCAATTTTAATTGATTTTTTACAGAGATGAAGAGAGAGTGATAGAGTTATAAACATCAATGAGAGAGAAACACCTGATCAGCTGCCTCCTGCACACCCCCTAGTGGGGATGTGCCCCCCAACTAAGGTACATGCCCTTGTCTGGAATCGAACCCAGGACCTTTTAGTCCACAGGCTGATGCTCTATCCACTGAGCCAAACTGGTCAGGGCAGATTTCTGTTTTGAAACACTGTGTAACTTTGGGCAAATTAGTTAAACTCTCTACCTGAGCACCAAAATACAAATAGAGAAAGGATTTGAAGAAATCAAAGACGAGTTCAGAGCAGGAGGCTAACAAGCAGTTTACACAAAGGGTATTGTCTCAGATGGTCTGGCCATCCCTATTGGTGCTAATGGCACTCATCTTTCTTGTTCCCACCTGTACTAGTTTATTACTTTTTAAAATTCCATCAGGAAAAGGCTAGGAAAGAGTTGTAGACTGCCCCTATTTTTATGAGTTACATTCCCACTAACAGAGCTGGATGCCAAACCAGCAAACAAGTCTGCTTTTCAAAAAAGCATTTTCTTTTAAAAAATGTATTAAGATTTGGCATCAATTGTTAGAGGTGGGTAGAAGATGTGTCTTTTTAGTATTTACAAGCTAGTCTGTCAAAGACCCGCCCCTCCCCATTGCATTACACTACTTTTCACAACCTATTACTCTGCCTCCTTAGGCATGTATGTTCTTCCTGTGCATTGCCACTTTCTTTAAGACTAACCATTAACCGTGTTCTACATGCCTTTTCAGGGAGCAAAAGGAAACAATGCATCATCAGAAATGTAAAAACATGGATGATATCATACACAATGTTCTTTTTTTATCAAATACACAATGAATTTTGCCTTTTTTATCAAATATATCAAATATACCCTTTCCATGTCAGCACAGAAAGGTATTTGTTTCATTATTATTCTTTTACATTTTTTTATTGATTTCAGAGAGGGAGAGAGAGAAACATCGATGATTGGCTGCCTCCTACATGCCCCCCACTGGAGATGGAGCCACAATCCCAGCAATGTGCCCTTAACTGGAAAGGAACCTAATCGAACCCAGGACCCTTCAGTCCAGACAAATCGGCTAAGGCTGTTTCATTATTTTTAATAACTGCTGAATGGTCCTTTGTATGATGATGTATTAGTCACAAAGAACACTTAGATTATATCTGTTTCTAGGGGTTTTTGTTTCTTCCTTACTATGAACAGATTTGCATACCCTGGATACTTGTAAACACAGCTTGGTGCACTTTCACAGATAGTTCCATAACCACTAGGTCAGACAATGTGTATATTTAAATTTTTGAAAAAAATAAAAATCTGAGAGATGCGTCCAACTCAGATGTGAACTCATTCTAATAAGAGACATAAATTAACAAAAATAAGACAGTTGCTTGTGTACATGCATATAAGTACAACCAATGGACATAAAACTCTGGGGAGGGAGGGTATGTATGGGAGGAAGGGAGGGAGGGGGGCAAAAAAAATAAAATATATTTAAAAAAATAAAAATAAAGATATTAAGTTGAAAAAAAATAAGACAGTCAAAAAATATCTGAAGAAAACCCATTTAAAAGCCGGGACCGGTTTGGCTCGGTGGATAGAGCGTTGGCCTGCGGACTGAAGGGTCCCGGGTTCGATTCTGGTCAAGGGCATGTACCTTGGTTGTGGGCACATCCCCGGTAGGGGGTGTGCAAGAGGCAGCTGATCGATGACTCTCTCTCATCGATGTTTCTAACTCTCTACCCCTCTCTCTTCCTCTCTGTGAAAAATCAATAAAATATATTAAAAAAAAAAAAAAAGAAAACCCATTTAAGATAAGGAAGCGGGAGGGGATTTGGATTGGTCAGGACAGGCCCTTCAGAGGAGATAAACAGACCTGCCAAAGGGGCAGATTGTTCAAGAAAAGGGGAATAACAAGTGCAAAGAGCCTAGAGAAGGCACTATTTGGCACGTTGGAGAAACAGATGGTGCCCACGTGACTGGACTGTAAGAGGAGGATGCCCAGGCGGTAGGACAAGCTCTGAGAAGCAGACCCTCAAAGATACTCAGCAGTTCGGATTGTGTTACCCGAGAGGCGCTGAGGAATTTAAACGCGAGCGCCAGGACCCGTTACGGTTAGACAGAGGAACACCCTTACCCGCGGGGTGAGCGTGGGCAAGTTCCTGCATCTCGCCTAAGGTTCTCACTGAAAAGAGACCCTCATCGCCTCCCTAATGCCTGCGACGGCCCCGCAGGCCAGGCTTGGGCCGCAGCCGCGGTTTACCTGTCCTCCAGCACCGACTCCATGGGCTGCACCCCGTCCGTGTCCACGGCGCGCAGCCGGTCTGCAAAGGCGACGGCCTTCTCCAGCCGCGCCACGGCCTCCCGGCCGCCGAAGTCCACCAGCGCCAGCCGCTCCAGGTGCTCGATCACGTCGCCGGGGACGCGCCCCCTTTCCTGGGGCGCCGCCTCGCCGCCCGCGGAGACACCCCCGCCTCCGGCCTTGGAGGCGAAGCCCCGGCCCCCGCCCCCCGGGGCCCGGAGCACCCGCCGCGCCGCCCGCGCCCACATCCCTCCTCTCGGACTCCGTAGGCGCAGCAGACGGCGCGCCAGGATGACGCCATCAGAGGGCGCCGCCGCCGCCGCCATGAACAGCGTCGGGGAGGGCTGCACCGACATGAAGCGCGAGTACGATCAGTGCTTTAATCGCTGGTTTGCCGAGAAGTTCCTCAAGGGGGACAGCTCCGGGGACCCGTGCACCGACCTCTTCAAGCGCTACCAGCAGTGCGTCCAGGTGAGCTGCGCCCGCTCCGCCCGGCCTCCCGCCTCTGTCTTGCGGGCGTTGGGAGCGGGCGGGTGGAGAAGAGCCTTGTCATCGCGGCAGCCGCAGTTCTCTCGGCCGTCACCACCCAGGCTGCCTGGGATCTCGCCTGAGATGACAAGTTAAATGTTTTTGTGGTGCTTTACTTTTTACGGAGCACAGTAACATTCTTTGGGGCATTTGGTGTTCATCTTAAACTTGCCAAGTGGGCGTAGTCCTAACTGAAAAATGGAACACTCACACCCAGAAAAAGGAAGTGATTAGGCCAAGTTCACTAGAATCAAGTTTTTTTTTTTTGTTTTTTTTTTCCGGTAGTGCACTTTTCCACTATTGTTTGGGGGTGAGGCTGGGTGTCAGCCTTCTCTGGCCTGTTAAGATATTATGGAGGGTTTTATTTTTGGTTGTTATAAACATTTTATTGGCCTGATGGAGGGCTTTGTTTTTTGTCGTCATAAATCCTTTATTGACCTGTTTTCTCTCCCCCCTCCCTCTCTCCAGTTGTTGCTGTCTTTATCCCAGTTGCAGACAGGAAAAGTGAGGCTTGCTCAAAGCCAGTAAGCTTCATATTGACCTTTATAATGTGTCTTCTCCCATCAGAAAGCAATAAAGGAGAAGGAGATTCCCATCGAAGGACTGGAGTTCATGGGCCATGGCAGAGACAAGCCTGAAAGCTCTTCTTGACCTTGACAGTCACCTTGAAAAGACTCCTCAAATCAGGAAATTTGAGCCCTCTGGATTTTGTCAATTAAGGCTGTGAAGATAGCCATCAATTTAATGAGGACTTATTTTCCTCTTAGATGTTTTCTTCTCACTCTGAACCACCACTTTTACTTTGGGATGACTTCTCACTTGCTCTGACATCTTGCAGGAACTTGCTGTGCTAAAATGGAATTTCTTGGAATTATGGTTGCAATACTTCATCTGGGATCAGCTTTAAATATATCTTGTATCTAAAGACTGATAAACTTGTCAGGATAATCATGGTTGCCTGACCCCTTGCCTTGAGTTACTAGTATGTCCCAAAGGACATTAGAGATACTGTACTGTGGTCATTGTTCATGGAAGCAACTGGTTAGGACCTCTTTTCTCTCAGGGAGCTAATGCTCTGAAAAGGGAGCCCAGTATGACTGCTTCAATCAATGCCTGGGAGTTTTATTTTATATACTAACTTAACTGTTAAACTTGCTCAATGGTGGACTAGGTTAGCCAAGAGGAAGCTTTTAACAGTTCCCAGCCTTAACAAGAGGTGTCAGATCTCAGATTACGATGTGAAAGCTTCAAGAATGTTAGAGCGAACACCATTTCAGTTCATAGTGCAGTTCAGTCATTAAGATCTTTGGAGTATGCTATGGAGGAAGATCCTAAATTGCAAAGATTTGCTGCTGTGGCCAGCTTTCAAGCTAAGTCAATGAATTAAGTAAACCTGTATATCATGAAAATGCCAAAATACTGTATCTGGTTAGGGGAGAAAGGAATTTTCTTTATTTGCGTTGTTTATCCACCCTGCCCTGTAATGTCTGTAATCATGAAGATGGAATAAATTGTAACATTTAGTTTCTATCATTATTTGACCCTTGAACTCTGTGCATTTTATAGAACAGCTATTACCCTGGTGTCACACATGTCCCATACATACATACATGGGGGGGGGGGGGCTTTATGTTTTATAATATAAAGTTGAGGAAAAAGTGAAGATTTATCTAACTTAGGTAGTATGGCATAGCAATTAGAAACTTCACTGACTTTAAAAATGTACTTCCACAGTAGACTACAGAAAATATTTTTAAATGTTTATATAATGGCACTAAGGATCAGGTGAGCAATTCCATACTCTACAACAGTGGTCGGCAAACTCATTAGTCAACAGAGCCAAATATCAACAGTACAACGATAAACTTCTTCTAACGCCACTTCTTCAAAATACTCGCCCAGGCTGTGGTATTTTGTGGAAGAGCCACATTCAAGGGGCTAAAGCCGCAGGTGGCTCACAAGCCGCAGTTTGCCGACCACAGCTCTAGAACAGTTGTCACCAACCTTTCGGACCTCACAGACCACCAGCTGGCGTCCACTGCTCCAAAGGTTTCCTTAAACCAGTGGTCACCAACCTTTCTGACCACCAGTTGGCAACCGCTATTCTAGAATGTCAGTAGTTCCCACAACTATTTATCTCGAGTAATTTAATAGTCTGAAACTTGATTTAAAGGCAGTATAATTTTGTTCACTTTACCAATTACTACTTCATATTTATTATTTTTTAAATATGGAATGCTTCACAAATTTGCATGTCATCTTTGTGCAAGGGCCATGCTAATCTGTATCGTTCCAATTTTATTGTTTATAAATATATTTTTATTGATTTCAGAGAGGAAGGGAGATAAACATTATGAGAATCATTGATCAGCTGCCTCCTGCACATCCCACACTGGGGATCAAGCCTGCAACCTGGCCATGTGTCCTGACTGGAATCTAACCTGGGACCCTTCAGTCCGCAGGCAGCCGATCTACGCCAAGCCAGCCAGGATTCATTCCAATTTTAGTACATGTGCTGCCGAAGTGAGCACACTACTTCATGTTTAATACGACCAGTCCTTAATGTCATTTCAAAACATTCTGCATTTATACTTTGACAGTTTAATGTCCATTCTACAAGGATTGTAAGATATTCGGAACCCAGCTGAGGGAGGCCAGACAGCAAGCTGAAGGTAAGTCCATCTGTCCTGGCAGTTCTATGGGGAAGCATAGGACATGGCTAGATCACAAATGGCCAAGATAACAGGATTCTTTTTTCTTAACTGTAAACGGTTTTCATGACCATTTCTATGTGCCTCACCTTTGTGCAGCACCAGTTTATGTCTTAACACCAAAACCTTAAAACTTCCCGAATCTCACCATAAAACTGTCTGGTTGAGCCTTGAGAATAAAATGAGCTCCAGGCCAACCACGTTCTTTTATTATAATTACTACTGAGAGAATACTTTTTGTTGTTATTCCTCATGTTATTTTCATTTCACCCTCCAACTATCTCAGCTACTTCAAAGAAGCTGCCTTTATTTTTCCAAAGGTTTTTGACCCTAACAACTTCAGGGTGCTGAGAGATGCCGCCAAGGTGAGAACTTGACACCTCCGGAGGAAATGATCAGACTAGTTAGTATTCTGCAGCAAATGCTGCCGGAGAGGGATAGGAAAATGCTGAGATACAGGAAGCACTTCCTCTCCAGAATCCTTTTTAAATGAAACTGCAGCCATTCTACTGGCCACTCAGGACCCAATCTTGTTACTTAGCTCCATTCCTTTGCTTTGTTACATACCCTGGGCACCAGAAACCAGACAGGCCTGTTATAAACCCCATTATTCAGAGGCCTCATTGCAGCAACAGAAATAACATTAATGCTAATTTCCCAGGAAAAAACACCACCAAAGAATGCAACTCTCAGCTTATGGCCAACCTAAGTTATTTATTTAAACCATCTTCTGCCATAAGCAGAGATGGGAGATCAGTCATCATTTCACATTAGGAAAGAAGTCAGCTAAGGTCCCGTACACCTTCTGGTCCGTGTGCAGAGTGTGGTCCAAACCACACTGTGGTCCCCGTGGGCATTGGTCCGGGTTCTCTCTAATGGTCCTCTTCGTAGCCTGTTGGCAGCGGGTTCATGTGGGGGTTATGGAAGAGAGTGTGGTTACCGTCTCCCCAGGGGAAGGGCTGTGGAGGGAAGAAGTCAATTAGGACATTCCAGAAAAGTTCAGAAACCACACTGCCACGAACTGCTTAAAATAGGGTAAGTGACAGATAATACATAAAACAAAATGGAAATTAGTCCTCTACTGGCATAAAGTAGGTAGCAGGAAAAGAAAGCTTAAGTTTGTTATTCATAAACCTCTCCCTGGTAAGCATATTATGAAAGTGTAACCCTTGCCGAAACCGGTTTGGCTCAGTGGTAGAGCGTCGGTCTGCGGACTGAAAGGTTCCAGGTTCCATTCCGGTCAGGGGCATGTACACTGGTTGCTGGCACATCCCCAGTAGGGGGTGTGCAGGAGGCAGCTGGTCGATGTTTCTCTCTCATCGACGTTTCTAGCTCTCTATCTCTCTCCCTTCCTCTCTGTAAAAAATCAATAAAATATATTTAAAAAAAAAAAAAAAAGAAAGTATAACCCTCAAATCACCTGTATGGGAATGGCAGAGGTGGTAAGGTGAGAAGATACTCGCATGGTACCTTTGAAAAGCATTGCTCTGGGATCGTGGTTTCCAACCCTGGATGACTCTGCTGTGCCAGGGACATAGGCAATCAATACCTGGAGACATCTGAGGCGGGATGGGGCACTACTGGCATCTAGTGGGCAGAGGTCAAGGATGCTGCTAAACAGCCTACAACTGCGGACAGCCGGCTCCCCGCGAGGACTATCCAGTTCTAAATATCTATAGTGCTGAGGCTGAGAAACCTCCTGTATGACTTCTAATTCTACGGTACCAGGGTGGGAGTGGGGCTCAAAGACTCAAAAAAAAAAAAGAAAGAAAATTCTTTCTGAAACTAAGAATCTAGCTTAATTTCTCTGAGCCCAGTCCTACCTGGACTGATGTAATAGTTATTAAAGAACCAGAGGGGCGCTTGTTAAGAATACGGCGGAGAGCAAATGATTATGAAGCTACATCAACAGCCAAAGCGTAACACAGCGGGGAAGATAATAGCCTAAAGGAGAACGGGGGTGTCAGTCTCTTTGTTATGCAGCCGGTACCTGCCCGGTGCCCAGGTTTTAAAGGGGAACCAGGGTCCGACTGTGCCAATCTGAGCAAGTTTCCCAAACCTACACGTTTTGTACAGATGACAGCTGTTTCCGAACAGTCAGGAGGCAGATGGGTCAGAAGAGGAAAACTGGAAGTCACTTATTGCGGGACTTTGAAGAAGAAACTGAGAAGTGACACCCCCCTTCTTCATCCCCTCCCCCCTCCTCGGGTTCCCTTCCGTGAAACCGGAGAAAATAACTGGCGAATACTTAATGAGGAGCTGTGGACGCTCGGGACGCACTCCTCGCTTTCAGAAATGAAGAGCTGGGCCGAGGGCCTTTGGGACGGAAGGAGAACGGGCACTCCAGGCGCGGCCGGGGCCTACCTTGGTCCTGATGCGCAGGTGGGGGTAGGCGATGAACTCGGGTCTCTCGTGCTCTCCGTGGTGCGACTTGAGGAAGACGTTCAGCATGCTCACCGCCACGCCGGGGAGCGCCACGAAGTAGGTGAGGGCCCTCCACAGGCGGGCTGCGGAGCGCGAACGGCTGAGGCCGGCAGCGGCCGTCCGCGCCTCCCTCCCCTCCCCCAAGGCCTCGGCCCAAGGTCACGGCCCCCGCCGCCCGCCGCCGCCGCCCGGCCCCCGCCGCCCGCGGCCCCGTACCTGAGCCCTCCTCGCCGTGGGCGCCGCTCGACATGGGCCGCGCCGGCTGCAGCCGCCGCCCCAGCAGCGCAGAAACCCGAGCCACAGCCGCCGTCGCCATCTTTTCACCGAGACCTCCGCAGCGCCGGAAGCGGAAGCAGGCTGCGCTGTGGAGGCGGGACCCGCCTCAAAGGCAGTTCCTATTGGGCGGTGCCTAGCCCGGAGCCTGCGCACTCGCCCCGGTCGGCCGCGGGGAGCCGGGAGCCGGGGAGCCGGGGAGCCGCAGGGGTCGCAGTTCTCCCTCCCGGGCAGCGCCCCCCTCCGCTCGCACCCCTAGAACGAAGCGCGAAGGAAGGTTGTGGAGGGCACCCTGGCGTCGTGGGCACTCCCTTCACTGGAGTTCGTCGGCAACACGAACCACTTATCTCTGGCCCCACGTTATTTTTCGTAGCCCGGGCACAGCCGTTGTTGTTGTTGTTGTTGTTATTATTATTATTATTATTATTTATTATTATTATGTCTCCCTTGAGAGACTGTAAACCCTGATGCCAAGAGTTGGCCCGGCACAGCGTTCCCAGCCTGGAATGGTGCCTGGAAGCCAGCAGGTGCTCCACAAACGTTTGCTGACGAATGAGTGAATGAATAGTAACGGGAATGAAAACTTGGCCTCCGCTGTATTCTGGCTCAACAGCCGCGCCCCATCATTTCTTCCTTCCCTTTTCTTCCTTCTGCTCATCTAAAAAGAGCCTTGAAAAGAAAAGTTTAAGAAAATAGGTATAGGAGATAAAAATAAGCTTTTTTTTTTTTTTTAAATCATAAGCACCGTTAAGAATATAATGAAAGCCCTAACTAGTTTGGCTCAGTGGTAGAGCGTCGGCCTGCAGTCTGAAAAGTCCCAGGTTCGATTCCGGTCAAGGGCATGTACCTTGGTTGCAGGCACATCCCCAGTGGGGGTGTGCAGGAGGCAGCTGATGGATGTTTCTAACTCTCTATTCCTCTCCCTTCTTCTCTGTAAAACATCAATAAAATATATTTTTAAAAAGAAAAGAAAAAAATATAATGAAAGTTCTAACCGGTTTGGCTCAGTGAATAGAAAGTCAGCCGCGGACTGAAGGGTCAGGGTTCAGTTCCAGTTAAGAGCACAAAACCCGGTTGCCAGCTCCATCCCCGGTAGGGGGCGTGCAGGAGGCAGCTGGTCAATGATTCTCTTTCATCATTGATGTTTCTATCTCTCCCTTCCTCTCTGAAGTAAATTAAAAATATAAATATATGCCTTAGCTGGTTTGGCTCAGTGAGTAGAGCGTCAGCCTGCGGACTGAAGGGTCCTAGGTTCCATTCCGGCCAAGGGCACATGCCTGAGTTTCAGGCTTGATCCCCTGGAAGGGGGTGTGCAGGAGGCAGCCAATCAATTGATGTTTCTATCTGTCTCCCTCTCCCTTTCTCTCTGAAATCAATAAAGACTATATATATATATATATATATATATATATATATACACACACACACACATATACATAAAGAATGTAATGAAAGCTATGAGCCCTTTCCCCCGAAAATGTACCTGCTCTTAAGAACACACTGTTGGCCGGGACCGGTTTGTCTCAGTGGATAGAGCGTTGGCCTGCGGACTGAAAGGTCCCGGGTTCTATTCCGGACAAGGGCATGTACCTTGGTTGCGGGCACATCCCCAGTAGGGGGTGTGCAAGAGGCAGCTGATTGATGATTCTCTCTCTTTGATGTTTCTAACTCTCTAACTCTTTCTAAACAATCAATAAAATATATTTCTTTATAAAAAACACTGATTAGCAGACAGTGTTGTGGGAAGAAGGTCCCATAAAGTAATGCAGGACTTTTCAGAGATGCTGTGCCCCCGGCGAAGGAGCCCTGTCTAGGGAAACGAACAGGGGCGCTGTGGGAAGACTGGGCTCCCGTCTTGTTTCCTTCCCTAACAATCTGTGGGACCTTGGTCAAGTTAGATAAAACGAATACTTTAAGGTCATGCATTTCATGGATACAAAAACTTAGGATCATATTACTGGAGCTTCACAGTCTGCTGGAGCACTAGATCTTCCTCTGGGTAGTGGGGAGGGGGGAGGGTTTCATGTGTGTAAACAGAGTCACCAGAGTGTGTATGAGGCCCCAGAGTGTGGCCTTGGAAAGGGTTCAAGTTCAGGCATCAGAAAGTCCTGGGTTCAAATCTCTTGTCTGCTACCTGCTGTTTCCTCTTTTCTTAAATAGGGAAAGTAACACTCATTTTTATCCAACAAATAATTATTATCCAACAGATATTTATTGAGACACAGCTCTACCTTGGGAAGTTGTCCAACCTCCATCTACAATAAGTTTCATTTAATAAATATTACAATAACTACTAGTGTTCCCACTGTGTTCCGGGCATGCGCAGTAGTACCCCAGAGCTATAAACCTCTCTCTCTTGCAGCTCACATTCCAGTGGTGGAGACAGGATTAAGTGAAAAATGCTTCATGCCTGAAATATATTAAAAATTCAACCAATATTGGTTTTCTCAGAGGGCGTGCTATGAGTGCAGGTGGTACTGCTAAGTCAGGATCCTGTCTATCGTGCTTGGCAGAGTCCATGCTCAGGCATAATGCCTACGGAGTTACCGCCAGGTGTGCTCAGCATTTCAAAGCCTTGGGTCACTGAGTTTAGACAGCCCAGGACACCAAGATCACCAATACAACAAATAATAGTTATTGAGCACTTATTGTCTGCCCAAATGTCTTCCCACTTCAGTAAATGGCCACTCCGTTTCTCAATCCTTGGCTTCTGTCTCCCCACCCCCCCCACCACCACCACACACACACACACACACACTCACACACACTGCGATCCATCTCCAAATCCTGGCAGCTCTTCCTTAGGACATATCCAAAATTTGACCCCTTCTTACTACCGATGGCTCCTAATTTAATCAAAAGTGTTCTCTCTCACTTGGACAATTGCAGCACTTCATCCAGGGTCTCCCTGCTACCTGGTCCCCCGCCGTCTGTTCTCTCCATGGCAGCCAGAGGGATCCTTTAAGCCCGTCAGATCCTCTTCCTTCTCTGCTCAGAATCTTCCAGTGGCTCCCATCTCCCTCACAGTGAATGTCTAAGTCCTCACAGGGGGCTGCCAGGCCCTACAACCCGCCCCCAGCCACCTCTCTGACATCCGCCCTTCTGCCCACCACTTGGCCTTCTGGCCTTTCCTGGAACATTCCAGGCATCCCCTGCCTCAGGACATTGACACGTGCTCCTTTCTCTGTCCGGAATTGTTCCCCTCCAGAGAGCCCCATGAATTGCTTCTTCATTTCAGCCAGGGTCTGCTGAGGAGCCATCTTCTCAGAAAGGCCTTCCTAGACCATCCCGAAATGAAACAATCCTCTCCACCCTGACACTTCATTCTCCTCACTCTGCCTTATCTACCTTCCTGGTACTTACCACCGTCTGTCTCCCTTCAGGAACTACGTTTTGTTTTGTTTTGGTAAATCCTCACCCGAGGACATTTTCCACTGATTTCTAAGGAGAGTGGAAGAGCGAAGAAAAGACAAAAACATCGATGTGAGAGAAACACATCCATTGGTTGCCTCCTGCACGAGCCCCAACCAGGGTCTGGGCTGGGAAAGATCCTGCCCTTGATCAGAATCGGACCCAGGACCCTTCGATCCGCAGGCCGATGCGCTACCCACTGAGCCAAACCGGCGAGGGCTCAAATCAGTGTTTTTAACCTCAAAGCCATACAGACTTGGCTTTGGCTGGAAGGATATCAACGCCACGAGGGCACCCTGTCAAGCTCCTGCTGTCCAGATGCTCTGAAGAGGGAGCAGCAGGAAAGGAAAACCATTCCCTTTCTGACCTCAGTGCGTTTGCAAAGAAAAATAGTCCGAGTCATGAGATCCTTGATAACCGGCGGAACCTTCAACCGCGTTCCCAGCCTGTGCTGCCCCTCCCCCTCCTTGGCTGTGACTCCCAGGGCTTCGGGCCTCTGTGCGGGAGCTGCCCAAGGCCACGGCCACTGCCAGCCTGGCTTTGACGTCACCCTCTCTGGCAGCAGGTGGTATTTACACTCAAACTGAGCCCACGGAGGCCCCTCTGACGCTCGAGTTCCTTGAAACAAGGAGCTGGTGTGTGGGCGCCTCAATACTAGGGACAGCTACTCTGGGGGCGGCATCGGGGTGAGACCGGGGAGCTGCCCCGCCAAGGACAGGGCTCGCTCAGGGGAAAGCTTATCTGAGGCCTCCCGTCTGCTGCTTCCGCGGTGGTTTCTCCCAGCTCAGAGGCCGCCGATCCTGGCCCAGCAGATATTTGTCCACCAAGAGACGGACTCTAGAAGGCACCGCGGCATTTCCCACGCAGGCTGAGGGGAAGCCAGGGGGCTGTGACCACCACTCAGCCTCTGAATAACTTGTCTGAGCCGCTCAGCATCATAAATGCAATCAGAGTCTCCAGTGTGTCGTGGGGCGGGGGTGACAAGACAGCAGCGACCCTCGTGGAGCAGCCACCCAGAGGGAGAGACTGTCAAGGAAACAGCTATGAAGCCAGCGTGATGGATTCTGCAACTGGGGAGGCAGTACAGCCTGGGCCTTCGCATCAAGTTCAAGTCCCAGGTCCGCTGCTTAGCTATGAATCATGGGCAAGTCAAGTCACCTCTTAGAGTTTCTCGGGTGAATTGAAGTTACTACAAGGATTTAGCAGGATAGAAGATACTAGCGAACATTTATTAAGCACGTGTGTACCGAGCTCTTCTCATGTATTAATTTGGTCATTACAGCACTCCTATGAGATACATGCTATTCTTTCTTCTTTTTTTAACACATTTTATTGATTTTTTACAGAGAGGAAGAGAGAGGGATAGAGAGTTAGAAACATCGATGAGAGAGAATCATAGATCAGCTGCCTCTTGCACCCCCCCCACACACACACACACCGGGGATGTACCCGCAACCATGGTACATGCCCTTGACCGGAATCGAACCCGGGATCCTTCGGTCTGCAGGCCGACGGCTCTATCCACTGAGCCACACCGGTTTCGGCAGACACATGCTATTCTTATAGTATTGGTTCTAACCATCCGTCACAAGACCGGCGGGAGGTATGGCACCTGGTACATACTGAATTCTTTGTCCCTTGGTCTTGTCCATCATTAGTACCCGAGTTGTACCATTTTTAAAAAGTACTGTCACAGGGGCTGGCAGCAGAAAATAATTTGTACAGAATTGCTGGGCGTTTGTCTGCCCCAACCCTACATCCCCACAGTCAGTAACCCTGGAATAGATGGTGCTGCCCTGAGTACAGCCCTACATCCCCACAGTCAGTAACCCTGTAATAAAGGGTGCTGCCCTGAGTACAGCCCTACATCCCCACAGTCAGTGACCCTGTAATAAAGGGTGCTGCCCTGAGTACAAGGCAGAAAGGATGGGGTTCTCCCCGGCGCCCCCTGCAGTACCGCACTCCACCTGTGGGTGGCAGGCTCCACATGTGCGGGCGCGGCCCACCGGTCTGGGAGGGATGAGCCCTGCCTGCGACCTTCAACGTGGCTCTCTGGTCTGGGGGCCCCGATCATAGAAGGAAGGGGCGGCGGAACCTGCGAGGCGGGTAAAGAGAGCCAGGCCAGACTCCTCGCTAAGGCCTTGCCCCTGAGACTTCTGAATCTATCTTAGTTAGAACAAGAAGAGACAACTTCTCTTCCTAGAGAATCTCCTCCAGCTCTACCTTCCCCCCACCCCCATGGGGAGCGGAGAGGAGAGACTGCAAGGCCCCCTGGGCCAGGGAGGCAGAGAGAGCGGCTGTCCTGAAAATATTTATCTTCATAACATCCTCCAGGGCAAGGCGCTTGGCGGGTGACTAATGCCCCCACCCAGGAGCTCTTTGGTTTGGGGAGGGAGCGGGTTAGCACCCCATTTTACACAGCAGGGCCATTGTGGCTCAGAGAGGCAGTGCCCGCTCAGGAGGCAGACTTCCTGGATTGGCAGGGAGGGCCTCCAGGGGCACCTCACCCACTTTCTGTGTCAGCCTTCTCGGCCTTCTCCCCCGTCCACGCCATGTCCTCATCTTCCCGTCCATCCGCCAGCTCCTGCTTCTCTGCAGCTGCCCATGCACTGTGATCTCTTACCCTGCGAGGCTCCCCAACCGGGATCTGTCCCTCCCGCTCCTGCCCCCAGAGGCCCTGCCAGCGCCTCCGTCTGAGCAGTTTCCGTGGCACCGTGTGAGCCGGATGGTTGTGGCCAGGCCTGGCCCTCCCACCAGACGGCTCCTCCCGACGGCACTTGTCATCGGGAGGTGCCTTATACCATCCACCGGCCCCCAAGCTGACAGACCCGGAGTCCGTGCTTCTTACCGTCTCCTCTTCCATCCCACATCCAGTCAAGCACCAAGCGGGTTTTACCTTTATTTTATTTTATTTTATTTTATTTTATTTTATTTTTTTTTTTTTCAAGAGCATTCGGAGTCACTAAAAACATGTGCAAACGGGGCTTTCAAACCAACACTATCCTGGGAGCGCTTAGGGGCGGGCTGGCAGGATGAGGACCTTGGTAAACAGAGGGTGTTTTCTGTGGCGGGAGGGTGGGTGGGGTGGGGTGGGGTGGGGTTACCTTCTCTCTGATTCCCTCCATCCCTGCTCAGTCCTGGCCACTCTTCTCTCCCCCGGACGACTGCGTAGCCTCCAGGCTGGGCTCTCCTTACAGCTTCACCATCTCCAGTCTGTCCCCCACCCGCAGCCTGGCTGGTCCTTCTGAAGGCAGATCTGACCATACACCATCCCTCTTTGCAGGCCATCAGCAGCTGCCTGTTCCCTCAGGGTAAGACCCAAATGCCTTACTCTGGCCTCCCTGGTCCTCAGAGGTACAATCACGGCCTATCGCAACCATTTTTCCTAAGGATGCCTCTTGTGTTATCGTGAGCTAGCCTTCTGTCTCTGAAATATGCTAAGCCCTTTTCAACCTCAGGGTCTTTGCTCCTGCTGTGCCCACCCACTCCTCATTTCACTAACTTTTAAACACATTGACATTAGCCCTAGCCCGTTTAGCTCAGTGGATAGAGCATTGGCCTGTGGACTAAAGGGTCCCGGGTTCAGTTCCGGTCAAGGGCACATGCCCAGGTTGCATGTTCGATCCCCAGTAGGTGGAGCCAATCAATGATTCTCTCATCCTTGATGTTTCTACTATCGCTTTCCCTCTCCCTTCCTCTTTGAAATCAATAAAAATGTATTTTTAAAAAGGAATGAAAGAAAGCGCCGAAACCGGTTTGGCTCAGTGGTAGAGCATCGGTCTGCGGACTGAAAGGTCCCAGGTTCGATTCCAGTCAAGGGCATGTACCTGGGTTGCAGGCACATCCCCAGTAGGGGGTGTGCAAGAGAGGCAGCTGGTCGATGTTTCTCTCTCATCGACATTTCTAGCTTTCTATATCTCTCCCTTCCTCTCTGTAAAAAATCAATAAAATATATTTTTAAAAAATAAAAACAATAAAAAGGAATGAAAGGAAGAAAGTAAAGAAACAAATGATTTAAAAAATTGATATTAGAAAGTGAGAGGAAGGGAAACAGAGAGAGAAACGCCGATTTGTTGTTCTCTTATTTCTGCACTCCCTGGTTGCTTCTTGGGTGTGTTCTGATGAAGGATCGAACCTGACACCTGGGCTATCGGCTATGGGGACGAGGATCTAACCACTGAGCTCCCGGCCAGGGTGGCTCCCAGGACTCTGGGGAGGCGGCCTGTGAAAGCCTCGCCATGATGGAGGCTGCTCTCATGCTTAACCCCGACTCTAGGTCTTCATTCCAGTGTGTGAACATTGAATGACCTTGAACCCCGATGTGGAATTCAAGCGTCTGGTCAGATTTCTGATCAGACTAAATCTGGGCTCAACTCTTGCCTCCAGCAGTTCCGTGGGCCTCCTTCCTTCGCGTGAAATGGTGACAGTGAGGAGGGTCCCAGCCTCATTCCACCCAGGCGCGCGCGGCTGTGCGTCCTCTCCCCGGAGCGGCTGCCCCTGCCCGTGGTGTGCTTCCCCCTAAATATCAGCCTCTTCCTTTACAGCAAGCACCATATTTCTTATTTCTTTTTTTTTTTTTTTAAATATATTTTGTTGATTTTCTACAGAGGAAGGGAGAGAGATAGAGAGTTAGAAACATCGATGAGAGAGAGTCATCGATCAGCTGCCTCTTGTACACCCCCCACTGGGGATGTGCCCGCAACCAAGGTACATGCCCTTGACTAGAATCAAACCCGGGACCTTTCAGTTGCCAAGCCGACGCTCTATCCATTGAGCCAAACCGGTTTCGGCTTATTTCTTATTTTTAAAAAATATATTTTATTGATTTTTTACAGAGGAAGGGAGAGGGATAGAGAGCTAGAAACGTCAATGAGAGAGAAACATCGACCAGCCGCCTCCTGCACCCCCCCACTGGGGATGTGCCCGCAACCAATGTACATGTCCTTAACCAGAATCGAACCAGGACCCTTCAGTCTGCAGACCGACGCTCTACACTGAGCCACACCGGTTTCGGCTTTGTTGGTTCCATTGGGTCCAAGGGCTGTAGGTTGATGGATAGATGCCGAGTGGTTTCAGGGAGAGGCTCTGGCAAAGGCCGGACACGGGAGGGAGGGGAGGGGCCTCTCAAAGGCCTCGAGGGTGAGCTTTTCACAAAGACACTCGCCCAGCCCAGCCTGTGGAGCTTAGTGGTCATACCCAACATTTTCTGAAGTCCTACTGTGTGCCAGGCACTCTTCTAAGCATGTCACAGGAAAATTCATTCCATTCTTAAAACAGCTCCGCGGACATAGATAGAAGGTACTATTATTAGCCTCCTTTGTCAGGGGAGGGAGCTGAGGCATCGGGAGGGGACAGAAAGTGGCTGTGAGGGGATCTGAATCCGAGCTGGCCAGGGGCAGAATCCTATGAGCCCCTGAGGATGAGCGGCAGTGTGGCCTGAAGGTTAGTTACTCCAGAAGGAAGAGCTCCCGCCAGCCTCGGTGAAGGGTGGACTGAGGAAGCAGGTGTTCTCCGGGTCCCATTACAAAGGAATTCTTCGCTTATTCAAATGTCGCCATTTACAGCCGGCATTGAGGACTCTAGATAGAAGGACTTAGTTCAAACAAACAGAGGCTTAGCATTGACAATGGAGGTGAAAACAGCATCCAGATCAGAGGAGGGAGGACTGGGCTTCTGCCCACCATTAGGCGCTGATAAGAGGCCGCTAACGTCCTGGGAGGCCACACCTCCTCCCGCCGCCCCATTCCCTTCCACCCCTGCTCTCCCTCCCACAGGATGGAGCAGGTATCTGGGAAAGCCTTGGAAAACCCGGGTCCCCCTGATTCCTCAGGCTGCATGGAGTTCCCACAGCCCCCTGAGCCCACCACTTTGCTTTGCTACCCACCTCCTGCCTCTTGCTCTCCTCCCCCCACTGAGAAACCCCTAAGGGCAGAGACTGGCTGTGTCTCTTCCCCTCTTATTGGTCTTTTCACTCTTACTCACCCCTCAGGTCTCATCTTAAAAGTCACCTCCTCCAAGAAGCCTTCCTTGGCCAGCCCACCATCTGCATAGAGCACTTTCTCTCAGTAATGATTCCTTGTTGCATGTCTAGGTCGCCTTACCCTTCACCCGGGGGTTCCCACACCTCAGTGTCTGTTGGTCACCTGGGGGCTGTGAGGGGCCAGTTCCCAGGCTCCACCTCAGAGGATCTGAGTCAGAGTTTTTGGTGGGGCCTGAGAATCTCACTGTGTCAGCTCCCACCACGAATCTGGTGTGGGAGGCATCAGAGGAGCGATACACTAAACGGGGCTCCTTGCCCGGCTGGCGTGGCTCAGTGGCTGAGCATCAGCCTATAAACCAGGAGGTCAGGGCTCGATTCCCAGTCAGGGCACAGGCCTGGGTAGTGGGCTCCATCCCATGTGGGCTGTGCAAGAGGAGGCCGAGCTATGATTCTCTCCCATCACTGATGTTTCTATCTCTTTCTCCCTTTCTCTCGGAAATCAATAAAAATAATAAATAATAAGTAAATAAGTAAACAAATAAATAAATAAAATGGGGCTCCTTGAAGGCAAGGATCATGATCACTATCATCCCCGTTAGCCAGTCTGTGCCTGGCACAGAGGAGGTGTTCAAACAGGATTGTGGAATGAATGAATGAATGAGTGAGTGATGGTTGCCAGCACTGCAATATGTTCTTCAAATACAGCCACTTGCGTTTGGCCTTGAAAGAGCCACATGAAGGTCACGTGGTTGCACCTCCCGGGAATGGAGGCGGGAGGCGTGGTAGCTTTGGTGTCTGCAGGGCTCCCTGAGGAGCCAGGGACCCTGCTTCCCGGCGGTGCGGCCTGAGCAGGGCTGGTTCCCGTCAGCCTCGTTCTCTTCGTCTGCAGGTCAGAGGTGACAACAACCATGGCTGCGTCATGGGCTGTGCCAAGATGAAATGGGGCAAAGCTCTTAGCGTGGTGCCTGGTCCACAGTCAGCGTCCAAAGCCCTCTGGGCCCCAGTATGACTGTTGCTGCTGTTATTAGCATAACATTTTAACAGGGGACCCTGGAAAGCAGGGGAGTCCCCACTCAGGGTCCCATGGGTCACCCTTGATGAGGAATCCATAGCGGGTGCTCACAAGTATAGACTATGAATATCCAGGGTAGAGCATCGGATTGTGAATATCTGTCCGCTTTCCTAAGGAGCAGATGTTAGCTTTGAACTGCTGAAAGATGGGAAGCTGCCCGACCGGCGTGGCTCGGTGACTGAGCGTCCACCACCCATGAAGCAAGGGTCACGGTTCCATTCCCTGGTGGGGCACAGGCCGGGGTTGTGGGCTCCGTCCCCAGTGGGGGGCGTGCAGGAGGCAGCCGATCAATGATTCTCTCTCATCACTGATGTTTCTGTCTCTCTCTCCCTCTCCCTTTCTATCTGAAATCAATAGAAATATAGTTAATTTTAAAAATAAATATATTCTGCCGAAACCGGTTTGGCTCAGTGGTAGAGCGTCGGTCTGCAGACTGAAGGGTCCCGGGTTCGATTCCGGTCAAGGGCATGTACCTGGGTTGCGGGCACATTCCCAGTGGGGGGTGTGCAGGAGGCAGCTGGTCGATGTTTCTCTCTCATTGATGTTTCTAGCTCTCTATTTCTCTCCCTTCCTCTCTGTAAAAAATCAATAAAATATATATTTTTAAAAATAAAAATAAATATATTCTTTTTTAAAATATTAGATAGGTAATGTGCATTTCCTAACAAGGTTTGAGGGAGGCACATCTCACATAAGAGTCACCCTCATGAGCTACAAAAGGATCTAAATATTCTATTTTAACTTAAGAACCCACTGCTATATGTTAACTCACCAATCTTTTTTTTTTTTTTAATATATTTTATTGATTTTTCACAGAGAGGAAGAGAGAGGGATAGAGAGTTAGAAACATCGATGAGAGAGAATCATCAATCAGCTGCCTCCTGCACACTCCCCTACTGGGGATGTGCCCGCAACCAAGGTACATGCCCCTGACCGGAATCGAACCCGGGACCTTCCAGTCTGCAGGCCGACACTCTATCCACTGAGCCAAACCGGTTTCGGCTTAACTCACCAATCTCTTGAAGTACGGCCAAAGCCTCTTCTCTGAGTCCGATCTGTGTCTGCTGGTTGGCATCCCCCCATCCTTCCTGCATGAAACGCTCCCTGAATTCCAGTCTTGGTTTCTCAGGAGCTGATGTGAATCTGAAGGTCCCCATTGTCCAGATTATTAGAATTTCATCTTCATCCCTACCCAATAGTCTTTAGTTGTCCAGGCCACCAACTCCTCCCACTCCCAGTGGCTTACAACAAAAGTTGATTTTTGGCTCATATGTTACGGCCATCATGGGTCAAGCAGGGGCTTTGCTCCATCTTTCTTTCTTCTTTCTTTCTTTTTTTCTTTCAAAGATATTTTTATTGATTTCAGAGAAGAAGGGAAAGGGAGAGAGAGATAGAAACATCAACGAGGAGAGTGAATCATTGATCGGCTGCCTCCTGCACACCCCACACTGGGAATCGAGCCCACAACCCAGGCTTTGCCCTGACTGGGAATCGAACCCTGACCTCCTGGTTCATAGGTCAATGCTCAACCACTGAGCCACACCAGCTGGGCTCTTTCTTTCTCTCTCTCTTTTTAATTGACTTTGCTTTTATTTATTTTTTAAAATATATTTTTATTGATTTTAGAGAGGCAGAGGGAGAGAACGAGAGAAGCACTGGTCGGCTGCCCTCACCGGGGCTCCAGCCTGCAGCCCAGATGGGAATCCAGCCTGCCATGGGGAAGGAGCCAGCACCGCCCGGTGCATAGGACAGCACCCAGGTAACAGCCACACCGGCCAG
Organism: Pipistrellus hanaki; assembly: GCF_964339955.1. NCBI lineage: Eukaryota > Metazoa > Chordata > Mammalia > Chiroptera > Vespertilionidae > Pipistrellus > Pipistrellus hanaki. Next base: position 22,194,216 of record NC_140521.1, on the reverse strand, counting down.
GGCCCCAGCCACGCCTTAATCCAGGGAGCTAGTTAATCCAGGAAGTTTCCACTATACAGTCATGTCTAACAAAAAAGCTATCTCTCTAAGTGAAGGGTTGGAACAGAGCTAATTCTGTCCTTTCTGCTCACTTATAGCTCCTAGTTATTTTTGCACCTTTAAACGGGATGAAAGTGGGTGTGCCAGGTGCTAAGTGAACGGTACTAGACTCCACCTCCTTTGAATCGAGCCCATTGTGACAGGCTGGACGTGATGTGACAGGCCTTCCCTCCCGGGCATGGGTGCGGAGGCCTGGGCAATGGCCGCGCACTCAGCCTGTGCTCCGGGCCGCTGCAGCGCATCGCCTGGGAACTTGTTCGAAATACAAGTTCTGCCGAAACCGGTTTGGCTCAGTGGACAGAGTGTTGGCCTGCTGACTGAAGGGTCCCGGGTTCCATTCCGGTCAAAGGCATGTACCTTGATTGCAGGCTCATCCCCAGTAGAGAGTGTGCAAGAGGCAGCTGGTCGATAACTCTCTCTCATCAATGTTTCCAACTCTCTATCTCTCTTCCTCTCTGTAAAATATCAATAAAATATATTTTTTTTTTAAAAAGAAAGAGAAATTGCCTGGGGTTCCAGCAGCCTCCACTTCACTCAACCATATCACTGCTAGTTTTATAGCCAGAAGTTATGGGGTCTTCATCTCCTGGCACTGGAAACCTGGGCTGGGGCTTCTGGTGTGGGGCTGGGAACCTTGCTCCTCAGAACAGACCTCTGTAGCAGAGATAACCCTCCTGATTATTATTTGCTCTATCTGGATGTGAGATCAATCCTTTTGTGTGCCCCCTACCAGTCCTGATGTGGCTTCTTCCTTAAATCCTTAGCTGTAGAACTTTCATTTGGCCAGATTTCAGGCAGTACCAAATGATGGTTATTCTGTAATGCAGTTAAAATTTTTATGTGGTTGTGGAAGGATGTGAGAAATACAAGTTCTCAGGCTCCGCCCCAGACTCGCTGCTGGAAACTTGGGGGTGAGGCCCCACAGCCCGCCTTTGAACAGCCCTCTCAGGGGTGATGGGGCTCCCTGAGGGCAGCAGATGCTGCACATCCCAGGTTTACGTAGAGGCTGTGTGACCTTGGAGAAGTCCCTGTACCTCTCTGAACCCGTTTCCTCGCTGAAAAATGAGAATAATAATCCGGCCTTCCAGGGCGATGGTGAAGATTGAGTGCGATCAGACATGCACAGTGGACAGGACAGTGCTGACACGTAGCAGGCACCCAAGAGACATTAGGAATATTAATATGACTATTAGGAGCTCAATGTGGTCGCTCTGGTTAGGTGAAAATATTTGGGAGGAAAGGGAGGAGATGTCAGGTGGGTTAAATGGCTTCTGAGCGGCCACACAATAGCAGGCACTTTGACCTCACATGTCCCTTTGCCTTCCTAAGAAACGCATGGAAGTAGGTATAATTAGACTCCTTGCCCACTTCACAGATGTGGAGACTGAGGCGTGGGGAGGCCGGATGACAGCTAAGAAGCAGAGGAGCTGGGGACCTGACCACATCCATGTTCTCCACGTGTCTCACCCCGCCCCAGCTTCAAGCAGGTGCAGACACATTGCCACTTCCCATGCTGTCTGCACCTGCCCTCAAGAGTCTGGCTGGCCAAAAGCGGTTTGGCTCAGTGGACAGAGCGTCAGCCTGCGGACTGAATGGTCCCAGGTTCGATTCTGGCCAAGGGCATGTACCTTGGTTGCGGGCACATCCCCGGTAGGGGGGTGTGCAGGAGGCAGCTGATCAATGTTTCTCTCTCATTAATGTTTCTAACTCTCTGTCCTCTCCCTTCCTCTCTGTGAAAAATCAATAAAATATATTTGTTTTTTTAAAAAGAGTCTGGCCAAAACCGGTTTGGCTCAGTAATAGAGCGTCGGTCTGTGGACTGAAAGGTCCCAGGTTTGATTCCGGTCGGGGGCATGTACCTTGGTTGTGGGCACATCCCTGGTAGGGGGTGTGCAGGAGGCAGCTGATCGATGATTCTCTCTCATCGATGTTTCTAACTCTTTATCCCTCTTCCTTTCTGTAAAAAATCAATAAAATATATATTTTTTTAAAAAAGAGTCTGGCTGTTCTCCTGGCTGTCCGGGGGTGGGGTGGGCTGCCCCGTGCAGGAGGGGCTGGGAGCTCCGGCAGCAGGCCCAGCAGGGGTGTTTTCTCCGGGCTCTAGAAGGCAGGCCTTTCAACTCCTCTCTGCTGCAGGGGGATTTCTGGTTCTGTCCCTTCCTGCTGCCTCAGACCCTCACTCAGCTCCAGCCAACACCAGCACGATTCAGTTCTGAACCTCAGACCAGAACTAATAAATGCGCTAATTTATTATTCAGGCACTGGTAGGACAGAGATGAGCAAGACAGACACAGGTCCTACTGCGGAGAACTTGAATATTCATATGAAGGACATGCAGAACCAAGTACTAAACAGGTGATGGGAATACAGCTGGGCTCTGAGAGCCCCAAAGAGGCTCCTGATCTAACCTGGAAGTGGGAGGGAGACCCGGAGGGCTTCCTGGAGGCGGTGACTTCTGAGCTGACTGGGAGACGTTCCCCTTGGTGTTTCGTCAGTTTCTCATTTTTAGATGGAGAAATGGGACGAGAGAGAATGATCTAGTTCATTCATTCATTTAAGCAAGTAAACATTTCTTCAGAATCAGCCCCAAGCCTGAGGATACAGAGGTGAATAAGGAGACAGACAGAGAACGTTTGCATCCTGTGCTCACCCATTCCGAGTCCGTGCCTTCCCCGGGTTCACTGTGGGCCCTCGGGCGAGTCTTGTCCTCCCTGAGACTCAGTTTCTCCATCTACGAACTCCGTGTCTCACGGGCTGACGCCTGGCACACAGTAAGCGCTCAATAAACACCAGCTGCTCAGGCTGTCCCTGGTTCACCCTCCCTCCAGGCTCTTCCCACCCTCCTCCCCCCCACCTCTCTCTCTCTCTCACACACACACACACACACACACACACACACACACACACACGCTCGCACACACGCACTCGCACACAAAGACAGTTTTGAGGCCTCTTGTTTCTCAGGGCTTTATTTATAGGCCGCTCCTCATTGTGAATGTGAAAAGGAGAAAGCCCAGGCCTCCGTGGCCCTTTCATGTGTAAATCAGCCGGCCCCAGCGCCGGGGTCACGGGGGAGGATTTCACTCTTAATTACTCCGGGGAAGGCGGGAGGGGCGGCGGGAGGGGCCTCGCAGCCCGGGCCGGGCTCGGCCTTGGTGTCTGGGCCGGCGGCAGGGGCAGGTGCTGGGGGAGCGGCCCAGCGGGTTTCTCGCGGGCCGGGCGTTCGAACGGGAAAGACGGCAAAGGCTGGGCAGCGTAGGAGGCAGGGGAGGCCTCATGAACGTCAGCAACGAAAAACTTTTCTTAAAACGGTCTTTTACTCGTGATTTCTTTTCTGGGGCAAGAATAGAATGCTCTGGAAAGAAACAGGGAAGCAGTCTTGTCCGACCTTGAACATGGTTTACCTGGGGCTGAACATGGGGGAGAGGGACATCATTAACGTTTTGGTAGAACCTATTTCTTTTCTTTTCTTTCTTTCTTTTTTTTAAAATAGATTTTATTGATTTTTTACAGAGAGGAAGGGAGAGGCATAGAGAGTTAGAAACATCGATGAGAGAGAATCATCGACCAGCTGCCTCCTGCACACCCCCCACTGGGGATGTGCCCGCAACCAAGGTACATGCCCCAGACCAGAATCGAACCTGGGACCCGTGAGTCCGAAGGCCGACGCTCTATCCACTGAGCCAAACTGGGTAAGGCCGCATTTCTTTTTGGCTAATTACAAGGACTGTGTATTGGCTTTTAATAATATCTGTGATACTGTTTCCTGAGCGGAAAGTAAATTCCTGTTCAAGTAAAACACAGAGAAAAGAACGTCTAAAGCCACCATGACCACACACAAAGAAAGCCACCGGAATGTTTAGGCGCATACCCTGTGGTGGTTTATTCCCGTGTGTGTGTGTGCGTGTGTGTGTGTGTGTGTGTGTGTGTGCGCGCGCGCGCACGTGTGTGTGTGTGTGTGTGTGTGTGTGTGTGTGTGTGTTTTGCACACTTACATGGCACGAATCCTTTTGGCACAACCTAACTGCCGAGGTTTTCTTCCACGTGTCTGCCTCTGCACGCATGTTTACATGCAGACATATTTGTGTGACTGGAGAGCCGTATCCTGAAACTTCAAATACACAAACCCTTGGGCCCCCGCAACTCCACAGCTAACATTCTATCCCACAGTGCACTCACTCACGTGAATGGAGAAAGGTGCATAGTATGAACACGTATGTTCACTGCAGCCATGCTTATAAAAGCAGGCGTTAGCAAAACCCTTACTTTCAACCCCAGCCCTGAGGGTCATCAGTAAGGGGAGAATTAAAAAAATCGTCATGTGACATCACAGAGGAGACGGGGTGCAGTAACTATAGGAGAATATCATCCATGCAGAGATACCCACACATCATTGCCTGACAAAACACGTTTCAGAAATATTTATATTGTGTGAATCTCAGTCTCTCTACCCCTCCTCTCTCCATATATGTATATATATATCCATAGGATATGTGGGTAATCATATCTAAGTGGATATGCACAGAAAATTCTAGAAATGCAGACATGCAACTGGTATCAGTTACTTGGGGAAGGAGCCCGAGGGTTCAGGAACTTTTGCTTTTCATCTTAGACCTTTGTATACTGACTGAATTTTTCTTTTAATGTGAGCATATGCTATGTTTGTAATTTAAAAAACTAGCTAATTATAATGTCATTTAGCCATATATAATTCTAAGTAATATATGTTCATGAAAGAAAATGCAATGTTCCTAAACACAAAACCCATGAAAGAAACACAGAGTTGAACATATAATCCCCTATACCGTTCAAAGACAAGCACACTTCACATTCTGGCTTCCTTCCTTCTAGTTTTCTTTCTGAATATATTTTTAACTTAAAAATACTAACAGCCTAAACCGGTTTGGCTCAGTGGATGGAGCATCAGTCTGTGGACTGAGGGGTCCCAGGTTCGATTCTGGCCAAGGGCATGTACCTTGGTTGTGGGCACATCCCCGGTGGGGGGTGTGCAGGAGGCAGCTGGTCGATGTTTCTCTCATCGACGTTTCTAGCTCTCTGTCCCTCTCCCTTCCTCTCTGTAGAAAATCAATAAAATATATTTTAAAAAAATACTAACAAAAAATATACACAAATGATACATTTGTAGAAAAGCTAGAAAATAAATACCACTCACACCCTATGATTCAGAAATAACCACTGTTTACATCTTAGCTTATAAGCTTTGAACGCTTCTCTGCAGTGTTTTCTTTAGGGAGTGAGTGGTTTTTGGGTGTTTTTACACCGTCCTTTCTTATGCACATAAATTTGTGTTTTCCTTTCATTCATTCACGTATTTTCACGGGCCCTTCCATGTTATTATAAACCATTTGCAGACAAACAAGAAAGCCTTCGCTCAAACATTCTCCTCCTAAATGCCTGCTAAGCTGTTGCTAAGCTTTTGTGATTACAAAGGGCTCAGATGAACACTTTATAGTTACATCTTTTCCTCTGTATCAAACAACGTCTTCCCGGCAGTGGCCTAGAAGCCAAAGGGAGAGCCTGTTTCCTCAGGCCCTTCCACAGCCTTTTCCAGGTTATTCCCCAGTGAAACTCCTCGTGGCAACCCCACCCACCGTCTATGAGCCTCCATCCTGGACGGGCACAGGGATCCTGGAGGAGGAGAAAGATGGCGGAGTGGGAGGCAGAGCCTGGGCATTTGAATGTAATCTCTGCCCGTCTGCAGCCAGCGCTCCCTTTCCTTCCCTCTTCTAACATCGCAGCAATGCCAACAGCTACGGAGCTTGTACTTCGTGCTCTGCACTCTCCGACATTGTCTCATCCACATCCCAAAGAACCCTGCGAGGCGGCTGGTTTTATCATCCCCATTTTACAGATGAGAAAGTTGAGTCTCAGAAAAGTGTCTCCCAACCGGTGTGGCCCAGTGGTTGAGCGTCGATCCGTGAACCAGGAGGTCAGGGCTCTATCCCTGTCAGGGCACATGCCTGGGTTGCCAGCTGGATGCCCCATAGGCCGCATGTAGGAGGTAGCTGAGCAATGATTCTCTCTCTCATTGATGTTTCTATTTCTCGCCCCCTCTTCCTTCTTCTCTCTGAAATAATACAAACCTATTTAACAAGAAGAAAAGAAGTGTCTTCCCTAAAGCCACATCGCTGGTAAGCGGTGCGGCTGGGATATGAACCAGGCCGTCTGATTCCCTTCGCATGAATGTGTAGACGGGCCAAGCTCTCATTTTACAGGAAGAAAAGAGACGAGATGCCTAAAGTCAGAGAAAGCCCAGCCGGATTGCTGGGTTCCCACTGAGCTCCCCTGTCCGGTGGCAGGGCTTTAATCCAGGGGGTTGGGCCTGTAGGAGCGCCAGCACTCTGCCTTAGCAAGCCTTCCTGCCCGAGCTGGGGTGGCGCAGTGGGTAGAGCATCAGACAGCAAAACAAAGGGTCCCGGGTGGATTCCGGTCCAGGGCACATACTTAGATTGCAGGCTCCTCTCTGGGCCGGGTCCTGGTTGGGGCATGTGCAGGAGGCAATCAATCAATGTGTTTCTCTCACATCGATATTTCTCTCTGTCTCTCCCTCTCTTCCACTCTCTAAAAACCAACCGGAAAATATCCTCCGGTGAGGATTAAAAATATAGAAGAAAGAAAGCAAGCCTTCTGCCTCTCAGAACCACAGCCCAGCTGTGCGCTCCCTCCAGGGCTGGGCGCTGCCTGTCGGTCATTAAAAAGGCGGAAATAGCAGGGAAGCACCACATGCCCAGACAGGGAGGACACCGGGCAGCCCCCTGCGTGTTCAGCCACGGCCTTCCCGTGAGGAGGAGGGAGCAGTCAGGTGGACGGAAAGCAGCGAGAGACGGAGAGTGATCACACTGGGGGAGGCTGCACGCACAGGCGGGGCGAAGGTGGTGCCCGGAAGGACCAGCTTGGGGATCGGCTGGTCCCTGGAGGTGAAGAGAATTAAATGCCTGAGTTCCCAGCACAAAGAATAGCATGGGTGTCTGACCTGGAAGTTCCAGCCACTGCGTTCTACAGGTGAGGCCTCTGCAGGGGAGGGAGGGAGGGAGGGAGGGAGGGAGAGAGAGAGAAGAGAGAGAGAGAGAGAGAGAGAGAGAGAGAGAGAGAGAGAGAGAGATCTCCTTCCATTGCGAAGGTCAGAGACCAGGAGGTGAAAATCTAGCTCTGTCTTTCTCGCTTGGCTCTGGGCCATGTTCCCTGTTCATGTGGACCCTGATGCTCTGATGCCAAGGATGGTAGGATGGAAAATTTCAGGAAGGATAGAACACCAGGTATTCATCCATACATCTACCCACCCATTCATCCATTCATCCATTCATATATCAATCCATCCATATATCCATCCAACCATCCATGCATCGATCCATCCATCCATGCATCGATCCATCCATTCATCCATCCATATATCAATCCATCCACATATCCATCCAACCATCCATCCATCCACATATCCATCCAACCATCCATCCATCCACATATCCATCCATCCATCCATCCATCCATCCATCTATTCATCCATTCATTCACCTATTCATATAGCCATTGGTTTATCCATTCATTTGCCAGTATTTCTCTCCATCCACCCATCCTTCTGTCCACTCATGAGTATCCATCATCCACATTAAGAGTAACCACCAGCCACAGGGGCATGCTGGTGAAGACTGAGTCTGGAACCAGACTCTGCAAGTTGGAATGCTGGTCCCACCGTGTACAGTTTGACGGTGGGCACATGGCCTGGCCTCTGTGTCTTAGTTCCCTCCTCTGTGAAGGCCACTTGCAATATCATGCCCGTCTCACAGGGTTGTTGTGTTAAATGAGTTAATCCGTTTAAAGTACTTACCGAAACTGGTTTGGCTCAGTGGATAGAGCATCGGCCTGCAGACTAATGGGTCCCAGGTTCGATTCCAGTTGGGGGCAGGTACCTTGATTTCGGGCACATCCCCGGTAAGGGGTGTGCAGGAGGCAGCTGATAGATGTTTCTCTCTCATCGATGTTTCTAACTCTCTATCCCTCTCCCTTCCTCTCTGTAAAAAATCAATAAAATATATTTTAAAAAATAAAGTATTTAGAACTGGTTCCTATCTATTGAGCAGATTTGTTAGTGTTCGTATCACTTCTTATTTAAGGAGGCACTAAGCGGGGCCCTGGGGCTTGAAGCGGCTGTGAAATAGAAGCAAAAGTGAACAGCTTTGTCTGGGGCCCGAGTCAGGGAAAGCTGAGGTCCCCGTTCCTTGAGTCACTGTCCTGGGGGCCTTGTGAGGGGTGGGGAGACGAGAGAAGGGGAGAACGGACCCCCGGACGCGGTCTGGGCTGTGCAGCAAACGTCCTGGGCGCGGAGGCCCCTTCGGGACCGAGAACGCACGTCCCAGCTGTCGGCGGCGCTGACGGCTGACGGCTCGCCGCTGGGCTCTCGGGCTTTCCCACGGCGGAGGGGACCGTGGCCCCAGGGTCACGCCCTCTCCCCAGCGCCGCTCACCTCCGCCGGCTGGTGAGCGCGGGTAAATACACTCAGCCCCATGGCAACTCCGGACAACGCTGCGGGCCAGGGGCTCCAGGCGCTCAGGGACACCGGCTGCGGAAAGGAGCCTGTCCCAGCCCGGCTCCCCTGCCCCTGCTGCGCCCCTCCCGCCTTCCTCACCAAGGCCCGCGCTGCGCCCCGCTCCTGCTCTGCCTCCCAGGGAGCCTGGCCGGTGGAGGTTTGGTTTCATGTTATTTAAATGTAATAGCTGGCATTCGGTATGACATCAGTGTCAGGTGTACAGAACAGGTTAGCCCAGTGGTCGGCAAACCGAGGCTTATGAGCCACCTGCGGCTCTTTGGCCCCTTGAGTGTGGCTCTTCCACAAAACACCACGGCCTGGGAGAATCTATTTTGAAGAAGTGGCGTTAGAAGAAGTTTAAGTTTAAAAAATGTGGCTCTCAAAAGAAATTTCAGTCGTTGTACGGTTGATATTTGGCTCTGCTGACAATGAGTTTGCCGCCCACTTAGACAATGCCATACTTTATGATCTATCACAGTAAGCCTAGTGACCTTCTGTCGTGGCACGGAGTTGTTGCATGTCATCCACTGTTCTCTGTGCTGTACATTCTGTCTGGCGACCGATTTACTTTTTCAGACTGCATACCCCCTTTCACTTTCCACCCATCCCCTCTGGAAACCAGCAGCTTGGTTTCTGTAACTGTGAGTCCGCTTCTGTTTTGTTTTGTTTGTTCCTTTGTTTTGTTTTGTTGTCAGATTCCTCATGTAAGTGAGATCACACCGTATTTACCTTCCTCTGTCTAACTTATTTCACTGAGCACAGTACCCCTGAGGTCCATCCACATTGTCACAAATGGCCAAGATTTCATTCTTTTTTCTTCTTCTTCTTGATTTTAGATAGGAAGGGAGAGGAAGAGAGAAATATCAATGATGAGAGAGAATCATTGATTGGCTGCCTCCTGCACGCCCCCTACTGGGGACCAAGCCCGCAACCCTGGCATGTGCCCTTGACCAGAATCGAACCCGGGACCCTTCAGTCCACAGGCAGATGCTCTATTATCCACTAAGCCAAACCGGTTTCGGCTTTCATTCTTTTTTATTGCTGAGTACTGGAGCCTGACCTGTTGGATGAGAGATACACCTCTTAACTCCCGACAGGACTCTCAGAGAGAAGCTGCTATTCATTACTTCCATCTGCAGATGGGGAAGTTGAGAGGATTTGTTCGTAGTCACACAGCTGGTGTGTGACAGAACCAGAAGCCAGGAGCCGGGGAGAATGTGAGGTGGGCATGACACAGCTGCCTCATGAGGTTCAGAACCAGCCAGGATCTCCCCATGGAAGGGGGGTGGAGGCCTGGGCGATGAGAGTATGTGATGGGGAGTGCATGTGGGGCCACACATGGCACATACGTACCTGTGCTTTTACTATGAGTGTGATGGTATGAGTGCATGTCCATGTAAGGGTGTGCTCGGCTGGCATAAGGGTGATCAAGCAAGGCTCCTGGGGATGGTGTGCACATGGGACCCCTCGCCCCGGTTTCTCTCTTTCCCTTCAGACGCAGGCGCGTGAGTGTGCGGGTGGCTCGGGCAGAGGCAGGGTTTGACCCAAAGCCCACATTGCCGGTTCCCTCGCGCCAGGCCTCTGCTGCGGGAACGCCTGACTGTCGGCCACCCCCGCTCTCTGCGGAGCAAGCTGGTAGGCCAGGCGGGGAGTCGGAGGACGATGTGGCTGCACCAAAGGCAGCAATCCCGGCGTCTGGCCCCGCCCGGCCTCCGGGAGGGCGGCTCTATCTATCACCGCACTGGGGCCAGGCGTTATGGGGAGGAGAAGGCTGTGGAGGGAAACTGCAGGGTTCGAAGTCCAGCTTTGCCTCTTCGCTGTGTGCTTTGGATAACTTACCTACCCTCTCTGATCCTCTGGTTTCTCCTCTGTAAAGTGGGAGTCTAATAGTCTAACTCCTTCACAGGCGGGTCTTATGGCTAAATACCACTTGAGGAAACTCTGAGCCTGTAGTAAGTCCTCACTAAATACTACTTCTATCATTACTTTGAACCCACGCTAGGCAAGGAAAGGGGCGAGAAAGTGCTTTTCCAGAGGAAAGTGCTTTTGTCCAGGAGCTATGTTATCCATCCTTGTGAAGCAGGTACTAACACGCCCATTTTACAGATGAGGAAACTGAGGCTCAGCAAGAGAATGTAACTTACTTCCCCCAGGTCACACAGCCAGTGAGGGGCAAAGCCAGCTCTCCAAGGTCCGCAGGTCCAGTGCTCTCCCTACCGCCCCCAGCGTCTCCTCCTTTGGCCCGGAAACTTCCGGGCTGTGACAGCTTGTCCTGTAAACTCTGTTCACCACAGACATTGTGCTGCCTACACGTTTTCCTCTTCCGTTGCCTACTCACAAAGAGAGTGTGTAGAGACTTGCAAGTGGTCAGACGACACTTTTAAAAATTTTTAAATAAATCTTTATTGTTCATATTATTACAAATGTTCCTCTTTTTTGTTTTTTTGTCCTCCATTGCTCTCCTATTTTTTTTTTTAAAGACATTTTTCTTTGTGCAGAAAGAAACGCAGCTGAAAAAGAAACCTGAGTGAGACAGAGGAGTCGGTGGAGCAGGGAGCTCTGAGAGGGAAACGGGAGGTTCGCGCGGCAATTAATGCTTCGCTCTGAAACTGTAAACAGATAGTTAGGGCGCTGACACCACCAGCGCGCAGACAAAAGGCAGACAGACAGCACCGCAAGGAAGCCGGAGAGACTACGCCCAGGGTGGGAATTAAATGTTTTCCTGAGAGCAGAAAGGAAAACCACAGTTCAAGCCAAGCCATGACTCCGAGTCTGCGCCTCCAGGACAGCGCACGTTCAGTGAGGTAAAGGCCATAATTTGCACCCAGGTGATGTGAATCTTGAAGTCTTACTGGACATTCTCTCTTGACCTAAGTTTGTAAAGCAAAAGCAATAATTAAATTAAATTAAAGCAGTCTTCAATGCACACTGTCATTTCAATCAAAGATACACATGCACCGAGAGAGAGACAGAGAGAATATCATTGGCATAGTTTGTCAGAACGATTGGCTATAAGCAACAGAAAACTCAACAGATGCAAACAAAAAAAAAGTTAATAGTTAATAATAATTATTACTTAGTGGCTCAGGAGTGGACCCAGGCATTCGAAGATTTCCATCTGCGTCCTGCCATGTCTTGGCTCTGCTTCTTTTGTGGCTTCCCTCTCAGGCTGACACACTCCCTGTCAGGCTGACAAGATGCCCTAGAAGCTCCAAGCTTGCTTTCTTCTCAGAGTGGAAAAGAAATGGCCTCTATCCAGCTACAAATCTCAGGGCTCCCTCTGATTGGCTCTCATTGGGTCACATGCCCATGTTTCAACCAATCCCATGGCTACTTTAGATCACGGGGCTGGAGTAAGCTCCATCCAAGGTAGAGTACTGATATTGATGGAGGCAGAGTTCCCCGGCGAAACTGGGGTTCTGTTTCCAGAAAAAGACACAGGTAGCTCATGCCTCTGGTAGCTCATCTGGTAGCTCATGCCTCTCTTAACCAAGCTTAAGGAGAGGCTGCCATCAGGAATAGCAATAATCAATAACAACGATAATAGCAAACTCTTGCTGAGCACTCACTATGAGCCGGCATTCTATGATAAATGCTTCATATGCGTTATCTTATTTACTCCTCACATTTACTCCTTCTCACCATCTAACTTCATCAGGGGGCAAACCGATGCTTGGAGTGTTTAAGAAACTGGCCCAGTTTGTGCAGACAGGAAGGGGTGAAGCCGCAAACCTGTGCTCTTGGCTTCCTCGGGAGCCACGGTTAGAGCTGGTCTCAGAACGTCGTTTTGGGCCCCAGAGAAAGCTCTGAGTCTTCCTGGGGCCGCTGGCCGAGGTCCCGGCGGGGGACGGCAGAGAGCAGGGCTCTCCGAGGGCTGGTCCTGGGCATGGGGACCAGTGCTGTGGACCCGAGAGGTTTGACCAGGGGAGTCCAATCCAAGGATCATCGTGGGTTTCGGAGCCCGGATTCCCCGCTGCCTCGGCCTTCGTTCCCATCGGGACCGCGGGCAAGAGAGCACTCCAGGAGGGGCGTATTAGGTTTGAACCCTGTCCTGTCACTAGCCAGCTGTGTGTGCCCCCTAGTAACCTCCCTGATCTCTCAGAGCCTCCGCTCCCACACCCACAAGGTGGGCACACCACCCTCCCCGAAGGGCTGTGGGTGGCACTGCGTGCAGAACGGTGCCTGCTGCCACCCAGCTGGTGCTCCAAGAATCCCCCTCTCACTCCGGACAGTGAGCAAGGGGCGCAGCCAGGAGCCGGGGAAAAGCACCCTCCGCTTCTCCTGGCCAGCCCCCTCCCCTCCAGCTCTGCTCCCGGGTCCTCTGTCCAGCTCTGCTCCCGGGTTCGAGCTCCAGCTTAGCTGTCCTCTTCCCAGCACTGACCTTGGGCAAGTCCCCACCACCCTCAGCCGGAGAGCCACCTCCCTCCAGACCTGACGGAAGCCTCCCCTGTCAGTGCGGGTGGCGGGTGTGTGTGTGCGTGTGTGTGTGCGTGTGCGTGTGTGTGTGTGTGTGTGCATGTGTGTGTGTGTGTGTGTGCCTGTGTGTGCCACAGCTGCTGGTTCTCTGTCTGAGCGGTCAGAGGGACCGCGCTGGCGGGCTGGGCTGGGGCTGGGCTGTGGGGCAGGGCTGTGGGGCTGGGCTGTGGGGCAGGGCTGTGGGGCAGGGCTGTGGGGCTGGGCTGTGGGGCTGGGCTGGGGCAGGGTTGTGGGGCAGGGCTGTGGGGCAGGGCTGTGGGGCAGGGCTGTGGGGCAGGGCTGCTGGGGCAGGGCTGTGGGGCAGGGCTGTGGGGCAGGGCTGTGGGGCTGGGCTGTGGGGCAGGGCTGTGGGGCAGGGCTGTGGGGCTGGGCTGAGGCAGGGCTGTGGGGCTGGGCTGGGGCAGGGCTGTGGGGCAGGGCTGTGGGGCAGGGCTGCTGGGGCAGGGCTGTGGGGCAGGGCTGCTGGGGCAGGGCTGTGGGGCTGGGCTGTGGGGCAGGGCTGTGGGGCAGGGCTGCGGGGCAGGGCTGTGGGGCAGGGCTGTGGGGCAGGGCCTGCGCTGTCTGGGCAGTGAGGAGCCTCTCAGCTTCCCTTCCTCCTCCTGAATAATTCATGACAAACAAAATGGCTGGCCCAGCCTGCGCTCCCTCCTCCCGGCGGGCAGGAGAAGTTTCTAATTACAGGCCTGGGCGCTCACACAGGGGCATTGACGCGCAGTCAGGCGGGAGGGGCTCGTCCCAGCCCCTCTCCAGGAGGAACTCAGTCCTGTGGAAATTGCAGCCTGGGCCTGCCAAGGCCTGGGAGGGGCTGGGCGCTCCTGAGGAAGCGCCGAGGAGAAGACTGCCAGGGTCAGAGAGGAGAAGTGGCCAGAGACATGCCGGTCGGGGTGGGGAGCTCCTGAAGCCCACGGAGGGGCAGCCGGTCCCGAAGGAGGGTCCCCGTTCCTGGCCATAACCCCCCGCCCCGCCACCCCGCAACTCCCTCCCCTGAAATGGGGACAAGCACAGACCCTCCCTCACAGCACGAAACTAAAAAAACACGTATTTTAGGCTCGCCCAGGCTGGCTCAGTGGTTGAGCATTGGCCTATGATTGGCCTATGACCCAGGAGGTCACAGTTTGGTGCCCAGGTTGCAGGCTCCATCCCAGTGCAGGGGGAGGCCAACGATTCTCTTTCATCATGGATGTCTCTGCCTCTCTCTCCCTCTGCCTTCCTCTCTGAAATCAATAAAAATATATTTTTTAATTTTTGTTTTTTTAAGGAGCACTGGGCTCGGAGTTGGAGAGCCCTGGACTTCCCAGCTACAGCTCTGATCTTTTTTTTATTTTTAAAAACATACATTTTATTGATTTTCTACAGAGAGGAAGGGAGAAGAATAGAGAGAGAGCTAGAAACATCGATGAGAGAGAAACATCGACCAGCTGCCTCCTGCACACCCCCTACCGGGGATATGCCCTAGACCAAGGTACATGCCCTTGATCGGAATCGAACCTGGGACCTTTCAGTCCGCAGGCCGACACTATCTACTGAGCCAAACCGGTTTCGGATCAATAAAAATATTTTATTTTTTTAAACATATTTTATTGATTTTTTACAGAGAGGAAGAGAAAGGGATAGAGAGTTAGAAACATCAAGGAGAGAGAATCATTGATCAGCTGCCTCCTGCACCCCCCCCCCCAATTGGGATGTGCCCGCAACCAAGGCACATGCCCTTGACTGGAATCGAACCTGGGACCTTTCAGTGTGCAGGCAGATGCTCTATCCACTGAGCCAAACCGGTTTCAGCTTAATAAAAATATTTTAAATCATTCTTTTAAATACACACTAGCAGTAGCATAGTTGTTATTTTTTGTATTAAGCTGCCTCCATGGGGAGCTCAGTCAAGGATGAAGGTGACAAAAGAGGAGGTTCAGGGAGACTGTGGGAAAGGAGAAATTGGCGTGTGAGGGATTCAGGATAGTGATTAAGAGTAGAGACCGTGTATTTTGCCTAATAGTAATTTTTAAAAAATATATATTTTATTGATTTTTTTACAGAGAGGAAGGGAGAGAGATAGAGAGCTAGAAACGTCGATGAGAGAGAAACATCGACCAGCTGCCTCTTGCACACCCCCCACCGGGGATGCGCCCGCAACCAAGGTACATGCCCTTGACCGGAATCAAACCTGGGACCTTTCAGTCCGCAGACCGACGCTCTATCCACTGAGCCAAACTGGTTTCGGCTCTAATAGTAATTTTTAAAAAAAATAAGGACCCAGCACTAGGCTGCCAGGGTTCAATCCCTAGCTGTGTGATCTTGGGCAAGTTGCTGTACCTCTCTGAGCCTCCGGGTTCACCGCCTGCTGCAATAAATGGTAGCCACTGCCATTAGCCCAGTGTGGTGAACAAAACCAGTAAGGTCTCTGTCCTCATGGGACTTAGCGTCCAGTAGGGAGGTTATGCTGATCAAGAGCACTCACTGAAGGCCTACTGTGTGCAGACCATGGAGCTTGCAGTTTACCTAGAAAGCTGTACTAATGCAGAGCCTGTACTGTGTGCCTGTTGTGTGCGGGTCCTCTGTACACACTCCCTCCACCGAGCCTCAGAGGCCCTCACCCCCACTTCATGGATAAAGAGGCTGAAGATCAAAGTCAGGAGCAGAGAAGGGATCTGAGACAAAGGGGTCGGTCAGCAGCATGAATGGACCTCCAAGCCTGAATGTGGAGCAGAAAAGGCCAGACACAGAGAAGTGCACATGGTATGCGCTCATTTATACGAAATTCTAGGAAAATGCAAACTAACCCACAGCGACAGAAAGCAGGCCGGTGGTTGCCTGGGAACCCAGAGGGGGGCGGGCACTGACGGCGAGGGGCACGGGAACTTTTGGGGCGATGGAATGCTTTCCAGCTGACAGTGATGCTGGGGACGTGGGTGTGCTCGTTTGTCCATGCTCGCTGACCTGAGCGCTTCCCGTGGGCGCCTTCTCCCGCGTGTGAGCTCTGCCTCCATGAAGCCGGCTTTTCAAGAGAGGCGGGAACCTGTGAGCCAGACTCCCGCCCTGCGCTCCTTACACTATCTGTGTCTGATGAGCACATTCATGTGCAAACACCGAACTCTCCCCCCCCCACCCCCACCTCCCAGCCCCAGCGCCTCGCACAATGGCCTCAGACCCCGCAGCTCAGAGCAGCACAAACACCTTGGGCATTCTTTGTGCTGGGTGCTGAGGTCACAGCGCAGTCAGCCTGGTGGGAAAAACAGACGAAAATGGGCAAATAGACACAATAATTCAGTCCTGCAGACGGTGAAGGGGGACCGCGTGCGTGTGCAGCTGCGTGGACACAGCCGTGAGTCCTGCCAAGAGCCTGGAACTCAGGGTGGGGAGGGTCCCCGTGTTCGCATCCCCCCTCAGCCACGTGTCAGCTGCACGATCGTGGGTGAGCACCTTCACCCACGGAGCTTCCGGCTCCGGCCCTGGAGAAGGAAACCCCGCAGCTCCCGCCGGAGGGCTGTGCTGAGAGGAAGGAGGACGGGCTGGCCCGTTCGCAGGCTGGATGGGTGCAGAGTGCGGGCTCAGCTGCTGCTAGCGGCTCCCGCCAGGCCTGAGGAGTGGGCGCTGGGGGCACACCGAGGGGCCCCTCCCGGCCTGGGTGGGAGGCAGCGCGGGGCCCCGTTCCCAGGAGGCCGCGCTGCAGGAGCAGTTGGCCAGGGAGCGTGGCCGTGGGCAGGAGAGGGTGGGAACAGCTGAGGCGAAAGCTCAATAAATATTTGCTCAATAAAAACATAAAGACTGTGCATGGCCCGCCTGTAACCAGGGGGACAGAGAAGGCCTGGGGGCAGGCGGGGCGGGGGGCGGGCAGGGGGCCGGGGCTGGGGGGCTGGCCCCAGGGGCGGACTCCACACCTTTCTGGACGCAGGGCCCTCCCTGGCCTGGTCCTCCCCGATCTGCTCCCCGAAAGGGATCTGGGCACCTCGGACCGGAGACCCGCAGCCCCCGGAGAGGCGGCGGCGGGGCCGGCCGGCGGGAGGGGCTTCTCGGGGCCCCTCGCGGCCCCCCCATGAGCCTGGGCCGGTCCCTGCGAGGCGCCGCGGGCGGCCCCGTGGCCGCACAAAGGCCGGATCGGCGGGGGCGGGGCGGCTTTGTCGGCCCCATTGCCCAGGCATGTGGAAAGGCCGCCGCCTTTGTGGCCGTTGCCAGGCTGCGCCCCGCCGCCCGGGCCCCGCGGCCAGACGGAGGCCACAGCGCCGGGCTCAGCGAATAACGGTGCAGGGTGCCCGGTGTGAGTCGGATTGCTGGTACACAACGAACACAAGCCCCCGACTTATTTTTATATTTATTTATTTATTTAAAAAAATATATATTTTATTGATTTTTTACAGAGAGGAAGGGAGAGAAAGAGGGACAGAGAGCTAGAAACATCGATGAGAGAGAAACATGGACCAGCTGCCTCCTGCACACCCCCTAAGGGAGATGTGCCCGCAACCAAGGTACATGCCCCTGACCGGAATGGAACCCCGGACCCTTCAGTCCGCAGACCGACGCTCTATCCGCTGAGCCAAACCGGTTTCGGCCCATCTTATGTGTAGTGTGTGTCCCAAATACTGCCCGGGACATGCTTACACCAGAGAAGGATTTTGTGCTCTCCCACCTGAAAGTCAGCTTTCCCCGGAGTCCGTGTTTTATCTGTTCCCTGCGGGAGGGAGAGCCAGTCCACTCTTTCCCACCTTCACCGGCTCCTTCTCCCACTTCGATCCCCGCGGTGTTTTCTGCTTTTGCGTTTTAGGCCTATCTGCGTCTCCCTTGAACTACTATTGAGACCCTATTTTTTCTTGAAGTGAATTTATTTTTTTACCTTCAATGACGAACAGTGGCTCACTGACGCACACAGCACACACACCCGCTGGAGCACAGAGCAGGTGTGCCATTGCTGTCTGTGTGGGGTCACGTGACTGCAGCCAGGGGGGGTAGACAGCAGTCCCACCACCCCAGAAGGCTCTCCTTTGGCTTCCCCGAATGCACTCTCTTGAGCCTGGCTTCTTTGAAAAATACAAACTGTATTGATTTCAGAGAGGAAGGGAGAGGGAGAGAAACATCAATGGTGAGAGGGGATCATGGATCGGCTGCCTCCTGCACGCCCCCCACTGGGGATCGGGCCTGCCACCGGGCATGTGCCATGAATCTAACCGTGACCTCCGGGTTCATAGGTGGATGCTCAACCACGGAGCCACCCCAGCCCACGGGCCTGGGCGCTCAGTGTCATGTCTGTGAGCTGCGTCCAGGCTGTGGCTTGCTCCCTTTCCGGCCTCCGAGGGGCGTTCCCCTGGCTGCACCCCACTGTGAGCACCACCCGCTCCTCACCAGGGGCTGCCTCAGCAGCTTCAGCCTTTGGCTCCTGTGGACAAAGCTGCGAGGGTCAGGCTTGTGAAAGCCATTGTTTGCATTTCAATCCGTTTAACCTAAGCAACGCCATTTGTGGATCTGCAGGCCTGAGATGCTGGTTTTGTTTCTCCCTGCACGTGAAATACAGAGCTATCGCACACGTTTATGTGAGCACCTGCGTCTCCACCGAGCTCACCTTCTGCATGGCCAGGGCCACCCCGTAGAAGAGAAGTTAGGAGAGCTGAAACCGGTTTAGCTCAGTGGATAGAGCGTCAGCCTGCGGACTGAAAGGTCCCGGGTTCGATTCCGGTCAGGGGCATGTACATTGGTTGCGGGCACATCCCCAGTGGAGGGTGTGCAAGAGGCGGCTGGTAGATGTTTCTCTCTCATCGATGTTTCTAGCTCTCTATCCTTCTCCCTTTCTCTCTGTGAAAACATCAATAAAATATATTTAAAGAAGAAGAAGAAGGAAAAGAAGAAGAAGGAGGAGGGGGAGGAGGGGGAGGAGGAGGAGGAGGAGGGGGAGGAGGGGGAGGAGGGGGAGGAGGAGGGGGAGGAGAAGTTAGGAGAAAGGCCGGCTGGGGTGGATCCTGGGCAGGCGGTAGCCCCTTTGAGTCCCGGTCTCCTCACATGTGAACTGGGAGTGACGATGCTAATTGCCCCCCAGGGTGGCTGAAAGGGAACTGGAGCTCGGTGCATGGACGGTTCCGCTCCCCGTGAGGCTCCGAGCGGCGCTGGGCCTCTCCCCTGCCTGCTTCCCTCCGTCCCCAGGCCAGCCCTCGGAGGTGCCAGCCCTCCAGGCGGCCCTGTGCATCAGCCTGTCTCGCAGGCGGGAAGCTGAGGCAGTCACCCGCTCACCATGCTCAGCCAGTGAGCGGCAAAGCTGCCGCCCAGTGTGTGTCCGGGGCTGGGGGCCAGGAGGGACCAGGCAGGGCAATGAGAATGGCGATAGGAGGAGCCGGTCCTGTGTCCCCCAGCAGCACCGGAGCCAGGACCTGGTTTCTCTTTGGGGAGTGGAAGGAGCGGAGCTGAACGTTTCTAGGAGCCACGGGGCAGGTGAGGACAGCAGGGTGAGTCTGACGGAGCCGCGGGGGCGGGGGCGGGGGGGGGGCAGGAAGCCGGAGGAAAAGCCGGGCCTCCCGCAGCACTGCAGCCCCCGCCGCCAGCCTGGCCGGCATCGCTACCTGCCATCTGAAGGGCAGGGAACTGCTGATCTCAGGCGATTAGCATAACAATCCCCATCCTGCATCCTCGGGGCCCAAAGCTGGGTCTGCACAATCCCATTTCAAGCCAGCTCTTTCTTTAGCAGGCTAATTATGGGGGAGGGGGGACAGGATCTCCTTAAAGGGCCTGCGTCCAGGGCCGGGCTGGGACTGGGAGCAGGGAGGGGCTGGCCATGAACGCCACCCCCCAGCCTCAGGGAGGACTCCCGCCCCGGGCCCTCGGCACACACACTGGGGCCTGCTCATGGCTGGCCCTGACTGCTCGGAGCAGGCGCTCAGCGACCCACCCAAGCACAGAGCCTGCGCCTTAGAGACCAGCCCCTCTCTACGGTAGAATGAGGCCGAGGCTCGGTGCTGACGGGGAGCACGGAGGCACACGCACCTCTGCGGGTCCCTGAGCGCCCTCCTCCTGCCCATTCCCACCACTGGGGTCCCGAGCCCCTCCGAGCCCCTCCAGCCTCCTCGCACCTCAAGTCAAAAGATGCGCATGGGCCAAAGCCGGTTTGGCTCAGTGGATAGAGCCTCGGCCTGCGGACTGAAAGGTCCCGGGTTTGATTCTGTCAAGGGCGTGTACCTTGGTTGCGGGCACATCCCCGGTCGGGGGTGTGGAAGAGGCAGTTGATCGATGTTTCTCTCTCATCGATGTTTCTAACTCTCTATCTCTCTCCCTTCCTCTCTGTGAAAAATTAATTTAAAAAAAATATATTTTTTTAAAAAGATGCACATGGGTTAGAATGGGCAGAGAGCTGGGCTCAAGTCTTAACTCTGCTGCTGATCGCCCATGTGACGTTGGGCACGCCCCTGAACCACACCGAGGCTCGGTGTTCTCATCTGTGAAACGGGGACAACCGAAATCTGCTCAAACATGATGTGCTCACAAGCGTTTGCTGACCGGGAGTGTCTGTCACAGAGCTGGGCTCAGGTCTGGAGCCCTCTCCCTGCCTCTTTAGAAACACCTCCTGCACTGCTGCTGCGGCCTCATTTATCATATAATGGAGCCTTTCTCTCTTCACCCCTCAGAGCAGCCTGCGGTGGGTCAGAACTTTGTGAGGAAGACAGTGAAGTCTGAGACAAAGTAACCTGTCCGGGGCCATTAGCTTAGATGGGAGGCATGAGCCCGCCTGACCCTATAGACAGTGACCCTATAGACAGTGACCCTGTAGACAATGGCCCTATAGACCATGACCCTGTAGATAGTGACCCTATAGACCATGACCCTATAGACAGTGATCCGATAGACAATGACCCTGTAGACCACAACCCTATAGACAGTGACCCTATAGATGACCCTATAGACTATGCCCTATAGACAGTGACCCTATAGATGACCCTGTAGACGATGCCCTATAGACAGTGACCCTATAGATGCCCCTATAGACAATGGGGCCAGGTGCCCGGAAGTGACCACCTTCCCTTTCCCGCTCAGCCGGCCCCGGCCTTTGGGTCATCTCCTGTCCAGCCGGATGCTGAGCGCTGGGGTGTCACTGAGCACAGGGTCACCTGTCCTGCTCTCCTGGGGCTGGAATGGGACAGCCATCCAGTGCCTTCTGGAGCGGTGAGTGCCGGAAAGACAGGGAGCAGGGGACAGGCCAGAGTCCGGGGTCCAGGAAGTCTCCTCCTGAGGAAGTGCTCCTGGAGAAGGTGGGAGGGGGGCAGGGGAGCTGCCAGGCTAAAGGAAGAGCAAGTGCAAAGGCCCTGGGGCAGGTCCACGGGGCACATCTCAGGATGGAAAGGCCCTGGGGCAGCTGGAGCCCTGGGGGAGGGAGGCGGAGCCCTGACCAGGCAGGGCCTTTTGGCACCTGGTAGGAATTGAGGATTTCCCTCCCTCCCTCCCTCCCTCCCTCCCTTCCTTCCTCCCTTCCTTCCTCCCTTCCTTCCTTCCTTCCTTTCTTCCTTCCTTCCTTTCTTCCTTCCTTCCTTTCTTCCTTCCTTCCTTCCTCCCCTCCTCTCTCCCTCTCTCCCTCTCTCTTCCTTCCCCCCATGCCCCTATTTTCCAGGCACTGGGCCAGGGGCTGAGGGCCCGTGAGTTTCACCCTGCTTCTCCCTCTCTTCCCATCCTCCCATGTCCCCTCCCCTCCCTTCCCCCTCCTTCTGAGCAGCCGCCCCACCCCCACGCCCCTCTTCCCCCTCCAGCCCTCACAGCCCCTCCCCCAGCAACAAGCACAGCCCTGAGCCCAGCTCTCCGGTGCTGCCCCTTTAAGGAATCCCTAAATCCGGACACCCCTCTCCTCCCCCACCTGAGAACCAATTAGGGTTCCCGAATTCAAGTAGAGGCTTTTGTGTGTCACGTGCTCGGGGAACAAAGCCCTCTCCGACAGGAATAAAAGCTCCTATTCAGGAGCCCGTTTGTCCCCATTCTAATCGCTTCCACTCCAGCCTCGCCTCCTTCCCGGGTTCCCAGGGCCGCCCAGCGCGGCCTCACCTTCCCGCCCCAGCACCCACACAGCCCTCCCGCTCAGCACCCACACAGCCCTCCCGCTCAGCACCCACACAGCCATCCAGCTCAGCACCCACACAGCCCACCCCAGGGCACCCACACAGCCCACCCCAGGGCACCCACACAGCCCACCCCAGGGCACCCACACAGCCCACACCAGGGCACCCACACAGCCCACACCAGGGCACCCACACAGCCCACCCCAGGGCACCCACACAGCCCACACCAGGGCACCCACACAGCCCACACCAGGGCACCCACACAGCCCACCCCAGGGCACCCACACAGCCCACCCCAGGGCACCCACACAGCCCACCCCAGGGCACCCACACAGCCCACCCCAGGGCACCCACACAGCCCACCCCAGGGCACCCACACAGCCCACACCAGGGCACCCACACAGCCCACACAGAGCACCCTCACAGCACACACCAGGGCACCCACACAGCCCACACAGAGCACCCACACAGCACACACCAGAGCACCCACACAGCCCACACCAGGGCACCCACACAGCCCACACCAGGGCACCCACACAGCCCACACCAGGGCACCCACACAGCCCACACAGAGCACCCACACAGCCCACACCGGGGCACCCACACAGCCCACACAGAGCACCCACACACAGCCCGGCCCAAAGGCAGGTGGCCGCAGCCCAGGGCCAGGCCCACCTTTTCACCCCAAAGGCCCTGCGATGCCAGCTGCTCTGGCCCGGGCCTGTCTCAGTGCTCCCGGGCCTCCTCTGCAGGGCGGTCACTGTCCCCCATGCGGAAGGGGAGCGGGCTCCGAGGGGCAGGGCCTGTGCCCGCCGTCACACAGCGGGAAGAGCAGGAGGCAGACTCTGGAGCTTTTCTCTATTCCTCACACCTCAGCGGGGCCTGGAGCAGCAGGGAGTCCCGGGCAGGCACCTGCCGGCGGGAGAGACTCCGCGCCAGGCCACGTGAGGAGACAGTGGAGGTCAAAGTCACAGGCACGTCTGTGGCCGAACACGAGCTGGAACTCAGGACTCGGAGAGGGGACATACGGGACTTCCATGTAAGGGAGCCAGGAAGAGGAATGCAGTGACGGGAAACGGCCATGGAGGTACTGCCAAGAGAAAAGGCAGTGTGCTGGGTGTGATAGTCCCACTCGTGTAGAAGAAAAAGGAAATATAAGCGCGCGCGCACACACACACACACACACACACACACAAGTATTACACACTTCTCCATGTGCACAAACATTTGAAGAAGAATACGTAATAAAATGTAGTATCTACTTATTTCCTTTGTGAGTGGAAATGGGGAGAGGGAAGAGATCGCTTAGTACCATACTGTGTTGTTTTAAAAAATTATTTTCTTACCGTGTTCATCTATTTCTTTTATAATAACTAATTTTGTTTTATTGCAATTAACAACCATTTTGAGGTGTACAAGTCAGTTGTGTGTAGTACATTTGCAAGGTTGTGCAGCCATCACTTCTTTTTTTAAAAATATATTTTATTGATATTTTATAGAGAGGAGGAAGGGAGAGAGATAGAGAGCTAGAAACGTCAATGAGAGAGAACCATCGACCAGCTGCCTCTTGCACACCCCCCACCGGGGATGTGCCCGCAAACCAATGCACATGCCCTTGACCGGAATCGAACCTGGGACCCTTCAGTCTGCAGACCGACGCTCTACCACTGAGCCAAACCGGCCTTGGCAAGCCATCACTTCTATTTAGCATACTCATCGCCCCAAAGACAATCCCCACACTCAGTGACTTCCTGTTCCCCTGTCCCCTGGCCTCTAGCAGCCTCCAGCCTGTATTTCATATGAATGGAATAATGAAATAGGTGACCTTTCGTGTCTGGCTTCTTTCACTTAGCGTGCTTTTGAAGTTCATTCATGTTTTGCAGTTTTATCCAATGAAATATTACTTCACACCCACCAGGATGGCTAGAATAGAAAAGACATTTTAAAAGAGAATTACAAATGTTGGGCAAGAATATAGAAAAATTGGGATCTTTCTGTTCATTGCTGGTGGGCATATACAATGGTGCAGGGCTGTGAGAAACACTTCGGTGGTTCCTCAAAAAAACTTAAACGGGCCCGGCCAGTGTGACTCAGTGGTTGAGCGTCCACCTAGGAACCAGGAGGTCAGGGTTCAATTCCTGATCGGGGCACATGCTATATAAAAGATGGGAACAAGTCACATGCCCATCATGTGATAAACTGATGCATGGATAAACTGTCTTCACCAATGAGCTCCACATTTCCGTGATCACACAGTGAGAGGAAACCGTCTTTGAGCTCATATCTCCAATATATGTAGATTTACTGGTTCATAATATACGGACTACAATTACACTGTTATAATATCTTTGTTGTATTGTAGAACATCACATGCAACGTTTTTAGAGGATGAAATAGAAAGAGTCGTGGCCCAGCTTGACCCCCTGGGACCCGCAGGTCCTGGTGGCAGAGTGAGGCCCGCAGCCGGAGGGCGGCCGCTGCTGGGTGCAGGGCTGGCTCTCCAGGTGGGATCCAACTCCCGTCTTCTGAGTCAGAGTCTGAGGTCTGAGGGCGGGTTTGGACCCAGGTGCTACCTAATTCCCAGCTGAGTCACCTCAGGCCGGCGGCTCTGTCTTTCTGAGCCTCAGATCCCAGTCCTTACTCCATGGGGGGCGGGGAGAGGGCACCGCCAGTGAGTGCACGCCCGGGTGCTGGTCATCTCAGTCACCAATGACCAGGATCTCAATTACTACATGAAGGGGCCAGTGCCCACAGGCCTGGGTCCCTCTGTTAGGAAGGACTCCGGCAGGACCCTCGCTGCAGGAAGGGGGAAAGGGACCGGCGGGAAGCAGGGAGGAGGCGCTGGGCTGCTCTGAGAGGCCGGACGGCTGGTGAGTGAGAATACCTGAGTGCAGGGGCAGGCCTGGGCCGAGGCCCTGCTCTTCCTCTCACCGGCCAGGTGGCCTTGGCCAATGGGAACAGCGCTCCGAGCCTCAGAGTCCTCATCTGGGACATGGAGATAATGATAATTGCACCTGCACCGTCGAGTTCTCTAACGAGTACATGAAATGGCACAGAAGTGCTTGCTCTGCAATAAAAATTCAATAAGCCGCAGTGATCATTATCATTCCTTGAGGCCTAATGTGTGTATCACATTATTTACCTAATTGTTCATTCCACCAAGGTTTATAAAGTGCCTACTGTGTGCCAGCCATACAACAGGAAACAAGAAGAAAATAGTCTTACTTTCAAGAATCTTATTTCTCTCTCCCTCCCTCTCTCTCTCTCTCTCTCTCTCTCTCTCTCTCTCTCTCACTCACCTACACACACACACACACACACACACACACACACAAATACTACACATGGTGGCAAGTGCTACGGGTGAAAAAGAAACAATGAAAAGGCAGAGGAATAAAAAATCAGAGAAGTTCCCTAGCTGGTTTGGCTCAGTGGATAGAGCTTCAGCCTTCGGACTGAAGGGTGCTGGGTTTCATTCTGGTCAAGGGCATATGCCCAGGTTCCGGGCTTGATCCCCTGTGTGGGATGTGCAGGAGGCAGCTGATCAATGATTCCCTCTCATCATTGATGTTTCTATCTCCCTCTCCCTCTCCTTTTCTCTCTCTCTCTCTCTTTTTTTTTTTTTTTTTTTTTTTTAAAGAATAAGAGACGTAATCAGTGACATTGATGCTGAAATCTGATCGGTAAGGAAGGGACCAGGCTCAGCAGGGACAGCGGGATGTCAGTCAGGGAAGCATGGTCAGGCGGGGGAAGGGTGCCCAGACTGAGACGAAGGTGCTCTAGCATAAGCAAAGGGTGCTGCAGGCCAGGCTAAGGGTGCTCTGAGCTGCAGGAGGCCGTTCCAGACTGAAGGAGGCCCCTGGTTGAAAAGAGCCTGTGCTTCTCAGTCTGGAGAGGCCGGTTGGTCAGAGGGAAGAGGGGGTGTGGGTGGGGAGATGAGGCTGGAGAATCAGGGCCCAGGTCACGCAGGGCTGCGTAGGCCACTGTAATGGTTTGGGTTTTGTCCTACCAGCACCGGGAAGTCAGTGCATGGTTCTTATCTGGGGCAGAGGGCAACAGCAGCTGCCGGAAGGTGGGTATGCTATACGCACATCTTGCTGGAGAGGTGGTACCTGAACAGAAATACGGAACTAAGTGATTGGGTTCCAGAATGGTCTAGAACTTGCCTGTGTTCAATTCTAATTCTGTGCTGTGTGGCCTTAAGATGTTACCTGTCCTCTCTATCTCTCCTGTCAAGGGAAGATAATAAAGGTAACCCACCTCAGTTTGGGAGAGAAGACTAAATGAGTCAATTAATGCAAATTGCTTAGCAAAGCACCTGGCATATTGTAAACATGCAATAACTGGCAATTATAGCTCCTCCTCCTCCTATTATTGTTCCATTATGTCAGGTAGAGAGAGGTGGACCTGGTGACAATTAACATATTTGACTCAAGTCCCAGGCAGAGCATTTAGTGCTGTGCATGGAAAATAATAGGCAGTTAGCAAATATTTGTTGAATGAATGAATGCACCTTTCTCTTCCCATTTCTGATGAATGGGTCCCGTCCTTCATCAGTCAACCCAACAATGGCTGAGCCTTCCTTAGACCCAGCACCATGCCAGGCAGGAGGGACAGGGCCGTAGCTGGGCAGATGAGAATGCACAATGCAGCTGGCACAGGTGCCTACTGGCTCTCCTTTGGGGAGTGCCCACGCTTCCTTTTCTGCTTCCCAATCCAGCTGAAATGCCAGTCTCCCCTTTTCTCTCCAACCTGCTGCATGCTCTCACTCCCTTGAGCCTCCAAAGGTCTCGTAAGGGCCACCTACTTGGCTTTTACTGGAGCGTAGACACCCCAAGAACTGGCAGCAAGTCTCATTCAGGGTTAGACACCGCCAAAGTGCCGGACACGGGAGAGAAGGCATGTTTGATTCATTCAATGGGAAGTGGAGAGGCAGAGATGGGTCACCAAGCACCAGCTGTGTGACCTCGGGCAAGGCACCTCTCTCCCTGGGTCTCTTGCTTCTCCCTCTGTAAGGCAGGAAGGCGGCACTGGAGGCTCCCCACAGCACCCTCTCCCCTCTCTGAAATTGGGACACTCCTGACGGAATGACACCCATGTGACGCTCTTCCTCGGGCTTTTAGGTAAGATAGCCCGAAGCTCTGTATAACCCAGCTCTCCGCTCCCCGGGAGGGCACGTCAGAAGGCCAGGGAGCAAGTGAGGTTATTTATAGACATAACCTTGAATCCACTCTTTTTCATTTGTTTATTCCTCCTCCTCCTCTCCCTCTTCCTCTTCCCTCTCCTCCTCTTTCTCCTTCTCTTCTTTCTTCTCCTCCTTCTATCTCTTCATTTGTTTATTTCTCCTCCTCCTCCTCTTCTTTCTTCTTCTTCTTCTTCTTCTTCTTCTTCTTCTTCTTCTTCTTCTTCTTCTTCTTCTTCTATCTCTTCATCTGTTTATTTTTAAAGCAAGTAAAGCATTTCCAGCTTTAGTAGAGGCAGTCATTAGAACTTCAAATATCAGGCCGAAGCCAAGGGGACCTCTGTGGAAACACCTTCTTTACCCCCCTGAGAGGCGTTATTGAACCTGTTTCCAGGTCTGCAAAGTGGGAGGATCATAAAGGAAGCAGCCTCGGCGGCTGTGGAGAGGATTCAAGGAGATCCTGAAGGAAAGTTCCCAGTACCACCCTGAGCGAGTGGCAGGGGTTCCGTCAAGTTGTCGATCTCTACTTTTACTGTTATCAGTGACGTGTCCCCTGTTACACCCTGGAACATTAGGATAGAATGCTGAAAGCTGAGAACTAAGCTCTTGATTGGCTTCCACCGAAGTTGCCTTTTGTGGTTTTCTGGCCTAGCCTCGGGGGTCCTGAGCGCAGGCAGATTTCCCGGCTAAGAGGTCAATAGGCCTATGAATGTAGCTTCTTTCTTCGCCTGTTTGCTCTAGCCCCACTCTCCCATTCTATCCCCACTTTAAATTTTATTTTGCTTTTTCAGTAAAGTACTATTCTTTTTTTTATTAAGCTATAATTTACATGCTAAGTGGACAGCTTGGTGAGTTTTTATATATAACAATAACGCAGACCAAGTAAGCCTCAGACTTTGTCTGTTGCAGCGACCTCTCACCATGTGTGGCTACTTGCACACTTAACATGTGGCCAATCCGCCGAAAACCGGTTTGGCTCAGTGGTAGAGCGTCAGTCTGCGGACTGAAAGGTCCCAGGTTCGATTCCGGTCAGGGGCATGTACATTGGTTGTGGGCACATCCCTGGTAGGGGGTGTGCAGGAGGCGGCTGGTCCATGTTTCTCTCTCATTGACTTTTCTGGCTCTCTCTCTCCCTTCCTCTCTGTGAAAAATCAATAAAATATATTTTTTTAAAATGTGGCCAATCCAGCCTAAGAAGTACCATATGCACAAAATATACATTGGATATTGATGAATGTAAAATATGTCATTAATAATTTAATAATGATTACGTGCTGAAGTCTAATATTTTGAATATATTGCTAACATACATTTTACCTTTTTTTTTTTTAATGTGGCTACTAGAAAATTTTAAGTTATGTATGTGACTTGCAGCTGTGGATTGAATCTTACTTCTATTGGACAGCACTGGTATAAAACATTTTATATACATATATTTTTAAAATTTAATTTCAGAGAGGAAGAGAGAGTGAGAGAGAAACATAAATGATGAGAAGGAATCATGACTGGCTGCCTCCTGCATGCCCCACACTGGGGATGGAGCCTGTCACCCAGGCCTGTGCCCTGACTGGGAAGGGGATCGAACCATGACTTTCTGATTCATAGGTTGACACTCAACCACTGAGCCATGCCAGCTGGGTGGTACAGAACATTTTTATCCTCCGAAAAATTCTCTCTTGCTTTCCAGTTAATACCTGCTTCCTTTTTCCCACAGATAAACACTATTCTGACTTTTCTCCCCAACATTGATTTTGCCAATCCAGAACTTCATATAGCTGGAATAATACAAGATGGGGTTTTTTTTGTTTGTTTTTTTGTATCTGGCCTCTTTTGCTCAATATTATGGTTTTAAAAAATTCATTTGTGTATCAGTCATATGTTCCTTTTTATATTTGCATAGTATTCCATCGTATATCATAGTTTATTCATTTCCTCTTGGTGACCATTGGGATCATTTCCAGTTTCTATTATGAATAATGCTGCGATGACTGTTCTTGGAAAAGTCTTTAAATCGTCTCATTCAAATTATTTTTACTATTTTTTTTTTAATGCTAAGATGAATCCATCCTCACAGAAAAAATCCATGCCCATACTAACACACAATATACACCCATGTTAGCGGTTTTTAAAAAATATTTTATTGATTTCTTACAGAGAGAAAGGGGAGAAGGATAGAGTCAGAAACATCGATGAGAGAGAAACACTGATCAGCTGCCTTGTGCATACCGCCCACCCCCCCTCCCCAGGAATGTGCTCACAACCAAGCTACATGCCTTTGACCAGAATCAAACCCGGGACCCTTCAGTCCGCAGGCCAACGCTCTATCCACTGAGCCAAACCGGTCAGGGCCATGTTAGCGGTTTAATGTTAATGCTTTCTGGTTTAATCCTTCCAGGCCTTTTCTCCACGTACTGAATCATAGATGATCATGTTAGTAAAACTGTCCCTTTGGAGCTCCTCCCTCGCTGCCTGAGCCCTGGAGGAGGCTGCATATTGATCCTGCCCT
Source organism: Pipistrellus hanaki (assembly GCF_964339955.1). Classification (NCBI taxonomy): domain Eukaryota; kingdom Metazoa; phylum Chordata; class Mammalia; order Chiroptera; family Vespertilionidae; genus Pipistrellus; species Pipistrellus hanaki. Next base: position 22,164,397 of record NC_140521.1, on the reverse strand, counting down.
TCTCGCTCTAAGTTCTCTAGGAGACCAAAACTGGAAAAGATGTAGGGATGGTCTAGGGAGGGCAAAGATCATGGGGCCCCTTGCACTATTCCCTGATTACCTGCATCCATGGCAGACATTGCTAATCAATCACAGCTTTCTATCCTTGCCCAGCCCTAGTCACTACTAATCGATAGAAAAACTGAAACCAATTTCCCAGCTCTGACACCGCCTGGCCACCTTCCATTCTGCTGATGAATAAACTGGGGCTCGGGGAGAGGAGGAGCACGCTTCAAGGTCAGAGATGGAGCCCCAGGCTCCCGACTCCCTGTCTGGTGTTTTATTCTGTTACATTCACGGATTAAAAAAAAAAAAAAGATTTCCCTGGGACCCTGAACACCTGGTCTCTGGGAAGAGGGTGTGTGCTTCTCAGACGGGACCCTCTGCCAGCCCCTCAGTTCAGGCCCTGCCTGGGTGTGGCCACCAGCCCCGGCCAACGGCCTGGCAGCCCTTCCCCCGCAGGCACCGCGGACAGACCTGTGGTTTCTGTTCTCCAGGTCTGCAGTTTCAGTTTCCCAAAATAAACACTTAAAAAAATAAAGGAGGCACGCTCTTAGCATCTTTGTCTTCAGCCCGAGAACACGGGGTTATGAACTGAGCAGATCAAACCGAATAATCACAGCGGAGAGGCGACTCGGACGCCGAGACCGTACACCCCCCGGCACCCCTTTCCGGCCACGCATCGCCCGGCCCCGGCGGCCCCTGGGAGCCACAGCGGGGAAGCGGGGAGCCGGCAGGTCTGACCAGCCTGTGGGTGTTCTCAGCTGGACGAGCAGAATCGTTTATTTAATTCCCTCCCTGCCAGGCCTGGGGGGTGGGGGCAAAGGCAGGTGGTGGTGGGGGGGCGGGGATGGAGACAACGTAGGTAATATCAGAATCGGGTGGAGCGGCTTCTCAGACCTGCTTCGTACACTCACCGGCTGCGTGGTCTCGGACGTGTCATTCGGGTCTGAGTCTAGTTTCTTCCTCTGTAAACAAGCGTATTAATAAAAGCTAAAAGCTACTACTACACTGGATTATTGAGGTGATTAAGAGGACGTGGTTGAAAAGATGCGTATAAAATTCTTGTATTTGTCGCTATGCTGTAAGCTCTGTGAGGATGGGAGAGCTAGCTGTCTGCTCATTCACGGTCGCGCCCTCCAGTCCTACCAGCACAGGGACCGGTTCCAGGCAAAGCACCTACCAAGCAGCCATGCAGCCCCGAGTGTGAGGCCTGGTCCCGAGGACAGGAATGGCGATGGAGAGGGCAGAGGCTTAGCTCAGGGACCTCGCCCTGAAGTAGTCCCATTCCTGCATGTCCGTCCAGCACCGTCTATCATAACAAATGGGTTGATGTGCCTTGAATAGGAAGAGAAAGTAATGAAGTGGCTCATGGTAGAGATTCTGGCATCAGACTCAAGTTCAAATCTCAGCTTCCCCACCACCTACCATTCTGATCTGTATTAGCAAGCTTACCGCTCACCACTTCTATTTCCAGATCTGGAAAATAGGGACCTCCCTCAGAGAGCTGTAAGAATTGAATGAGGCCGAAACCGGTTTGGCTCAGTGGATAGAGCGTTGGTCTGCGGACTGAAGGGTCCCAGGTTCAATTCCGGTCAAGGGCATGTACCTTGGTTGCGGGCACATCCCCGGTAGGGGTTGTCGATGTTTCTCTCTCATCAATGTTTCTAACTCTCTATCCCTCTCCCTTCCTCTCTGTAAAATAATCAATTAAAAAAAAAGGAGAAAAAAAAAGAATTGAATGAGTTTCCGGAAGCAGTGCTTAATACAGGGCCTGGAACATAGTAATTGTTCAATAAATATTAGCTATTACTTTTCCCATTTACTATGTCACTGCAGACAAATTATTTATCTTCCCTAGGACTTGTTTTCCTGGTCAGTAAAATCAAAATGCAATCGTTTCTACCTTGAAGAATTGCTGGGAGAATGAAAATTCCTGAAATTAGCACCATGTCTAATGTGGAAATAACTTAATTTCTAGGTGATGATGATGGTGATGAAGTTAAAAACAAGATGCTACAGGAGAAAAGAGTAAATTCATTTGCTGCCTGGGCCCTGGGGTCAGAGAAAGGTTTATAATACGTGAGTGCTTTTTCTGGTAACAACTTGATTGGGATGCAGTTTACATGCCATACAATTCATTCATTTAAAATGTGCGATTCAGTAGTTTTTAGTAGATTCACAGAATTCTGCAAACATCATCTAGTCAATTTTAGCATATTTTCATCACTCCAAATAGAAAACCATACACAGTCCTCTCAGCTCTCCCCACTCCCCCACCCTAGGCCCGAGGCACCCACCAGTTCACTTCCTGTTTCTGTGGATTTGCCTCCTGTGAGCATCTCATGCGAACGGAATCAAACAACGTGTGACCTTCTGTGTCTGTCTTCTTTCACTCAGCATAATTTTTTTCAAGATTCCCTTGTGTTGTAGCATGTATCAGTCATGCATTCCTTTTTAAAAATAAATATATATTTTATTGATTTTTTACAGAGAAGAAGGGAGAGGGATAGAGAGTTAAAAACATCCATCAGTTGCCTCCTGCACACCCCCCACTGGGGATGTGCTCAAAACCAAGGTACATGCCCTTGACTGGAATCGAACCTGGGACTCTTCAGTCTGCAGGCCGACGCTCTATCCCCTGAGCCAAACCGGTCAGGCCTGCATTCCTTCCTTTTTATGACCAAATAATACTCCGTTGTATAGAACTGATGTACAATCTTGGCTGTTATGAATAACGCCGCTGTGAACCTTCAAGTACACGTTTTCACGTGGACACGTTTCCATGTCTCTGGAGTGGACACCTAGGAGGGAATTGCGAGGCTCCTGGTATTGCTGTCTGACCTTCCGAGAACCTCTTTTCCCATTTTCCATAGAGCAGCACCCTTTCACGTCCACCAGCAACGGAGAAAGGTCCCAGTCTCCCACGCCCTGACCAACACGGGTTAAGATCTGTCTTCTCTATGATAACAGCCATCCTAGGAGGCGTGGACTGGGACGTCATCGTGGCTTTGATGTGCACTCCTTATGGTTCATGATGGTGAGCATTTTTTTCATGTGCTTCTTGGCCATTTGTGTATCTCCTTTGGAAAACTGTCTTTTGAGCTCCTTTGCCCATTTTTAATGGGATAATTTATCTTTTTTTAAATTTATTTAAAAAAATATATATTTCATTGATTTTCTACAGAGAGGAAGAGAGAGGGATAGAGAGTTAGAAACATCGATCAGCTGCCTCTTGCACACCCCCAACTGAGGATGTACCCGCATCCAAGGTACATGCCCTTGACCGGAATTGAACCTGGGACCTTTCAGTCCACACACCGATGCTCTATCCACTGAGCCAAACCGGTTTTGGCTTATTTATCTTTGTTATTATTGAGTTTTACAACTTCTTTATATCTTCTAGATACAAGTCCCTTATCTTCTAGATACGAGTCAAATATATGCTTTGCAAATTTTTTTCTGTTCCATGGGTTGTTTTTTGCTTTCTTCCTAGTGCCCTTTGAAGCACAAAAGTTTTTAATTTTAATGATGTCCCATTCATCTGCCTTCCTTTTTATTTTTATTTATTTTATTTTATTTTTTTAATCAATTTTTATTGTTCATATTATTACAAAGGTTCCTCATTTCTTCCCCCCTCCACCAGGTTCCCACCCCACCCTCCGCCCCCCTTCCCTCCCCCATTGTCCTCATCCATAGGTGCACAGTTTATGTTCAGTCTCTTCCTCCCTCCCTTTCCCCGATAGTAAATCCCTTTTCAGATAGTAAATCAGTTACTTAGCATTTTCTCATATCAATAATACCTCCACATGCCCAAAGATACACTTCACACAAAAGACATTTCCAAATAGGTCAACCAACCTCATCCAGGCCCCATACAAGGCACTCACAGATCAACACCCCAGCCCTATACTAACTCAACATATCCAGATCTAAGCCTTCATCACTTGATTCAGCAGACCCTCAAGTTCCCGCAAAAGTTTCCAGCCATGTCTGAGAGGCAGCATTGGGGCGGGGGCAGGTGAGGAGCGAGCTGTTCTGGTCCTGGCTGCTCCGGGCCTGGCCTCTGTTGCTCTGGTCCGTTCCACAACCAGCTGCTCCGGGTCTGGCCACCGCCGCTCCTGACCTGGTTGCTCCAGGCTTGGCTGCTGCTGCTTCGGGCCTGGCCACACCCAACCCCCGCTGCTCTGGGCCCGGATGCTCTGGGCCCGGCCACTCCGGGCCTGGCCGCTCCCAGCCTGGCAGCTGCTGCTCCGGGCCTGGCCGCACCCGACCCGGCTGCTCCGGGCCTGGCCGCTCCCAGCCTGGCAGCTGCTGCTGCCTTCCTTTTTATAGTTTTAACTCTTACATTTAGATCTTTGACCCATTTTGAGACAGTGCCTGTATATGCCATGAGGTAGAGGTACACTTTCATTCTTCTGCATGTGGAATCCAGTTAGCCCAGCACCATTTGTTGGAGAGACTGGATTATTTTGGGGCTCTCAATGCTATTCCATTATAATACCTATATGTGTGTCTTTATGTCAGTACCACACTGACTTGAACTTGAACTGGACCAAATTAACTGGATCTGTGGGTGCGGTCAGAGCCGCTGTCCCTTTCCATGGTGCTTCAGACGGTTCAAGGTGCTTCATACACTCAGAGCAAATGGAGGCGCAGGTGGCTGAGTGGCATATGCCTGGATCAGCCAGGGACAGCGGTGGTTCCAGGACCCGCCTGTGCATCTTTCAATCTTTCAATCTTTCTTTTCTTTCTTTCTTTTTTAAAAATATATTTTATTGATTTTTTACAGAGAGGAAGAGAGGGGAATAGAGAGTTAGAAACACCTATGAGAGAGAATCATCGATCGGCTGCCTCTTGCACAACCCCTACTGGGGATGTGCCCGCAACCAAGGTACATGCCCTTGACCGGAATCGAACCCGGGATCTTTTAGTCCACAGGCTGACGCTCTATCCACTGAGCCAAACCGGTTTCGGCCACCTGTGCATCTTTCGACTCTGGGTCAAGCGCTCATTACCCCCGCCATTCACCTGCTCTTTGAGTCCAGAGATTTGGGAAAAGGAAAAGATATTTTAAAAATTAGGGCAGCAAAAAGGAGGAAGGGTGAAAACAGACTGATTCCTCACCAGCTTATGATAAATGTTTCCTTCTCCTGCTTGGACAAGAAATGGATGTTCTGGGTAATCCAGGGTTTTGCTTGAGTTTTGCATTTTCGAAGAATGAGAACACAGTGAAACACTCTCAACACTAAAACCACGGGGACTATAATTTAATCTTTCCTTCTGTTATTGTTGTCATTCTAGAAGACTCTTTAGTTTATGTTAGGGCAATGTTTCTTTAAGAGTGGTCCAAGGAAACCCTCAGCCATCAGCATCATTTGATAGAGGTACTTGTTTTTATTTTTTTTTAATAAATTACTTTCTTTTTAAAAAATATATATTTTATTGATTTTTTACAGAGAGGAAGAGAGAGGGACAGAGAGTTAGAAACATCGATGAGAGAGAATCATCGATCAGCTGCCTCTTGCACACCCCCCCCCCCCCCACTGGGGATGTGCCCGAAACCAAGGTACATGCCCTTGACCGAAATCGAACCGGGACCTTTCAGTCCGCAGGCCGATGCTCTATCCACTGAGCCACACCGGTTTTGGCAGAGGTACTTGTTTTTAAAAAGATGCAATTTTCAGAGCCCCCATCCGCCCTGCATCTGCTGAAAGTCACGGTGATATTTAAGGCCAAGGTTTGGGAGCCATTGTTTTAGAGCAGTGACAGTCAAAGTGTGAATACCAATGGGCACTGCCCTCAGAGACGCAGGCATTCTCTTAGGTGAGAGTTCTGGATAATACAGCAGATCATGTACCTCGTTTCCTTCAAGTCTTTGCTAAAACATCACCCCTTCTGAATTCTCATCATTTGCAGCAACCTGGATGGAATTGGAGAACATCATGTAATAAGCCAGTCAATGAAAGAGAAACACCACATGACCTCATTTATGGATGACAAAGAACATTATAAACTGATGAACCAAAAGATAGATAGAGACAGTAAAGCAACAAGCAGACTGTCAAATTACAGCAGGGAGGGTAGGGAGATCTGGGGGAGATAATAGATCAACCGAAGGACTTGTATATATGCATGTAAGTACAACCAATGGACATAAAACTCTGGGGAGGGAGGGTATGTATGGGAGGGGGGGCAATATTAAAATATGTACACAGATAATAATTTAATTAAAAAAATGGAAAAAAAATAATAAAAAAAAATCACCCCTTCCTGTGAGAACTTCCCTGATTTCCAGTTGCATGTCACCTTCTGCCCAATGCCTCCCACCTTCCTTATCCCCTTCCCTTCTCCACAGCACTACACATCTGACAGATTTATCTATCTATCACCTATCTATCTATTATCTGGCTCCTGCCTTTAGAAAGCAAACTTCACAAAAGTGCTAGGAACACAGTGCTTAAGACAGTGTCTGCTGGGTAGCAGGTGTTCAATAAATACGTGGAGAGAATGGATGTGCCATGTTGCATCTTAGTGTGTGGGCATTATGCCACTTGCCGTCTGTCTTCCTTAAAAGGATTTTTTTTTTAAACTATAAAGCAAATGATTCTTTAATTCTCTGAGCGATGCTCAGTGTGTGCAGCAACGGAGAGAAAGCGCTGGAGCCACGTCCTCTAATCTCCTCATTCTGGAGTCGGAGCCGGTTGCTCTGAAGATCATTTTCCCTTAATACCGCGGAGACCCTCAATCTAAGATGAGGATCTGCACCCACAGCTGCATTGTCCTGCGAGGGCGGCCCCCAGGCGGACTCCTTGCCCCTCGTGTGAGGGAAGTGGGCCGAGTGGCGAGGCTCAGAGGAACCTGCAGGAGGAGGCGGCTTCTGTACAGCCCTCCCCACGCATTGCTGAGCTTCGAACCGGGAACCAGGCCGTGAAAGGACACACTCCCTCCTCTGAGGTCCTGAACCAGGACTCTAATAAATGATCTTATCTCAGTCTCCTTCTCAGGCCTGCCTGGCTGGCTCTGAACCCATGGCCCGCACCCATTTCCTCCCGCCCAGCCACCTGCCCAGCAGCACGCGCGCACACACGCCCATGCTCATGGACACTTGGGGCTCTCCACTCCCCGCACCTCTCCACTGGCCCCTTTCACACACAAGGACCTAGAGGTGTAGACCCAGGAACAGCCAGTTCCCTAACCTGACGGTGCTGCCTGCTGACCTCCACCCCTCTCCCAGCGCACACCTCATCTCCAGCTTGTGTGATGGCAGAAAGGCTGTGCGTGTGTGTGTGTGTGTGTGTGTGTGTGTGTGTGTGTGTGTGCCCCTCAACCCAGGTCAGGAGGAGGAGAAGAACAGGAAAAAACAAGTTGGTTTCTCCCTTCACACACGCGGGGCGGCAGGATATACCTGCTGAGTGTCCCAGAAGGCGGGAGGAGACCATCCGCTGGAGCCTCAGGTTCTGAGTGTGAGGCTGGGAGGAGGGGGCGGGCACTGAGCGCGGGGAGGGCACCCTGCAGAGGTCAGGGCTCAGGATGCCGCACACAGCAGTGAAGGTGGCTGCCCGGAGGGGGTGTGGGTGAGAAGAGGGGGCTCCCCGGGCTGCAGGGTGGAGAGGGAGAGCTGGGGAAGGGCGGGGGGGGGGGGGTGAGTTGGAGGGCGGGGTGTGGGGCACTGGGACCCCAGCAGGGTGGGCATTGGGGGGGGCAGTGACTGCCTCAGCCTCCGGCCTGACCTTTCTGGGGGGGGCGGGGGGGTTACGGCGAGAATGCGGATGGGGGGGGCGTCGCTGGCTCCCACGGCGATGCAGCTGGACGGAGGGGCTCCGCGTGGGTGAGGCCCCCGGAGAGGGAGTGGCCGGGGACCTCGGGGGCCACAGGCGGGTGGGGGGAGTACGGGGACTGGCCATGTTCGCCTCCGGGGGCGGCACCTCCGGGGGAGACGCATGAAGGTAACCCCAAACCAGTGGGCAGGCGGTTAGGTGCTTCCACCCCGATGGGGTGGGGCTTCGGAGGGGGCCACCCCGAGGGGCAGGTGAGCAGCGGAGCCCTCGGGCCCTGGGCTGGAAAGGGGAGCCCCTAAGAGCAGGGACCCCCCCACCCCGCCCCAGGCTGCGGGGAGCGCTGGGCCGCTGTACGGGATCCGGACAAAAGTCTGTGGGGCTGAGAGAGCCAGGGATGGGGGGACAGGGGGCTGCGCACCTGGGGGGGGGGTGGCAAACTGGGGATCGGGCTGGGGTCGGAGGGTTTGGGGGAGCTGAGGGGTTCTCATTAGGAAGCAAGCGCGGAGGGACTGGGGGAACGGACACGGTTTCCACTGGGGTGCTCCCCGCTCGGGCGGAGGGCTCCCCGAATTAGACGTTGAGTATGGGGCGCGGGGAGGGCTGCGGCCGCCGAGGGCGACCCCGAAACTGGGCTCAGGGCCCCTGGGGGCTCGCGGGCGGCCCTCGCTCCGCCGGGGCCATGGGGGTCCGCACCCGCTGGAGCCGTGGCGGCCTGGGGGGCCCGGGGCGATCTCCCCCCACCGGGGAGACTGGGGATCCCCCAGGCTCCGGCGGCGGGGGGTCCCCGGTCTGGAACCCAGCTACCTGGAAGCCCCGGGCAGCGCTTCGTCCCGGGAGGGCGTTCCCGGCCCGGCCCCGCGCGGGGAGGGTGGGGTGCGGCCGCGCCCCGGCCCGGCCGGGCCGGCACCGGGGTTCGGGGGCCCGCTCCGGGGTTCGGGGGTCCGCTCCGGGGTTCGGGGGCCCGCTCCGCGGTTCGGGGGCCCGCTCCGGGGTTCGGGGCCCTCGCCCTCGGGGCCCGGGGCCCGGGGCCGGCGGGGCGGGGTGCGGGCGCCGGGCGCGGGCGGCGCGGGGCTTTATGCGCGGGCGGCGGGGGAGGAGCCGGCAGGTCGGCCCCCGGCGGGCCCTCCCCTCGGCCGTCCCCGCCCGCCCGCCCGCCCGCCCGAGCGGGGTCGGGGGAGGGGGCAGCATGGCCTGTCCGTCCGGCCCCCTTCGCCGCGCACCTCATCTGCCCCGCGCCGCCCGCCGCCGCCGCTCCGCCGCCCCGCCGCCCGCGGCTCCCGATGGAGACAGACGCGCCCCAGCCCGGCCTCGCCGCCCCGGACTCGCCGCACGACCCCTGGTACGGCCGCCGCCGCCCGCCCGCCGCCCGCCGGCCCCGCCAACATGGCCGATGCGGCCGGCGGCCTCCGCGCCCGCGCCCCCCGCGCCCCGCGCCCGGCGCTCACGGCCCTTTGTGTCTCCGCCCGCAGCAAGATGTTCATCGGGGGACTCAGCTGGCAGACGACGCAGGGTGAGCGCCCGCGCCGCCCGGCGCCCCGGCCCGGCCCGGCCCGCTGACCCCCGCGCCCCCGCCGCCGGGACAGCGCGGGCGGCCGGCGAGGCGCGGCCCGGCGGGCGGAGCGGGGGGCGCGGGCGCGGGGGCCCCGAGGGCGGGCCGGGCCCCCGGGCCCCGCCGGCGGCGGCGCCAACTCCGCTCGCACCTGCGGCTCAAACTTTTGTGAGCGGCTCCGGGCGGGCGGGAACCGGCCGGACCGTCCCCCCGCGGCCCGCGGCCTCGGCGTCCCGGCCCCGCGGCGCCCGGAGCGGCGGGAGTCGGGGGGGGGGGCGGGGGCTCCGGCCGCGGGCGCGGGGCGGCGGGCGCGGGGCGGCGGGCGGGGCGGGGGCCGGGCCGGTGCGAGGCGGTGTGTGTTGCAGAAGGGCTGCGCGAGTACTTCGGCCAGTTCGGGGAGGTGAAGGAGTGCCTGGTGATGCGGGACCCGCTGACCAAGAGGTCCAGGTGAGCCCCGGCCCGCGCCCCGCGCCCCGGGCCCCCCGGTGCCCACCCGCCCCCCGTGACCCTCTCCTCCCCGCCAGGGGCTTCGGCTTCGTCACGTTCGCGGACCAGGCGGGCGTGGACAAGGTGCTGGCGCAGTCGCGGCACGAGCTCGACTCCAAAACGGTGAGTGGCCCCGCGGCGGGGGGCCCTTTGGGGGGAGAGGGGGGCGCCGGGGCGGAGGCCCGGACCCCCGGGGACGGCCGCACGGGGTCCTGAGGGAAGGAGGGGGTGTTCTGAGCAGAAGGGCCGCCAGGCTCCCAAACTTTGTCACCGGAGTTGAAGGCGGAGAGGAAAGAGACCACCCGGGCCTGCCCCGAGATGCCCCATCTCCAGCCCCTCCGGGGGAGGTGAGGGAGGCGCAGTCGCCCCCTCTGTGTGTGTGTGTGTGTGTCCCCCCCCCCCCCCCCGCGTCCCCATAGGTGCTCGTCTTCAGGCTCCGGGAGGAGGCCGGGGTGGGGCTGGCGCCGTCCCCTCCCCAAAGTGGGTGAGTCAGGGCCGCAGGGACCCAGCCCGTGGCTTCTGTGAACTGCAGCTAGTATTTGGCTCTGACCCCCCACCCCCATCCCAGACCCATGGCAGCGCACCCCTAAACCTGCCCCCTCCCGGCCCCTGGCTTTGGGTCCGTGGGCTCCTTGCTTTGTGAGGAAAACCCAGGCCTGCTCTCCCCGGGGAGGGAAGGGCTGGGGAGAAGGGAGCCAGCTTGGGCGAGAAGCCCTCTGAGGCCGGCTCGGAGGCCTGTTTGGTTTCAAGCTGCCGGGTCGTGTTTGCTGTTGTCCCTCTGCTCCCCGGTGTCCTGGGCTGTGCGGGGGCCCTGGCCGGGCCCTGGCTCCGGGGAGAGTGGGAAGGAGAGAGTGATAGCAGGGGTTCCCCTGTGAGGGGGTGACCTGTGACTGGGGAGCCCAGGGGCCGGACAGTGTGATAGCTCTCGCACTCCCCCATCTCCTCCGGGCCTGGGCCTCCCTGCTCGGGGCAGCCGCGGGCTCCTGTTTACCTGCAACAATGGCCGGTTGTGCCCAAGAATTTGTTAAGTTGCCGCCCGCCTGTCCCCACTCCTGGCGCCTCGGCCAGGGCTCCCACCCCTGCCCTGGCGATGAGCAGCCGAGGCCAGGCCTCCACTTTGCGGCTCTGAAAGGCTCCTCTTGGCTCAGCCCGAGTGACCCAGGCCCGGAGTGGAGAGACAGTGGCCTATTGTTTTTGGTGATTATCTGCCATCGAGCTGCCTGTTCTCCTGCCGTCCCCTGTCCTCAGAGTGCACGGTGGCTTCTGGGCCTCTGTGAGCCGAGAGGCTGGGCTGGGCTGGGGGAAAGGAAGGCTGATAAGGGCTGGAAGAGAGGGGAGGAAGGAGGGTGCGCTGGCCTCCTTCTGAGACTTAGGACTCGGGGGCAGAGGCCTTGTGCTTGGCGTTCTCTGGCTGCGTTAAGGGGTGGTGGGAGGGAGGTTGATTGTGGGGAGTCTATTTTGGGTTCTGACTTTCACCTTTTATTTACTTGTTGGGTTTTAGTTATGTTGCCGGCTGTGAGTCAGAGTGGAGGTGGGGCGCAGCGGGATAGGGTGTGTGTGGGTCTGCTGGACGGAGCCCGGGTACCGGCTCATCTCCCCGGGGGGTGCGGTCTGCGTGGGGGGTTTCGGGGGGGCTGACTGGGGTGTGCTCCAGTGGCTGGGAGAAATGGGAGGAGGAAATACGTACGGAATCACCCCCTCGGACGGGGAGAATGGCCAGCTGTGATTTCCCCGGAGCCGAGAGGGCCTCTGGGAGAGGAGGCACTGCCCTGGCAGAAAGGGTGAGGGTTCCCTCTCGGGGGGCGGGTTCCAGGGGGCGCCCGGAGGAAGCTGGTCCTGGGTCTGTGCCGTCCAGGCAGAGAGCCGGTCGCCTGGAACCAGGCTGAGTTTTGGACAGAAGGAGCTTTGGGAAAAGATAGCTCTTGCCTGCGAACTTGTGAGAGGTGTCCCCCATGTGGGTGCCGTCAGCTCCGAATGGCGGAGCCTCCTGGGTCCTGCACGGACCGCGGTGCCCCCCGCCCTGCCTGTGGCCGGTCTCAGTCCGGCTGGAGCACCCGCATAACCAGGTGCAGGCTGCTTTTCCCTCCTGGGGGCTGCTCACAGCCAAGGGCAAAGGTGGCTCCGTAATAGCACCTTTGTCTGTGCCGCAAAGGGCCGTTCACAAAGCACCGCCCTCAGCCACGTTATCTCGTCCGGTTTCCCCAGCTGCCCCTGGGAAGAGGGGCTGCAATTGCCCCCACTTTGCAGATGAGGGCACTGAGGCTCCGCGGGGCCAGGCGAGTCCCCAAGATCACAGGCTTGGCCCGGGGCCCAGGATTCCTGAGTCCCAGCCCTCTGGCCTTGCCCGGCACCACAGCCAGCCTGCGCCCGGCCTCACCCCAGGCCCGCCGCGTCCTCCGGGAGAGCCGGGAGGTGTCATAACATCAGGGGAACAGGCCGAGTCCACTCCCGGTGGTTTATGAACTCTTATCTGGAGGCCAAGGCCGTCCCTTCGCAAGCCTTCAGAAGTCTGGATTGCGTGCCTCGCCTAGACAGGTGTCCGTGGGAAGTCCGTTAAGCTGGGAAGGTCCTCACAATGCCTGGCGCTCAAAGGAGTGAGACTGCTTACTTTTGGGGGGGTTCTGGCTGTCAGCCGGACACTATTCTTTGCGAGCATTCGCTCCTGTGCCCTGCAGATGTCCGCAGGAGGTGGAAGTTACTCTCTCTGTCCGTTTTGCAGGGAGCTTGACCCTGAGGCTCAGAGAGGTTCGGTAATTTGCCTAAGGTCTTTACAGCTGGGAAGCACCTTAAGAGGGATTTGCACCCACTAGCCCGGCTCTGGGGCCCACATGCTTAACCACTTCGCCTTGCTGCCGGAGGCTGGTCTCTGTCGCCTCGGTGTCCTGGCGTGAGAACGGTCCTCAGGGTGGAGAGTCCAGTGGTCACCGTCGGTGTGTGGTAACGAGGCCCCTTCTCTTTCAGATTGACCCCAAAGTGGCCTTTCCCGGAGAGCACAGCCCAAGGTAGGCGTGTGTCCGTCGGGAGGCCTGTGACAGAGGGCGGAGATATTCCCAGCATTCCTTTCTAGGAAAGATGCTTCGGGACCTCGGTGGGGACTGGGCCGGGGGGAGTTAGGATTCTCGATGTCCTTGTTCTGTAGATCGAAGACACCATGTATCCTCCTTCCCTCTGTGCCCGGGGCAGGCTGGGGAAGGGGCGGCGTGTGCTGGCAGAAGGGGAACCTCTCGGGGGACCCGTTGTGCTATATTGGAAGCCCGTTTGGCTTGGACCGAAGTGGAATTCTGACCTCAGAGAGCACAGCCTCGGTTCCCACTGCCTCTGGGGGTCAGATCCAGGACAGACCTACGCCCCAAGGCTGAGCTGGAGGAGGCCCGGGAGCGGCTTCTGACCCCGGTCACCCTGCCGCCTCTGGATGCGTGGGGCCCGAGGAGGGGGAAGGGACCTCGGAGCCCGTCACCTGCTGTCTTTCGGCTTGGGGGCCGTGGCTGCCCTCCCCAGCACGCTCTCCCTGGTGCCTGGCACACTTTTCTGGGTGTGCGGGAGGAACCGGAAGGAAAACAGACTCCTCGGCAGTGGAGCCGTAGAGCGCTCCAAACTATGGTCCAGGGCAGAGGCCTGAGATTCTGTTCCCGCCCCAGGGCCACTCGCCGGATCTTAACTTTTCAGCAGTTGAATAGTGGAGACAGGGAGGCTGGCTACAGAACAGGGACCCTGTGTCTGCTGACTTACAAGTGTCCCAGGACTGGTCCCTCCCCAGGAGAGCTGTTTCTCCTTTGCAGGAGGGGTGGTGGGAACAAGACGCTTTAGGGTCCTGAGGCCTGGTGCCCGGCTCCCGCCGCGGCGAAGGGAGAGGGCGGCGAGTTAGCGGCAGGAAGGGGCACCGCTGGCGGGCGGCGGAGGGAGGGCCTGAAAGCAATTACGGGGCAGGTATGCGAGGGAAGGCAGCCGCGCGGGGAGCGCATGGTCGGAACTGGGTTAATTCCATTAAGCAGTTTGGTGACAGAAGGCGCTTTGGTGTGAGGACGGGGCTGGGAATTGCTGTGGATTAGCCATGCGCTCTGGGGTAATTAGGACCATGTGTTCCTCCTCGAACGGGACTGGGGCCACAGGGCTGCCAGAGGCCGGGTTGGAGGAGGTGGGTGAGGAACACGTTGGCATGGCGTCCAGGGGGTCCCTGGGATGGCCGTGGCCTCTCCCAGGGGGAGCGGGCGGGGTCTCAGTTAGGCTGTATGGTCTTTAGGGAGGGCATTTCCCCGTAAGACCCCCGGGAGGGAGGCGGGCGCACTGGAGCCAGCCAGGGTGTGGGGTGCACAGCTGCCTGGGACAGGCCTAGAGGCGGGGGCCGAGGGGGAGCTCAGGGGGGCCTTCCGAGAAGCGGGGGCCACAGAGAGCCTGTCAGCTGGCGCCCTGGCAGGAGGCGCGCCCCTGCTGGTGGCAGGAGGCCACGGGACTCAGATGCCCACTCTCTCCTCCTCTCCCCGACAGATGGTGACTCGGACGAAGAAGATCTTCGTGGGGGGGCTGTCGGTGAACACCACGGTGGAGGATGTGAAGCAGTATTTTGAGCAGTTCGGGAAGGTGGGTGAAATCGGGGCGGGGGGGGGCGCTTACTGGGGGTGGGAAGAGCCTGGGATTGGTCAGGAGGGAGCAGAGTCCAGCCGGTCACTCCAGCGGCCACAGAAGCTGAAAGAGGGGTGGGTGCTTCTGAGGGTGAGGTGAGGCCAGCCCACGGTGCAGGCTGCTGGCCTGTCTGAGGGCCCCACCCCCTGGCCGCGTCCCCGGGGACAGAGCGCACAGTAGCTCTCTCTGTTGTTGCCCTTCCCGTGTTTTCCTCTCACTTATCTCGGTCCCCCAGGGGAGGCTGCGCTGCGCAGCCAGTTCCATCCAGTCCCCCGGCCTCCTGGGAGCCTGCACCTGTCCGGGCCATGGCACCTTCCCCCTCTCCTTCCCGGCGAGGACGATAAGGAGGCCATAAATAGGGCTCCCATTGCACCCGCACTCCGCGGGCACCGGCGGGAGGTGGGGCAGGAGCTGGGGAGGGGGCTGATCCTCCACCTGTTTATGGGGGGCGGGGGGGGGGCGCTGACCATCAGGCCCCAGGCTTGGCTCTCTGCTCTGAGATGCAGCCAGCTTTCACCTCCGGGCTGTTTGTGACATCAGACCCTAGGGTGTCCCCAGGAAGGTGAGCGATGTCAGAGTCCAGGTTCCACGGAGAGACGGCAAAGGGGGGACCCGCGAGCTAATCTGAGGGTGACGGTGCTGTGTGCTCAGTACCGGGCCCCTGGCCCTCTCCGGCGCCAGGCAGGCTGCAGGCTGGCTCTCACTTTCCCACCCAGGTGGCTGCAGTTCCCTGTGGGCTAAGGGCAGGGAAGGCCCTGTGGGAAATGGAGTGTGAGCTGGCCACTGGGTGAGCTTCCGGCTCCCTGGCTCCGGGGTGGAAGGGAGAAGGTGAGAGGTCCCTGGGCCGCGGATGCTGGCGGCGCGGGGGCCTTCGTGGGGACTGGGCGCAGGGCGGGCCATGGGGACCTGGGTCCGGGGCGCAGGGTGGAGGAGACTGGGTCCGGGGCGCAGGGCGGGGACTGGGTCCGGGGTGCAGGGTGGGGACTGGGTCCGGGCTCAGGGTGGGGACTGGGTCCGGGCTCAGGGTGGGGACCTGGGTCCGGGCTCAGGGTGGGGACTGGGTCCGGGGCGCAGGGTGGGGACCTGGGTCGGGGCGCAGGGTGGGGACTGGGTCCGGGGCGCAGGGTGGGGACTGGGTCCGGGGCGCAGGGTGGGGACCTGGGTCGGGGCGCAGGGTGGGGACTGGGTCCGGGGCGCAGGGTGGGGACTGGGTCGGGGCGCAGGGTGGGGACCTGGGTCGGGGCGCAGGGTGGGGACTGGGTCCGGGGCGCAGGGTGGGGACCTGGGTCGGGGCGCAGGGCGGGGACTGGGTCCGGGGCGCAGGGCGGGGACTGGGTCGGGCGCGGGGCGGCGCGGGGGCCCCGGGGGAGGCCGCCCGGCGGCGGGCCCTCCCTCCCGGGGTGTCTTTGTGTCGGAGCGGAGCGGCGGAGGGAGCGGCGGCCCCGCACTAATCGGATCCAGCAGCTGCGATTGGAGGCCGCTGCCCCCGGGGCCGGCGTCGCCATGGCAACCGGGCCCCAGGAGAAGCCGGCAGCGCCGCGTCTTTTGTTCGGGCCTAAATCGGCGTTGGCATGTGAAACCGGCCCGGGAGGCCGGGGACCGGGGGGAGCCGGGGAGCCGAAGAATAGGCTGCCGGGGAGCGGGGACAGCCGGGGGGACAGCCGGGAATGCCAAGGGCCCTGCGGCGGGGGACCCCCCCCCCCCGGGCCGAGGGGCAGCCGCCGAGGGGGGAACAATGGTCGCCGCCATGGCTGCCACTCAGGCTTAGCGGCTGCCGAACTTGGCGGCTCCCACCGGTCAGCAGCCCCGCCGCTCCCCTCCCCCTGCCCGCCCCCCGCCCTGCCCGGTTCCCATGGCGACCGGAGCCTATTAAGGACACCGCGCTGGGCGCCTCCCCGCTGCCCCGGGGGGAGGGGGCGCTGGGGGGGGGGTCCTGCGCCCCCCCTCCCGGCCGCTGCCCTGGCTCCCCGCCTGGCCTCGACCCCAGGCCCCCGGGTCTGTCCAGCCAGAGCTCAGGGGGAAGGGTCCGGGGGTCCCGAGTGATGGATGGGCCGGGAGGCTGGGAGGAGGAAGGCAGAGAGGGCTGTGCATTTGGGCCGGAGTCAATGTGTGAATCAGGCAGGGACTCAAAGCTGTCGTAGGAGAGTGCCGGTTCTCAGCTCATTCATTCGTCCGAACAATAATTACTGAGCCCAAGTCAAGTGCTCAGTCCGCTGGATCTGGTAGCAGCCGGCACCGCGCTGTCCGCACCAAACCTTCGAAGGCCGTGGTGGTGGGCTGCCCTCCCCAGCTCTGTCCCCTCCGCGATAAGGTGATGATAATCGTCGTTACTTATTAAGCACTGGCTGTATCCCAGGTGCTAGGAGTTGAGTGTTACACGCTCTCATTTAACTCCTCCCTGTAAGACACTCTCACACCCACTTCACAGATGAGTAACCTGAGTCAGGGAGACCCAGAGCCACTTGCCCCAGAGGACCCACCAGCAAGTGCAGGGCCTGGGGTGTGGATTCAGAGCCTGAGCCTGATGCGGCCCTGTCTCGTTGGCATCGCTGAGCAGGTTTGGGATTGGGACTCGGAGCGGGTCCTTCAGGATGAGCGTGAGGGTGAGGCTCCCAGAAGGCCAGCAGGGCCGGAAGAGGCCATTCCTCAGAGTCTCAGGGACCAGCCACCTCCCGGCTCGGAGGGTCCTGGCGCCCTCGGGGGGGGGGGGGTCAGGCCCAGTCCCACGTGGCGCTGTGTGCGCTGCAGGGACTGTCCCTCCTTCAAGGAGGCGGCAGGCCTGGGGAGAGAGCGAAGGGGACTCCGGGAGAAGCTGTGCCCCTGCTTCAGGCAGTTTTCCTTCACCCCGTGGGGGTGTGTGTTGGGGGGGGGGTCAGCGGCTGGAATGCGATGGAGGGGGAACAGCCCTTATTTCCACCAAGGATGAATCAGACCTTCGCTTAACCCCGCGAGCTCGCGGACATTGGCTGGAGAGTGAAGGGCCGGGAGATTCAGCCGATGCGGGCACAGGGGAGGCGGTGGGGGGTGGGAGGGAAGCTAAGAGCTCTGGCTGACCAGGGATCCGAGGGGTGCCCTGAGGAAGAGGCAGGAAGAGCAGCCTGGGGTCCAGAGAGGGAGGAGAGGGGAGACCCTCCCCTTTCCTCAGCCCGGCCCCTCCCCCAGTCAGTGGGAGGCCGGCAGCCCAGGCCCTGAACTCCACGTGGTTTAATTACAGCCTCTAGCAAAAGGAAGCCTCAATTAGAGGAGAAGCTCTGTACGGAGAGGGAGAGGGGCCGAGACTGGCTGGGAGGCAGCCGTCCTCCTGGCCTTTCGCAAAGAGGGGAGCGGCCTCTGCTTCCCCGGCTTCCCCTGATCTTGTATTTCCTCCCCTGCTGCCCACTCGGTGCCTCTTCCTCCCAGGCTTGATCTAAGGCTTGCTGTGTGACCTTAGGCAGGTGACTTCACCTCTCTGATCCCACTTCCTTCCGTACAAAATGAGGGTCTTGACGCGCAGGGAATGTGGAGAGGATCATGGGACAAGGGGCCAGGCACATACTTGGCGCTTAATATTTGCTGGCTGGCCCGTCGGGAGTCCGGGGGTGGGAAGGGGCTGCTGTGGCGTCCAGCTGGGGTTGCGGGCAGGAAGTCGCCCCCAGCGCGGGAGCCGGTTTACGAAAAAGCCTGGGCTGGGGAGCAGGGGGCGGAACAGGCGGGGGAGGCCCCCTGGCCTCTGGAGCGGGACCCTCCCACCACCAAACGGCTCTGTTTCAGGTGGACGATGCCATGCTGATGTTTGACAAAACCACCAACCGGCACCGAGGTGAGCGCGCCCCTCCCCTGCCCTCCCGGGCCGCCGGGCCTGTGGTCAGCCAGGGGGCTGCAGGTCACAGCTGCCCTTTCATCTCTCCTCCTGACATCCTATCCCCGAGGATCCGCATCCTCTCCAGGGCCCGGCCTTACAGAAGGCTTTTGTCCCGCCGTTTCCTGTGCTAGAAACTTGCAGAATTGCAGACACCCGAGAGGAGCAGACTCTCCCTGGCCGGGCCCTGCCCCCACCGGGCCTGCTGTCTGCCCGGCCGTGTCTGCACTGGGCCTACCTTGTCCCTGGTAACCGGAGCGCAGGCCGGGCTGCCCCAGGGTCAGGCTGACTTGCCGACTCAAAGCCCCGGGCAGTCTGCTCCTCCCACTGCCCTTCACCCCCACCCCGTCAGCGGGGCCCAGCCCCAGCCCCAGCCCCCTCGCCCCTGAACCTGGGAGCTTCTAGGCCACAGTGTTTGCTCAGCCTGGTTGTTTTTCTCCCAGAGGCCTTGCCTCTCAGACTCCCCTTCCGTCCCCGGGGCACACGGAGGAGGGCTCCCGCTCCAGCTGCTGCAGGACTTTGGGCCTTTAACCTGCTCTGGGGGTGGGGGGGGGGGCGGGTGCCGCGTGTGCGGGCCTCTGCATGGGGAGGGGTCAGCGTCTGAGCGTGTGTGTGTGTGTGTGTGTGTGTGTGTGTGTGTTGTATCGGGGTGACTGTGTGCTGTGCACAGGGTCTTTATGTGTGTGGGAGCACGTGTGTGAGTCTACCCGTGTGAGTGTGACCGCACAAGCATGTGTGGGTGTGTACACTTTTGTGTGCGTGTACACAAGGGTCTGTCTGCGTGTGCTCTTCCCTTCCTCTTTGGAAAGCATCTGAGAGGAGAAAGGGCACGGGGAGTGGGATTTCAGAGAGCTCTGCCCCTTTCCCTCGCTGGGTGATCTTGAGCAAATCACTCACTTTCCTGAGCCTTGGCGGTCACGTCTGTAGTTTGGAACCAGAAACCGCCGGGGCCGGTGCAGAGAGGGTCCTGGCTGAGGGCTCTCAGACGCTCCCCTGCCGGAGGGAGTGGTGGTGCTGGTGTGACTTGGGGCTGGGCTTGGACCACCAGTCCGGTTCTGACCCTGTGTTTGCCCGCTAGGGTTCGGGTTTGTCACGTTTGAGAGCGAAGACATCGTGGAGAAAGTGTGTGAAATTCATTTCCATGAAATCAACAACAAAATGGTGAGCTGGGGTTGGACAGGGTGAGGGGCAGAGAGAGGCTTTGGCTCCTGGCTGAGCCCGCCAGGGGCGCCCCGGGGCTCTGAGGCAGCAGAGGGCTCAGTCAGGGGGTAGAATCAGTTCCCCACACCCGGACAATCTGCATGGCAAGGTGTTCGCCCCTGTGGCGGTTAAAAAGCCTGGGGTGGGGGAGGCGGAAAGCAAAAACTTAAAAAAGCCTGGACTGAAATCCTCACTCCACTACTTGCTGGTCTAGTCATTGGGCAGATGGTTTTCGCTCTCTGAGCCTCCATTTCCTCGTCTGTAAAATGGGAGTGACCGTAGCACCTTCGTGGTTGTGAGCATTCAGGAACTGGTGCCTGCAGCCAGCCTGTTTGCACAGTGCCTGGCGTGTGGTAACGGAGATGAACAGGGAAGAGGCCGGGGAACGGGAGGGCCGGGGGGAGGACTGACACCGGGTCTCATTGCAGGTGGAATGTAAGAAAGCGCAGCCGAAAGAGGTGATGTCGCCGACCGGCTCGGCCCGGGGCAGGTCCCGAGTCATGCCCTACGGAATGGACGCCTTCATGCTGGGCATCGGCATGCTGGGTACGTGCCGGGCCTGCACCCGCAGCTTCCTCCTGCCCAGCTGCTCCCAGCTGCCCGCGAGGGGCCTCGCCTCCGTGGTCCGCCCTTCGCTCCGGAGTCTCTGGGTGGGAGTGGGGACCCAGGGCCTCGGGTCCGCCAGGCCTGCCAGAGGCGGGTAGTTTGTTGTGGGGCACTGCCCTCTGGTGGTGGCCAGAAGAACGGTCCAGCTGCTCTCTCCTTGGTCTTGTCCATCCATCCATTCATCCATCCAGGAAACAGGTATTGAGCAACTGTAAATGCCAGGCACTGTGCCAAGCAGCACAGCAGCGACTCCCCTTGGACCTTTACGGTTTGGCATGGAGAACAAACAGTAATAACACACACACACGGGTTTAGGGTGGAGGAGTGTAGGGTGCCAGGGGAGCATGGGTCATAGGGCACGTAACCAAGACTTGGAGAAGCCAGAAGAGAAGATACGTGTGATCAGGAGCTGGGGGAAGGGAGGGGAGAGTGTTCCAGCAGCGGGAGCAGAGCTCACAAACACCCACAGGCCTTTGGGGAGGGAGAGAGGCTGCGACTGATGCTGATGGAGCAGCTTCTGAGAGGCCTCGCCTGGCCTCACGGGGTTTCCATCAGTGGGAGACGGGAGTGGATTGGCAGTGTCCCCACAGGGGGACGAAGCCGTGGGGGTCCAAAGAGGGGTGTCGGGGAGGTCTCCCCTGGCGGAGGGGAGGGCTGCCTGAGCCTCAGGTTGGGCAGGATCAGCACCGCTCGGGGCCCCGATGGAGCGGACAGTCTGAGCCGGGCCCGCAGGAAGCTCAGTTTCCCAGAGAGACGGGATGTGCCCGCACAGGAAGGGAAAGTACAGGGGTCTTCATGCCGGGAACTCCGAGGAGGGGGATAATGTGGCTACAGGGCCAGGTTTGGGGTCACAGATGGGGCGGTTGAGGACAGCACCCTCCGAACAGTGCATGGTCTTCTCTTGAAGTTTTGGGTGGCTTTTTATTTTTATTTTTTATGTGGAAATAGTTGCAAACTTTCAGAAGAGTTGAAAACGAAGTAGCACACAGAACATCCATATACCCTTTACCAAATTCATCTATTATTAACATTATACCCATGTCTTTGTCATTCTCTCTCTCTCTCTCTCTCTCTCTCTCTCTCTCTCTCTCTCTTTCTTTTTCTGTCCCCCCTCTCCCTTTCCCTCTCTCCTTCCCCTCTCTCCATATATATGTCCACACACACATAATAAATACACTTGTGAGTAAATCACATGCATTATGGTCCTTTACCCTTAAGTATTTCACTAAGATCAGGGATATTCTCTCATGAGACTATGTAATAATTGTCAACTTTATCCATTGATATTGATAGGGTATTTTATCCTAGCCCACCTATTTCTGTCTTTATTAGTTGGCTCAGTAATGTTCTCTGGAGCACATTTTTAAAAATATATATATATTTTACTGACTTTTTACAGAGAGGAATAGAGAGTTAGAAACATCGATGAGAGAGAATCATTGATCAGCTGCCTCTTGCACACCCCCTACTGGGGATGTGCCCGCAACCAAGGTACATGCCCTTGCCCGGAATCGAACCCAGGACCTTTCAGTTCTCAGGCCAACGCTCTATCCACTGAGCCACACCGGTTTTGGCTCTGGAGCACGTTTTGCCTCCACGGACGAGCCGCGGGCTGGAGGCACGCCTCTCCGTTCGTTGTCCTGTCTCCTCAGCCTCCTTTGATCTGGAACGTGGGGAGAGTTTTCTTTTCAAGGCGATTTGTTCTTTATCCCGTGTAAAGACTGAACACAGGAAAGGGCGTCCTCTGACAGGTGGTGGGAACGGCGGCGGAGGGACTGGGAGCCTGTCGGTGTGAATCCGAACCCCTTTCCCCCGTGGCCGTTCCTCCGCGCCGCGGTTCCCAGCTCCGGGTGTGAGACGCCAGCGCCGGCTGGTGCTGGAGGCTCAGGAGATGGGGAAACAGGAAGTCTGCACTTAACCCAGGCTGCAGAGGGAGAAGCCAGGGGGTGATAGGTACATACTGTAACCCTTGTGGGTGACCTCTCTGAGGAGGTGACCCTGGGCTAAGGTTTGCACGGTGACAGGGACCCCGTCATGTGAAATCCGGGGTGGGGTGGGGTGAGCGTTCCGGGCGGAGGGACAGCATATGCAAAGGCCCTGAGGTGGGAAGGAGCTTGGGGAACAGTGGGGAGGGGAGGTCAGCGTGGCTGGGGTGCAGTGACCAGGGACAGAGCTGATGAGGACAGGAAGGAGGCAGGAGCCAGGAGCCAGAGCAGGAAGGGCCTCGGCAAGGGTTTGAATGGCTCTTAGCCAGTAAGCGTCCCCTCTCTCTGAGCCTCCGTTTTCTGACCTGTAAGATGGGGTTCTCAGCAGTAAGGATTGCTTAGGGTCCTGATGAGGTTTAAGGAGAAAAGCTGTGCGTGCGCCTGGCCCGGGGCTCGGCGTGTGGAAGGTGCCGGTGGTGGGACTGGGAGGTGACGGGGGAGGGAAAGGAGTGGCTCAGAGTTCCCGCTGCTCAGGGTCCGAGCTGTCGGTGAGGCCTCTGACCCCGGTCCCCTCGCCCCCCCAGGGTACCCCGGTTTCCAGGCCACGACCTACGCCAGCAGGAGTTACACGGGCCTCGCCCCCGGCTACACCTACCAGTTCCCCGGTAAGTCCGCTCAGTCCGCTGCCAGCATGTCCCCGGTCCCCGGTCCCCAGGCCATCTGGCTCCCCAGGGCGGTGTGGGGGGTGCATGGCTGGGGCTGGGGGGCTGCCTGCTGGGAGTTTGGAAGGAAGGGCATGTCTGAGGAAGGAGCACCTCTCCCCACCCGCCCCCTCCCCCTCCCCCTTCCCCCTCCCCCCTCCCCCTCCCCCTCCCCGGAAGCCGGCCTCCTGTCTCCTCTCCACCCCCCGCAAGGTTGCCACCTCCACCACAGAGGGCACGGGCTTGGGTCAGCGGGCACCGGGGTCGGCGGGCACTGGGCTTGGGTCAGGGGGCACCGGGCGTGTCTTTTTGGACACACGGGGAGGGCCACGTGCTATACTGAGCCTTCCGAGGCCAGCGGGACCCCTGAGACCCGGATGCTAGAAGCGATTTAAAACATGATGCTCAGCTCCCTCATCTGTGATTCAAAGCGAACACAGCTCTCTGCCTCCAAACACATGGCAGGACGCCCGCCAGAGCTTTGAACTCTCCCGTGATGACTGTTCAGTGTTGTTTTCTTTGAAATATCAGGTTTTTGCAAGGCTCTTGGTGTTGTTTTTTTTTTGGTCTTATTTTTAGAGGGTCCCTCGGCCCGTGCCTCGGCCCCTCGGGCTGCCTGTGTCCGCATTCTGTCGTCTGACCCTGACAGCAGTCCCGGGGGGAGGGCTGTCGGTCCCCTTGTATCGGTGAGGAAATGGGCTCAGAGGGAGGGGAGAGGTGACTGGCTAAGGTGACTGGACTAGAAAGTTCTGGAGCCGAGAGCCCACCTGAGCCTGACCTGCTCCAGGTCATCGCTTTTACCACACTGCTCCCCCAGCTCCTCCTTCCCCCAAAAATAGGAGTTGAGGAGGATTCTGGGGGATGTTGAGGTGCAATCTCAAGCCTTTTTAAAAAATATATATATATATTTTATTGATTTTCCACAGAGAGGAAGGGAGAGGGATAAAGAGCTAGAAACCCTCATGAGAGAGAAACATCGACCAGCTGCCTCCTGCACACCCCCTAATGGGGATGTGCCCGCAACCAAGATACATGGCCTTGACCAGACTCGGCAATCTCAAACCTTTTAAGAAACATCAGCCTGGCAGGCGTAGCTCAGTGGTGGAGCCTTGACTCGTGAACCAGGAGGTTATGGTTCAATTCAAACCAGGACACATGCCTAAGTTGCCGGCTCCATCCCCAGTAGGGGGTGTGCAGGAGGAGCCATCAATGATTCTCTCTCATCATTGAAGTTTCTGTGTCTCTCTCCCCCTTCCTCTCTGAAGTCAATAATATATATATATATATATATATATATATATATATGGCAGCCCAGCTTTGCCAGTGCCCAGATATATGGCAGCCCAGCTTTGCCCGTGCCCAGGGTATAGATGGCAACTCTACCCCCTCTCCGCGCCTGTCTCTCTCCTGTGTCTGTCTCCTCCCCGCCTTGGCCTGCTGGGGACTGTGCCCTGCCCCTCCCCAGCTCCTGGGTCCCGTGCCTGGCCTGCCCCCACCCAGTGTCCCTGTGGGTGCCTCTGTCCCCGGGGCACACCCGAGGGGCCTCTCCTGCACCTTCCTAAGCTGTTTTACGTTTCGTTTTAGAGTTCCGTGTAGAGCGGACCCCTCTCCCGAGCGCCCCCGTCCTCCCCGAGCTCACAGGTCAGTTGCTCTGACTCCGTACACCTCGCAGGCCACGTGGGCGGGAGAGAAGGACTGAGGAGCGCCCCCTGGGGGAGGGGCGGTGGACTCCCCTCTCCTGCCCGCAGCCTCCCGCTGTGGATGCGCAGACAGCCGGTCCGTGTAGGACATGGCCCTGGGGGTGGAGCGTCGGGCCAGATGGAGGCCCAGTCCCCCATTCATCCACTTGGCAGGCATTTCTCTGGCGCCCCCGTCAGCACCACGTAGGCTGCGAGCCCCGGTGGGGAAGAGGCCAGGCTCAGACCGGGCAGGGCGGGCCAGGCGGGGACCTGGGCGAACGGCGGGCACGCGGCACGCCACACCCAGCTGGCCCTGCGGGGAGCGGGAGGGGACGCCCCCCCAGTCCGTTTGGATCTCATTTTCCAAGCGAAGCTGGAAACCCGGCTTTTGCTTTCGAAGGAATTTTCCAGTTGCAGTGGGACCTCGTTTCTCGAACTTCCTTCCATCCTTCCATCCGGAAGGCTGTTTGAAAAACCACATCACGTTTAGAAACAATGTAGATGTAATTAATCCGGGACAGACCCCCAAGTGGCTCCCTGCTGTCACCTTTCTCTTATGCAGCACATGTCTGCTAGAATATCTCATCTATAAAGGAACCCTTCAAAAACAAAAAGAACGTGAAATTTAGATGAAAATTTAACAAAGAGGAAAGGAAATATATAGTAAAAAGGAAATTTCACAATAATTATAAGCAGCAACAAAAGCAAAAAAACACGAAAATCTTTACAGCGCAATGTCCTGAGACTTTTTTAAAAATATATTTTATTGATTTTTTTTAGAGAGGAAGAGAGAGGGATAGAGAGTTAGAAGCATTGATGAGAGCGAAACATTGATCAGCTGCCTCTTGCACCCCACCCCCCCCCCACTGGGGATGTGCCCGCAAGCAACGTACATGCCTTTCACCGGAATCGAACCCGAGACCTTTCAGTCCACAGGCCGACGCTCTATCCACTGAGCCAAACGGGTTTTGGCTGTCATGAGACTTGAACAGCGGTAACTGACTCGTTTGAACATTCTCTCCTGTTTGACACATGAGAGATGCGTGTCATACAGGTATCAGCAGGAAAGGGTTGTCAGGTTAAGAAGCGAGATGTTGCCAAGACCGGTTTGGCTCAGTGGATAGAGCGTCGGCCTGCGGACTGTAAAGGTCCCGGGTTCGATTCCGGTCAAGGGCATGTACCTTGGTTTCGGGCACATCCCCAGTGGGGGGGTGTGCGAGAGGCAGCTGATCGATGTCTCTCGCTCATTGATGTTTCTAACTCTCTCTCTTCCTCTCTGTAAATAAACAATAAGATATATATATTTTAAAAATAAGATATATCTAAAAAAAAAAAAAAAAAGAAGAAGAAGTGAGATGTTCCAGAAACAAGGTTCTCCTGTATTTTTAAGTGTTGGCAACAAATTCCAAACTTTGAATCACTGCGGGCCACACGAGACCTATTGGGGCAGAGCCAGGCCTCGGCTGCCCACGGGGACGTCCGGGCCAGTGGGTGGCGGTGTGGGCCTTGGCCATTTCTCCATCCGGGCCCTCCGCTGGCGCCGAGCCGGGGGCCAGGCCGAGGGGCAGGGGGCGCTCAAGGTGAGGGGGCTGCGCGGGGTTTCTCTGCTCCACCTGCTTCCCCCGCCCCCACACCCGGACTCCCCAGCCAGCCTGCGTGGAGGGTGGATGCTGCTTTCGACGAGACCTTCCTTCCAAGGGGTGCTCCGGGGCCCCCCGGTGGAGGGGGGGAACGTGGGGTGCAGAAAGGTGGGGTGATGGAGGCTCTTCCCCGGGTAGAGTGGGGGTTTGGGCAGCGATGGGGGAGGAGAGAGGCACCTTTTCTACCCATTGGAGAACGCTGTCTGAGGACCCGCTGTGGGCCCCGGGCCCGGCGGCCACAGAGCTGCCGTCTGGAGAGGAAGCGGGTGCTTAGTAGGCAAGTGAGCAGCCCTTCCCGAGGTGAGAAGCAGGAGGTGAGAAACAGGAGCTCGGATGGCCACAGGCGTGCCTGTGGGAATGCCTGGAGGTGCCTAAGCACAGACTGAGCCCAGCCTGCCCCTGAGGAGCGGAGGGAGAAACGCCCTCGGGTGTCTTGGTGAGGGGAGGGGCGGGGGGGGGGTCCCTCCTAGAAGTCTGGGGTCTGAACTCTTCTTTTTTTTATATTTTTATTGATTTTTTACAGAGAGGAAGGGAGAGAGATAGAGAGCTAGAAACATCGATGAGAGAGAAACATCGACCAGCTGCCTCTTGCACACACCCCACCGGGGATGTGCGCGCAACCACCGTACATGCCCCTGACCGGAATCGAACCTGGGACCTTTCAGTCCGCAGACCGACGCTCTACCACTGAGCCAAACCGGTTTTGCCATATTTTTATTGATTTTTTTTTTTACAGAAAGGAAGAGACAGGGATAGAGAGAAACATCGATGAACTTCTATTTATTTTTTTAAAACTTTTGTTTATTTTTTTATTATTATTTTAATATTTTTTTATTATTTTAATATTTTATTGATTTTTTACAAGAGGAAGAGAGAGGGATAGAGAGTTAGAAACATCGATGAGAGAAAATCATCAATCAGCTGCCTCTTGCACACCCCCTACCTAGGATGTGCCCGCAACCAAGGTACATGCCCTTGGCCGGAATTGAACCTGGGACCTTTCAGTCCGCAGACCGACGCTCTATCCACTGAGCCAAACCGGTTTCGGCTGGACTCTTCTCTTGCCTTCAGGAGATGTGAATAGACATTCATCACGGCAGGTGCTGCCCCCAGCTGGGCAGACACAGCAGTGAGCGAGCTAGAGCAGGCCCTGCCTCCCGGAGCTGTGACGCGGGAGGGGGGGGGGGCAATAAACGAGCAAACAAGTAAACAAGGTACTTTCAGGGGTGAGACGTTCCAGGAGAACAAACGGAGATGTGGTGCAGCATGTGGTGCAGCGGCAGTGAGAGTGGTCAGGGAAGGCTTCTCGGAGGAGGTGGCATCTGAGAGAGACAAAGCCGGCCGCTATATGTGAAGCCTCCTCTACGGTGGGAGCTGCTCTGTCCCAGACTTCAAGTTCCACGCCAGGATTCCCAGGGGCCTTTTCCGGGATCCCTAGCCCCAGTTCTAGTTCAGGGTTAGGGTGACGCAAACAGCCCCTATGGGCGCATCTTAGGATGGGAGACTGATGTTCCTGAGGGCAAACACCAACGCTGCAGACCCTGGCGGGGCTGGGGGGGGGGGGGGGGCAGAGTTTACAGCCTCTCTGGGGCTACAGTGGCAAAGCCAAACAGCAGGGGGCGCTCACCCCAGTCCCAGGGAACTCCTGGCTCCAGCCCACCTGTTCTTGAAGCAGTGGTCCCTTCTACTCCGTCAGTGGACATTTAGTAAGCACCTGCTGTGTACAGGCAGGGTCCTAGGCACCATGGAGGGTCTGGATGGAAGTAGAAAGCAGACAAAAGGAATAGCAAAACCCCTGTGTCTGGAGGGGACCGAGGAGGGGCTGAGAGGCTTGGCTGTGGTCAGGGGGCCGGGGGCAGGACATCGGATGCGCGTGGTTTGTGGAGGACACGCTGTCCGGGGGGGAGCGGGAGCAGGCCCGGCGGCAGAAGGGAGGCCTGGGGCCGTTGTGGCTCGGCCAGCAGTCCCGCAGGGAGCGCGGGCTGCACCGCGGGCACTTGCACTGAGGCCGAGGCCCGTGGCTGCCCGTCACTGGCTCAGGTGCCTGGTTGGGAAGAGACAAACCTCCCATTTCCTTCGGACCCAGGGCACTCTGGAGCAGGGGCAGCTCAGGCTGAGGTGCCCCCCATGAGTGTGCCCCTCGAGTCCAGGGGAGCAGCCGTCCGCCCTCCTGCTGTCCATCGCTGCCCGGTCAGGGCCTGGCGCGGCCTCAGCCCTGCCGCCGGACCCGGGGCTGCACTGCCCCTCCGCAGGGGCGAGGTGCCCCCTCTCCTGCCGCTCTGAGTGCCCGCGCTTCCCTTCCAGCCATTCCTCTCACCGCCTACGGACCCATGGCGGCGGCGGCCGCGGCGGCCGCTGTGGTTCGAGGAACGGGTAAGGCCTTCTGGGGTGCAGGAAGCAAGGGAGGGGTGCAGGGGGCAGAGGAGCCTAGGGGGGGCCCTTTGAGAGGGGTTCCGTATTTCTTCACCCAGGTTAGCGGGGCCCCTGGCGAGCCCGCCAGGACCAAGGCCGGCAGCTCTGCCCTCGGAGCCTAGAGGCTGGGGCGTCCGGCGCCACAGGCAGGCGTTCTGGGTGACCCTGTCCTGGGGGGGGGGCGTTCTGGGTGACCCTGTCCTGGGGGGGGGGCGGGCGTTCTGGGTGACCCTGTCCTGGGGGGGCGGGGGGCACAGGGGAGCTCCAGGCCTCAGGAAGGCCTCTCGGGGGGAGCACTTCGCTTTCTGTCTGAAGGCAGAGGGAACAGCAGGTGCGAAGGCGTGGCGGTCAGTGAGCGTGTGGAGCCAGGAATGGGTGCGGGGAGAGAGGGAGGAGCAGCCAGGGCCCGGGAGGACTCTGAGCACGTTAAGTGGTGGAGGGGCGGGATGTTAGAGAATGCACAGGCTCACAGGGAGCGGCTGGAAGGGGCTCGGGAAGGAAGGAGGCCTGGGGGTGAGTGAGGGGGCCGCTGCGAGGTCAGACAGGTGCGAGGTCAGACAGTGTGAGGTCAGACAGGTGCGAGGTCAGACAGTGTGAGGTCAGACAGGTGCGAGGTCAGACAGATCGGGGGCCGCGCCAGGCCTGGCGGGCGGATGGGCTGGGGGGGGCCTCCGGGAAGGAGGGGGACCCACAGGCCCGGGTGGGATGAGGCGGAGGGAGGGGTGGAAGGGGGGTGGAGGGATGAGGCGGAGGGAGGGGTGGAAGGGGGGTGGAGGGTTGAGGCGGAGGGAGGGGTGGGTGCGACGGGTCTGAAGGCTCCAGGGCTACCACTGTCTTCTTTCTGGGTCGCCAGGCTCTCACCCCTGGACGATGGCTCCCCCTCCAGGTTCCACGCCCGGCCGCACGGGGGGCTTCCTGGGGACCACCAGCCCCGGCCCCATGGCCGAGCTCTACGGGGCCGCCAACCAGGACTCGGGGGTCAGCAGCTACATCAGCGCTGCCAGCCCCGCCCCCAGCACCGGCTTCGGCCACAGCCTCGGGGTGAGTGGCTGGTCCAGGGGGACCCAGCGCCGGAGGAGGGAAAGGCCGGTCTGTCCCGGGGCGGAGGGCGGCGCGGGCAGTGAGTGAGTGTCGCCGGGCAGTGAGGGAGAGCGGGAGTCCGCGTTCATTCAGCGGCCGCTGGGGACGTTCCAGCACCGGGGAGGGTGGGGCATTTAACAAGGTACGGCTTCTGTGCTGCACGAGGCCCCGCCCGCCCTGCAGACCTCTCAGCGGGCCTGCAGGGGGCGTCGCAGGGCAGGGCCGGGAGGACCTGGCCGCACTCCGGGGTCCGGGGAGGATCGGGGCCCTGGCTTTGTCTGCTCCCCCGGAATCTAAGAGTCAACTTCTTGTCTTCCCAGGGCCCCTTGATTGCCACAGCTTTCACCAATGGGTACCACTGAGGCAGGAGCCAGGCGGCCAGAGGTGAGGAGGGGCAAGGGCCTGGGGTGGGGATTATCCCGGGGAGCCTGGTACCGGGAGCCCAGCCTGGGCCGTGGGCCAGTCCCTGCCTTCATGGAGTCCGGGGGTCAGACCTCCCCACCAGCCGTGGCCACGGAACACGAAAAGCTGCTCAGCCTGCGACATAAAAGTCTAAGAGAGAGCAGGACCGGGCGCAGATCTGTTAAGATTGCTAATGCCCAGCCATGGTGAGGGTGCAGGGAACTGCAGACAGGCTCGGGGTTTCCAAAAGGCAGTCTGGCCGTGCCTTTGTTTTAAAGTATGTTCTTACTGATTTCAGAGAGGAAGGGAGAGGGGGAGAGAGAGAAACATCAGAGATGAGAGAATTGCTGACCGGCTGTCTCCTGCACACCCTCTTCTGGGGATGGAGCCCACCACCCGGATGTGCCCTTGACTGGGATCGAACCTGGGACCCTTCAGTCCGCAGGCCGACATTCTGTCCGCTGAGCAAAGCCGGCCAGGGCTCTAGCCAGACTCTACACACTCATCCCCTTGACCCACCCGCTCCACTTCTAGGCATTTATTTTTAACACTGCAAATAACTGAATTGCCCATCCAAAGACGAGTGGCTAGCTTTGTGGGTGTGTGCACGCAAAGGGGGTGACACAGCAGCCGAAGCAGGACTGCGGGCAGCTGCCCGCCCGCAGAGAACCCCGCCCTCAGCCAGCACGCAGCCTGTGCCCCAGACCTGAGGGGTGGGGGTTTGAACCAGTGACCTTTCATGTTTTTATTCGTTCAAACAACGACTTGTTGAGCGGTATTCCAGGACAGAGGGACACGGAACAGACAGAAAGCAAGCGAGCCCTGGCCCGCGGCTCAGAGGGTTGGCGTTCCGTCCTGCCCAGCAGAGGGCTGGGGTTTGATTCCGGGTCAGGGCTCAGGTCAGGTTTCGGGTTCAATTTCAGTCGGGGGGATCCGGGACCAGCTGGTCCATGTTCCTCTCACATCCTGGTTTCTCTCCCTCAAATCAATAACCATACACTGGGGTGAGGGCTTAAAAAAAAGTGGCTTGAAACCCTAAGACAAGTTCCTTTTTTTCAAATCAAGTGAGATCGTTCTAGATGGTGTGCGGGGCCACCTTAGGGGCTCAGAGGAGGCACCTCTGACTGAGAAGGGGACCTCTGAATACATCCAGCCGATTAAAATCCGGGGAAAGATTGAAATCCTATTAAATTCCCAGGTCAGCCGAAACCGGTTTGGCTCAGTGGATAGAGCGTCGGCTTGGGGACTGAAAGGTCCCGGGTTTGATTCCGGTCAAGGGCATGTACCTTGGTTGCGGGCACATCCCCAGTAGGGGGTGTGCAAGAGGCAGCTGGTCGATGTTTCTCTCTCATCGACGTTTCTAGCTCTCTATCTCTCTCCCTTCCTCACTGTACAAAATCAATAAAATATATTTTTTAAAAATTTAAAAAAAAAAATTTCCCAGGTCAGCACAGGGACTTTGTGCAGAGCACGTGCACAAAGCCCACCTGGGGGGAATTGGGGGGAGGGGCCTCTGCACGGAGGGGGTGTACTGTGTTCTGGGGGCCGGGGGGCGGGGGGGGGAGGGTTACGGGGGCTGGACGCCCATGGCTCCCTCTGTTACAGCGCCCCTGCGGCTGACTGAGGACCAGGAGGAGCCAGCGAGGGGGCGGGACACCTCACCGCAGCCGCCGCCCCTCCCCCCGCGACTCAGACGCTACTGCCGCCCCCCCTCTCCCCGGCCCCTGCCCTGCCCTGCTGCCCGATAGCCTGGCCCCCTACTAACCTCCCCTCCCCACCCCCTCCCCGCTTTTATTTATTTTGGATTAGCCGGTTGCCCCCGCCCTCTGGGCGCCCAGGACCCACAGAGCTTTGTGCTTAGCTAGAGCGGCCGGGCTGTGGGCTGCGGCCCCGGGTTCTAGTCTCCTGTGCCCTCCTTTTCTCTGCCCTCGCCCCCCCCCCTTTTTTTTTTTTAAAGAAACTTTTTTAAACTATTTCTAGGTTTGTGAATGTGAAGCCCCAGGCCGCCGGGGGCACAGGGCCGGGCCCCACCAGCTGAGAACACACACACGTGTGTGTGGGGTGGCCTGGCCCCCTCCCGCCCGGAGAGGACTAGGCCAGGCCGAGCCCCGGGCCCGTCCTGTACCATATGTAAATACTGTGAGGTGGGCCCACCCTCAGACCCAGCGAGGTCTCCCCTGTCCGTCCCTCCCAGACACCGTTACTGTACGCTCCAGGCCTCCTCTGGCCGAGCAGGCCCGCACGCTCAGGCCCTGGGGGTCAAGGCCGTGGGCCTGGTCACCCCGAAAACCCAGTGTGGGGGTGAGGGCCGAGGAGGGCCCGCCAGAGTCACTGCTGGAAAGGAATTAGCTCTCCAGGCCCCCTGCCCGGGTCGGGCCTCGTGGCTTCTGCTCTGAGCCCCAGGAGTGGGCATCGGGGGCCCTGGGACGGGGCGGACCCCGGGGAAAGCAAAGGGCTTCTCAGGGAACCCCCACATTCTCACTGAAGTATCTCGCCAGGACGGTCCCAGGGCCAGAGCCCGTGTCGGCCCTCGCCCCGGAGCCCCCGCAGAGGAGGGAGGCCCAGGGCCTGACCTGGGGCCCAGGCTGGTGTGGCCGGCCGAGGCCCCTGCCCCTCGGTGTCCCCCCGGGCCTGGGGCTGGGGACCCGCGCCCCCTCCTCCTCGGTCCCCACCATAGACCCCGTGGAGAATTCCTGTCTGTGTGAGGTGCTTAACCCGTTACCCCGAGAACACAAAGCAATAATCTTTGTTACTGAGATCGCGGCTGTTCGTGGTTTTTTTTTTTAATGTTTCCTAATAAAAGAGAAGCTGCAATTTATTGTTTTTTATTTTTAATTTTCTACACATTCGAGCTGAGTCAGGAGAGACTTAGTGCTCCCTCCTCCCTTCCTGTGACGCCCCCGCCCCCACCCCCCTCTCCTCGGCCCGTCCATGGGCTCAGGCCCTGGGATTCCGCGTTTTCTGATTTGTTTGGGGAATTTTTTAAAAGATGTTACGTGGTGTTTTTGAAGCCAGCAAGTTACCAACCTCCGGCATCTCTTCTCTCCACATCTGTAACTTCTTTTTCCGGGATTTATTTCCAGTTTTAAATTCCTAATAAATTATTTGAAAACAGTGCTGGGCTCGGGAGTGTTGTGTGTGTGTGTGTGTGCGTGTGTGCGTGCGCGCAGGCAGGTCTGGTTTGCCCAGGACCATGTCCACTTACCTTCTCTTGTTCTCCTCCCGGAACAGTGTGTGTGTGTGTGTGTGTGTGTGTGTGTGCGTGTGTGCGTGCGCGCAGGCAGGTCTGGTTTGCCCAGGACCATGTCCACTTTCTCTTGTTCTCCTCCCGGAACAGTGTGTGTGTGTGTGTGTGTGTGTGTGTGTGTGTGTGTGTGCGTGCGCGCAGGCAGGTCTGGTTTGCCCAGGACCATGTCCACTTTCTCTTGTTCTCCTCCCGGAACAGTGTGTGTGTGTGTGTGTGTGTGTGTGTGTGCGCGTGTGTGCGTGCGCGCAGGCAGGTCTGGTTTGCCCAGGACCATGTCCACTTTCTCTTGTTCTCCTCCCGGAACAGTGTGTGTGTGTGTGTGTGTGCGCGCGCGTGTGTGCGTGCGCGCAGGCAGGTCTGGTTTGCCCAGGACCATGTCCACTTTCTCTTGTTCTCCTCCCGGAACAGTGTGTGTGTGTGTGTGTGTGTGTGTGGGCGTGCGCGCAGGCAGGTCTGGTTTGCCCAGGACCATGTCCACTTTCTCTTGTTCTCCTCCCGGAACGGTATCGGGTTCGCTCCCACGGAAACGTGCCTGCCGGTGGCTCAGCTGGTTGGAGCGTCGTCCCGCTCACCAAAAGGTTTCAAGTTCAATTCCCAGTCAGGGCACCTCCAGGCTGCTGGTGACCCTGGGACCGGCCAGCTGACCGGTGTTTCTCTACATCAGTGTTTCCCAAACTTCTCTCATGATGAGAATCACCTGGTGGAGTTGTTAAAACACAGATTCCTGAATCCCAACTAAGAAGTGCTAAACTAGAATTTTTGAGAACATATAGGTAAAATTGCATACCTAACTTAGTGCTCTGTATATAAAATCTGTGTTAGAGTACTAGTTAAGTATACAATTTTACCTATATGTTCCCAAAAATTCTAGTTTAGCACTTCTTAGTTGGGATTCAGGAATCTGTGTTTTAACAACTCCACCAGGTGATTCTCATCATGAGAGAAGTTTGGGAAACACTGCTCTACATGGATGTCTCTCTCCTGTCATCTCTCTAAAAAGCAGTAAAAACGTATCTTCAGAGCGGTGCGCTGCTTGAGTGTCAGCCTATGAACCAAGAGGTCATGGCTCGATTCCCAGTGTGGGGTGTGCAGGGGGCAGCCGATTGATTATTGATTCTCATCATTGATGTTTCTATCTCTCCCTCTCTGAAATCAATTTTTTAAAATATGTATTTTAAAAACATATACTCGGGTGAGAATTAAAAAAAACACAATGTAGCTTATTTGAATATGATTTGGGAAAACTATCAAAAAGACATTTTGACGCCGAAACCGGTTTGGCTCAATGGATAGTGCGTCGGCTTGGGGACTGAAGGGTCCCGGGTTCGATTCCGGTCAAGGGCATGTACCTTGGTTGCCCGCACATCCCCAGTGGGGGGTGTGCAAGAGGCAGCTGATTGATGACTCTCATCGATGTTTCTAACTATCTCTCTCCCTTTCTCTCTGTACAAAATCAATAAAATATATATTTAAAAAAAAGACATTTTGAGAGGAAAACCTCTGAAAATGGTCTTATTTTTGTTAGGCGTGACCGTGACATTGTAGCTACATTTTCTACACATTTCTCCTTGAAAGCTTTTTCTATCAGGTCAGAGGCAAAGTAGGGATGCCGATTCTGGTCATATATATATGTGAATCTGAAATCACACACACACACATATATATATAGATATATATAGATCTCAAAGAGGAAAGGGGAGAGAGAAACATCAGTGATGAGAGAGAATAATTGATTGGCTGCCTCCTACACACCCCACACTGGGGACCAAACCCACAGCCATGTGCCCTGACCAGGAATCAAACCATGATGACGTCCTGGTTCACAGGTCGAAGCTCAACCACGGAGCTATGCCAGCTGGGCCTGGCCACTTCTATTCAACATATTGGAAAGGAAGAAGTAAAATTATCTGTTTGCAGATAGCATGATCTTATATGTAAGAAAATAAAAAGCCTCTAAAGATTACACACAAACAACTAATAAAAGAATTCATCAAAGTTGTTGGATACAAAAATCACACAAAAATAGTTTTCCTTTACACATTAACAATGAACAATCAGGCCGAAACCGGTTTGCTCAGTGGTTGGAGCATCAGCCTGCGGACTGAAGGATCTGGGTTCGCTGGGTTGTAGGCACATACCCCGGTAGGGGGCGTGCAAGAGGCAGTTGATCGATGACTCATCGATGTTTCTTGCTCTCTATCTCTCTCCCTCTCTGTAAAAAAATCAATAAAATATATATTTTTTTAAAATAACGAACAATCAGAAAAATACATTTAAAAACGATGAACTTAAGGAGGTGAAAGACTTGTACAGTGAAAACTACAAGACAATGCTGAAAGAAATGAAGACACAAGTAAGTGGAAAGATACTGTCTCCACCCCCTCGAGCGCTGTGACTTTAAGCAAGTCACCTAGGCTCTTTGGGCCTGTTTTACGTCTGTAACGGGGGAGATGATGAAACAGGAATAGCGGTGCCAGGAGCTTAAGGCTGGAAAGCAATGTCTATAGAGCCCGCAGCACAGAGCCAGGCGCACAAGCCCTCACCACACGGTGGCTGCTTTTAAGCATTTCCTGGCCAAAACCGGTCTGCGGACTGAAAGGTCCCAGGTTCAATTCCGGTCAAGGGCATGTACCTTAGGCAGCTGGCTGATGTTTCTCTCTCATCGACGTTTCTAGCTCTCTATCCCTCTCTCCTCCTCTCTGTAAAAAATCAATAAAATATATTTTTAAAAAAAAAGCATTTCCTGGAAGCAGGATCCTTGTCTCCGGGGGGCCGGGCCGTGTGACCTTGCCGGGTGCGGGCATGCGTCACCGAAGGAGCCGGCAGCTCTCCTTGGCTGTTTTTCCACCCGAGCGTGTGCCGTTCCCAGGCTGGGAGCAGTCGCGGGGACACACCTGTGCGTGGGGCCTGGGGCGTGGGGCCTGGGGCGGAGAAGGTCACGTCCGGGGCGCGGGGGCTGGGGCAGAGCGCTCACCGCTGTGGCCCCGCCGGGGGCTCAGCCTGTCGCATGAGCCGGTCTCTTTCCAGGAACAGAATGTTCCAGTGCGTGTGGGAACTTGTGCAGCCTGCCTCTGTGGAAAGCCTCCAGCTGGCGGGGGAGGGGGTGGAGGAGGGAAGTGGGCAGGTGAAACCCGCCTCTGGCCTCCAGGGGCTCCCACGCTCCCACCCACGACGACAGATCCAGATCCAGCTCACCTCTCGGTCCTGCTGTGTGACACTGGAGCAGTTCCTTAACCTCGCTGAGCCTCCAGCGTCTTCTCTGTGAAATGGAGTCTGTGAATGGACCCACCTCAGAGGTCGGAGCCAGGTTCTCAGCATGGGACCTGGGAGGGTTAGCGCCCCGCTAAGTGGTCGTCCGTGCTCCCAGCAGAGGGCTTGGTGGCACCAGCCAAGCCTCCTTCCCCAGACACCCCCACAGGAGCCGTGCCTGGTCCTCTTTCCTTCTGACCCGAAGCACCCACAGGGGGGCTTGGCATTCTGCTGCCGGTGCCTCCCTCTCCTCAGGCAGCCCCCGCCCCCTGCCTCTGCGACCTCCAGCCCAGTGTCCCACCGAACCTTCTGTCCGCGCAGCCCGCGGACAGCCGCCAGCCACGTACGTGGAGCCGCCGAACCCTTGCAACGCAGCTGATGTGACTGAGAAAGTGGTTTTTTTTGTTTTTTGGGTTTTTAAAAAATATATTTTATTAATTTTTTTTTTACAGAGAGGAAGGGAGAGAGATAGAGAGCTAGAAATGTCGATGAGAGAGAAACATCGACCAGCTGCCTCCTGCACATCCCCTACTGGGGATGTGCCCGCAACCAATGTACATGCCCCTGACCGGAATCAAACCTGCGACCTCTCAGTCCGCAGACCGACGCTCTATCCACTGAGCCAA
Organism: Pipistrellus hanaki; assembly: GCF_964339955.1. NCBI lineage: Eukaryota > Metazoa > Chordata > Mammalia > Chiroptera > Vespertilionidae > Pipistrellus > Pipistrellus hanaki. The sequence goes on along the minus strand of NC_140521.1, from coordinate 22,127,317 downwards.
ACCGGCCTCGGCGAGAAAGTGGTTTTTAATATTATTTGATTGTAATGGACTGAAACAGCCCCTGTGGCTAGCTGATGGCTACCCTATTGGACGGATGGAGACGCGGATAAGGGACAGGTGGAGGGGAAAACCCGAGGCCACGGGGGCAGAATCAGGCCTGAGCAAACCAGCCTCTGCCCCTCTGCGGGCCTCGGTTTCCCCATCTGCCTGCTCGGCGCTGCGAGTGCTCTTGCATCTGCCGAAGGGGCCTTGCGGGGCTGGAGGGGAAGCAGAAGCCCTGCAGGCGGGGGGCTTCTTCCCGGAGCCGCGCCTGTGGAGGGGAGAGCAGGGGGCACCCGGGCCGCGGGCCGGCCAGGCCCAGTGACTCCCGAGGCCTCCCCCGCCCTCCCCTGCGCAGGTGCAGGGACCCGGCTCAGGAAGGGCCTGGGTTCTGGGTTCCAGTCTGCTCGGCCATGTCCGCCCACCCGCAGCCCAGCCCGGGTCCGCTGGGCAGTGGCCGGCATCCAGGATGAGAGAGGGCTCCCCAGAGGAGGCAGGCGATGAGCGGCACTTTTCCTCTGTGATCTTCCTCCCTCCACCCCCACCCCCCAGCGGAACCAGGGAATCAGGAGCCAGCATCAGACGCGTTCCCACAGAGGGGCCTCCGGACACCCGGCTGCCCCAGACGGCCAAGGTCAGCGAGGACAAGGGTCGGAGAACCCGCCCGGCGAAGGGGGCCTGAGGAGACAGGACGGCGGGAATGCGGTGCTCTCCGGGACTGGCCTCTGGAGCAGAAAAAGGACATTTGGGCCCTGACCGGTGTGGCTCAGTGGGTAGAGCCTCGGCCTGCAGACTGCAGGATCCCAGGTTCTTTCTGGTCCAGGGCATGTCCCTTGGTTGTGGACACATCCCCAGTGGGGGGTGTGCAGGAGGCAGCAGATCGATGTTTCTCTCTCATCGATGTGTTTCTAACCCTCCCTTCCTCTCTGTAATATATTAAACATATTAAACAAAACAAAACAAAACAAAAGGAAAAAACATTTGGTAAAACTTAAAAACTAAGGATCTGTAAGTAAGCCGTGGGTTTGAGTTTATGAACACTGCATTGGAGAGTAATAACATATCCATATTGGTTCATTAATCACAACAAATGTCCTATCCTGAGATAAAATGCTCATAAAACGTAAATAAAATTAAAACGGGGTTTGCCACAGAGATCGCACGGGGGCTCAGTGGGAAACAGGAAGTGAACAATGACAGAAGATCATGCGTCTCTGCTGGGGGACCCCCGGAAGGTGGGTCTAGGGAGACCGCGGGTCCAGGCTGCCTGGGCGAGGGCGAGGGTGCTGGGGGTCAGGGTCTGCCGGGGAGGGGGAATTGCCCCACCCGGTGTGCACGCACTGAGCGCCGCTGAATCGTTCACTTTAAAATGCAATGGTTCCTTTCTGCTAGCTGAACTCACCCCCAAAGTGCTATGCTATGTTAGACATTTTTAAAAAATATATTTTATTGATTTTTTACAGAGAGGAAGGAAGAGGGATAAAGAGCTAGAAACGTTGATGAGAGAGAAACACCGATCAGCTGCCTCCTGCACACCCCTTACTGGGGATGTGCCCGCAACCAAGGTACATGCCCTTGACCGGAATCGAACCCGGGACCTTTCAGTCCGCAGACCGATGCTCTATCCACTGAGCCAAACCGGTTTCGGCTGAAAACTTTTTTTATTCTGTAAGTCTTTTGGGGGTTTTTCTTACAATCCCACAGCGGGAATGGGGAGGAAGCTGCTATTGGCACAGTGGGGGAAAGAAAAGAAATCACGTGCCTTAGAATCAGACAGGATTAGTGAGGACTAAGTCTGCGTCCCTCCTCTGCCGCTGGCGGGCTGTGTGGCCTGGAGCAGGTTACTCCGCCTCTCGGAGTCGGCTCCCTCACCTGCCAGGTGCGCGGTGGACGGCTCATTCAGCGGACCCACCACGCAGACCGGGCGCTCGGGGAGACATGGAGGCAGCGCCACGGTGACGCGCCCATGGCTTTGCCGCCCCCGCCCCCACCCCCACCCCCTCCACCCCCGCCCCCACCCCCACCTCCTCCACCCCCGCCCCCACCCCCTCCACCCCCGCCCCCACCCCCACCCCCTCCTCCCCCAGCGATGAAGCTGGGCTGCGTGCCCAGGGGAGGGTAAGAAGGTCAAGATTCCAAGATACGTAATTCCAGAAATAACCCCTTTCCTCAAAAAGTGCCGATGACGAAAGCGTACCCTCCTCCTGGCAGGGCGTCCGTGCCGTCACCGAAGCAGACCGGCTCAAGGACGCCCGTCAGCGGGGAGCAGAGCAAACACTCGGCCTTATCTCGGCCCGGGGCCTATAAGGCGGCCGCTCTCCGATGGGGTCAGTCCTTTCCCGCTCACCAGTCTCCCGACAGGATGAGGCTCCTGGTGCTGGCTGCTCTGCTCACAGGTAGGCGAGTCTCTCCGGGGCTGAGACCTCACTCTTTTGGGACGGGGGGGTCACAGGTCACAGGGCTGGCCAGACCTGGAATCTTTTATTATTTTTATTTTGTTTTATTCATCAAAATATTTCTTATTGATTTCAGAGAGGAAGAGAGAGAGAGAGAGAAACATCAATGAGGAGAGAGAATCATGGATCGGCTGCCTCTTGCACACTCCTGCATGGGGATCGAGCCCACAGCCTGCGCATGTGCCCTGATCGGGAATCGAACTGTGACCTCCTGGTTCATAGGTCGATGCTCAACCACTGAGCCATGCCGGCTGGGCCAGACGTGCAGTCTGTATTCAGACCTCCCTGTGGGGCGTCAGAGGCCCATATTGGGATTCCCACAGCTCCCCCCAAAGCGGGCACCCTTCAGCCCTCAGTGTGCACTCGGGTAACCCACTCTGAAAGGCCCACCTGAGCACCCAGGCGAACAAAGACCCTCTTCCTTCTTCCTGCCCCGTGGTACCAGGTCTCCTCTGCCCAGCATCGATCTTTGCTTGCAATTCATATCTTGTTGGGTTTTTTTTTACCCCATCCCCACCCCCATCTACGTGGGCTCTGTCAGTGCAGAGATAGTGCTGTTTGCACTTGTGTGTGTGTGTGTGTGTTTAATATATTTTATTGATTTTTTTACAGAGAGGAAGAGAGAGGGATAGAGAGTTAGAAACATCGATGAGAAAGAATCATCGATCAGCTGCCTCTTGCATACCCCCCCACTGGGGATGTGCCCGCAACCAAGGTACATGCCCCTGACCGGAATCGAACCCGGGACCCTTCAGTCCCCAAGCCGAAGCTCTATCCATTGAGCCAAACTGGTCCCGGCCGGAGGCAGACTTTTCTAACTTCTTCAATCGGCACTGATGGAGCACCTACTACGTGCTGGAACTTTAATTCATGCACTGATGATTTCATCCATTTGCCTCATCATCTATTTATTGAGTGTCTACTACGTGCCAGGCCCAATGTCAGGTCCTGGGAATGAAAGCCCTGAGGCCCGTCCTATGTGGACAGTCCAGTGCGAGGGGGGCACTAACGCAGTGGAGCGCAGACGGTGGAGGCCTATGAACAGAGAACGTGAAGAAAGGTGGTAGCAGGGCGGTCAGGACGGCCTTTGAGGAGGTGGCTTCTAAACCAGGATCTCCCAGGCTTTCAAAGGGAGACAAGTGTGCAGGCCGAGGGAGCAGCGGCTGTGTGGGCCGTGAGGCTGTCCCATTGGGGATGGTAGGCCACAGAGGCCTCTTCACTGTTCCTTACACTCCTGCCCCACCTCAGCCCCACAGTCCCACAGCCCCCCACGTAACCCCCTGTTTTATTTTTATTTTTTATTTATTTATTAATATATTTTTATAGATTTTTTTACAGAGAGGAAGAGAGAGGGATAGAGAGAAACATCAAAGAGAGAGAATCATTGATCAGCTGCCTCTTGCACACCCCCTACCGGGGATGTGCCCGCAACCCAGGTACATGCCTGGGACCTTTTAGTCCGCAGACCGACGCTTTATCCACTGAGCCAAACCGGTTTCGACTATATATGTGTTTTTGTGTGTTTTTTTTGTTTTCATTAAGAAGTCTGTAGTCGCTTTGCCAGGTGTCTGTGTCCCGCTGTGCTCCCGGGAGGCAGCTGCCAGCGGTCAGAGCGGGCAGCGGGAGCCTGAGGCCACAGGCCGACCCTGAGCCCAGGACGCGGCAGGGCCCACGGGGACGAACTTGACCGCGCTGTCTCCCTGCAGTGTGCGCCGCAGAGGCCGGCCTCGGCACGCGGGCCGTGTGGCAGTTCAGAAACATGATCAAGTGCACCATACCTGAGAGCGACCCCCTGAAAGATTACAACAACTACGGCTGCTACTGCGGCCTGGGCGGCTCCGGCACGCCCGTGGATGAGCTGGACAAGTGAGTGCTGGGGGGCGGGGACGGGGGCTGCGGGGCTGGGGGGCTGGAGGGCGGGGGCTGGGGGGCTGGGGGCGGGGGGCTGGGGGGCGGGGGCTGCGGGGCTGGTCGGCGGGGGCTGGGGGGCTGGGGGGCGGGGGCTGGAGGGCTGGGGGGCGGGGGCTGGAGGGCTGGGGGCCGGGGGCTGGTGGGCCGGGGGCGGGCGAGCCAAGGACCCTCACGAGGAGGCACAGGAAGGGGACTGCACACGTGCTAAGGTCAACCTATTTTCACCTCCTGTCACGTCAGCAAATGTTCAGGTCACAGTGGTCGGCAAACTCATTAGTCCACAGAGCCAAATGTCAACAGCACAATGATTGAAATGTCTTTGGAGAGCCACATTTTTTAAACTTAAACTTCTTCTAACGCCACTTCTTCAACATAGACTGGCCCAGGCCGTGGTATTTTGCGGAAGAGCCACACTCAAGGGGCCAAAGACCCGCATGTGGCTCTCGAGCCTCAGTTTGCGGACCACTGGTTCAGGGAGACTCTGAATGCAAAGCTCGCTGGTGGGGATGGGACGCAGAATGCGGGGATGTGAGGTAGTGGGCGCGGCTGCCCTCTAGTGGCAGGACATTGCCACACACACACCATCCCAGCAACGACTCCATGGGCATCTTCAGAATATAGGATCCGAAAGTCTTCCTGCAACCACTTTTTTATAAATATATATATATTTTATTGATTTTCCACAGAGAGGAAGGAAGAGGGATAGAGAGCTAGAAATGTCGATGAAAGAGAAACATCAACCAGCTGCCTCCTGCACACCCCCTACTGGGGATGTGCCCACAACCAACGTACATGCCCCTGACCGGAATAGAACCTGGAACCTTCCAGTTTGCAGACCGACGCTCTATCCACAGAGCCAGACCGGTTTTGGCAGCAACCACTTTTTAAATCGCCTTCAATAAACATGAGAAAAGGCCTGACACTTCTTCAAGCCACAAAACCGAAGTCTCCCGGAGCCTGTCTGCTAGAACATCCCCCCTGCTCCTGAGAGAGCAGATGCGGGGAGACCTGGTGCCCCCACACCTGCTCCCACCTCAGCTCTTCCCCCTCCTCCCCCGCAGGTGCTGCCAGATACACGACCGCTGCTACGACCAAGCCAAGAAGCTGGACAGCTGCAAGTTCCTCCTGGACAACCCCTACACCAAGAGCTACTCCTACAAGTGCTCCGGCTCAGAGATCACCTGCAACAGTGAGTCCGCCCCTCGCCGGCCGCAGGCCCTCGGTGGGCAGGAGGGAGCATCACAGTGGCCATGGCTACCGTTTGCTGATCCATTACTTGGTGCCAGGAATGGTACCATGGTGATCCCCATTTTACAGATGAGGAGACTAAGGCTTGTAAAGAGTGTTTGGTTATTTTTTTAAATATATTTAATTGCTTTTTTTACAGAGAGGAAGGGAGAGAGATAGAGAGCTAGAAATGTCAATGAGAGAGAAACATCGACCAGCTGCCTCTTGCACACCCCCCACCGGGGATGTGCCCACAACCAAGGTACATGCCCTTGACCGGAATCGAACCTGGGACCTTTCAGTCCGCAGACCGACACTCTACCACTGAGCCAAACCGGCTTCGGCGAGGGTTTGGTTATTGAGCACAGATCTGCATGACTCAAAAGCCTCTGCTCTTAACTGCCATGCTATACTGTGTGATTATTGCCCAAAAGAGCCCAGAACTAGCATTTCTTAGGTTCCTATGACATGCCAGGTGCTAGGTGAGGCATGTGTGTGTGTGTGTGTGTGTGTGTGGTAGGTTTTTTTTAGCTCCATCTTACAGGTCAGGAAGCTGAAGCTCACAAACAGCCACTTGTCCAGAAATCACGGCTTCTCAGCGGCAGCTACATCGGAGCCCCGCTGCTTCTTTCCCCAAAGCCTGGGTTCCAGCGGCCTGGGGAGGAGATGTGTCCCTCTCTAAGGCAGCTCCGAGGAGCGGACAGCGGAAAGGTGTTGTTGCTACTGTACAAACATCAAAATAACCACATTCCAGTCCAAAGGTGCCACGGAACAAGTTACCCAGAACCCCACCACCGCCAGGAGGGACGTGGCGTATTACAACAATTCAGTTCATCTCTCCGAATTGTGGGATCAAGCCCACACCATGGCGTATGGGGCCAACGCGGTAACCAACTGAGCCGGGTTCCCCTCTCTGTTGCAGAGACGGAAAATAACGAGAACACCTAAACACATTCGATGCTGAGAAGCACTGTAGAGGAAATAAAGCAGAGAGAGAAGGCAGAGAATGGTGGAGAGACGGAGGGAATGTGTGTGTGAGTGAACAGAGGGGGTGAGGGAAGACCTCACTGAGAAAAAGGCATCAGGGCATGACCTGGAATGAGGGACTGACCCGCTGGCGGAAAGCGCTTCAAAGGACTCGGGATAAGGGTTAGGAGCAGAAGCCTACCCACAATTCAAAGGGGCAGAAAGAAATAAAACTTTAATAAAATGATTGAAGGTAAGCAGAGACACACAGTTAATTTAGGGAGAGTAAAGTTCAAATGCATTTTAAATGCTAACTGTGCTGTTTCTTTTGGTTATAAAAGTAAACAAGGCCAAAGTAATATAATCTCAGAAATATATGTTCATGGAAAGTGGAAGGCACCTATAATCCTATTACCCAGAGATAACCAGTTAGATTATATATATATATATATATATATATATATATATATATGTATATATATTCAAATTTTTAGGCTTTACTAGTTATTTTTTCCTTCAAGAAAATATATTAGGCCGAAACTGGTTTGGCTCAGTGGTTAGAGCATTGGCCTGCAGACTCAGGGGTCCCAGGTTTGATTCCGGGCAGGGGCATGTGCTTTGGTTGCAGGCACAACCCCGGTGGGGGTGGGGGTGGGTGTGCAGGAGGCAGTTGGTCAATGTTTCTCTTTCATCGATGTTTCTGACTCTCTATCCCTCTTCCTTCCTCTCTGTAAAAAATCAATAAAATATATTTTTAAAATAAAGAAAGAAAATATATCAGGCCCAGCCAGCGTGGCTCAGTGGTTGAGCCAGGAGGTCACAGTTCGATTCCTGGTCGGGGGCACATGCCCCAGGTTGCAGGCTCGATCCCCAGTGTGGGTTGAGCAGGAGGCAACTGGTCAATGATTCTCTCTCATCATTGATGTTTCTGTCTCTTTCCCCCTCTGCCTCCCTCTCTAAAATATATTTAAAAACAAGATATATTGGAAATATTTCCACATATAGACATAATTATTTTAAATGTCTGTATAATATTCTATTATTTTTTAAATATGAGCTTTAACGTAGAGAAAGTGGCTTACTAGACTTCACTCTAAGTTGAAATTTAAAGTACTTTGCTGCCCTAAGTGTGTGCTTTAGCGTTTCCCACATGGCTCATAATGGCTTGCCTGTGTTATCACAGGGCTGTAGCGATATGGGTGCGAAACAGACAAGACTTTCCCAAAGGCAGCGCTCACACGAAGGGTCACCAGATAAACGCAGGTTGCCCAGTTCAGTTGGACTCTGACATGGACAACAAACAATTTTTTAGTCTACATCCCGAACCTTGCATTCACTGTTTATCTGAAATTCTGGCATTTTAATTGCCTAATCTGTCAGCCCTAAATCTGCACCAATGGCATGGCTCCTGGATTATCCCGGTATTTCTCCTGCCCCTGGGCTGTGGACGGCAGGCTCCGGCCTGGCTCAGCCTCTCCCCTTGCTCTTCTCCAGGCAAAAACAAGCCCTGCCAGGCCTTCATCTGCGAGTGCGACCGCAACGCTGCCATCTGCTTCTCCAAGGCCCCTTACAACAAGGAGAACAAGAACCTGCCCTCCAAGTTCTGTCGGGACTGAGCCCTCTGTAACGCGTTTCCCCTGTGGCTCCGCCTCACGCGGTGCCCTCCATAAAGCACCTTGCTGAAAGGCTCGCGTTTGGAGACTGTTTTATTCTTGTCTGCCAAGCACCACCCAGCCTCTTCCCAGTCCTTCCGAGCATCACTCTTCCAGCCTGGGGGGCTGACTCACTCGGATATTTCCAGGAAGGGAGCACCCAGTAATGGCCAACAGCCCTGAGGGTCTACTCTGTGCAGGGCTGCTCTCAGATTCCCCGGGGTGCCCTAAGACAGTGGTCGGCAAACTGCGGCTCGCAAGCCACGTGCGGCTGTTTGGCCCCCTGAGTGTGGCTCTTCCACAAAATACTCACGGCCTGGGCAAGTCTAGTTTGAAGAGGTGGCGTTAAGAGAAGTTTAAGTTTAAAAAAAAAGTTGGGTCTCAAAAGACATTTCAATCGTTGTACTGTTGATATTTGGCTCTGCTGACTAATGAGTTTGCCGACCACGGCCCTAAGAAGTTTTGACGCTGTTAGTAAATTCCCCTTTTCTAAGCTGCCGCTCAGTAGGAGAGGCACTTGGCCAGAGCTATGCAAAGGAAGTAGCAAAGATGGGGTTTGAACCCAGCGGGCCCAAGAGACACACACTCTTCCCCGCCCCCTCCCCTGCCTGACGCAGTGAGCTCTTCTCTCAGTTCCAGCCCGGTCTCTCCTCTCATTTTTCTGCCTCTATTTTCAACCATTTTTCCTACCCTCTTTCTTTTTCTAAGCCCTACAAAGACTTTACCACACTCTACAAGCTGATTTTTACATCGCCGTCATCAAACATAATAAACACCCCTAGCTGGTTTGGCTCGCAGATAGAGCGTCAGCCTTTGGACTGAAGGGTCCCAAGTTCGATTCTGGTCAAGGGCGCATGCCCGGGTTTCCGGTTCATTCCCCAGTAGGGGTCATTCAGGAGGCAGCCAGTCAATGATTCTCTCTCATCATTGACGTTTCTCTCTCTCTTCCTCTCCTTTCCTCTCAAATCAAAAATATATATTTAAAAAAAATAATAAACAATAACAGCGTCTACTTCTAGGTCATTTACTGCATATCACTCTGTCTAAGGGCTTTCCACATCCCATCTCATTCAATATTCAAACCGGCTCTGTGAGGTTGATAATATTGCCCCCATTTTATGGATGAGAAGCTATAAACTCAGAGAAGTCCTCCCCTATGATCACACAATTGGCATAGTCAGGATTTGACCAGGCCTGCCTGGTGGCAAAGCCTGAGCCAACCGCTAAGCCAACTTTCTCCACTAGGATTTATGACTACATCATTTATGACTACATCAGCATCGAAATTCACCTGGTAGTGTGTGGAGGGGAAAGAAGAAAACTGAATTAGAAAAGCAAAAATGAGAAAGGACAGTAAACACTCTGAGAAGCCACCACTGATCGATTTTAACCCACTGGGGGCTGACAGAACAGCCGCCGCTGCTGAGTGTATGGTGGGCAGCAGAGAAGTGTGTGTGTTTGGCTTTTCAAGAAGGGAGTGTGGCCGGGACCGGTTTGGCTCAATGGATAGAGCGTCGGCTTGGGGACTGAAGGGTCCCGGGTTTGATTCCGGTCAAGGGCATGTACCTTGGTTGTGGGCACATCCCCAGTAGGGGGTGTGCAAGAGGCAGCTGATCGATGACTCTCTCTCATCGATGTTTCTAACTCTCTATCTCTCTCCCTTCCTCTCTGTATAAAATCAATAAAATATATTTAAAAAAAAAAAAAAGAAAAAAGAAAAGAAGGGAGTGTGTGTGGGTTTGTCTTTTGGCCCAATTTTTCAATTTCTCCCTCATTTCATTCATCCAGTCACTGGGAATCAACTGCACCCGCGCCCCCTTAGGAAGGAAGAAAGGTAAGGTTATTAGGAGACTACTTATTCACACTTTTTTCTTTACAATTATAAAGCAAACAGCAGAGAGAACTGAGTCACCTGAGTACTCAAGCTGGGTCTAAAAATATCCTCTGACGCAAAAACCTCCATTTTTCCATTATCTCAAGGACTGGGAGGTCGGGGGAGGGAAGGAAAGACAGAGAGAGAGAGAGAGAGAGAGAGAGAGAGAGAGAGAGAGAGAGAGAGAGAGAGAGAGAGAGAGAGAGAGAGAGAGAGAGAGAGAGAGAGAGAGAGAGAGAGAATCAAGTCCTCATTACTGGAAACGGAATATGGGAAACTACAGGAGTGATGATTTAAATGAATAATTAAATATACGCACTGAGAGTAATTCGCAGTCGGGATTACAGCATGGTGTTGGGTAGGAGCCACAGTACTTAGCACACCTCGCACGCTCATTAACTGTTTAACGGAGGGGCAGTGTGGTGCAATGGTTTGCTGCAGTCGGAGGATAAACCACGTGGCCGTATTTACCTTTGCATCCACGTGATCCTCCGCGCCCGACTCTGTCAACCCGCCAGCCACGCCCCGGGGTCGGAGGGATTTCGGGCTAGAACATGTGATTGGACACTTTATCGTCACGTGGCTCTCCTGATTTCAGAGAGGAAGAGAGAGGGAGAGAGAGAGGGACCTGTTTCCTATTGGACAACAGGTCCCGCTTCCGGCCTCCCCGCGCACCACTTAGGCTCAGGCCCCGCCCCTCCCGGATGGCGGCCCGCGCCCGGCGCAGGCGCAGTGGCTGGCCGCGTCCTCTAGGCGGCGCCCCGGGAAGGTGAGGCCCCGGGAGGAGATTGGGGGGCGGGGAAGGGGGCTGTGCTGAGGGCGAGGAGGTGGCGAGCACGGGGTGAGGCCCCGCTTCCCGCGGGTCTGGCCGCACCCACCGCGCGTTTGCCCGCCTCCCCCGGTCCCGCCAGCTTCCAGGTGGTAACTCCGTCATTGCTTCCCCCCACCCCCGCCCTCCGGGGAAGGCGAAAGGGGGCTGGGAAAGTGGGGGGCTGGGGATCTAAGGGGGCGCGAGGGAGGGATGGCGCGGTGCGAGGGGATATTGACGGAGCCAAGGGCCTCTGGGGCGTCCCAAGTCCACATGGAATGCCCAGCCCCACCTTCAAGCGTTTTGTTGTTTTTTTAAAGGTGAAGGTATTTGCAGGTTTGACCTCCATGCTTTTGCATTTGTTGTTCTCTCCGTTTGGGATGCTCCCCCTGCCCCCGCCTGGTGAATGCTTATTCATCTTAGGGGACCCAGCTTGGGACTTCTGGAAGTTTCTTGTGCCTTGCCCATCCCCCCTCCCAAAGTCCAGGTTTCCGCAGCATTAAAGAGGAGAAAGAGCTCGGAACTGGACTGGCTGACTGGTCGCCCCAGGTGACATCTGGGCAAGTTACATAAGCTTCAGGATCATCATCCTTCAAAAGAAATAACAGTGCGTAGGATCCTAGATAGATAGGGCTGGTTGTGAAAACTGGTGGACCAATGCATGGTAAAAGGCTTCCTACAGTGTTTGTTGTGTAGTAAATGTTTAATCGATATGATTTTCCCAAAGGAATGGAGAAGGAAGCATATGCACTTTCTTTAGAAAGGTTTATTACATCAAGACATTTGCACTTTAGCCCTAGCTGGTTGGATCAGTGGATAATGTGGCAGCCAGAACTGAAGGGCCCTGGGTTTGATTCAAGTCAAGGGCACATGCCCTGGTTGCAGCTCAATCCCCAATGTGGGGTGCGCAGGAAGCAGTCAATCAATGATTCTCATCATTGATGTTTCTCTCTCTCCCTCTCTCTTCCTCTCTGAAATCAATAAAATCTTATATAACAAAAGGCTAACATGCAAATTGACCAAATGGGGGAACGACCGGTCGCTATGATGTGCACTGACCAGCAGGGGGCAGACGCTCAATGCAGGAGCTGCCCCCTGGTGATCACTGCGCTCCCACAGGGGGAGCACCGCTCAGCCAGAAGCTGGGCTCACAGCTGGCGAGCGCCGGTGCCATGGCGGGAGCCCCTCCCAACTCAGGCAGCACTGCCGAGCAGCAGGTGCATCAGGCCGGGATGAGTGCGAGCGGCACAGTGCCTGGCCCCGATTCGGCCCCTTCCCTGGCCACCTGCCCTTGGTGCACTGCTACATCCCCTGAGGGGTCCCAGCCTACAGAGGGCGGGGCCAGGCTGAGGGACAAACACACCCACCAATGTACAAATTTGTGCACCGGGCCTCTAGTTTGTGTGTGTGTGTGTGTGTGTGTGTGTATATATATATATATTTTTTTAAATATATTTTATTGAGTTTTTTACAGAGAGGAAGAGAGAGGGATAGAGAGCTAGAAACATCGATGAGAGAGGAACATCGATCAGCTGCCTCCTGCACACCCCCCACCGGAGATGTGCCCGCAACCAAGGTACATGCCCTTGACCAGAATCAAACCTGGGACCCTTCAGTCTGCAGGCCGACGCTCTATCCACTGAGCCAAACCGGTTTCGGCTAGTATATATATTTTTTAAAATTATAATAAAACTTTTGCCCTAGCTGGTTTGGCTCAGTGGATAAAGCATCAGCCCAGCCTGTGGACTGAAGGGTCCCGGGTTCAGTTCCAGTCAAGGGCACATGCCCAGGTTGCGGGGTCAATCCCCAGTGGGAGCATGCAAGAGGCAGCCGATCAATGATTTTCTTTTTTTTTTTTTTTTAAATATGTTTTTTTATTGATTTTGTACAGAGAGGAAGGGAGAGAGATAGAGAGTTAGAAACATCAAAGAGAGAGTCATCGATCAGCTGCCTCTTGCACACCCCCTACTGGGGATATGCCCGCAACCAAGGTACATGCCCTTGACCAGAATCGAACCTGGGACCCTTCAGTCCCCAAGCCGACGCTCTATCCATTGAGCCAAACGGGTCTCGGCGATCAATGATTTTCATCATTGATGTTTATCTCTCTCCCTCTTCCTTCCTCTCCGAAATCAATAAAAATAAATAGAAATAAAGCAAAATAAAACTTTTGTACTTTAAGAAACAAACAGGTACACAAAAGGGAATGTAGTTCTGGGAGAGAGTCCTGTGATCTAGTTAGAGGGGTAAATGGGGCACAAAGGGGGGCAGGTAGGACGGCTTTCCTTCCCACCCTCCTCCGTGTTCTAAGGACAGCGGCTGGCATCCGTGCCCACACTGCTGTGGGCTTCCCACGCGTCACCGCCCTGCTTACGCTCCACTGCACCCCGAGGAGGGAGCTCTGTTATCCCCTCCGACAGGAAGACTGGGGGCTGGATAAAGCAACTTGCCCACGTTCACCTAACCCAGTGGTCGGCAAACTCATTGCTCGACAGAGCCAAACATCAACAGTGCAACGGTTGAAATTTCTTTGGAGAGCCACATTTTTTATTTTTTATTTTTATTTTTTTAAAATATATTTTATTGATTTTGTACAGAGAGGAAGGGAGAGAGATAAAGAGTTAGAAACATCGATGAGAGATAGACATCGATCAGCTGCCTCTTGCACACCCCCTACTGGGGATATGCCCGCAACCAAGGTACATAACCTTGACCGGAATCGAACCCGGGACCTTTCAGTCCCCAAGCCAACGCTCTATCCATTGAGCCAAACCGGTCTTGGCTTGAGAGAGAGCCACGTTTTTTAAACTTAAACTTCTTCTAACGCCACTTCTTCAAAATAGACTCGCCCAGGCCGTGGTATTTTGTGGAAGAGCCACATTCAAATGGCCAAAGAGCCACATGTGGCTGGAGAGCCGTGGTTTGCCGACCAGTGACCTAACTAGTACGTAGCAAGAGATAGATGGAAATCCCAGTCTGTCCATCCATGCTGCACTCCTTCCCTAATACATGGAGGGGAAAACACTGCTCTCCATTCTTGGATGAGTTTAATTTTCCCTCATGAAGTAGAAATCTGTTTCATGGGGGAGAGGGGGGGAAATGAAATGAACATGTCTGGGTTTTAGAGCGCCATCTTGAATCTCGGCAAGGACAGCAGGTGTGGAATTAACTAGTCGCTGGTGGCCACCTCTGCCAGTGCCAGCAGCGGGGGGACCAGCTCATCCAGTTTGAGCACCGAAAGTCCTGCATCTCAGGGAACCCCTCAGTCGGGGGCAGTCTGGGACAGTAGTCACCTGGCCTGGGAATATTGAATTTCTTATCAGTCCTTCCTTCGGCCGTCTCAGGAAAAGGTGTGTTTACGGAAGACTGACTTCTATGTACACGCCAGCATCTCCTGGCACGTTAATGCCTACGAGCTCCTCTGAAACGCTTCACACGGCGCTCCGGATGCAGTGTGCTTGGTGAGGCTGGAGTCTGAGGGAGAGGCGAGAGAGGGTGTGCAGTTCATGACAGCATGAGAGAGAAAACGCGTTAGTGGGAAGGATCCGGTGTTCTGTCCCTCTGTGCCTTTGGGACTCGTACTTCCTAAAGCCGCGACAGCAGAGCAGAAATGAGGAAGCACCCTCTCTGAAATCAATAAAAATGTTAAAAAAATAAAGAATAAAAAATGAGGAAGCAGCTGAGGGAGCGCCTGGCCAGCAGTCACGTCCACAGCGGGCTCATGCAGCCAGAACCCTGTGACCAGGGCGGTGACACCTGGGAGCGGCACTAGAAGATGTTTGTTATTCCAGCCGAGGGCCCTCGGCGTGGACTCGGGGCTGCCGTGCCGGTGGGAAGCTAAAGATGTCAAGTGAGGCGACCTGAGAACCAGCAGCTTCAGGAAATGTCAAGCTCCTCTTGAGACAAATGTTTTGGAAAGAATTCCATCTCGGGCGGAAATGTGAGCCAAAGGAGCATTCCGAGGCCCTCACCGGGTCCGGTGCGGCGTGCCCACACTGGGGTGAGAGCCGCCCTCTCTCCCTGGCAGCCTCCTCCTCCCCATCCCCACCCTGAGCCATTCCTGGTCCCCTGGCCAGGCACCCTGCGGGCTTCCGCTGCTACTCCAGGCTGGCTTCTTCCTAACCATCATCTCCACGAGTCTTGTTGTTTAAAAGGAGAAGAACCGGGAGGGCCCAGCTGGTGCAGCTTACTTGGTTGGGCTTCATGGGCCCACAGGTTGCCGCCCATTCTATTCCGGGTCAGGGCACATGCGGGGCTGCAGGCTTGATCCCCAGTAGGGGGCGTGTGGGAGGCAGCTGATGGATGTTTGGCTCTCACACTGATGTTTCTCTCCCTCTCCTCTCTCTCTAGAAGTCAGAAAAAAAAAAAAAAGAATTGTGAGGAAAATCTTCTTGGATTCTAGTCCTGGCTCTGAAACTACGTACATGTATGACCTTAGGTAAGTCTGGATTTTAATTTCCTCAGAAAGGAATGGGGGTGGACTGAATTGTCTCATTCTGCCATTCCATGCATGACGGCACCATTTCCGGTGTAGAGTAAGGGCGGGGGAGATGGCACCCCCTATGTGAGCCAGTTGAGGGCAAGAGGTTGTACCTTCGTAGCCTCAGTACCCTAATATAGTGTCTGTCTGTAACATTGTGAGATTTGTGGGTGAAAATGGTTTGAGCCAAAACCGGTTTGGCTCAGTGGAAAGAGCGTCGGCCTGCGGACTGAAAGCTTCCCAGTTTGATTCCAGGCGTTGTACCTTGGTTGCGGGCACATCCCCAGTAGGGATTGTGCAGGAGGC
This sequence comes from Pipistrellus hanaki, assembly GCF_964339955.1. NCBI lineage: Eukaryota > Metazoa > Chordata > Mammalia > Chiroptera > Vespertilionidae > Pipistrellus > Pipistrellus hanaki. Next base: position 22,111,599 of record NC_140521.1, on the reverse strand, counting down.
AGCTGATTGATATTTCTCTCGCATCGATGTTTCTAACTCTCTATCCCTCTCCCTTCCTCTCTGTAAAAAATAAATATTTATTTTTAAAAAAGGCCCAGAAATGGCCGAAGCTGGTTTGGCTCAGTGGATAGAGCGTCGCCCTGCTGACTGAAAGGTCCCAGATTTGATTCCAGTTAAGGCATGTACATTGATTTCGTGCACATCCCCGGTAGGAGGTGTGCAGGAGGCAGCTGGTTGATGTCTCTCTCATTGATGTTTCTAGCTCTCTATCCCTCTCCCTTCTTCTCTGTGGAAAAGAAATAATATATATATATATATATATATATATATATATATATATATATATATATATTTTTAAAGGCCCAGATTGAATACAATTATTGGTACTGACTCAGGATAACTGAGTAAATCTGATTCAAAATACTTTAGGATCTCCACGTGCAAAAAAGCTGGGATGAGAGTACCAAACCGTACACCTCTTCAGAGCTCACCCGCGGCTGTGGCACACCGCCAGCTGTGCGGGTGAGAAGCACTGGGTGTTCGGAGCCGGCCACCCCGTTCACTGGAATCTGCTTCCAGGCGGGACAGGGTGAGCCTGCATCACTCGCCCTAATTGTAGACAAAAGCCTGCGATCCTTCCGCCAGCTTCGCTTCCTGGTGAGATTGTGCAGGAAGCTCTGCCCTGGAACAAGGGTTCTTTCTGGCTAATGCTGCCTCCCCGGCAGAAACAAATCAATTTAAGATCCCACCTGGGAGTTCCCCGTTTCCTCCCTGCAGACCGGGTTCCAGGCAGGTGTCTCATTTGGGCTGAAATGAAGCAGCGATCCTTAGAGAACCGTGTCGTCAAGTTCCGTTTGCTTATAGCCGACGAAAAAACAGAGACGCACAGCCCGCCTACCTGGTGTGCTATTCAAAAGGATTCCTTTATTCCTGGGTTAATAAACAATTAATTCATGGCATAGTTCATCTTTTCAAAAAATAAATCAAACAATACAGTGAAAGACATTTAACCATTTAGAATAAGAAATTAAGTCATTTCCTACTCCCATTACTCCCCCCACACACACACACACACACAGGGGGCCCTGGACTAGTCCTCCGGAGCCCATCCTGACCACATATTCTGGGCCGTTTCTTCTGCCTGAGAGATAAAAAGGGACTGAAAGCATTTTCCCATCAGGAGAAGCTGCTGCTTTGAAAAAGTCTGTCTTCAGGGGCAAATCTCATCAACTGAAAGCCTGAACTCCGAGCCTCAGACCCACTCCGGAGAGGCGGGCAGAGAGGCGCGCGTTTGCTGCCCTCTACAGGCTGCACTCGGTGAGCTTCGGCTAAAGGAAGAGGGACGAATCCTTAGGGATCTGAAAAGAAATGAAACAGATTGATGCCAAAATAAGGCAAGCTTGGAGAGGGGAAATGATTGGGAGCCAGCCTACCGTTCAATTATAGCATTAAAAAAATTACAGGCAATCCTCGGGTGACGTCGGACTCGACACGAATCGTTTCGTGGTTATATCGCCATCTCCCTTTATTTATAAAATAGTCCCATCATTTCAATGTATGTACATATATGCTTTATATATATATATATATATTTTTTTTTTAATATATTTTATTGATTTTGTACAGAGAGGAAGGGAGAGAGATAGAGAGTTAGAAACATCGATGAGAGAGAGTCATGGATCAGCTGCCTCTTGCACACCCCCTACTGGGGATATGCCCGCAACCAAGGTATATTCCCTTGACCGGAATCGAACCCGGGTCCCTTCAGTCCCCAAGCCGACGCTCTATCCATTGGGCCAAACCGGTTTCGGCTATATATATTTTTTTAATTTATTGATTTTGTACAGAGAGGAAGGGAGAGAGATACAGAGCTAGAAACATCGATGAGAGAGAGTCATCGACCAGCTGCCTCCTGCACACCCCCCACTGGGGATATGCCCGCAACCAAGGTACGTGCCCTTGACCGGAATCGAACCCGGGACCCTTCAGTCCCCAATCCGACGCTCTATCCATTGAGCCAAACCGGTTTCGGCTGCTTTATATTTTTATTATTTACTGTATTTACCACAAGTAAAGGTCAGGTATTATCTTTCTTTTAATTTTTTTTTTTTTTTTATTGTTTTACTTTTTTTAAAACTAATTTAAGTCTATTTTTTTAATATATATTTTATTGATTTTTTACAGAGAAGAAGGGAGAGGGATAGAGAGTTAGGAACATCGATGAGAGAGAAACATCCATCAGCTGCCTCCTGCACACCTCCCACTGGGGATGTGCCTGCAACCCAGGTACATGCCCTTGACCAGAATTGAATCCAGGACCCTTGAGTCCGCAGGCCGACGCTCTATCCACTGAGATAAACCAGTTAGGGCTTAATTGTATACTTTTAAAGGTATGTGAATTAAAAAATCAATAAAATATGTAAAAATAAATAAATAAATAAATAAATAAAATAAATAAAGGTATGTGAATTATATCTCAATAAAGCTGTTATTTAAAAAAAACACAACAGCCCTGATTGGTTTGGCTGAGTGGATAGAGCGTCGGCTTGCAGACTGAAAGGTCCCGGGTTCGATTCCGGTCAAAGTTATGTGCCTTGGTTGTGGGCACATCCCCAGTGGGGTGTGTGCAGGAGGCAGCTGGTCGATGTTTCTCTCTCATCGATATTTCTGACTCTCTATCCCTCTCCCTTCCTCTCTATAAGAAATCAATAAAATGCCGAAACCGGTTTGGCTCAGTGGTAGAGCGTCGGTCTGCGGACTGAAAGGTCCCGGGTTCGATTCCGGTCAAGGGCATGTACCTTGATTGCGAGCACATCCCCGGGGTGTGTGTGTGTGTGTGTGTGTGTGTATGTGTATGTGTGTGCAAGAGGCAGCTGGTCGATGTTTCTCTCTCATCGACGTTTCTAGCTCTCTATCTCTCTCCCTTCCTCTCTGTGAAAAATCAATAAAATATATTTTTTAAAAAAAAGAAATCAATAAAATATTTTAAAAAAAGAAGTCTTTCAAAACAATTGACTGCCAAGATTTAAAAAATAAATAAAAATAAAAAAATACAACAGAAAAGGTTAAGGTAGATTTTGGGACATTTAAATAGCTATGTGCCTACAATTTGAAAATCATAGTCTTTCAAACAATATAGCTTAATGTACATCACAAAAATAAATTTATAATGGCCACCCATTAAGAAGCCTAGAACCGCCCTAGCCGGTTGGTCTCAGTGGATAGAGCGTCATCCTGTGGACGAAGGGTCCTGGGTTGGATTCCTGTCAAGGACATAAGCCCTGGTTGCGGGTTCCATCCCCGGTAGGGGGAGTACAGGAGGCAGCCCATCAATGATTCTTTCTCATCATTGATGTTTCTATTTCTTCCTCTCTGAAATTAATAAAAATTATTTTTTAAAAGACCAAAAAAAAGGAAGAAGAAGAAGCCTAGAACCATCTGTGTTTCGTTTTTGTTTTTGTTTGTTTTTTTAATATATTTTTTATTGATTTTGTACAGAGAGGAAGGGAGAGAGATAGAGAGTTAGAAACATCAATGAGAGAGAGTCATCGATCAGCTGCCTCCTACACAGCCCCTACTGTGGATATGCCCGCAACCAAGGTACATGCCCTTGACCGGAATCGAACCAGGGACCCTCCAGTCCCCAAGCCGATGCTCTATCCATTGAGCCAAACCAGTTTCGGCCCATCTGTTTTTTGTCAGTGCTCTCCGGTGAACGGGCACTGGAATCGTGTCTCCGAGAGGCACTGACCTCGAGCAGCAGGACACACGCCGAAGGCCCCGCTCCGGCCCAGGACCGCCGGCCCGGTCACTGCGGGTCTATCAAAGGCAGCAGCTCCCCGCACGGCGAGTCCAGCTTCAGGCACGCCAGGTGGTCCGACCGCGTGGGCCCGATGTTCAGGATGGCGATGGGCAGCTTCTCCTCCCGGGCGGTGAGGATGAACCTGTAGCCAGAGTACACCTGGGGGGTGGGGGCACAGGTTAGAGATGGCTGGACGCGGGGAGACATGGCTAGCGGGGGCCCCGAGAGGCTCCACGGGCAGTGACCGCCGGTACCTGTAAGGACGACCCCACCACCAGGAGGGAGTCGGCCTCTCTGACGCGCCTGTGCACGAAGTCGACCTTGTGGGGGTTCACCGTGTCCCCGAAGAAGACGACGTCTGGCTTCAGGGGGCCCCCGCAGCGCGCGCAGGGGGGCACCCGGAAGCTCTGCACCTGCTCCTCCGTGAGAAAGACGTCGCCGTCGGGGGCCAGGCCGTGGCCCTCGGCGCTCCAGGCGGGGTTCAGGGCCTCGAAGCGCCCCTGCAGCTCCCCGCGCGCAGTGTGCTCCCCGCAGTCCAGGCAGAGGACCCTGCAGCCACAGAGGAGGCCGGACAGGAGGCCGGTGAGCGCCGTCCTGGGAGCCACGTGCCCCACAGACGGGCACCCGAGCGCTCTTTGGTCCCTCCACCGTCACTTCCTGTTCCCATCGCCCAGCGGCAGGAGCAGCGTCCTAACCTCCTTAGCTCCCTCCGTTTCTCCCCCTCCTCCCCCTGTGCACCTTCTAGAACAAGTAAGGTACCTGTTTTCTAACTAAAATCCCTGCTTACCCTCCAGCCAGCTCGTTTTTATCCTTAGCACGACTGGAAATTCTCTACCACATAAATGAGCTCCTTGGTACCAAAACCAGTCTCCCCCTCCATTCCCTGTGGTCCTCATCTACTGTAATTACTGCTATCATCACCATCCTTTCATTTTTTAAATATTTTATTTGTTTTTTAATGTTTTTGTTGATTTTAGAAAGGCATAGAGAGATAGAAGCATCGGTCCTCAGTAGGGGGCTGCCTCCTGCATGCCCCCTCCTGAGGACCGAGCCTGCAACCTGACCAGGAATTGATCCTGTGACCTCTTGGTTTATGGGTCGAAACTCAACCACTGAGCAACACCAGCGTGGGGACTGTTTACACCGCCTCATGCCTGTGCTCGTGGATTCCTCTGCACAGGACTCCACTCCTGCTCTCCCCCCACACTGGAGTCCACACCTCCAAGTCCTTGACTGACCTGTCAGACTCACCTTCTGTCTCCAACCACACGCCTCCACCCCCAACCTCCCCATCACCAGCTTTCTCTAGTGACTTGGGCTGAAACCCTGGGGGAAAACTTCTTTTACTCCATCTAGTCAACCATCAGATTATGTGGTGTATTTTTTATGTAAAAGGCCCCGCCTGCAATGATAAGAAATCTTGGATTTGTTTAAAAATGTTTCAAAGAGACAGGGAAAGAAGGGATAAAGTAGGCATGATAAAAATCTTCGAATCTGCCGAAACAACTGGTTTGGCTCAGTGGTAGAGCGCTGGTCTTCGGACTGAAAGGTCCTAGGTTCGATTCGGTCAAGGGCATGTACCTTGCTTGCGGGCACATCCCCGGTAGGGGGTGTGCAGGAGGCAGCTGGTCGATGTTTCTCTCTCATCGATGTTTCTAGCTCTCTATCTCTCTCCCTTCCTCTCTGTAAAAAATCAATAAAAAAATAATTTAAAAAAAATCTTCGAATCTGCCAAAACTGGTTTGGCTCAGTGGATAGAGCTTCGGTCTGCGGACTGAAAGGTCCCAGGTTCGATTCTGGTCAAGGGCATGTACCTTGGTTGTGGGCACATCCCCGTTAGGGGGTGTGCAGGAGGCAGCTGGTCGATGTTTCTCTCTCATCGATGTTTCTAGCTCTCTCTCCCTCTTTCTCTCCCTTCCTCTCTGTAAAAAAATCAATAAAATATATATATTTTAAAATAATGGTATAGGGGAGTTCATTATACTATTCTCTTTACTTTTATAGATGTTTGACATTGGGGGGGGAGGGGAGAAACAAAAATCCCCCAAGAGTGATCTTTGGCCAGTGATGTAGGTGGGTTTTGACCAGTGAGGGATGGGAGAGGATGGCTAAACACCCAGGACCCATCCGTCGTCAGTTCTCTCACCCCCCTGCCATCACTGAGCCCGGGTCCTCCAGGCTGACCCCGAGCCTTTTCTGTTCCCGCTGGGCCTTCCTCAAATGCTAGTTACCACGTTGCTTTCTCGCTCAGAAAGCAGTAACAGCCCCTCTGGCCTCACAACAGTCCCAAACGGCCCTGCATGGTTTTCTGCTGCGCCCGCGAGCTGGGTTAGCCTTCCCACACACCTGATCTCATACCGGTCTCCCCAGGGCCAGACTGGTCTCTTCTGGGCTCTGCACATTCCTCATTTAGAAAGCTCTTTCCCCTCCTTTGCCTAATCAAGTCTGAGCCGGTCTCAAGCCCCACCTCACCCACAAAAGCTTCCCCGCTTTCTCCGATCTTGGCTAAGTCTGTGTCTCTGAACTCATAAGGCTTGTCCATCGAGGGCCACACCCTTTAACAATCACGTGAGGAGTCGTTGGTCATTAAACGTTGTTTTGGGGTCTCCCCCAGGCAGGTTACATAGTTCTCACATGTAAGTTGACCAAGTTTCATACGCTGGTTTCGCTCCCTCCACACCACAGCACACAGGACACACCACATGTTGGAGGCGCCCAATAAATATTTTGTGATTGGCAGGAGGATCCTGGGGCTAAAGATAAGGCAGTGGCCTCTTAGCTACCAGTGTTTGCCAGGGCTGCATGTATTCACTCCTGCAATGCCTGCGGGGCTCTGACTCCCATGCCGGCCACGGCGTTCTGGGTGTCTGGCACCAGAGCCGCGGCAGTGTGTAGTGGCCGCTGTTGGTGCTCTGCTCAGACCCCTAGGCCAGCCTCTGCACACAACTCCCTGTGGCCCAGCAAGCTTCCTCTGGAGGAGCGGAGTCAGTGTTAGGGAGTTAGTCCCCCAAGACTCAGAGTGACCTTTGACCAGCGAGGGAGGGGAGATGCTGGCTAAGCACCCAGCCGCCCTGGCTTTCTGAAGCACGCTCTCCAGACAGTCAGAGGGCCCTGCAGCCCGGAGCAGTAACCTGTTCACTAACTACCCCTTTGGCTTTCCTGCCTTCCCCATTTCACTTCCCCACTCCCTCCACGGGATTGGTGGGATCAACTCCAAATTAAATTTGCTCCCAAATCCTGTTTCAACACAGCAGTGACCAGGTCAGCCACGGCGCTGCCCTCACACGTTCTGCATTCACACCTCTCAGACGCGCCTGCACCTGTGCATGCATCCGTGCAGCTCGGTGAGGCGCCGACTGCCCGCCTTGGTGTGCAGGGCGTCCACGTTCTGGGTCACCAGCCAGTGCAGCTTCCCCCGCCTCTCCCAGCGGCTCAGGGCCCAGTGGGCAGGGTTCGGCTGCCGGGAGGAGAACTGAGGCCAGCCCACGAAGTTCCTGGCCCAGTACCGCTGGCGGGTGGGAGCGCTCCGCACGAAATCCCGGTGCTGGATGGGCCTCCGGTCAGTGCGGGCGTAGAGCCCCACCTTCTCCGAGCGGTAGTCCGGGATCCCGGACTCGGTGGAGACCCCGGCCCCGGTCATCACCAGGAGTCTCTTGGAAAGAGTGACGAAGCGCTGCAGCTCTTTGACCTTCTCGGGATCCACGGGAGGACTCGGAGGCACAAACAACCCCACGGAGCCGTGGGAGCACTGCTGGCTGAGGTTCACCACCCGGCAGCCTCTCACTGCCCTGAGGGGCACCCCGAAGCTCATCTTCATTCTGGAGAGAGAGGAACCTCGCGTGAAAAACCAGCTGACTGATCGGTTGGTTTAGGTATAATTGATATATTAGCTTCAGGTGTACAGCAATGACTCAGTATTTGGATATATCACGAAATGATCAACACAATAAATTTAGTTACATCTGTCACCAGTTATAAAAATGTTATTCTTGCCGAAACCGGTTTGGCTCAGTGGTAGAGCATCGGTCTGCGGACTGAAAGGTCCCAGGTTCGATTCCGGTCAAGGGCATGTACATTGGTTGCGGGCACATCCCCGGTAGGGGGTGTGCAAGAGGCAGTTAGTCGATGTTTCTCTCTCATGGATGTTTCTAGCTCTCTATCTCTCTCCCTTCCTCTCTGTAAAATATCAATAAAATATATATATATTTTAAAAATGTTATTCTTGTGACGAGGAATTTTAACATCTACTCTCTTTTTTTTTTTAATATATTTTATTGATTTTGTACAGAGAGGAAGGGAGAGAGATAGAGAGTTAGAAACATTGATGAGAGAGAGTCATTGGTCAGCTGCCTCTTGCACACCCCCTACTGGGGATATGCCCGCAACCAAGGTACATGCCCTTGACCGGAATCGAACCCGGGACCTTTCAGTCCCCATTGAGCCAAACCGGTCCCGGCTAACATCTACTCTCTTAGCAACTTTCAAATATGCACTACAGTATTCACCAGGCACTTATTTCATAACGGGAGTTTTATACCTTTTGACCACCTTTACCCATTTCTCCTCCACCCCCACCCCAGCCTTTGGCCCCCACCAATCTGTTCTTTGTATCTGTGAATGCCAGGGGGAGGGGATGGCTTGCTTGTTTTTTATAAGTTCTTTTTGTTGCTGTTTGTTTTTCAGGCTTTTAAAATGTTTTTAAAAAACAAAGGTAACCGTCAGTTGATGAGCAGATAAACAAAATGTGGTCTGTCCACAGAGTGGAGTATCATTCAGCTATAACAATGAATGAAGCCGGCAGGAGTGGGCCTGGGAAAGGGAGGTGAGAGCTAAAACTGGCAGAGCGGGGTGCACGGTGGTAGCTGACTTAGGAGGCCACGGTGACAATGGAGAGGAAGAGAAGGGTCCCAGAAACACTTAGGAAAGGGCCCCAGTGTCTTGTGGTTGGTTGGATGTGGGGTTAAGGAGAGGGAGGAGCAGATGAGTTAGGGTACCAAGCCTGAGCGGCTGGATGCCGCTAGAAATACTTTCCACTGGAAAGGTACAGCCCCCTTCCCTCCACTCACCCTAGCAGGGGTCCTCAAACTTTTTAAAGTGGGGGCCAGATCACGGTCCCTCAGAGAGCTGGAGGGCCGGACTATATGAACTACTAATTCCTACTGTAACACCTAGGCTGCGCTCACTGCCCAAAAAACCTGGCGGGCCGGATCAGACTCCTCTGCGGGCCGCATGTGGCCCGAGGGCCGTAGTTTGAAGACCCCTGCCCTAGAGTGTAGTTATAATCTTACTTTGAAACCTAAATCAATCATGTGTAAAGTGTGGGAGGGTGCGAGCCAGCTCAGGATCTGATGACTCAGGGATGTACTGCACACGGGGCTCCAGGCTCACAGAGAAAACTGGCCCTTTCCCCATTCCCCTTCAGCGAAAGGTACAGTCATCCCTCCTGGCCCATCTCACGCTGCCCACGGCCTCGTTACTGGCCAGCAGACACCTGAATATGTAACACCCGGGATCTCACAAGTGCACACTGATTCCAGCACCCCTCCTGGATCCCATGAAGTCCACCCGAAGCAACAAGCCTACCTTTTTATTATGTTTTTAATCATCTCTTTTGGTCGAGAAGTCCTAATGCCTTCCACAAACAAAGCCGTCTTCACCCGGGGTCGTTTCACAGCCCGAGCCAATCTCACCTCCCTGCCCTGCGGTGCTGCAGCCATCAGGTGAAAATTAACTTAAAGAGGCTTTCTTCATTTAAGGGAACTGCATATTTTGGTGTGTTTTTCTTTTTTTAAAAAGGGGGGGCTGTAAAAACATAGCCCATTTAAAAAAGGAGGGAGGATAGAGTAAAAATTGGTAAAGCAGTATCATTTAAGGCTCTATTGTGAACCTCCCAGGAACACCAGCTGGTCAGACATGAATTCCTTATAAACTTCAAGAGGTTAAGTGGCTTACCTGAAAATCCTTTAAATCCCATAATGCCTCATTGCTATTCCATCTACGACTGCATCTGCAGATGTCTCCCTCAGACGAATATACTTATATGTTAGTTAATACCATCCCTTGGGGAACTTTGTGTTCCATAACCCTACATCCCATTTTCTAAATTAGAATTATCTTATTTCATTATTATTATGTTTTAATCCTCAGGTGAGGATATGTTTTTTCCCCATCAATTTTTCGAGCAAGGGAGAGGGAGAGAGAGCAACATCGATGTGAGAGAGAACAATGATTGGTGGCCTCCATACAGCCTTAAGGGGATCAAACTCACAACAGAGGTGTGTGCCCCGGCTGAGAACTGAACCTGCAACCAGAACTACCTTATTTCCTCACGCGCTAAGGAAGCACATTTGAGTTCTAGTGTGCCAGGTGTTAGTAAAGTTGTCTGCTCAGATTTTTTATTCTACTGATATAATTAAGCACACGCACACCTCTTGATTTTCGTTTTCCCCATGTCATTTTAGTCACTCTCAACTGCAAACAGCTACTTGCCTACAGCAACAGTGGTGAAACCCGGCAAGTCGTCATACCCCTGTGTCCGCGTCTCTAGCTGCAAACACACGGCGTTGGCATTGTTTGGTAGAATACAGAAATCCCCTCGTCACATGCGCCCCACATGCGAACGTTATTTTATGTTTGGATTTCCAGATTGGATTCGGGACTCCGATTTCTCCTTGGCATTCCACGTGAACAGCTACACAAATGGAGTCCTAACGCCCGAGACCACGGGCTGGGGGAGCCCCGCCGGAAACACGCCCCGTTGGGACGGATGCCCTCTGCCAGGTCCCCCGGGGGCACGGAGGGGACACGCCGTCCCTTTAAGAAACCGCGGCCTCCGGAACCTCGCAGCCCGCCGGAGCGCACTCACCTTCACAGCTCAAGGGACTGACACTTCACGTCCGACGGCGGGCGGACTGGCTACATTGCATCTTGGGTAATGTAGTTTGCGAAGCTTAAGTAATGCGGACACTACAAGTCCCACAATCCTCTAGGTTTCACAGTCGCTGTAACCAGGTCGTCCAGCTGCGCCCCCTGAGGGCTCCTCGTGGTCAGAAGTTTTGAACCTTCCTCCTGGATGTGCTGCTCTCACCTAAGCGACACCATGTATTGTCCTCCCTGAGAAGTATTCAGAGCGTTACACCAACCTCATATATATATATATATGATCTGCCCACTGGCCAAAATATATATAATTTGTTTTGTTTTTTATATATATTTTATTGATTTTTACAGAGAGGAAGGGAGAGGGATAGAGAACTATTGTAGAAACATCAACCAGCTGCCTCTTGCACACCCCCTACTGGGGTTGTGCCTGCAACCAATGTACATGCCCTTGATCGGAATTGAACCCGGGACCGTTCAGTCCGCCGGCTGATGCTGTATCCATTGAGCCAAACCGGTTTTGGCACACCAGCCTCTTTAAAGTGCAAAATCATACATCTAAACAGCCCTTAGAAATTCATCCTCTCTCTTTTTTTGTTTATCCTCACCCGAGGATATTTTTTTTTCCATTGACCTTTATTTTTATTTATTTTGAAATATATCTGTATTGATTTCAGAGAAGAATGGAGAGGGAGAGAGAAATATCAATGATGAGGAGAATCATTGAGAGGCTGCCTCCTGCACGCCCTCCACTGGGGATGGAGCCCGCAACCCTGGCATGTGCCCTTTACTGGAATCAAACCCGGGACCCTTCCACTCACTGACAGGGTCAAGTTCCCACCTTGCAGTGAGTGGTCAAGTACATTCACAAGTATCTGAAAATTTGAAGTTTTTACATACTCATGAACAACTAGAGCCAACTCTCATATACAGGGACGAATGTGTTTACCCACTTGGCTTCTCCAATTTTATCTCCCATCTTGTGCGTTACCAACACAAAGCCTGGTTTGCAATCCGTGGAAACACCTGGGGCATTAAATCTATTTTCAAACTTCCCACTTGTTTCAAATGTGTGACCTATGAGAACCTCTGCTCTACAGCATCACCTAAATAAGACACCAATCATCTGTAAGTGTTTGGGACATAAGTAAAGAGCAGTTAGCAGGGACCTTGAAGACCACTGTGGAACCACTTCCCCCGTTTAAGATGATCTGAAGCCCCGAGGAAGAGGATGGAGCCGGAGTGAGGGTATGAGTCCTGGTCCTCCCCCTGAACGTGCGGAGGTAAATACTGGAAAGGTAACGAGGGCAGGGCCTCCAGCAGCTGCTGGGCCAGGTCACTCAGCTGGAGAACCACCTGACATCCACAGCCTTTTGCCTCCCGTAACCTGCCCACCGGCCAACAGGAAGGACCAAAATGCAGACTGGAACTTTCACCAAGTCAAAATGGTTGTAAGCCAGAACATTTTCTGCATGCATGAGTATTTGATCAAAACCATGGAAATGCCCTCAAAGTGACATTCCTCCCACCCCAGCCCAATTTTATGATGGAATATTTCAAACCCATGTTATTTCTTCAGTTCTCCAAGCAGGGTGAGCATTATCAATAGAGACTGGCTAGGATTGTACAGCTATTGTGCTTTCAGACCCCACAAAATCTAATGTTCTGGGGAGAAGTTAACTGAATTTTCCATTTTCTCCTAGTGCTGGAAAGTTCTCTGTGGAGGATGAAGTCATCCAAGACAGCTGGTGAAACACCATTCCCATGATAGCTACTGACAGGAGGACATGAGCCACCCAATCAAGACATTCTCAAGGGCTAAGTCCTTTTTATTTCTCTTTTTTTTAAAGATTAATTTTATTTTTTATTATTTGTTTTAGAGAGAGGAAGGGAGGGCAGAGAGAGAGAAACAGATCAGCTGCCTCCTGCATGCACCTGATTGAACCAGCAACCTGGGCATGTGCCCCAATCAGGAATCAAACTGGCAACCTTTCAGTGCATGAGACAACACTCAACCTACTGAGCCACACCTGCCAGGGCTCCTTCTATTTCTCACAACTCCACCACACCAGAAATGAATGACTAAGTCATGGATTATATCAAAGCAAATTAATCTAAATTAATCAGATTGTTGGTGTGTTTTTTTGCTGGTTTTTCTTTCTTTTTTAAAATATATTTTATTGATTTTTTACAGAGAGGAAGGGAGAGGGATAGAGAGTTAGAAAAACCAATGAGAGAGAAACATCAATCAGCTGCCTCCTGCACACTCTCTACTGGGGATGTGCCCACAACCAAGGTACATGCCCTTGACCGGAATTGAACCTGAGACCTTTCAGTCCCTGCGCCAACGCTCCATCCACTGAGTCAAACTGGCTAGGGCTCTGCTGATTTTTCTTACCCCGGCATTTATAGCTGGGTGGAAAAAAAATTACACATCAGCATCATACAGGCCTTTTAAAGATGTTCATTTTTGCATCCACATGCCAACTACATGAATATTCACTGAACAATAATTTAAATGTTTCATGTTTGAAAATTTTAAATAATAAAACAGAAGATTTCTTTCTCAGAGACTGCTATTTGCATCTTAACGAATAGCAAAAACCAGAAGTATTTTGGAGAATATAGCTCACATCCGGGTGGCAGTTTCTGCCAGCTTTCCACTTGCAGAGGGAGCACAGCAATGAGAGTGACCGTCACTTCCAACTTCATGAGCTGTGAACATTGCTGTGGAAATAGCTTCTCTTTCAGCCTCTCTCTGCTAAATTAAGATCTCCACAGAAGATTCTTTTATATTCAACATATAAGTAGTATATGATCCAGAAATTCCACTCCTAGGTATATACACAAAAATTGAAAACAAGGACTCAGACTGATACTTCTATGCCCGTGTTCCTAGGAGCAGTATTTACAAGAGCCAAAAGGTCGGTTGAGCCATCCTCCCATGCACTGAAAGGTCTCGGATCAATTCCCGGTCAGGACACATGCCCAGGTTGTGGGCTTAATCTCCAGTGGGGGGCATGTAGGAGGCAGCCGGTTGACTCTCTTACATATCAATTTTTCATTCTTTCTCAATCAATAAAAACATTTTTTAAAATTTTTTTAAGTCTTTATTGTTGAAAGTATTACATAAGTCCCCCATTTCCCTCCCATTGACCCTTGTAGCTCACCCCTATCCCCCACCCCAGGCCTTCACCACCCTATCATCTGTGTCCAGGGGGTATGCATATATGCATACAAGTTCTTTGGTTGATTTCTTCCCACCCACCTACCACCCCACCTTCCCAAAAATAAAAACATTATTATTATTATTATTTTTAAGGTAAAAACAGCCCTAGCTGGCTTGGTTCAGTGTATAAAGCATCTGCCTGCAGACTGAAGGGTCCCAGGTTTGATTCTAGTCAACAGCACATGCCCGGGTTGTGGACTTAAATCTCCAGTAGAGGGCGTGCAGGAGGCAGCTGATCAGTGATTCTCTCTCATTGATGTTTCTCCCTCTCCCTTCCTCTCTGAAATCAAAATAATTACATTAAAAAAGATAGAAGCAATGCATGCCCATTGTAGAATGAATAGATAACAAAATAACTCCATACAACAGAGTAGCAGTCATAAAATGAAACTGAAATATAGCACAGCATGGATGGACATTAAAAACATAAAACAAGCCAGACACAAAAGGTCAAATATTGGGTGATTCTGCTAACGTGAGGTACTTAGAATAATCAAATTCATCGAGACAGGGAGTAGAATAGAGGTTGCCAGGCTGTGGGGGGCGGAACATGGAAAGTTAGTGTTTAATGGGTACAGAGTTTCAGTTTGGAAGGATGGAAAAGTTCTGGAGATACAGAGCAGCAATGGTTCCAATCCATGTAAAATGTACTTGTTGCTACTGGCAAGCTTTGTTACGCATATTTTACCATAATGAAAACATTTTATTTTGGAGAGGACAGCTACCCTGTGAATTGGGAATCAAGTGAACAGTACCCTGACACTGAGCCCGTTTCTCATCCGCCCCAATTCCTTGTCTGCATTAAACTACGAGCATGTTCCCTCCCATAATGCTTTGCTTCATCCTCCACCAAAATCTGGTGAAACGAAATAAAGCAAGAGAGTCTTCAAAAACAGCTTATGCATTTTCGAGAGATCCTGAGTTGGCTGTACAATTTTCAGCCAAACATTAATTGAAAGTTTTCCCACGAGCTTCAAACTCGCCTTTTTGAATTAGGAACCTTGCTTACTGGGGACGATGAGCAGGCGGGGCTTTCGTCAGCTTTGCGCAGTGGCAGTATCGTAGCCAATGAGGTTTATCCGAGGCGCGATTATTGCTAATTGAAAACTTTTCCCAATACCCCGCCGTGACGACTTGAAATATAGTCGGCACTGGCAATTTTTGACGGTCTCTACGGAGACTGATCTCCTCGGTTAGAAGGAAAGAGCCACTTGGTCGTGCAGTCTGTTAGGATTAGGGGCAGAATTGCCTTTGCTGTTCAGGTCTTCACCTGCGAGAGGCTCGGACCTGCTCTCTCTCGCCCACGCTGCATCTTCTCGTCTTTCCCGCGCGGACACCCGAGATGCAGCTGCCCCGGAAGTGCTCCCCGCGGCCCCTGCCCCCGGCATCTGCGCCCGCCCCCCCGCTACTTGTTGCTTTTCTGCTCACCCTCGCTTTCAAAGCTGCCTTCCCGCCGCTCCTCCCTCGTTCTCCGAATTCAAGTCATTACAATCATCTCTGTGACGCTATGCTGATTTGCATAAAATCCCCCAGCATCCCCAGCGAATGTACGCTCCTTCCCCAGAATCTGGGCGTTTCCACGCGAGATGGTCCAACAACAAGAAACCTCGCGTGCAGACGGGGCCTGAGATACACCCGCCCCACGGGGGACGGCTCAGATCCACGGCCTCGCCGGCAGGCGCTCACCGTCGGCGAAAAGGCCGTTCCCGTCCGCCAGGGAGTGTGGCTCGCCGCCATGGCGTCAGCTTTGCGCAGTGGCAGTATCGTAGCCAATGAGGTGTATCCGAGGCGCGATTATTGCTAATTGAAAACTTTTCCCAATACCCCGCCGTGACGACTTGAAATATAGTCGGCACTGGCAATTTTTGACGGTCTCTACGGAGACTGGATCTTTCTGGTTTCAAAGAGTATGCGAATCTGCCCTTTTCCAGCTGTTTGTAACTTAAGCTTTTCCTGTCTCCTTTTCCTTTGCCCTGTCTTGTTGTGTGATGGTATGTGGGGGTTGCGGCCTCCCCGAACCTGGCTGGCATTGCATCCCCGAGACTCGCACCGCCAGGGCGTGTGCGCTTGGTTGTGGCAGCCTCACCTACACACCCACACTCAGCCAACGACTGTGTCCACCTCCCTTCCATCCCTACTGTGCGGTAGGCGACCCCCTTCAGAGGGGTCACAGATTCGCGGACTTGGAAGGGAAGTAAAGTATCGCATCTAAAAGTATTGCCGATCTAAGAAAAAAAAAAAAGGTTGCCCTAGCTGGGTTGTTCAGCGGTTAGAGCGTCGGCCAGTAGACAGAAGGGTGGCGGGTTCCATTCTGGGGCGCGTACCTCGGTGGCGGGGTCCTTTCCCGGCCCGGTTGGGGCGCTTGCAAGAGAAAACCAATTGATGTGTCTCTCTCACATCCATGTTTCTCTCTGTCTCTCCCACTCCATTCCATTCTCTCTAAAAAAAAAAATCAACGGGAAAAATATCCTCCGGCGAGGATTAGCAACAACAAAAAAGGTAGATCATTTTGATTCATTCACACCAGATGGCTACTGTCGTTTTAAAAATTTGACAATCTCAGTGCCCCTGTATAATCAGGTATTGCTTTTTTTTTTTTTTTTTAATATATTTTATTGATTTTGTACAGAGAGAAAGGGAGAGAGAGAGAGAGAGAGAGAGAGAAACATCGATGAGAGAGAGCCATCGATTAGCTGCCTCTTGCACACCCCCTACTGGGGATATGCCCGAAACCAAGGTACATGCCCTTGACCGGAATCGAACCTGGGTCCCTTCAGTCCCCAAGCCAAACTGGTTTCGGCGGGTATTGCATTTTTAAAAGTTCTTGAGGCCATACCTGTGCCATGGCACACCAGCCGAAAATTGGTGTTTTATCATCTAAACAAGTCCCCTTGATTCTTTCCTTATTGAGTTTTTGAAGAGTCCAAAGCAGTTACCTTGCAGAATGTCCCACATTCTGGCTTCACCTGATTATGTCCCCCTGTGGCCTTAACATGTCCCTCTGTCTGCTGTACTTCTTGTCAAGTGGAAGTTAGACCTCAAAGCTAGATTCAAGAGCTCCACAGAGGCTCTTTGTGAACTTGTATCTTCCACTGTCAGTGATGCTGAGTGTGAGCACCTGGTTAGGCAGTAACTGCTCGCTCTCTCACTTTCTTTACTGTGAAGTGCATTTTGCCTTAGGACTCACATGTGTCAAACACAAGGCCCGCGGGCCAAATCCAGCCCGCCAGGCCTTGCAATGTGGCCCGCACCTCGCTGTCATCACTGCACTCCGCTGTCAGTTTATGACATTGTCAGTTTATGACTGTTCAGTAAACCATTCGGCCCGCGATTTAGGCTGGATTTTAGATTTTGGCCCCTTCTCTGATTGAGTTCGACACCCCTACCTTAGGTAATCAGTTATCTGTGAATGAATGAAACTTGCTGAAACCGGTTTGGCTCAGTGGTCTGCGGACTGAAAGGTCTCAGGTTCGATTCCGGTCAAGGGCATGTACGTTGGTTGCGGACACATCCCTGGTAGGGGGTGTGCAAGAGGCAGCTGGTCGATGTTTCTCTCTCATCGATGTTTCTAGCTCTCTATCTCTCTCCCTTCCTCGCTGTAAAAAAATCAATAAAATATATTTTAAAAAAAGAAAAAAAGAAACTTAATACCATTAGAACCCATTTGAGACTAAAAGCCCTTCTCTTTTCACACCCACTGCCCTGCACCACTTCCTGACCAGGCGCCAAGATGAGTGAGATAAATCAACATCCGTTCTTCTGTGGAACGCAGGGTAGGTTTCCTGGGATCAGGGCCTGTGTCCCCCCCCAACAAGCCAGGGTGTCAGAACCGAACAAATGTGATGGACAGAGGGGTCCGTGATCACTGCTCCAAGGGGCGTCCTGGAGACTTACATGGATTATGGGACCTGTAAGAGTTGTCAGTAGGTGCCATCCAGAGTCTGACGTTTCAAGGAGCTATAAATACCCTTGACGGTATACTCTGATAATGCACGCCAACCCTTTCTTTCCACTCCCGCTGCTAATCTGGGTGTCAAAACAGGCCTGAGAACATAGAAGGTGGGTCCTTCTTCCCATGGCAGCTTTTGTAAGGATCCAAAAGTGAGTTGGGCCCGGCCGGCATGGCTCAGTGGTTGAACGTTGACCTAGAAACCAGGAGGTCACAGTTCGATTCTCAGGGCACATGCCTGGAGTTACACAGCTCCAATTCCAATAGGGGGCATGCAGGAGGCAGCCAGTCAATGGTTCTCTCTCATCATTGATGTTTCTATCTCTCTCTTCCTCTCCCTCCCCCTCTGAAATCAATATATATATATATATATATATATATATATATATATATATATATATATATATATTTAAAAATAAGTCAGTTGGTTGAGCTTCCTCCCATGCACAAAAACATCGCCAGTTTGATTCCCAATCAGGGCCCATACCCGGGTTGTGAGTATGATCCCCAGTAGGAGGTGGGCAAGAGGCAGACAATTGGTGATTCTCTCTCATCATTTAAAAACTGTGTTTATTGCCAAAACCGGTTTAGCTCAGTGGATAGAGTGTTGGTCTGGGGACTGAAAGGTCCCAGGTTCGATTCCGGTGAAGGGCATGTACCCTGGTTGCGGGCACATCCCCAGTAGGGAGTGTGCAAGAGGCAGCCGATCGATGATTCTCTCTCATCGATGTTTCTATTATAACTCTCTATCCCTCTCTCTTCCTCTCCATAAAAAATCAATAAAATATATATTTTTTAAAATGTGTTTATTGATTTGAAAGAGAGAGAGAGGAAGGCAGAGGAAGAAAGAAACATTGATATGAGGGTAACATTGATCAGCTGCCTCCCAACCAGGGATTAGACCGGAAACCTGGGTTTGTGCCCTGACCGGGAATCGAGCCGGTGACCTTTCGGTGCATGGGACGGTGCACACCGGCCAGGGCCGCAGAAATTTCCCCGTGACTGAGAGCTGTGAGCCAGCTCTCTTCTGAGACGGACACCGAGGGCCTCGGGCATGGAATACGTTTAACCCGGAGAAGCCGGTGAGCTTGCAGACATTCCGCTGTCCTGTGCACACTGGGAGGCTGTTTGGGGCTGGTGGACCCTTTCCCTGCTGACATAGTCCTTGGGGTCCCCCTTTTCCATTCCCTGGAGCCAGTGGGTTCAGGCCGGCTCGGGAGCTGTGGGAAGGTTGGGTGGGGTCCGTTCCATCAGGGGCTGATGTTTCCAAGGATATTTGCTTACATGGAGGAAGGGGAGCGGGTCAGGATTTCAGAACAAACAAGTGTTAGAACCGGATATGGGTCCCCTTCCCCCCCTCCCCCGGGAGGATCCTGTGAAAACTGCAGAGCGCATCCACACACACACACACACACACACACACACACACACAGCAAACATTCTCCAGATGCCCTCCCATGTGGCTTTCGGGGCAAAACATTGATGGCTACAGTGGGCACCTCTTTCTTTTTACTTATTTTTAAAGTATATTTTTATTTATTTCAGAGAAGAAGGGAGAGGGAGAGGGAGATAAAAACACCAATGATGAGAGAGAATCTTGGATCAACTGCCTCTTGCACGCCCCAAACTGGGGATCCAGCCTGCAGCCCAGGCATGAGCCCTGACCTGGAATTGAACCGTGACCTCCTGGTTCATGGGTTGACACTCGACCACTAGAACCACATCAGCCGGGCTCAGCATACATCTCTCCGCTCACTAACCCAACGCTTCCTTCTGGCGTGCCCGTCCCACAGCCTCCAATTCTCCGAAAACCGGCTCCGTGTTCCCGCTCTGCCAGGAAACCTTTCCAGGCCCGGTTTGAATCACTCTCTGCAGCTGATTCATGTCAGTGTCTGAGGTGTCATTTTTACATCCCGGTTGTGTTTTATTTTGAAATATTAACCCATTCTAGGAGTAGATAAGGTTCAAAATTCAGAAGATGCCAAAGGGTATTTGGGGAAATCTTCCCATTCCTGATCCCCAGCTACCCATTCTCCCACCCGCCCCACCCCTCCCCTTGCCAGATGACACAGAGTGTATTTGTTCTTCCAGAGATGCTCCGCCATGTGTAAGCATTTCAAACTGTTTCCCGTTTTTCTCCGCAAAGATACACGTTACACACACTGTTCCGTTTTATTTTTCTTAGAACTGTTTTATGTCAACCACTGCGCCACGCGGGATGGGCTCGGGGGTAATTCTTTGTGGGGGTCACCCTAAGGCCGTTTCCGGCGAACTGCGGCTCTCGAGCCACATGCGGTTCTTTGGCCCCTTGAGTGTGGCTCTTCCACAAAACACCACGGCCTGGGCGAGTCTAATTTGAAGAAGTAGTGTTAGAAGAAGTTTAAGTTTAAAAAATTTGGCTCCCCAAAGAAATTTTAATCGTTGTGCTGTTGATATTTGGCTCTGTTGGCTAATGAGTTTGCCGACCACCGCCCTGAGGTATCATGTGGGAGTCCGTGTGCAGGAAATGTCAGTATATATTTATCTAATCACAGTTGTTATGGAGTGCTGTGTGGGCACCCAGCGAAAGGACTGACAGCAGCGCACTCAACCTCTGACAGCACTTCCGCTTCTAGGAATTGATCTTCAGGAAATAATGAAGGCTGTGCCCCAAGATTTAACTACCACGCTGTTCTTATCAGCATTGCTGGTTACTGTGAAACCTTGGAAATAACGAAATGTAACCAGGGAACTGGTAACTACTGGAACATTAATACGATGAAACCCTATTTTGCCCCCCAAAATCATGTTTTAGGAAAATACTGAATGCCATGAAAAGTAGCTTACGGGATAGTGTTAAGTGAAAAAGAACAGTTTTCAAATAGATCCAGAGACAAATGGCAGGGGAAGTGGGGGTGGTTACAGAGCAACCCAAGGACTTGTATGCCTGCATATTAGCATAACCAGTGGACATAGACACTGGGGCGGTGGGGGCTTGCCCGGGGTGGGAATGGCTGGGCGGGGAAAGGGGGAGAGGTCAATTGGGGGAAAAAGGAGACATATGTAAAACTTTAGACAATAAAAAAAGAGAAAAATAACAGTTTTCAAAGCAGTGTACATAAATATAAAAATGCACATTTAAACATTTTGTATATGTGATATCGATACTTATATGTGTGTGTATGTGTGTAACACCATGGTCTAGAAGACTGTACAACTGGGCATTCAGGTTTTTGGATTGTGGACTTTTATCTCTGAGTTTATCTTCTCTTTTCCCCCTTTCTAATTATCTTTCTACAAGGACCAATTGTTGCTTTTGTAAAGAACATTTCTACACCTATATTCTAAGCTCTGGGATTTATTACTCTAAATAATTTTTTTCTTTTCTTTTCTTAATCCCCTCTTTCTTCCCAGCATCAATTAGTGCAGCCCTAACCTTAATTCATTAGGTAGTACTTAATAAATGTGATTCACATAGCATATTTTTATTGAGCAGCTGCTATGTGCTGTGTCCTATGCCAGGCACTGGGGTAGAACAGTGAATAAGACAGATACGGCCTTTGCCTTTCTGAAGTCTAAAGTCTAGTAGAAGAATGCCCTAGCTGGTTTGGCTCAGTGGATAGACCATCGGCCTCTGGTGTTTAATTCCAGTCAAGGGCACATGCCCAGGTTTTGGGCTCGA
This sequence comes from Pipistrellus hanaki, assembly GCF_964339955.1. Taxonomy (NCBI): domain Eukaryota; kingdom Metazoa; phylum Chordata; class Mammalia; order Chiroptera; family Vespertilionidae; genus Pipistrellus; species Pipistrellus hanaki. The sequence continues at coordinate 22,090,079 of NC_140521.1, read as the reverse complement.
TCCCCAGTAGGAGGCCTGTAGGAGGCAGCCAATCAATGATTCTCATAATTAATGTTTCTATCTCTCCCTCTCCCTTCCTCTCTGAAAAAAAAAAAAATCATATATATATGTATATATATATATATATATATATATATATATATACACACACACACACATACACACACACACATATATATAATAAAGTCTAGTAGAAGATGAAAAGGGGCAAACAAGTGCATAAGAACTATTTAATTGTCATTATGACAAGTGCAGCAGGTTGCTAAGTAAAGATCTTAATAACAGGAACCCTGATATAGCCTAGCACCGTGGTCTGCAAACTGGCTCTTGAGCCACATGTGGCTCTTTGGCCCCTTGAGTGTGGCTCTTCCACAAAATACCACAGCTTGGGCGAGTCTGTTTTGAAGAAGTGACATTAGAAGTTTAAGTTTAAAAAATTTGGCTCTCGCCGAAACCAGTTTGGCTCAGTGGTAGAGCATCGGTCTGTGGACTGAAAGATCCCGGGTTCAATACCGGTCAAGGGCATGTACGTTGGTTGCGGGCACATGTGCAGGAGGCAGCTGGTTGATGTTTCTCTCTCATCGACGTTTCTAGCTCTCTGTCTCTCTCCCTCTCTGTAAAAAATCAATAAAATATATTTTAAAAAATGTGGCTCTCAAAAGAAATTTCAACCATTGTACTGTTGATATTTGGCTTTGTTGACTTATGAGTTTGCCGACTACTGGCTTAGCAGGTTTGGAAATGATTTTCTGAGGAAATAGCTTTTAGGTTGAAATCCCCTAAAACAATGATGCCAGATAATATTTAAAACTGTCCGGTGTGGTAACCACTAGCCACATGTGGCTACTTCGCACTTGGAATGTGGCTAGTCAAACTGAAAAGTGCTATAAGTGTCCAACACACACCGAATTTCAAAGACCTGGTACAAAAAAAAAAAGTGAGTGTCCTCATTGATTTTTAAAAAAATATTGGTTAAAAGTAGAAATGATACCATTTAGGATATATTGAATTAGATAAAATACATGAACATTAATCTTTTATGTTTCTTTTCCCCTTTTTAAAATGTGGCTACCACAGCCCAAGCCGGAGTGTCGGCCTATGGACTGAAGGGTCCCTGGTTCAATTTCGGTCAAGGGCACATGCCTGAGTGGCAGGCCTGATTCCCAGTGTGGAGCCTGCAGGAGGCAGCTGATCAATGATTCTCTTTCCTCATTGATGTTTCTATCTCTTTCTCCCTATACCATCCTCTCTGAAATCAATAAAAATATATTTAAAAAAATAAATGTGGCTATTACATATGTAATTTTCGTTTTGTTTCCAGTGAATAGCAATAAGTCAAGAATGCTTATTAGTGACAAGGATTATCCTAAGTCCTAAATGCATAGCATCTCCTTTACTGCTATGTGAGAAGTGGCTTTTATTAATCTTTTTTCTATAGAGGAGGAAACTAATGCATAGAGAGTAACCAGCCTGAAATTTACCACCAAGGGACATAGTTGGGACGTGAGGGAGAGAGAGATAGAAACATCAATGATGAGAGCGACTCATTTATCAGCTGCCTCCTGCACGCTCCCTACTGGGGATCAAGCCATATGCCCTTGACCAAATCGAACCCGGGACCCTTCAGTCTGCAGGCCGACCCTCTCTCCACTGAGCTAAGGTGGCTAGGGCTGGGCTCTTGACTTTTAATATAAGAGGATGTGGAGCTCCAGAGGTGAACCTCTTGGTTCTGCCTTCCAAAAAGAGCTTGTTATCCAGCTGGGCGAATGGCAGTTTCCAGACACAGACCACCTGCTCTGGCACCCCAGCCCGCGGTGGACATGGGGGAAGTGGGGCCTGGACACTGCACGATGGGGACTCCTCTCATGACAGTTTTCTGGAGCTTCCGGTTGCGTTGGCCTGGCTTTATCAGATCTGAGTCTCTCTTTACCCCGTCCTGCTGCTTCCCCTTTCCCGTTCACAGGCAACTCTCTCAGCATCTGCTTCCTGGAGGGCTGGCCTGACACAGAGGGTCTTGGGGGCTGGATTCCTGGGGGAAGAAGAGCTGGAAGTTGTGTTTGCAGAATATATATATATATATATATATATATATATATATATATGTATAATTTTTTAAATCCTCACCTGAGGGTATTTTCCCAGTGATTTTCAGAGGGTGGGAAGGAGAGGGAAAGACAGAGAGAGACATAATGTGAGAGAAACACATGGATTGGTTGCCTCCTGCATGAGCCTTGACTAGGGCTTGGGCTGGGGAGGAGCCTGCAACTGAGGTATGTGCCCTTGACCGGAATGGAACCCTGGACCCTTCAGTCTGCAAGGCTGATGCTCTATCCACTGAGCCAAACTGGCTAGGGCTGCAGAGTATCCTATCTAATAAAAGAGTAATATGCAGATTGACCACCATTCCAACACACAAGATGGCTGCCCCCATGTGGTCAAAGATCCTGCCCCCATGTGGACACAAGATGGCCACCACAAGACGGCCAGCAGGGGAGGGCAGTTGGGAGGCACCAGGCCTGCAAAGAAGGGCAGTTGGAGGTGATCAACCCTGCAGGGGAGGGCAGTTAGGGGTGATCAGGCCGGCAGAGGAGGGAAGTTGGGGCAAACAGGCTGGCAGGGGAGCAGTTAGACATTAATCAGGCTGGCATGGGAGTGGTTAGGGGGTGATCGGGCTGGGAGGCAGAAGCGGTTTGGGGCAATCAGGAAGGCAGGCAGGCAAGCAGTTGGGAGCCAGTAGTCCTGGATTCCAATTGCCTGGGCAGTTGGACATCCCTCGAGGGGTCCCAGATTGGAGAGGATGCAGGCTGGGCGGAGGGACACCTGCCCCCCTACCCTCATGCACGAATTTCGTGCACCAGGCCTCTAGTCTCTATATATAAAACTCTAGCATGCAAATAGATCAAATGGCGGAACAACTGAACAACTGGTTGCTATGATGTGTTGACCACCAGGGGGTGTGTGCAGTGGGATGGTGGAGCAGGTGAGCAGGGGCGCCAGACCAAGGCAGGATGCCAGTCACCCTCATTGGGGCGAACCTCTGGTGGTTACTGAAAATTTTTTGCTGCCTGCACTGTGGTCCCACCTGGTGCAGCAGCAGTTGCCAGCCCCGATCGCCCCTGAGGGCTTCTCCACCTCCCCCTGCTCTGAGGGGTGATCGGGGCTGGCAGCTTCGGTTCGCACCCACTGATGGCGCCGACCCCGCTTGCACCCACTGGTGGTGCAAGCCCCAATTGCTCAGTGCCAAAATGTGGGGAAGGGCTGGTAGTAATAATTACCTTTATGAGAATTAATTTAGATAATAGCCATGTAGTATCTGTCACTTAGTAAATGGTTGTTATTATTACTTGATTTCTGAGTCTGTGGGAGAGAGCCCTCTGTGGTGGCAGTGGGGTGTTCCAGACACTGTGCCTGGCCCTGGGTGTAACCTCTTTGTAGTTTTTCTTTTCGTGTCTAAGGTGGGGTCCCTCCTGCTCCATGCAGATTCAGAAGTCTCCCTCTGGGAGAGGGGACATGTGGGAGACTGAGATACAGAACCTGGGAGGTACTGAGTCTGCCCCACAGGCTGGGCTTCCGGTTACATGTCAGGGGCCCAGAGGGCGGCCCCAGGAAGGGTCCTCCGAAGGCCCCGCTCCCTTGCCTGGTGCGGGTTTAGGGCTCCCTGTGAGGGGACCTACGGGGAGAAAGACAGACCAACCTGACTCTCCCGGACAGGCATGCGATGAGTGTCTGGTGGACGGACAGACACAGATCAGACTGAGATAGCAAGACAGGCAAGGGGCATGTGACTTGGAGACAGACAGAAAGACGGACAGGAGGGCCCGAAGGCCTGGGCGCCACCCACCTGCCGCCTGGGCCGCGAGGGGGCGCCGCCGCCCCGCCCAGCGCCGCCCACCATCCGGCGAGGCGCGCGCCGCGGTCCCGGAGTGGGCGGGACCGGGATGCTCGGGGCGGGGCCAAAGGGCACGCGGGGCGGGGCTGGCGCTCGCGGGGGCGGGGCGCGCGTGTCCGCGGGGACGGTCGGGCGCGGGCGCGCGCGGCGGCGGCGGCGGCGGCGCGTTCCGTTCCGGCCGAGGCTCCGGCGGAAAAGTTGCGGGCGGAGAGCGGCGGCCCCGGACGGCAGCGAGCGGGACGTCCGGCCGGTTCCCGGCGCTCGCGGCCCCACCATGGACGACCTGGGTGAGTGAGCGGGGCCGGGGCGGAGGCGGCGGAGGGCGCGCGGCCCGGGGCGGGCGGGCGCGAGCGAGCGGCGGCCCCGGGATCCCACCCCGGTGGCCGATCCCCGCCGGGTCCCTGCCGGCCGGCGCTCCGCGGGCGGGGATCCCGGGCCGGGCCTGAGCCCCGACCAGGCCGGCCCGCGCCTCGCCGGCCTCACAGCCGCCACCCCCGCCTCGGGGACGACCCCACTCCCGGCCCGGCCCTGGGGGACCCACCCGCACCTCCCGGCCCGGCCCCAGGGACCAGCCTGCGCCTCCGGGACCCGCCCCGACCGACCGCTCCAGGGGCAGGACCCTTCCTGCCCGGGGCAGACCGCCTCCCCAGCGAGGGGACCCCCGGCTCACAGGCCGCTCCCCCACCCCCACCGCCCAGACCCACCGCCCAACTCGGGGCACAGCTGCCGGACCCCACAAGCCGGTCCCTCCGTTCCGGGGCGTGCTCCCCACCCCAGGACCGCTCCCCCTTCAGGGGCAGCCTCTCCGAGCCCAGCCCTTTCATGTCAGACCCCCAAGTTAGAGATGAGCCTCCCCCCACAAAGACAAGTTTCCCGTGCGTCCCACTGACCCCCCCCCTTCAGGTCTGGCCACCCTGTCTCATGGACCGGTCACTCCTGTGGGTCCCAGCCGGCCCCTTTACCGGCATATCAGACACCAGCCTCATCCTAGAAGGGTAAACTGGGGAGACTGAGTCGGCACCCCCCTCCCAGACGCCGGTGAGAGGCCAGGGAAAGGGGGGAAGTGGGCCTCCAGGCATGGCCAGCTTTGAACCTGTCCCGGCTGGCAGGGTCCCGCCGCCTGGCCGCAGACCTGCTGGGAGCCACCCGGGAAAGGAGGACAGGGCGCCGGACAGAGTCGCACTGTTCTCCTGTTAATGGAGCTCCGGCGCTCCTCTCCTCACTCCTGTGAAGCGGGAGAAAGTGTCTCCTGGAAGCAGACACTCGGCCGAGGGGCTGGTGCCAGGGCTCCAGGAATGCCCGGAGTGGGAGCACCCCGGGGTGGGAGGCTGCACGCTCCCTCCCCTTCACGCAGAGGCTGGAGGGCCTCTGAGCCGGGAGGTGCCGAGGGGAAAGTTTCTCTCTGTAGGGGCCTTGTCTTCCCGCTCTGGACTGTGGGTGCCTTGTATGGCCATTGCTGCTTCCTCTGTCCCAGGCTGGGAGGAGCAGATTCATCCCCCCTAAGTGACGGCCCCCAGTGCACAGGGCACCAAGACTGGCTGTGTGCAGGCACGGGACTTCAAGGGCACAGGGAGGAGGACCGGGACCTGACTGCTTCCTGGCAGCTTCCTTTGGGGTCCCCCCCCCCCCCATCCCGGCGCTGGGGATGGTGTCCAGTCCTGCCTGTTGAGCAGCGGGCGCTGGCTGCCAAGCATAGTTCTGCCCTTGGGTCAGACTTGGCACCCATTTTCCCCTCCCACACACTCAAGGTTGGCATGGCCTCCAGGCAGGTATTTTTTTTTTCACATAAAAGTAAGGAAGCTTTAGAGGAGGCTGGGGATACTTTTGTAACCAGGCTTTCCCCGGGACGGGAGCAGTCAGAGTTCTACCTAACGTGCTGATGTGGCTCTGCTTCTGCTCTTCCCCGCTGTTCCGAGGACGGAGTCCGCCTTGGAGAGTTTGCGGTCAAAGTCCGCGGCTCCTGCCTCCTGAGTCCTCCGTGGAGGCCCGACGCGGGGTGGTCTCGGAGAGGAAAGGGTGCCCGGCCAGGTGTAGGGTTCAAACGTGCTGTGCGTGGAGTCCTCCCGGCCTCAGCTGTCCTGTCCTCCCAGCAGCCCTTTGCACAGAGCCCCAGGGCCACTCTGTCACCACCCCCTGCCTTTCTCTAATTGAGGGAACTAAGAGAGGTGGAGCCACTTGCCCAAGGCTGCACAGCCGCTGGAGGGACAGATGGACAGAGCCAGGACTAGGGCCCAGCCCCAGCGCCCAGACCTGCCGCTCTGTCCTCCCGAGGGGGGTGAGCTGTGGGGGAGGGAGGTCGTGGTGGGGTGATGGCTGCCACCTGCAGCTTCTGCTGTCCACCCAGCCCCCAGTCTGGATCCTGGCTGCCCAGCTTCCTTGGCCTGAGCTCCCAGGGGCCGCCCGCCTGGCGGACCAGAGGAGGGGGAGAGTAGGCTGGGCGTGCAGGAGGGGAGAGGAATTTGCCTCTGGGCCCCGGCCGGCAGCTGTCTGGCTGACTGCTCAGCCCTGCCCGTCAGCTGTTTCCTTAGTTAGGGCAGCCGGGGGCCAGGCCTCGCTGTTATTTTCCTCCTGAGCCTGCCCTCAGCTGCGAGCCTCCCGGCCCCCCGAACGGGGAGAGCTTAGGGTCTGCCCTGTGACGAGGCTTAGGGGCAGGGGTCTGGGCTGGGGCTTTGCTTTTGGTCTTAAACTGGGGGACTCGCCCCTCCCCATAGCTGTGGTGACGGACTGGCCATGTGCTCTTTAATAAGTTACCAATTTATCGCTCTCCGGGCAGGAAAACATAAACACAGCTTTCCCTGTGAGCCGCTCGCGGTGCGGTGCGGTGGCTGCCGGTGGCTTTCCTCATTACTGTTTAGAAGACGCTGGTTTGGCCGGGAGTTGCCCTGTTCTCTGGCCGGCGTTTCCTGGACAGAGTTCCCCGGCACGGGGAGCTCGGAGCCTCTGATTGCGCTGCCTGACCTGACTCCTTGCTTTCCCCATGTGGGAGGGAGGGGGTGTGACCACAGTTGCGGTCACTAAGGATCACTCCTGCTCGGTGGAGAAGGCACGGGCTCGGCCTCTGAGGTTCCTCTCCGCCTTTCCGGGCGGGGTGTTATCTGTGCGCGCAGACGTGGAAGCCGAGCTCTGGGGAAGTCCTCTGGGGGAGCGGGATTGGAGCCTGGACTGATCCAGCTCTGGATCTGGTCATTTTATCTTTTTTATTTATTTTCTCAGAGAGGAAGGGAGAGAGAGATAGAGGCATCAATGATGAGAGAGAATCATCGATCGGCTTCCTCCTGTATACCCCCCTACTGGGGATTGACGGGGAATCAAATCTCGACCTCCCGACTCTCAACCACTGAGGGCTGGGCAGTCTGGTCATTTTAACCCCAGTAAGGCCATAGGTGTGATCTGTGACTGACCGGGGCTAGCTGAGTGGCACTAGTTACCTTTAAAAGCTCTGCTGGAGGCCAGCCCCGGGACCTGCCTCTGTGGCAGAGGGCGGGCGGTCCCGCGCAGGCCCCGTGGCTTTGCCTGCCCCTCTCCCGGAGCAGCCAGCTGTTGGCAATGCCCAGTTGCCTCTGGAATCTGGACATGTCTTCCTGCAGCTTCTCAGCAGTCTTGACCCTCTGGAAAACAGTGCCTCATTGTCCTTGGAGGGGTACTGGGGGGGAGGGGGGATTGCCTGGGGCATTTGGGGCTGTGGAGCCTCCCTGTTTCCATGGAAAGTCTGGACGTGGGGCTGGCCTGTCTGTGGTGCCTCTGTGTTGGGCCGGGGTCAGGGCACCCAGCTGCTGGCTGTGCAGAGGCGCCCGGAGCCATGTGCCCGGCCAGGGGGCTCTGAGTCAGCGCCGGGGCTTCTCCTGGGCTGTGTGCGGGGGAGGGGCAGAGCTGGGCTTCTAACCTGGTGTCTGGTTCTGAACAGGTGCCCTTTCTGCTGTGCTCGGGTCTGCTGCCTGGGCAGCCACAGCTCAGTGTGGAGAGGCTGGGGCTTCTGGCGGCCGTAGCCCCCCCACTGCGGGTTTGAGGTCTTCCTTCCAGCTTCCGGCGATGCCCATGCACTGGGGAGGCTGGGTGGACCCCTCGGAGGGGCCGATGGAAGGCCAGAGTCACCGCTGATGGCTGAGCAGCCCTCTGCCTCCTTTATGCATGAGGCGTGTGGCCCTCCAGCTGGAGGCTGTTGAAAGAACTTCTCCCAGCGTCACTCTCACCCCAGCCCTTCCCTGGGCTGTGGCCTCCTTGCCTTCGCTGATGATAACAGACCTCGGCAGGACACTTTACAGCGTCTGCGGAACTCTGACCCTAACGGTTACTGAGCATGTGCCACGTGCGGGCGCTGAGCGGGGCGCCTGGCATACATTGCTTTGTGGCTCCTGAGGGCCACACGAGGTGCAGCTTCCGTTACTGCTGCCACCCACCTTACAGAGGCCACATAGCGCACGGGGTGAGCCCACGGCCACGTTCTGGAACAGCCAGTGCCGGGCTGGGGCTTGAGCGCAGAGTGAGCCGGGAACCAGTCTTTACCCTTCAGTTCACGATCCTGGACCCGATCCTGACTGCCTGTTGGTTGGCTGGCTTTCCATTCTCTGTTCCTCTCCCTCATCCTCCTTTCCTCTTCTCCGGGGCTGCTTCCCCCTCCTTTGTTCTTTCTTAGGGACTCAGGATGGGACGCTGGGCACCTGTAGCAATAGCTCCGCCTCTGTGGGGGCTCCACTTCTCACCTTGCCCAATCCCGTCACCTGTTCCCTTCCAGACAGACCGGGAGCTTATTGCACAGACGTGCGGAGGCCTGGGGCTGCCTCGAGGTCCCTCTCTGTGCCCTCCTCCTGCAGACACGCTCCTGTCCTAGTTCCCGGCCGTCTAGGGAACCTCCATGGGAGGAGGACATTGTTGACACCTTTTCACGTGGAGAACTGAAGATGTCTTGTGGGAGGAAGAGAGAGAAGGAATTAGGAAGCGAGTTTTCCCGGAAATTCTGACAAACAGCTGGTGGAAAGGGGCAGCCAAGGTCATCTCCTCACCTGGGATGGGCCCGGAGCTCCCAGTTCCAGCCACTTGGCCTTTCCAGTTGTGGTCTTGTTGGGAGGCTTGCTGGCCTCAAGCATGTGTCTGCGTCCGGATACGCCTTCCAGCTCCCGGACTGATTGCCCAACCCGCGGGCTCAGGGCGGCCCCTCCAGGGAGGCCCTGGACGGGCCACGGGCAGGCAGCGTGTGTGGTTGGCCAGACTCGGCAGAGCCCTGGTGGCCAATTTTTCCCTTAAAGACGGCCTCTTAATGCTCGTTTCTTGTGTGATTGTGGGATTGTGGTTTTATGGGAGAACGTTGTTATTGTTAGGTGCACACTGAACTGTTCGGGAGTAAGTCATGATGTCTGCAACTTAGTTTTAAAGAATATGGTAACAAAAAGTAGGGGTGTGTGTGTGTGTGTGTGTGTGTGTGTGTGTGGTGTATATGGGAGGTGCACATATTTTTTTATACAAAATGGCAAAATGTTAATAGTTGAATGTAGGTGGAAGGTATATGTGTACTCATTGTAATGTCTTTCACTGCTCTGCATGTTTAGATATTTCCATGGTAAAAAGTTGGAAAAAGCCATAGTGGTCCAGGGGTGCCCCTAAGTGTCTGCCTGTGATTGACGTGAGTGAGCCTGGGCCTCCTGTGATTGCCAGGTGGTGGGAAGAGTGGGTGGGCAGAGAAGGAGCCACGTGGGCCCGGCTGCAGACAGGAGCCCGCAGCCACCGTGACCTGTGCTCAGAAAGCCAGAGGGCTCCAGGGTTGGAGGCAGACTCCGGGCTCCCGTGGTGTGGTGAGCCGGGCCGGGAAGGGGTGAGCCGGACAGGGAAGGGGTGAGCTGGGCCGGGAAGGTTGAGCCGGACAGGGAAGGGGTGAGCCGGACAGGGAAGGGGTGAGCCGGGCCGGGAAGGGGTGAGCCGGGCCGGGAAGGGGTGAGCCGGGCCGGGAAGGGGTGAGCCGGGCCGGGAAGGGTGGCCGGTGGGTTGCAGGAGGAAGCTTTCCGAAGGCAGAGAACCGCCTCTGGGCAGCTGGAGCCGGGGGAGGGGATGAGATGCCATTCAGTCCACGTCATGAGCTCTTATCTGTGGCCCAGGGAGCACCGGGCCTGCGGGCGGCAGGGCCCGGAGCGGCCCAGGCTCTCCTTACGGCTGAAATCGGCCTCCACTTCCCCCTCTGGAGGCTCCCCTCCTGGATCCCCTCTCGGAGGTCCCTCTTGTCTTTTGTGCTGACGCAAAGCCGGCCGTTGGTCTCCCGTCTGAGAAATAGCCGATTCCGACGCCAGTGGCCCCTTGGCCACGGGGTCCCGGCTCAGCAGGGGAGGGCCTCATCGAGGTCTCCGAGCCACACTGTCCGTCCGCGCGCCAGGACGCAGAGGCTGGCCGTGCGGGGTCATGGGATCGTCCTGTGTGACTTCGGAGTGGGTGTCAGGCCTCGCTGCCTGTTGGAAAAGCAGGCTGTGGGTTCCTGGGGGAGGGGTGGTGCCGGGAGGAAGCTTTATGTAATTCTTGGCTGGGACTCAGGTAATTGTTTTAATGAAATGGAATGCAGCTTATTCAGAACTCACTTGGCAGGAGCAGCCATGTTCCGCTCTGTTTTCGTGTGGGGGGAGCGGGTCACACATTTCCAGCTGTTTGGGGCGAGCCAGAGCGAGGTGGCAGGAGCCTCCGGGAGCCCCTCTCCTGCCTCAGGGACCCTCAGGCGTCTCCATCTCCTCTGGCCCCAAGTCCGCGTCTTTTTTTGTTGTTGTTCATCTCCACCCGAGGATATTTTTCCATTATTTGTGGGGAAAGTGGGAGGGGGAGACAGAGAGAAACATCGATGTGACACATCGATTGGTTGCCTCTTGCACGAGCCCCGGAGGGGCCTGCAATCTAGGTACTTGTCCTTGACCAGAATCGAACTCGGGACCCTTTTTCCGCAGGCTGACGCTCTATCCACTGGGCCATACTGGCTAGGGCTGCCTCTTACAACAATTAAAAAAACAAACAAACACCTGTTGAAAGCAGGCTGTGAAATGGGCCCAAACCCTGCCTTTCTTGACTGGGAGGCCCCACGTGGTGAGGGCCGGTGAGGCCATGGAGGTGTCTAAACAGCAGACAGGCCTTCCCTAGGCTCTCTTCACCCATCTCCTCCTCCCAGTCTTCTCCACCTCAGCACCTGTTATAACCCCAGTGCTCCCACTCCGTATCTCCCGTGAGATTGAAATATCAGTGATGAGAAAGAATCATCAATTGGCTGCCTCCCGCACACCCCACACTCGGGGATCGAACTGGAAACCTGGGCATGTGCCCTGACCAGGAATTGAACCATGGCCTCGGGGCTCAATCACTGACTCACAGCGGCCGGGCCTTCACCCCTTTTCTTCCGGTGTTTTCACCTTTCTGTTCTCCCTAACTTCTTTCGTTTACTTCTTTTCGGGTTTGTGGTTTGTTTTTTTTTTTTTATAATCTTCATCCAAGGATATTTTTGCTATTGATGTTTAGAGAGTGGAAAGGGAGGGAGGAAGAGAGAGGAGAGAGAGAAACATCAATGTGAGAGAGACACTTTGACTAGTTGTCTCTGGCATGCGCCCTGACAGGGGTCAACGGGAGTGAACCCACAACCCAGATATGTGGCCTTGTCTGGGAATCGAACCCATGACCCTTTGGTCCAAAGGCCAACACTCTAACCACTGAGCAACCAGTCAGGGCTCCTTTTCTGTGTGTGTGGTTTAAAAAAATTTTTTTTTTTTATTGATTTCAGAGAGGAAGGGAAAGGTATAGAGAGATAGAAACATCCATGATGAGAGAGAATCATTGATCAGTTGCTCCTGCATGACCCACACTGGGGATTGAGCCCACAATCTGGGCATGTACCTTTGACCGGAATCGAACCTGGGACCCTTCAGTCTGCAGGCCAGTGCTCTATCCACTGAGCCAAACCGGCCAGGGCATCCTCTTCTGTGTTTAACTCAGCCTGGGCCCTTCTTTTCTTTTGCTAGGCACCCCCCCTCCCCCACGCTTTCGTGACCACACTTCCCCTTCTGCTCCTGAAGATCCGCCTCTTTTGTGTTTTCCCAGAGCTTTTGCTTGTCTCCTGTTTCTCTCCCAAATACCTGGGTCAGTTTATCTACTTGCGTGACCTCTTCTCTCACTGAGTGTTGGCGACTCCTAAATTTATATTTCCACCCCTGACGTGGATGCCATTGTCCATTCTTCCGGCCTGTGCGCGGCAGAGACCACTCATTTCCTCTCACTCTCTCCTCGGCCTCTCTATTGTCCGTCCGCCTCTGTCCTGTCCTGCTCTTCCTTGGCCCGTGGCAATCCCAGGCCCTTCTGGGTTAGGCCACGTTTTCACACGCTTTGTCTTTTTCTTCAGATGCCGGTGACTTTTGTTAATTATTATTATTATTATTTTAAATCCTCACCCGAGGATATTTTTATTTTATTTTTTCTTTTTAATATGTTTTTATTGATTTCAGGGAGGAAGGAAGAGGAAGAGAAAGATAGAAACATCAATGATGAGAAAGAACCATTGATCGACGGCCTTCTGCACTCCCCCCACTGGGGATTGAACCTGCAATCGGGGCACGTGCCCTTGACTTGAATCGAACCCAGGACTCTTCAGTCTGCAGGCCAATGCTGTATCCAATGATTCAAACCAGCTTGCTCTCCATTGATTTTTAAAGACAGTGGAACGGAGGAGGAGGAAGGAGGAGGAGGAGAGGGGGCAGAGAGAAACATCGACGTTACAGCCATTGGTGGCTCCCACATGTGCCCTGACCCTGACCCCTGCCGGGGATCTAGCCTGCAACTGAGATATGTGCCCTTCACTGGGAATCGAACCCCAGACCCTTCCATCTGTGGGCCGATGCCCTTAACTACTGCGCCAAATCAGCTAGGGCTGCTTTGTCATTTTTTTTTTTTTTAATATATTTTATTGATTCTTTAAAGAGAGGAGGAGAGAGGGATAGAGAGCTAGAAACGTCGATGAGAGAGAAACATCGACCAGCTGCCTCTTGCACACCCCCTACTGGGGATGTGCCCGCAACCAATGTACATGCCCTTGACCGGAATCGAACCCGGGACCTTTCAGTCCGCAGACCGATGCTCTACCACTGAGCCAAACCGGTTTCGGCTGCTTTGTCATTTTTTATATGATTGTGACAATAATCCTTCCGGGCAGCTCACAGTTTTTCCCGTTTTACAGATGAGGAAGGAAAACTGAAACCCCGGGGACTGAGAGGAGTGGACACACTCACTGTCGCAACAGATAACATTGCGAGAACTTGATCTTAGGGCTGTAGGTCCAGCCCATTCTCTGTTGGTTCTTCACACTGACACCTGTACGCAGAGATGGGAAATCTCAGGTTGGGTTTGGCCTGCAGACCATGTTGCTTGCCTTCATGGTATTTAAAAATATTCCAGTTGTCAGGCCAGCGAGGCTCCTGTGAACCAGGAAGTCAGGGTTTGATGCCCAGTCAGGGCACTTGCAGGCTCCATCCATAGTGAGGGGTGTGCAGGAGGCAGCCGATCAATAATTCTTTCTCATCATTGGTGCTTCTCTCTCTCTCCCTTCCTTCCTCTCCCTTTTCCTCTGAAATCAATAAAGATATACTTTAAAATATATTCCAAGTTACTCATCAACATGTAAAGCATTAGGAGCTCACACCTACCCAATCCACATGTCGTTTCTTTTGAAAAGTCAAACTTGGCTCCACCAGTCGCCTGTCTTCATGGCACCACTTGGAGGACCTGAGGGTCCCAGCCTCGCAGTGGCTCTGTCGCCTGCCGAGGGCCCGGCTCCCTGGAGCACATTCCCACCTGGCCCTGGTTTGGGAGTTTCTAAGAAGGCTCTTTCCGCCCTGTATTTACAGCAGACATGCAATTGCAGAGTCTGAGGATTTTTTGCACTGTACCCTCCAAGTTAGATTTGAATTCTGACTGCTCCGGGCTTACCTCGCCTGCAGTCTGGATTTCTGTCCACATTGTAGACCACAGCCTCCGTCCGGTCAACCTCCCCTCACCCTCCACCTTTGGGGTCTCAGCTGCAGCCTCCTTCTGCAGATGACTTTTTCCGGTCAAAACCTGCAACCTCTGGGCCCTCCCACTTTGGAAAAACTCCCCAGATTTTATAATTCTTTCCTTTCGTCTCTGCCCAGCCCGGTAAGCCCCTTCAAGAAGGGCTCTTACCTGCCTCCCAGGGGTCTGACCGCCAGGTGCGGCTCGGTTCTCCCTGCTGTTGCTTAATGAGTGTTGGACGGTCGATGATGAAATGGGTATGAGCTGTGATGCCTAACCTCCAGCCAACCACTTCCTCCACCGGGCAGTCTGCGCGAGAAACCCTCTGCTGCCAGGCGGTGGGCAGGCAGCTCGGTGCCCGGACAGAACACTGGCTGTGACCCCAGCGCCGGTCCCTGCTGGCTGTGACCCCGCGGATCACCTTACACCTGACACTCAGTCCCCGGATCTGTGAAACGGGTTACCCTTGGCTAACGGCTATCACTGTTCATCCTTGGGGTAATGTGGGGATTGCTGTGGGGGTTTGGCCTTCTCTGTCACCTCTCCACTTCCCGAACCCGCTACTTACGTTGGCTGTGGCCTTGGCGGTGGGCGTTTCATGCCTGTGAACCTGGTTGGCTGGGCCCAGGGAAGGAATCTGACCTTGGTTACTTCCGAATGTGACTCGGGACCCTTTGTGGCCGGTGGGGTGGCGTTGGGTCTCTGATCTGCAGGTGGTGTGGTGGTGGCCAGGGCCGGGCCTATTAGGTGGTCATTTCCCCTGAGCCTCTTTGGTGGCTTTGAGGAGGAAGTGGCTGGGGGAGGAGGCGGTTTGGTGGCGTGGCTCATGGTAGTCGCTCACCTAATACTAACAGCAGAGCTGCCGCAGAAGCCACTCCGGGACCCGCTTCAGTGCAGCACCGGCTTCCGCCAGAGCCTCAGGCCGCCGGGGTCCCGAGGCCGGGCAGGCCGCTCCATGACGTGTGCGGCTCACAGGTGGGCCGGGCCAGCAGGGCTCCGAGCAGCAGCAGAAAAGGGAGGGATGGTTTTCTAGACCGTGATCTGTGGCTTTTGTCAGTTGGGTGGGCACAGCCATTAGCTAGGAAGCCCGTCCAGGGATGGCCTGCTCTGCCACCTCTGTACCTTCCAGGGGCAGTCAACCTGTTTTTGTTTTTTAATATATTTTTATTGACTCCAGAGAGGAAGGGGGAGGGAGAGGGAGGGAGAGAGAGAAACATCAGTGATGAGAGAGAATCATTGATCAGCTGCCTCCTGCATGCCCTCCACCAGGGACCAAGCCTGCAACCTTGGCACATGCTCCGACTGGGAGTGGAGCTGTTACCTCAGGGTTCATAGTTCGGTGCTCAACCACTGAGCCATACTGGCCAGGCGGCAGTTCATCTGTTGGGCCAGCGCTGGCCCCGTTGGGGGTTTGAAGTTGCTTTGAGAGTCCTGGCCAGGCTTTTTCTTGCTCTGTTTCCAGGACTGTTCCTCTTCCTTCGGTGGAAATGGGTGTGACCCATGGCCAGCCGTTGGTTTCCTCTGTATCTGCCATTTCCCTCTGTGGCGCTTTGTCCTCGCTGGGAGCTCCAGGACAGGGAGCGGGGGCTCCTTGAGGCGGGTGTGAGGGAGCGGCTGCGGGCCGGGAGGCTGTGCTGTGCCTCGGCGAGCGGCCGGCCGGGGCCCCCTGGCTCACGCGTGGCTGCGCCGAGGCCTGGCTGCTTCTTCGAGCGAGGTGGCTGCCCGGATGGCTGGTGGCCTCATTGCCTTCGATGCCTCTTCTGCTGTGTCCTGACCCTCCCGTGAGTTCTGCCCGTCCCCCTCTTTGGGAGTCGGCTCCGGAGGTCTTGTGCCTGCTGCGGAGAGCCACACCGAAGCCCGCGGGGGAGGAGTGCTACCTGGAGGTGGTGTCACGGCTTCCTGTGGTCACTTCTGGTAATCCGCTCCCAAACATCCTGTTTGTGCTCCCGGAACAGCAGGGCGCTGGCCGGGGACAGCTGCTACCTGCCTGACCTCCCGAGCTGCGGGGCCGGGCTGTCACAGCCCTTCTGCCCCGGGCCGTGGTGCCTGGCCACTGGTGCCGATGGCCTTGCTGGTAGTCGCTCCTGTGGTGGCGCTGGCTTGGGCTTCACCCAGCTCTGCCCTTCCTCTGCTCCCTGCTCCTGCTAGAGCTTTTCCTCCGAATATCCTGTCGGGGGTGATCAGTCAACACTCCCTTCTGTGGCTCTGGTCTGGTTCGGGCTCTCTGAGGCCCCTCCGCTTCTAGAGCTCGGAGGAGCGTTAGGGTGTCATCTCCTCCCGTGGTTCAGGTGGGGGTGTCCAATCATCACCATCAGCGCTGCTCACTCTTTATCTGTTTATGTTTTCGGTTTCCACTGAAGATGACAATTGCAAAAGGGGTTTTGTGGGTTTTAAAAAACATGAAAATAATCCTGGCCCACATTGCTCAGTGGTCAGAGCGTTGGCCCATGCACCAAATGGTTGTGGGTTCGATTCTCGGTCAAGGGCACATACCTGGGTTGCAGGTTTGACCCAAGTTGCGGTGTGTACAGGAGGCAACCAATCAAAGTGTGTCTCTCACATTGATGTTTCTCTCGCTCTCGCTCCTCCTCCTCCTCCCTCCTCTCTTCCACTCTCTCTAAAAATCAATGGCAAGCCGAAGCCGGTTTGGCTCAGTGGTAGAGTGTCGGATTGCGGACTGAAAGGTCCCAGGTTCGATTCCGGTCAAGGGCATGTACCTTGGTTGCAGGCACATCCCCGGTAGGGGGTGTGCAAGAGGCAGCTGGCCGATGTTTCTCTTTCATCGACATTTCTAGCTCTCTATCTCTCTCCCTTCCTCTCTGTTAAAAATCAATAAAATATATTTTAAAAAAATCAATGGCAAAAATATCCTCAGGTGAGGATTAATAACAACAACAAAAATCTGAAAATAAGAAATAGAAAAACATTTTTAAATCACTTAGGAGTTTCTACTCACCCATTTTACAGATGGACAGACTAAAGCCCGCTGAGGAGAAGGCACTGGCCCAGGACACTTAGTAGCAGAGCAGGCCTGTGCTTTTCCTTCTAGCCCAGCATGTCTCAAAGGCTGACACGGGCCAGATAAACAAGGTTTACCTTGATGTGGGCCGCAGAAAAACAGAAGCTTCAATTTTCATAGAAACGTAGGTTTATTTCACTAGAGACATGTGAATACAAAGGGCTGAAATAAATGAGTCATCGTTAACATAAAATAATAGAACATTTTAATAAAAATTAATATTTTTTCTTTAACATTCACTTACCAGACACTGACTAACTGCACAAATTAATAAGTGTAGCACAATTAAACCTATATTTTCTGAAAGCAAAATATTTCCTGTTGCATACACCAAATAAGTCAGTCCAAGACTAGTGATATGGCCATTGGCTGCTAAAATATTCGCTGCTAGCATCAGTGGAGAGAAATGGTGTGCTTGCTCGTAAGCATGTAAGGGAAATGAATGCAACACGATTATAGTAATTAGTCATTAGCAAATGTTCGTTATTAATATTAGTAATTATGTATAACAGGATGTTGAAAAATTAAGTTACGCCGAGACCGGTTTGGCTCAATGGATAGAGCGTTGGCTTGGGGACTGAAGGGTCCCGGGTTCGATTCCGGTCAAGGGCATGTACCTTGGTTGTGGGCATATCCCCAGTGGGGGGTGTGCAGGAGGCAGCTGATCCATGATTCTCTCTCATCGATGTTTCTAACTCTCTATCTCTCTCCATTCCTCTCTGTACAAAATCAATAAAATATATTTAAAAAAAAAAGAAAAAAACAAAAAAGAAAAATTAAGTTACAAAATTTTTATTAAGATGTTTCTTACATACTGTTATATTGGCTGGGCCTCAAAAATATTTGGCTGTGAGTTTGACCTTTTTTGGTGAATTCTTGCCCTTTTTGGTGAATATCTGGGATCCTGGTTTTCCTCATTTCTAGGACTACACATCTGCCACAGTGTAGCCTCAAGCCTTGTTTTTCTTTCCTAAAAATATTTTTATTGATTTCAGAGAGAGAGGGGAAAAGAGATAGAAACGCCCTTCAATGAGAATCAAGCCCGCAACCTGGGCATGTGCCCTGGACTGGAGTTGAACCTGGGACCCTTCAGTCCTGAGGCCAGTGCTCTATCTACTGAGCCAAACCGGCCTGGGCTTTCCTAGAGACCTTTACATGTCATTTTGTATTTGATATTATTTACTTTTGTTAAAGTCTTTTTTTAAAAAAAAATATTTTATTGAGTTTTTACAGAGAAGAAGGGAGAGGGATAGGGAGTTAGAAACATCGATGAGAGAGAAACATCCACCAGCTGCCTCCTGCACACCCCCTACTGGGGATCTGGGATGGAACCTGGGACCCTTGAGTCCGCAGCCCGATGCTCGATTCACTGAGCCAAACCGGTTAGGTCTGTTAAAGTCTTTATGTCAGCGAAGATACATGCTCAGTTTAGGAAGGAAAGACAAAGGCACAGAAAGGCAAGTCCTTTCTTCCTTCCTCACAGGGGTAACTATTGTTAATTGTTTGGTGTGTACCTTTTCTATTTATAAACATAGAACATGCCTATGATATACATATCCTTAACTTAAAAAACATATCTTTATTAGAGGCCCAGTGCATGGATTTGTGCACCGGTGGGGTCCCTCAGCGTGGCCTGCGCCCTCACAATCTGGGGCCCCCTTTGGGAATGTCGGACGGTCGGTTTTGGCCCAGTTCCCACAGGCCAGGCTAAGGGACCCCGCAGGGCATGGTGCACTAGGCCTCTAGTACGCATGTAAGATCTTTAGTTAACCTTTCCCTCTGAGACTCATCAGTCTGTTCTCTGTTTCCATGCCTGTGTGTTGAGTGTCTACCCGCTGGTGTTCGGTGTGGTCATAGCTACTGGTCTAACGGTCACTTGGGCTTCTTATAGACAGCGTATTTGAACCTTGCATTTTTATCCAGTCTGAACAGTCTCTTCCTTTTAATTGGAGTATATACACCTTCTAACATTTAGTCATTATCAGTATGACTGGGTGTACCTAACATCTTAAAGTTTGTTTTCTAATTGTGCCATCTGTCTTTATTCTTTTTTATTTTTCGGCCTTCTTTTAGATTCATTAAAAAATGTTAGGATTCCATTTATCTCCACCATTTACTTATTTAGCTATACCTCATTGGTTGACCTTTTTTAGTGGTCGCTATATGGGGTTTTACAATTGTTTAATTGGATTTATTGTGGTGACATTGGTTAATAAAGTTATATAGATTTCAGTGTACAATTCTATAACCCGTCTTCTGTATTTTGTATTGTGTTCACTACCCCCAAATTGTTGCTATATGTTTGACGGGTTTAACTTACAATAGTCTATATTTTATTTTGTTTTTTATAAGTGGGTCCACACCACCCTAAACTTTTCTTTTTTCTTTAAAAAAAAAAAAATATTTTATTGATTTTTTACAGAGAGAAAGGGAGAGAGATAGAGAGCTAGAAACGTCGATGAGAGAGAAACATCGACCAGCTGCCTCTTGCACCCCCACACCGGGTATGTGCCCGCAACCAAGGTACATGCCCTTGACCGGAATCAAACCCGGGACCTTTCAGTCCAAACCGGTTTCGGCTCATAGTCTATCTTTAAATTATAGCATACCACTGTATGTATAATGTAACACCTTACAACAGTATGCAGTCAGACCTCGGTTTCTCGAATGTCTCCATCTCGAACAATTCAGTTCTCTATAATTCAGTTCACTGAAAAAATGTCTCGGTAGTTGGAAAAATTTTGGATCTCGACCCGGCAGCCCTTTCCTGCCAATACCGGTATGGGCAGTCATGTGTCTCAGGCACAAGCAAAGGAGAGAGCGAAGCATGAGTCAGTTCGCAGCTGAACCTCACATTGTTAAATCTCAGGAAATTGAGCTATGAAAAAAATAAAATAAATAAATAAAAAAAATATATATTGCTTTTGTTGCTTATCATTAAATACGTAGAGTAAGTGACCATGGGTCCTAAGGTTAGTAATAGTAGCAAAGGGAAAAGGAAGTTGTGAGAGCAACAACAGAGATTAAAAAAATACTTGTGAAGTGTGATAGAGGTATTCGCATGCCGGAGCTGGGACTGGGCGTGGCCTGGCCAAATGGACAGCGCACTTTAAAAAAAAATAAAAATACATTTTTTATTGAATTTTTACAGAGAGGAAGGGAGAGAGATAGAGAGTTAGAAACGTCGATGAGAGAGAAACATCGACCAGCTGCCTCTTGCACACCCCCTACCAGGGATGTGCCCGCAACCAAGGTACATGCCCTTGCCCGGAATCGAACCCGGGACCTTTCAGTCCGCAGACAACGCTCTACCACTGAGCCAAACCGGTTTCGGCCAGTTAGCGCACTTTTAAAGCGCGAGGAGCGCTGAGGTGGCTGAGGGGTGAAAGTGCTCAGGAAGCAGGATGGAGGCAGCTGAGGACGGTTAGAACCGGACTCGTGGGGTCTGGGACAGATGAACTCAGCTTACAGGGTTTCTAATGAGAAAAACTGATTCGGGTTTTGAACAGATCGCTTCTTGGACAGCCTTCCGGAATGAGTGAAGCTGTAGAACTGAGGCTCTGCTGTACATGAGCCTCCGGTCCTTTGTCATTGTGGTCAGACATCTACGGCTACGCGTATTGTAAACCACACTGCGTCTCAGTCTTTCCTATCACCATAAACTCACTCTCTGGCACTCTCTGTGCCTCTGTATAAAGGACCTTTATCTTTTCCCCTTCCTCTCCCTGCCTGGAGCTTCCCTCCGCACCGCGGTCCTCAGAGGCTGCTGTTCATCCCGGCTTAGTCATGGTAATCGATGATGCCATCGGCCACTCGCAGCCACAGAGCCGTGCTGGTGTTGGTGACACGTTCCAGTGACACAGTTCCAGCTCCCTCCCCTCCCCCCTGCCCCCCGGGGAGAGGTGTGACAGGATGAGCTGGCAGGACCTGGGCTGCCATTCGCCCTCTGGCTAATGCCTCCTCCTCAGCGCCCAGTGAAAGGCCCAGTGAAAGTGCCACCGGCCCAGCCTGACTGCCTGGGACCCTCTCCCTGCAGCTGCCTCCCGCTGGGAGCCCAGCGCCCCCCCCCCCCCCCCCCAGGAAGCCAGGCCGGCCACACAGTGAGCTTCAGCCTTCAGTGCCCACAGGGCTGCGATGCTGTGGCCACAGCGCCTTGGGGGGCGCTCCTTTGATTTTTTTAAGGTCAGGGCTGCTGCAGGCTGGGGGCTGGTGGTCCCTGGATCACAGCGGAGGGGGAGTCCCGGGCGAGAAGGGAGGGGTGGGCCTGCTCCTGCACGTGTGCTGCTGTCCCCCATTGCGCTTGGCTTTGCATGTGAGCACCACGGAGACAGCGGCGGCACCTGCGACGTGGCGGGCGGCCTCTGTAGCACCTGGGCTGGGGGAGCGTTCGCTCAGTAGTTGTCCACGGAGCACCCATTATGTGGGAGGCACTGCCCTGTGCGAGGAGGTGGAGGGAGGTGATAAAGCCGTCTCAGGCTGGGGATGGAGGCAGTTAGGCAGACAGCTCCTACCAGATTGATGAGTGCTCTCAGGGGAAGTGCACAGCACTTTGGGAACTCAAAGTCTTGAACCCTGTGCAGGGAATGTGGTCAGAGAGGGCTTCCTGGAGGAAGTGGCACCCTAAACTGTTGTGTCTTAATTGGAACCTTGACATTTAGAAAAAGCCCTAAATTTTCGTCCTTTCTATGTTAATAAGGATTTCCTTACTAAGACTTGGGTTTTCGTTCAGAAGAGGCCCTAGTATAAAACCTACACATTCCCTTTGTTTAGGGAGGCATGGCGGAGCTTTCATCCTTCTGGTGCGGAAGAGGAAACTGAGCTGTGATAAGTTTCCGGGATAAGAAGACAGGAGCGTGGTCTAGGCAGAGGGAGCGGATGTGCTAAGGCCCGGGGAGGAGGCGTGTGTGTGCGTGTGTGCGTGCGTGCGTGTGTGTGTGTGTGTGTGTGTGTGTGTTCACTGGCTCAGATTTGTACCCGTGTCCTCCTCCCAACTGGATTTGCAATCAGACTCAGCCTGAGCCCCAGGGCCAGCAGTCCTGGCTTCCTCAGTGGGATGATTTTCGGGGTGGCTTTGGTGTGACAGCTGAGGGGGAGCAGCTTCTGGGCTTCCGGTACCCTCCGGTCCGATGGCGAGCTCTGTCCCTGCGGGGCCCGGGACCCCAGGCCCGTCCTGAAGGGCGTTTCCAGGAGAGTTGGGGGCCTGAGACTGTCCTGAGCCTGCCCCCCGGGGGGAGCCCCGGGGAGGAGCCTGGCTTCCCCCTTCTGGAGGAGGCTGTGGCGATGGGGGTTAGCACCCGCCGGAGGGGCCGGGGAGGGACCCGTGACAGTCCCAGACTCCGACAATTCCTGGAGCCAACAGCAGGCAGTTCACAGCTCCCCAGGCCGCGGGAGAACTTCCAGTACTTGTTTTAGAGGAAGAGCAGACTGAGTGGCAGCCTGTGTTCATTCCCCAGCTGCTGCTTTCTGGGCCCTGGGAGGTCCATGGGGATGTGGGCCACGGGGTGGGGCGGGGAGAGAAGAGGCTCTGTGGCTCTGCCTGACCTCGATGGCTGCCCTGTCACCTGACCCTGCCGTGCACTTCTCTCCTGCTCGCCCTCCTGCCCTCCCTGTTCCATCCTCAGGAAACACATGTGGGAGGCATACTCCCGCTTTCCCCTCAGCCACTCGGTCACCGGTCACCGGCCGTGTTGATGTTACCTCTGTTACTTAGGGCTCAGGGGCCCTGGGCCCTCCTCCGGCCAAGCCCCGCCCCCCCGGCTCTCCCGCCCAGACTGCCGAGTGACCTGACACAAGCCTGGTCCTGCCGGCCGCTCTCGGGGCTTGCCCTTTAAGTCCAGACTCCGCAGCAGGCCCTGGGCCCTTAACTCCTTCCACCAAGCCGGGACTTGTACCCTGGGCTCCATCCCCTGCCTCTGCTCCACCCAGTCCTCTGCCCAGAAAGCCCCGCCTGCCGCCCCCCGCCGAGGTTAGTGCTCCCTGGGGAGACGGGGTGCCTGTGCCCAGCGCTGTTGGGGCCGCCACTGGCAGAGCGGATGCAGCCCCAGGGAGAGAGGGCTGAGGACCGGAGGAGGCAGGAGGCAGGTATGCGGCACTGGCGCCGTTTTTCAAGGCCAGTCGGTGCCGCCTGCCCTGTGCTGTGTGTCTGTGCAGTAGTGGCTTTGCTGGACAGCCGTGTGGCTGCCTGGTCAGTGGCCAGCAGGGCCATCTCAGAAACGGCCGTCACCTGGGATGGAGGGGCGATGAGGCTGCTTCTCTCCTGCCCGCTCCTGTGATCAGGCGGTCAGACTTGTCTCCAGTGGACCCGGCAGTGAGCTGCGGGTGCAGGGCGGCCGCCTGGCTGGGTCCCGGCGGTGGCTCACTTTGCAGACTCCGTTTCCTGGCCCATGAGCCACCGGCCCATCTGCCCAGCGGTGTTGTAGGGACGTGTGCACCGCTTTGTGTGGCCTTTCCGGCGGCCCACACAGTCCCGGAGGCCACCCGGTGCCAGGTTAGGCCGGGGTGAGGTTCCTTTGTCTCCGCCTTGTGCTCCGCAGGGGGGGGCCTGCCTCCCAGAGGCTAGCGGGCATTGTCACGCCTGAGGGCCAGGGCCTTGGAGTAAGGCCAGGGCGGCCCAGGCCCGTGCCGCCCGAAGGGTGGTCCCTCGGGCCGGGTTAGGAGTAGAGACCTCAGGCGGCAGGCGCCACAGGACTCTCCGGCCGCTCCGGACTCCTTCCTCGGAGCGTGGCTGTCAGAGCCGATAGCGCCGAGCAGCTGGAGGGTGGCCTTTGGACCGGACTCGGGGCGGACCAGCGGCGTCCTGCCCCCCGGCTTTGTGTGCGGAGCCCCACCCCCAAGCACCTGGGCCTCCGGATGCTTCCGCTGGCGAGTCTGTGAACGCTGGGATGGCTCCTGGTCGTCCTGGCACACTAACCGGAACTGGCAGTGGCAGAGCTGGGCTGCCCGGCTGGCACCTCTCAGAGCACCTTCTGTGCAGCAGCCTGGGTTTGTGCTGGGTGCTCTTTACCCCTGCTGGGGGGGGGGTGGGTCAGTCAGGGGTGGCACCTGGTGCGGTGGGCACGAATGACGTGTGCCTGGCATGTGCCTGGCCGCCTCAAGTCCATCTTACTGGTTCCTCCAGATGGCGTGAGCGAGGCTGGGAGTGCCACCGTCCCTGTGGTTCCGCTGCTGCGCTGTTCTGTGGGTGAGGGAACTGAGCTCCGAGAGGCGCAGTGTTAGCAAGTTCAACTATTGTACATGTCTGCGCAGCGCACTCGCGGACCTGCTGAGGCCAGGCAGCTGCTGGGAGGGGGTGGAGGGCCAGGAGGGAAGGGGACCTGCAGTTCATGCTCAGCCAGTGGTTGCCCTCAGGGATGTAGGTCAGTATCTAGCTCCCGGGAAGCCAGACATCCTGGGAAACCCCTGGTTTCTTAAGACCAACCCACACAGTCCTGTGGGGTTCAGTCTGCAGGGCGAGGCTGGTGACCTCTGCCTCTTTCACTTCTCCGCCCCTCCCTCACCCGCCCTGCTTCTGCTGCTGTGGCATTCCCTCGGGGAGAATCAGAGTTCGTTGCCGAAGAGGTCTCTGAGGATTTCTCTGGGCCAACCCATTGCCATTTGCAATTCCTGTTTCGCCAAAAAGGCAGGTGGCGTGGGGCGTTAAGGCTGAAGGGAGGGTGAGACGGGCACTGGCATCCCTGCTTCCGGTTCTGAGCCCCCTGGCTCTGCCACCAGGTCCCTCCTCTGTCTGCCCCTGCACACCGAGCTGCCCTGGCTCTGAGGGTGGCACACGGCGCCTGCACCCACCGTCCCTCCGAGGACTGGGCCCTGGAGAGGCCGGGCAGCTTTGTGCTGCGTTTGTCCCAGCAGCCACCGCTCCCAGCCAGAGAGTGGACTCCCCTTACCCCAGCTCCCACCTCACCTCGGTGTGGGTGAAACAGTGGAGGGGCTGGGCACCCCCTTGGCTTGCAGGCAACCCCTCTCCAGGGAGGGCGCCCCGGGAGACAGTGGGGTTTGGGCACAGCAGGGAGGGAGGGCAGGACAGAGACTTCCACTCTGAAAAAGGGGGAAAGTGGTGTCCGAGGGCAGCGGCCGGGGGCCCCGCTCCTTTGGGGACCACTTCCTGTCTGGGCGCAGAGGTAGGCAGGGGAGGCCGCAGCCCCAGCGGCAGTGTTGTTCCGATCAGAGGTTGTGGGGTCCCCACAGGCTCCCTGATTTCGGATAGCTGTTGGGGACGAAGCACAGGATTTCTGGTCCTGTGTGTTGTGGGCACAGAGCAGGCACTGAGTGCAGAGGGATGGGATCAATGCTCCCGACTTTTTTATTTTTTATTTTTATTTTATTTCAGAGAGGAAGGGAGAGGAATGGAGATAGAAACATCAATGATGAGAAGCATTGATTGGCTGCCTCCTGCACGCCCCATAATGGTCATGTGCCCTTGGCCAGAATTGAACCTGGGATCCTTGACTCTGCAGGCTGGCGCTCTATCCACTAAGCCACACCAGCTAGAACAATGCTCCTGACTTTTGCTGGCCTGCCGCCTGCCCCCGTGGCCCCCGTGGCCCCTCCGAGTGAGAAAGATTTCATGCAGACGCCGCAGAACCCAGGGTCCAGGGGAAGTCACCAGACGCCCCTCTGCGCATTGCTTCATCAGGAGGGAGTCCCCACTGTTCAAAATCCAGCCTCCTGACCGATCTGGGAGTGTCTGTGTGTGCATTGGGGGCATCCTCTGACGTCTTTGGCACCATGGCGAGGCACTGCTCTTGCCATCTGTCCTGGCTCTGCTGGGGTGAATGCCCACAGCGCCAGTCTCCTCCAATACAACCCAAATCAGGACTGAGGTGGACACCTCCCGCCCCCAGGCCCTGTGTGACCGGCTGCCATGGTCGGGGAGGCCAGCGCTGGAGCCGGGGACCCTCTGCCGCGGGGCCCAGGGCGGGGGCGCCGGGAGCTTCTCCCGAGGCTGGCCGCCTGATGGCTCTGGGCCTCCTCTGGGGTCGGCGGGCTTCTTGTAGGGACTCCAGGGTCTTATTTTGGTTCTGTCCCCACCGTGGCCTCTGCACGATGGAGCCCCGCCAGGTGAGCCCGGCGGGCGAGACCGCCGACAGCCCAGGTCTCTGGATGCTTCTGTTTCAGGAAAGTCTGTCTTTCCTCCTTTTTCTCTTGTGGTTTCCCAGTGTGACTCTGGTTAGCCAAGGCCACGAGGACTGCGGCCTCCTCGGCTGCCTCCCTGCCAGCAAGAGGCCGTTCCCCATGTGGCGAGCTGGCAAGGTCTGGGCTTCGAGGGAAGTTTGTGTCCTCAGGGCGGTGGCTCTAGGCACCCTCCTTTGTAAACCAGAGATGCCATCCTCCCAGGGCCTCGGTCAGTCAGCCTGCAGCGTGGGAATGAGCCTGCAGCGTGGGGATGAGCCTGCAGCGTGGGGATGAGCCTCCAGCGTGGGGACGAGCCTCCAGTGTGGGGATGAGCCTCCAGTGTGGGGATGAGCCTCCAGTGTGGGGACGAGCCTCCAGTGTGGGGACGATCCTCCAGTGTGGGGACGAGCCTCCAGCGTGGGGACGATCCTCCAGTGTGGGGACGAGCCTCCAGTGTGGGGATGAGCCTCCAGTGTGGGGATGAGCCTCCAGTGTGGGGATGAGCCTCCAGTGTGGGGATGAGCCTCCAGTGTGGGGATGAGCCTGCAGTGTGGGGAATGAGCCTCCAGTGTGGGGATGAGCCTGCAGTGTGGGGATGAGCCTCCAGTGTGGGGATGAGCCTGCAGTGTGGGGATGAGCCTCCAGTGTGGGGATGAGCCTCCAGTGTGGGGACGAGCCTCCAGTGTGGGGATGAGCCTCCAGTGTGGGGATGAGCCTCCAGTGTGGGGACGAGCCTCCAGTGTGGGGAATGAGCCTGCAGTGTGGGGATGAGCCTGCAGCGTGGGGAACGAGGGAAGCTTGGGAGAGCCTGAGATAAGTCTTGGTGCTCCCGTGCGTATAACCAGCCCTTCCTGGACCACCCCCTTTCTCAGGAGGTGCCGAGAGTCAGTTGTGGCCCCAGGAGAACGTGTGGGGCCGGGAAGACCCGGGCTGGTGGCACAGGAGTGTCCAGGGAAGCGGAAGTGTCGCTGAGGTCAGCTGTGGGATGAGGGCGGCTGGCTCTGGCTCTCGCCCTCTCCCGCCTGCCTTTCCTCCTCAGAGTCCCTGACTGTCCAGCGTGCGACCCACAGCGACACAGCCTTCCGATGACACTCAGGGCGGACGAGGCTCGCCTGCTGCCACCTCCTTCCCGGGCCCCTGGCTCCGTGCGCTCGAGCTTTTTCTCCCCGAGAAGCACAGGGAACCTCGTGGCTGGACCGGTGGTCCTGGTGCTCCTGACCCTGCTTCAGTCCATTTTCTAAACTATCAGCAAGCGAGCTGCCGCTGTCAGTACCTATGACTGGTGACCAGGGCCAGCCGGGGCGGCCACGCTGGCTGCTCCTCAGGCTCGAGGTCCTCTCCCCGCGGGAGGTGCTGGGGCTTTCAGAGGAGCTGACCACCTGTCGCTCTGCCGGCTTCTGAGGGCCGAGGCGCCACCGCTCTGTGCCCAGGCCCCTCCCCGTCCCCATCGGAAAGCTGCCTGGCAGCAAGAGGGGGTGAAGGTCAGTGTAGGGGCAGTCCCATCTTGCATCATGCTGCTCGATGAGGCCGCTGGGAGGAAACACTCCTGCAGGCCGGCCTGTAAGCAGCGAGTGAGCCCAGATCGGGGAGCTCCGGGGCCACCGTCGGGCTCCAAGCGGTCAGGCCCCTGCCTCAGGCCGAGGGAGAAGAGGAGGGAGACGAGACCAGGGGCTCCGGGCGGGGGGGGAGAGGAAGGCAGCCCAGGGGCCAGGCTTTTGGGGTTGCTCTAGGGACTCCGGGGGCTGGTGCTTTGAAAGCTGGAGAGTGGTGGCCGGCAGGAGGACAGCTGAGGGCCTCCCCGTGGGGTGGCCTCCCCGTAGGGTGCCGTGGAAGGAGTGGGTGGGCTCAGCCAGGCAGAGCTGTCTTCATGCGGCTCCATCTGCCTGCAGAGCGCACTCATTGGGCGCCGGGAGCCTTGTTCTCTGTGAAACGGGGGTGCCCCGGTGCGTCCTGCAGATGCCCCGTGAGGATGGCTTCCCTCTTATGCCCCCCCGGCTCTGGCTCCCTGTGTGGCACTGCCAGCCCCGGCCTCTGAGGCAGGAGCAGAGGCCGTTCCTCCCGGGCTTGCTCCTCTGAGGCCGAGGCCGAGAGCTCTCCTGGAGCTTGGGCAGCTCCTTCTGTTCTGGTTCCAGGTTCAAAGCCACGGGGCTCCCTGGCAGTGTGACAGGCAGCAGGGCTGGGGTAAGGGGTGGGGGCGCTGGGCCTGACCTTCTCTCTCTTGCCTCTGTCCTTGCCGGAGTGGGAGGCCTCCGGACTCAGTTGATGTTCCCTGAGGACTTGGCGTGAACCCGAGGCTGGAGGGGCGAGGTCAGGGTGTGCTCAGCAAGGAGGCCCGAGAGAGTGACGGGCCTGTCCTGGCTCCCAGGATGTTTGGCCTCAGTCCCGGCTCCACTTCCTCCTGCTCCTGTCCTTACGGGAGATGCCATCAGCGCCGCGGGGTTATTCACCCGGAGTCTCCTCTGTGTCAGGCGGAGGCACCGGAGGTCCCCGCCCTCAGGGCGGCCGCACACTTTCCCATCGGGGACTCCTGTGTGCTCTGCGAGGGTCTGAGGAACGAGGTCTCC
Organism: Pipistrellus hanaki; assembly: GCF_964339955.1. Classification (NCBI taxonomy): domain Eukaryota; kingdom Metazoa; phylum Chordata; class Mammalia; order Chiroptera; family Vespertilionidae; genus Pipistrellus; species Pipistrellus hanaki. The sequence goes on along the minus strand of NC_140521.1, from coordinate 22,061,506 downwards.
TCACCGAGGGGTTTGTGCTGGGATCCAGCGAGGGGGCCTCAGTCCAGAGGGAGAGGGGAGAGATGTACGGACCCACAAAACAGCTGGGCTTCCACCCGCTGGTGTCTGTTCAAACCGCTGGTGTCTGTTACCGGAGCGCCGGAGCAGCCCGCGGGCGGCGGGCGGGCGGGTTCTGAGGCAGGTCCCAGCCGCCGCCCGCCTGCCTGCTGTGGGAAGGAAGGGAGGAAGGTAACAGGAGAGGCCATGGAGGAGGAACTGATGCGACTTGGTGAGCAGTGACGTGTGGCTGCTGCCTGAGACCGGGAAGCACCTTGGGCTGAGCTCCGTGGTCAGGCCTGGCTGCCGAGGGGAACTAGTGCTCTGAAGTCGCCCGTTCCTGGAACAGGCAAACTTTTGAACTTTCTCTCTCAGTCTCTCAGGGAGGGTGACTCACCCCTGCGCCCCTCCGGCCTCTGCTGCCGCCGAGCGGGGAGAGGCCGAGGAGCCCCCGCGCGCTGGCAGCAGACGGACTTGCCCGGAGGGATCCAGCTCGCAGGCTGGGCTGGGCGGTTCGCAGAGCGGAGGACATGCTCAGCGCTTGAGCCTCTGGGTTCCAGGCGCCATCTTTCTGTGCGTGAACCCGCCTTTACCCTGGAAGGAATGTGGGGTGGGCCTGGACCTTAAAGTCTGGAGTCTGGCCGAGACCGGTTTGGCTCAATGGATAGAGCGTCGGCTTGGGGACTGAGGGGTCCCGGGTTCGATTCCGGTTGGGGGCATGTACCTTGGTTGCGGGCATATCCCCAGTAGGGGGTGTGCAAGAGGCAGCTGATCGATGACTCTCATTGATGTTTCTAACTATCTCTCTCCCTTCCTCTCTGTACAAAATCAATAAAATATATTAAAAAAAAAAAAAAAAAAAGTCTGGAGTCTGGTGACCTGAGGAGGTAGATGAAATCTGACCAATGAAATGTGTTCACGGTTGTTCTGGGACCTCTGGGGTTGGGGGTGGGGCAGGGAGGGGGGATGGGGAGGGCCTGCCGATCTTGGACCAGAGATGAGTTATTTACAGCAGAAGAGGCTGCTCTCCTGCCAGCCTGGACCTGCTCCTGCGCCTGCGGGTGGGGGTGGAGGTGTGCAGGGTAAACCTGGGCTGCTTACCTTCCTGGGACCCCCCAGATTGGGAGGCCTGATCAGTGGGGGGCTCTGGGTGGGTGCCTGGTGCACATGAGCCTGGCTTGGTCTGGCTTCTGCCTGGCGCTCAGGGTGCCCTCTGGCGTTGCCTCTCTGCCTTTATTCTCCAGCCTCTGGTTACTTGTGCTCTGTGACCTTGGGCACAAGCCAGGCACCCAATAAAGAAACCCACTTGCTGGCACACCCGCCTCGTGCCAGTCTCCTCGGCAATGGCAGCACCTTCCATGGCCACGCGCCCACCTCTCCTGGCCGCAGACTGGAAGACAGCCTCCTCCCCCCCCTCCCCCCCTTTTCCGGTGTGTCACCTCGGCCCACACTTCCTTCGGCTGTGAGAGCAGAGTGGCAGTTCCTGGTGAGTGAGGCGTGAGTCAGCCGAGGAGAATGGTGGCTGAGTTCATAACCCCCAGGCAAGGCTATTAAGTATGTAGATGACACTACAGCATTGACTGACGGTTCTTCCCCAGCCCCGAGGGAGAGCAGTCTGTCTGGGATAGCAATGATAGACAAACTGAAGAGCTCAAAGGTGCAGTCTGCAGGGGTTGGCAAAAGTAAGTGTGTAGTTGAGTATAGGAAACAGTTTATTCTCGTCTTATTATTTATTAATTATTATATTACAGCTGTAAACCTCCTGTTGCCCGCCCCTGTAAATGCCACCCGAGATTATGTTATCTCCTCCCCTGAACGTGCTCCCAGCCGTGGGGCAAACGGGGTTCCGCCTTTTACAGAAGAGGAGGACCCGGAGAGGGGGTGCCACCTGCTGACGGGCGCCCGGCAGGCGGGGCCTCCTGGCAGTGGCTCCACTGACGGCTGCCAGCTCACTGCTCCTCCCTGCCCTCTCCTGTCAGTCCTGCCAGCTCACTGCTCCTCCTCACTGTCAGTCCGCTGTTCCTTCCGGCTGCCGCACTGTGGCGTGGAGCAAACGGCCCTTCTCTCTAGAGCTGAGCTCTTGGAGAGGAGACAGCTGACAAGAACCCAGCTGGCAGGGCAGCCCCTCCAGGAGACCGAGTTCCTAGTCCGTGTCCCGGTCCTGGGCCCGGGCCGGGCTGGGGAGCAGATCTGACCTCATTGTGGATTGGCCCTTACTGGTCACAGATCTGCCTTCCCTCCCAGGACAGTTATCAGGATAAATATACCAGCTCCCCATTCCTGGGGACTTACTCACGGAGCAAAAGTACCCCACTGCTGCGGGTTGGATTACCTCTGCTCTCACCGTGGTGTGCTCAGGGCTGGGGAGGGGAGACCTGCCCTTTTGTTCTCTCTCCTTCCTAATCTGGAGGAGTTTCAGGGAAGGGGGCCGAGGAGACCCATCCGCGGCGCTGGGCCTGCTGTTTACATAGCTCCTTCCTTTGGAAGGCCCAGCCCGCCCGGCTGCTGTCCCTGAGCGCGGGCAGCCGCAGGAGGCGGGGCCTGGAGACCACCCAGGCCCAGCAGGTGCTCAGCTGGGCACCCCACCTCCTGGGGCCATAGGCTGGGCCTCCCCGGGGCCTGTGGGGAAGGGACTGGCTGAGCTGATGCCGCCTGAGTCCGGTCTCGGTCTCGGTCTCATACTAGATGGCAGGACGCACAGCTGCGCCGGGAGCTCCCAGGCCCTGTCGCGCTCCTTCCCTCCGCTGGCAGCTCCTAGGACACTGCCTGCCCGGCGGGGGCGCCGAGAGCTGAGTTACACTGACCCGTGACCGAGGCTTGATAGGTCTTGTTCTCACGGTGGGCCTCTCCGAGGCCTGTCGAGGGTTGTCTTCCTGATGGCCCGTCTCTTCTGGGGCTGCCGAGTGGAGCAGTGTGGAGGGGCCCAGCACTGGGGCAGGTGTGGGCTCTGGTCCCGATGACACCCCACATTGACCTCTTCCACCGCGGAGAGCTGTCGGGGAGGCTTCTCCAGGGTGACTGGTTTCCCCAGAACAGTGCCCCTCACTCCTGGCTCAGGGCCGCAGCATCCTGTCCCAGGGCTGGATGTGCTGGGCAGGCCTCCTCTGTCCCCTCCAGGGGTAACCGCCTCCCTGGCAGGAGCGCCGGCTGCTTTAGCCCCCGAGTACTGAGCGTGTGTGTGTTCCAGCACGGGGCTCAGCAAGCACTGTACCCGTGTTCTCCTGTAACCCTTACCCCTCTGAGCTAAGGGGTGGAATTCCCATCTGACAGACAAGAACACCAAGGCCCGGGAACTGCTAAGCAGCCTGGCTGGGCAGCTCAGCCACGGACTCAGACCCCCCTCTCTTAGAGCGCGGAGGGGGGATGGCTCAGAGTCCCCCCCACCCACCACTCCCCGTTTATCTCACCCTCTTGGTGTCGGTTCAGCGCCAGGCCTCTCGATAGCCCTTATCGCATCCTGAGAAGTGGTCTGAGTAGGAGGAAGCCAGTCTTGCAAAAGAGCCCTGACTTGTTTTTCTGCACTAGTTGGGGTTAGAGGTGGAAAGGGTTCATTAATTCTCTGACTTATTGGGTGCCATGTGTCAGTAGGTCAGCCTGAGTCTCCAGAGCCAGTCTGGGGGCGCCCCCTACCTTGGGAGAATGAGGGGTTCTGGGGCTCCCTCCTCTGCTCTGCACCCCTAGGCTAGCTAGTCCTGGAATGCGGGCAGACCAGCCCTTGGGTCCCCTCCCTCCAGGGGCAGCAGCTGGAGGCGCTTGAGTCTTAATTACACCCTCACCCACACCCACCCCCACCCTCACCCCCCGGGCCGCAGATCAGGCCGCTCCCAGCAGGTCCTCAGGTCAGATTACACTCTCTTGCTGGGGGCTCGGGGCTGGGGCTGGGGCTGGGGCTGGGCGAGGCCTGGTTCAGGTGCTCCCTGCCCCCAGCCACCTGCCCCAGGTGCCTCTAGGCCGAAGCCGCTACTGCTCTGAGCATTGCTTGGGCCCAGGCACGGCCTCGGGATGGGGTCCGGCAGCTGCCCCTGGTCTGTCTGCGGAGGGGTGGATCCGGGAGCGGGCCTCAGGGCCAGCGTCACTCGGGGTCGCACCTTCAATGATAGTGTGCCCGGGCACGGCCGGAGGCTGGGCACCCAGGCCGCCTCGTGCGCCTCCTCGGAGCCGGCTCCGTTCCTCCCCCGCAGCCCCGCCTCCCGGCGCTGAAGTCTCCCTCGTGCATCGGCGGCGGGGCTCCCGGTCTTCCCGGCCGAATCCGTGATCGCGCGAGGTTACCGTGGTCACTCCGGCAGCGGGAGCCGGCGGGCCAGGAGCGCCCTCTGGCGGGGAGGGCGAAGGTCTGCACCCCTTCGTCGCCAGAGCCCAGCCGAGTGGCCTTGGCTGGGCGGGAGACTTGGCTCTCAGCGCCCTCCCCTCCCCCCGGGGCCCCAGTTTGGAGAGAACCTCTCCCTCCACACGCGTGGGAAGAGACGTGCTCAGCTGGCCGAGAAGCGAGAAGCTTGGGGGTCTAGGTGGTTTCCTCCAGGACGGGGCGGCAGCCGGGAGCTTCCTGCTGCAGCATGCCGGGGCGGCCCCGCGGCGGGCTTGGGAGGGTCTCAGGCCCGGGGAGGGAGGAAGTCTGAGGCCTTCCTCATCCTGGATGAGCAAGCCCTGACTGCTTCGGTTCCTGCTTTGCCCAGGCAGCCCCATTTTCTCTGGCGCCTTCTTTGGGGTATGAGTGGGAGGAAGCTCTGAGTCTGCCCCCAGGGTGCGTAGAGCTGGGTGCCAGGCGGCAGATGGAGCTGAAATCTGGGGACCCTTCCCTGTGGGCTCCGCCTGCAGGTGAACTCTGTGCAGTCCTCGTGGCCACTCGGTGGACTCAGCAGGGGAGGAGTCTGCTGAACGTGCAGGGAAGCTTGGCTGTGACCCCTGAGCGTGGAGAGAGCAGGCGCTGCCCCCATAGGAACCCCCGCAGGGGTCGGCGTGTCCTCGTGGCTGCCGTGCTCCCGGCGCTCTTCCCTGAGGTGTCTGGGAGGTTTTGGGGGCGCTGACACCGGGCCCTGGCTAGTCGCCGAGCAGAGAGGAGGGCGGAGAGGGGGAAGTGCACCACAGCCCCGCGGGGTTCCTCTCAGCGGGAGTTTGGAAAATGATGTATCTTCTTTCTCCCTGACATCCACAGTGTTTCGCTTGGAATGTTACTTTATTACTCTGCGTTTCTCTTCAAGGGCTTCCTTTCATGTCTTGCCCAGATTCTGCCCATAGAAGACTTAGGAGGAGTCAGTTCTTTGCATCCCACTCTGATCGCCTTCGAGGGAGATCTTTTTCTGAATTTCACAAAGCAAATAAGATCGGATGTTTGCAGCTTCCCATGTGCACTATGGCATCTGTCTATCCCGTGTAAACCCCGCTGGCTGAGGAAACTGAGGCTCAGGGCAGCTAAGTGGCTTTGATGTGTGGCCATGGACCATGGAGAGGGCAGCTGGGGCTTGAACTCAACTCCAGAACCTAAGACCTTTTGTCTCTGTACTCCGGGACTGCGCCTTCTGACCAGCTGACCTATCTGTAGAAAGAGCCCATTGAAATGGTAAACCAGCATCCAGTCCATAAACCAGGAATCAGACTGAGACAAGGAGGGGTGTTTGATGCAGAGGGTTTGGTTTGACAGGGAAGGTTACCCATCTGTCTTCTTCTGAGTGTTTGGGACCCAAGAACCCCAAGTTCATATCCCAGCTGGGTCACTGCAGCTGGCTCTGGCAGTGTGAGGTATGCCTCTGCCTCTGTGCCGCAGTTTACCGTCTGAGCAGATGGCATGTGCGGGCGGTGGCACAGGTGAAGCTCCTGGCACGCGGTGGGCGCTCAAGCACAGCGGCCGCTCCTGTCCCGGGGAGGGGGGTGCACTGCTGCCTGCTCTGGGGAGCCTCTGGCCCCTCCCGCTGGCTCTGCCCTGAAGGAGGAGCCCCACCCTTGGCCTGGGCCCAGAGGGAGGGGGACTCTGCGGGAAGCTGGCGCAGCAGGTGGAGCTGTGGGGAGGCCACTGGGATTGGCCTGGACGCTGGTTCCTTTTCTGCTGTTACCTAGACACACACTGGCTTGTTCTAGTTCCGGTTCGCTGGAGACAGGAAGCCAGGTCTCTTCCAAGGGACCTGGAGCGGGAGGAGTGCAGGCACTGACCTTCCTCGGAGTCAGGAGCCCCGTCCTCGCTGCGGGCCGGGCTCCTGGGCCGCGGAACAGCTTCCCCCTGAACCGCTGGGCAGGAGCCAGGGGTAGGTGTGGCTGGCCTTGGGGGAAGGAGACAGCGGGAGAAGGTGTGGCCCACAGAGCAGGGCCCCGGAGGGCCTTGCTTCCCTCTTCCTTTCTCTGAGCTGGGGTGGGGTTGAGGGAGCGGACGGCAGCCCTGAGAGCTGGGCCCGTGCTGCAGGAGGTTGTACCGTTTAAATGTGGCATCGTCTAGTGATCACAGCGCCTCTCGCAGGCCAGGTTTGGGGGCTTCTGAGGAGTTACCTCCTGTCACTTCCTGGCTTGGTGATGGGGGACGAGGCCCACCACCTCCTGACGCTGGTGTCCTGTCTGTAAAGGAAGCCTGAGTCCCGCTTGGTGGGGTAATGGGAGGGTTACTGAGGCCGGGAGTGTGTCCCCTGCGCCTGCCACTGGGAAATGCTGGTGGTGCAGCCACTGCTTTCCCAGGAGTTTGTCCCAGGGCCCGGCCTGTCCCGCGCAGGTCAGGCCGCCAGAAGTGAGAGTGAGCAAGTCCCCAGGTGGCAGGAATGCGGGGTGGCGTGTGGGCCCGGTTCTCTGGGCTGTGGGGCTGGTGAAGGTGGGGGGGGGGGGATCAGCAGTTCCCGCTCCTGCCCCTGCTCTCCTGGCTGCCCGGGCGGGTGATGGAAGCTTGCACTCGAGGGCCGATTCGGCTCCCTTGCTGCTGGTAAAAGCAGAAGAGTGGGGCCCTGGAGCCTCCGGCCAGGCTGCTTGCCAGGCTTCTGCAGAAACAGCCTACAGAGTAGTCCTGCCACCCCCTCCGCTCCCCCCCCCCCAGGCTGGGCCCAGGAGGAGGAAACACTGCACCAGCCGAGTCCCAGCCCCCACCTCCCACACACCTCCCGCCGCCTGGAAGGAGCTCTCAGAGCTGGGGTTCTGCTTCCAGCCCGTCAGGAAGGCCGGTTTCACCCGGGGTCCCTCCGAGGGGGGCTGAGACGCGTAAGCTCTGGAAAGTTGAGTGGGACCTGGCCCTGCTCGGCCCCTCCCCGTGACGTGGGGCCCTCCCACCGTTCTCTGCGCCCTGCCCCGCGGAGTCAGAGCACCGGCTCCGGGCGGGCATCGCTGACTCCGCCAGCCCCCGCTCCGCCTGTCCGGAGGGAACCAGGGGCCCTGGGAGGTAGGAGAGCGGCAGGCAGCCCGGGAGCCTCCGGGCACCCCCCTGGGGCTGGGCGGAGGTCAGCTTTGGGCTGGCTCTTAGGCAGGCCGGCTGAGCCGGTGTCTCCTGACCTGAGGCGGGGCAGGTGCCCATCTCCTCAGCTCCTGGTGCCAGCGGCTGGCGGGCACTGCCCGGGGGAGTCCCAGCCCCGCTGCTCACCTCCCGCTTCCCGCAGACGCGCTGCTGGAGGACCTGGAGTCTACCACCTCCCACATCGCCAAGCGGCCCGTGTTCCTGTCGGAGGAGACCCCCTACTCCTACCCGACCGGGAGCCACACGTACCAGGAGATCGCCGTGCCGCCACCGGTGCCCCCGCCCCCGTCCAGCGAGGCCCTCAACGGCGCGCTGCTCGGCCCCTTGGACCAGTGGCAGCCCGGCGCGCCCCGGCTCCTCCACCAGCAGGTGCGCCGGGCTTTGGCGCCCAGGGAGGCCCGGGCCGGGGGGGGGGGGGGGGGGGGGGGGGGGGCTCCCCGCCAGACGCCACGTGAGGGGCTGACCGAGCGTTACTCACCTGCCTCCAGCCGGGGCGGAAATTCCCTGGTGAGCAGCAGCCTCCCGGGGGTGACTGTTCCTTCTCCCCGAGGCTCTGAGCGTTCTCCTCCCGCAGCCCCAGTCCCTGCCGCCCGCCTACGGCTCCAGTGCCACACCGGGCGGCGCGCCCACGCCCCAGGACGGCCTGGGCCCCCCCTGCGCTCGGGCCGGTGAGGAAGAGCACGTCTACAGGTACGCCAGCCCCGCCGCTCCCTCCCTCCCCTCCCCTCCCCTCCCCTCCCCTCCTGCCTAGGCACCCCTGCCGCTCCCCTCCCTCCACCTCCTGCCCAGAACCCCTGCCTCTCCCCTCCCCTCCCCTCCTGCCTGGGCACCCTCAGTGCTCCCCTCCCCTCCTGCCTGGGAACCTGGGGCCCAGCCAGGGCTGGAGGCAGCGAGGCCAGGGAGGAGGCAAGGCCCGGGCCCGCGAGGTCCTGCCTTGGGTCATGGACCAAATCACAGAAGGCCCGAGGCTCCCGCCGCTCGTGGTGCCTCCTGACGGCCTGGCGGCCTGGTCACTGCCATCTGCGGTCTCCGTACCAAACCAGCCGTCCCGCCACATCGCCCCGTCAGCGAGGGACGGAGAGGCAGACGTCCCCCTCCCCTCAGACCACCCCCCTCAGTCAGGCCTCTGCCGGGGAGACCTCGGCCGCTGCCTGTTCCCCTGGAGCGGGGCGGCCGCCACCGGGAATGCGCTCAGGCGACCGTCCCTTTGTCTCAGCTTCCCCAACAAGCAGAAGTCGGCCGAGCCCTCGCCCACCGTGATGAGCTCCTCGCTGGGCAGCAACCTCTCGGAGCTGGACCGCCTGCTGCTGGAGCTGAACGCCGTGCAGCACGGCCCCCCGGGCTTCCCCGCAGGTGGGTGCTCCCCGCGGGCTCCCCCGAGGGCGGGTGCTCCCCGCGGGCTTCCCCGAGGGTGGGTGCTCCCCCCCCCCCCCGGGCTTCCCGGCGGGTGGGTGCTCCCCGCGGGCTTCCCCGAGGGCAGGTGCTCCCCGAGGGCGGGTGCTCCCCGCGGGCTTCCCCGAGGGTGGGTGCTCCCCGCGGGCTTCCCCGAGGGCGGGTGCTCCCCGAGGGCGGGTGCTCCCCGAGGGTGGGTGCTCCCCGCGGGCTTCCCGGCAGGTGGGTGCTCCCCGCGGGCTTCCCGGCAGGTGGGTGCTCCCCGCGGGCTTCCCGGCAGGTGGGTGCTCCCCGCGGGCTTCCCTGCGGGTGGGTGCTCCCCGAGGGCTTCCCGGCAGGTGGGTGCTCCCCGCGGGCTTCCCCGAGGGCGGGTGCTCCCCGAGGGCTTCCCGGCAGGTGGGTGCTCCCCGCGGGCTTCCCTGCGGGTGGGTGCTCCCGGGCAGGCCGGCCTCGCCCCGTCCCGAGAGGGCTCAGGCTGAGCGGTCTTTCCCTCTCCCTCCCAAGACGAGGCCAACTCGAGCCCCCCGCTGCCCCGGGCCCTGAGCCCTCACTACGGCGCCCCGGAGGGTAACAGTTTGCTGGCGGGCAGCGCCGGGCCCCCGGTGAAGGAGAAGCCCAAGCGGAACGGGGCCCGCGGCCTGGAGGACGTGCGGCCCAGCGTGGAGAGCCTGCTGGACGAGCTGGAGAGCTCCGTGCCCAGCCCCGTGTGAGTGCCCGTGGCCTGTGCCCTCCTAAGAGCCCGCGGTCCCCGCCCGCACCAGGCTCGGGGGGCTGGGAGCCACCCGGGCACCGTTCCTGCTACCTCGAGCCACCGCGTCTGAAGAGACAGGCGCCACGCAGGCTGAGGGCCTGGAGCTTAGTGGCCGTCAGCACAGGCTCTGGAGCCACACCGTGGGGTTCAGACCTTGGCTCCGACCTTACGAAGTGTCTCAAGCCTTAATGTTTCCATCTGTAAAATGGGATTGGGGCTGTGGATAATGGGGATGGGCCGCCTGTCTCCATGGGGTCCACCCAGTCCTCCGTGTAAAGCATGTGGAGTGGTTTCTGGCTCAGCAGGTGCTGTACATGGTGAGCTTTCTAAGTGTTAGCTCTTCCGGGGCCGACCGTGTCTCTGGAGCTCGCACACGTACACGCAGTGTCATGGAGGCTGCATGGCCCGGGCTTATGCCACGGGCGAGCTTGAACTCGGCTGGACGCCTAGAGGCGTCTTCCCGGGGAAGTTGCTGTTTGTGTGTCCTCCCTTCTCCCATGTCGGCTCTGTCCCCTGGCCAACAGCACCTCCTCCCCCAGGAGAGATCGGGAGCTGGGGGGCCTCCCCGGGGTTGGGGGTGGGACCCCAGTGTCAGAGCTGGCATGTCCATCTCCTTGAGGAGGGGAGGGCCGCACGGGGGAGCGTGGGGCTGGCCTGGGGCTCCCTCTGACACTGCCCGCCTGCAGCCCCGCCATCACCGTGAGCCGCGGCGAGATGAGCAGCCCCCAGCGCGTCACCTCCAGCCAGCAGCAGACGCGGATCTCGGCCTCCTCTGCCACCCGGGAGCTGGACGAGCTGATGGCCTCCCTGTCGGATTTTAAGGTGCCCGAAGCCCCTTGGTCCTGCCCGTGTCCCAGTCCTTCTCCTCCATCCCTCAGCGCGAGGAGCGGGAACTCGGTCCTCCGTTTGGGTGCCTCGCCCGAGCCGGGGGCCCGCGGAGCCCTGGCCTTGCCGGGATGTGGGGCGGAGGGCTCGGCCAGCGGGGGCACAGGGCGGCCTTAGAGCCTGTGAGGCCAGACATTCCTTCCTCCGGTGCTCCCGGCTCCCGGCCCGGACCGGGAGGCAAACAAAGGGCCCTGTGTGGCGGCCTCGGTGGGGGCGGCGTTCTCTGCGGCCACGGGGCCGGGATCTGGTGCCTGAGAGGTCGTTTGCCTGGAGCCCCGTCTCCCACGCTGGCTGTGCTCAGCGCGTCCCTTTCTTCCTCCTCCGGCGTCTCAGTCCAAGGCCTCTGTGCCAGCCTCCCGCCTGCCCCTCTGTCCACGGGCCTCTGAACCCCTCAGGCTCTGTCTGCGGGGAACCCACCTGCCGGGCCAGTCCCCTGCCCCCTCCGGGCGCCCCCGCCTGCCAGGCCGGACGTTTTATCCAAAGACGCGGTGCCTCCGGGGCTGATGTGACCGAACGCTCCTGCGGCCGCTCCCTGCACTCTCCCCGTGGGCCCGCCTTCGGCCTGTGATTTGGGGAGTCTGAGAAGGGGAGCAAGTGGCCCGTGCGCTCTTGGCCCTGGTGGTGCCTCCAAACCTCCCTTCAGCGGGGGTTTTGTGGGAGATGCAGGTGGGGCTTGGGAGTGGGGGCGTGAGCTACTGGCCGTTCTGAGCAGCCAAGGCCAGGCACTGGCCCAAGGAAGCCCTGCTCTCGTGCCCTTTCGACCGTGGCTCTCTGAGAGCCAGCATTGGGGTGCCCGCGGGAAGCTGAGGCCTGGCCAAGGTCTCGGGGACGAGGGAAGATGGGTCTGTCTGGGAGAGACCAAGCCGAGACTCTGGCTGGTCTCTGGGTTGGAGGCACCAGAGCAGCTGCCTGCGGCTGCCTGCCCCCGATGGTGCCGGGCTGACTCCCTGTCACTCCCTCCTACGGCCCCTCACTGAGCCTCTCCCTCTGCTCTGATGGGGGTGGCCCTGGCTCCACTCCGAGGCTGGGCCCTGCTGCCTGGGTTTGAGGGGCCGAGGACACCTGCCCTCCTGGGTGTCTGTGAGGCCCCATCCTCTCCCGTCAGCGTGGGGTCACCCCGCCGTACAGACGGTGGCTCTCGGAGCCTGAGGTCGAGCCCACTCCTTGCAGGGAGCGCCTTCCTCACCTCTCCTGTTTCTCTCTTCCTCCCTCTGCCTTTTGTCTTTCTCCTCCTCCAGACCAGCTCCTCTTCTGTGGCCTTGAACTCCCTGGGGCTGCCACCCAGCTCAGCTCCATCCTCACACCACATACGTCCTTCTCCTTCTCCTTCCCCTCCTCCTCCCCCTCCCCCCGGGCCCTCTGTGCTCTTGCCACCCACTGTTAAACCCTCCCCTGGAGGCCGCGGTCACACTGCAGAGGCCCTCCGCCGAGAGGAGGATGAGGACGGGCAGGGCCTCCTACCTCCCGTGGCCCCCAGCTGGCTTGATTTGGCTGGCCTCGGGGTGACACCTGACACCCCCAACCCAAGGTCTCCCCCTGTGGAGGGCTCTCTGGGGCCATTGGGTGCAGAGAGCCAGGCTCGAGGCTGGAGGGACGCACTGAACCTCAAGAGTGAGCTCACCTGGGCTCCCCCGGGCCACACTGGGCCCCGAGCTGGGTGTGCAGGTCCCCAGGGGCCGGGAGACCCCCAAGGGCCGTCAGAGGAGGCCCTGGCTGCCACGTGGGAGCAGCCGTGGGCTCTGGAGGCGCTCAGGCCAGAGACCCCCCACAGAGCGACGCCCAGCTTCCAGGAAGCAACGGAGCCAGCGGTCGCGGCCCTAGACCGTCAGGTCATCTTCCCAGATACCTGGACGCTCACGAAGGAACGTGGACAGCCGCAGGAGGGGGCCCGGCCGGAGCCCGCGGGGCCGGAGGGCGGCCACCCCGCTCCTGTGGACCGGGAGCAGTCAGCTGGAGAGAGGCCCGCGCGGCGAAGCCCGATCCCGCCGCCCCGGGGACCTGAGACCGCCCGGAGGCCGGCGGGCACCGCCGAGGCACAGCCGGAGCGTCCACGTGCCGTGGCCCCGGGCTCGCCCGCCACCGAGAGGATTTCCACCTCCGGCCAGGCAGGCGCGAGCTGGCACGGCCTGGGCCTGGGCCCGGCGGCCTGAGCGGCCGCCCTGGCTAACTGCATGCCGCCTCCACTGCGCACGTCTGCTTGGCGGGGTCCTGGGCCCGTGGCCTGTGACCGGCCAGCGCCGCTCCCGCCCGGAATCGCTTTGAGTGACAGCCGCTTCTGCTTGTCTGAGGCTTTTCCCTGTAGATGGGCGCCCCTGACATCCGGAGACCATGTTCGCGAACGGGGTGAAAGCATGAGCTTTGGGACCAGATAGAACTGAATACAAACCCTGCCTCCGACACCTGCTGCCTCTGACCTTGGGCAACCTCCCGCCAGCCTCAGTTTCTCATCTTTAAAATGGGGTAAAGGCAGACCTTTCCCCGCGGGCTGTCCAGGGGATTCCGGGAACTGACGCCTGGATGCACTCGGAGTACAGCTTGTGGCCGCAGGGGGCGTGGCTGATGCTACTTGCTTCTTACTTTATAGAAACGAAACGAAACAAAAAGACAAAACCACTGCAAACCAGCAGGTTAAACAAGGAAACAAGGATATAAATAAGGAAAAAAGCTGGTTAGAAGATTTGGAAGGAATGACCACATTTTTTATTACAAATTAAAAAGAAAGAAAAAGCCTTGTGTCCCTTTAAGAGTGCCCACTCCCATGCTCTCAGATAAATAGTCCTCATAGTAACCTCTGAGGCAGCCGAGAAAATGCGAACCCATTTCAGGGATGGAGGAGCCAGGCCCCTGGAGGTCTTGCCCAAGGTCAGCGCCGAGAAGGAGCTGTGTGCTTGGAGTGTGCTGGGCCCCGCCTCCGCTCGCCTCCGCTCCTGGCCGCCTGGTTGAGCCCTCCCTTGCCCGGGCCCCCGAGTGTGGACTGAGCGGCCGGCAGCGCCAGAGTGGGGCTGTGACAGCTTCCCCTCCCCCCTCAGATCCGCTCCGTGATCAGGAGGAGCCGGGAGACAGGCCACGCGCACCCCATGTCCCGGGAGCCCTCCCCTCGCCGCCGGCTGGACCCCACCACCCTGAGCAGGACCCCCTCCCAGGAGTGGCTCATCGCAGAGCTGCAGGGCCGGCTGGGCATCCCGCCCGAGGCGGCGGGGGCTGCGGGGGCCGCGGGGGCCGAGGCCTGGATGATGGAGGGCGTGGTCATCACGGTGCAGCCTCGCGGGAGGCGGGCCGAGGGGCAGCTGGTGGAGAAGGTAGCAGGGAGATGGCGCCGGGGCAGGCCCGGCTGCAGGTGTCCTGGCCGGAGGGGAGCTGGCTGTGGGGTCCTGGGCCTGTGGCCCCGGAGAGGCTGGTCAGAGTGGGAGGCCGGGGAGCTGGGGCCGTGGCTCTCTGCCCTTGCTTGCTGCCTGGTGCTTCCTCCGTCTTCCTCACCGCTCTCCTCTCTCCTCCCAGGTGGTTTTCCCTCCCGGCTCTCCCGTCCCCCTGAGAAGAACCTTCTCTGTCCTGCCTTCTCCTGTCCCTTTCCTCCAGCATCACAGAGATGCCGCGGCCAGCAGCCCGTCTCCCCCGCCGGGCCTGCCGGCGCCCGCCCCGCTGGGGCCCTCACCTCTCCCCTGTGGCTCCCCCGGGGCCCAGAGCCCTGGGCCAGGGCCCGCCTCTCCCCTGCCCGCACCCCCCGCTGTGCGGTCCGTGGGCTGCCAGACCGACGAGGACCCGATGTTCCCCCCGATGCAGGCAGGCCCCGGGCCCAGCATGGCCTCCCTGTCCCCCTCTAACCACACACCCCCTCTCACCCACAAGCCCAGCAGGACCACGTCCTTCCCACACCCGGCCTTGACCCTGGACCCCATTTAACCTGACGCCACACTCCTGCCCAGCATGTCACCGTCCTCTTGCCCGCCTGTGGGCTCCCTTCTGCCTGTCCCTCCATCTGTCCCAGCTCCCTCTGAGGAAGCCAGGCCCAGAGACCCCAGCTGCTCCTCCCTGCAGCCCGCCGGCCTCAGGCCCTCCCCCCGGGACCCCGGCCCGTGGTCGGCTCCCCTTCCCTTCTCTCTCCGCCCTGGGACTCTGGGACGCTCTACCTTCTCAGACTTTCCCTCCTGGTTCTGGCGCTGCCAGTGGGAGAGGAAACCCTCATCCCAAATCCCTTTGTGAAATGGCCAACAGCAGGTCTCTCTGGCTTCCTCCTTAATTAAAAAGTGTTCTTATCCTCGTTTTCTCCCATTTAAGATCTGGGGCCTGGAACAAAGAGCAGATGGAGAGCTGTGCTGGGCGGCTGGCCGGCCTCCGAGTGGCAGGCAGAGCAGCCCCGAGGGGCAGGACGAGGGCGGGGTCAGTGCGTGTGCCCCGCGTGTCCGGCTCAGGCCGGTGCGGGCCGGGCCCTCTGACACCGGGAAGCCTGTGGGCCCCGGAGGAGGCCGCACTTCCTGCCTCCACCGGCCCACGTGCAGGGGGAGAAAAGCCCCCCTGACTGCCCCCCTCTCCCCGCAGTTCATGAACCAGGGGAAGACGGGGAGCAGCTCGCCCCCCGGGGAGCCCCCGAAGCCGGGGAGCCAGCTGGACAGCATGCTGGGGAGCCTGCAGTCCGACCTCAACAAGCTGGGGGTCGCCACGGTCGCCAAGGGCGTCTGCGGGGCCTGCAAGAAGCCCATCGCCGGGCAGGTGCTGAGGGGGGGCAGGTGGGCACAGGGGCCGGCTCCCCGGGAGGGGCTCCGGGCAGGCCAGGGCCTTGAGCCGCCGCTGCGTCCCTCCCTCCGCAGGTGGTGACGGCCATGGGGAGGACATGGCACCCCGAGCACTTCGTCTGCACCCACTGCCAGGAGGAGATCGGCTCCCGGAACTTCTTCGAGCGGGACGGGCAGCCCTACTGCGAGAAGGACTACCACACGCTCTTCTCCCCGCGCTGCCACTACTGCAACGGCCCCATCCTGGACGTGAGTGCGGGCCGGGGAGGGGCGGGGGCTCCCTCCCCTCAGCCCCACGCCGCCCCCCGCGGCCGGGCGGCATCGAGGCTCAGGAGGCGCTGTCACAGGCCCGAGCTCACTGCTGGGTCAAACCCAGGCCTGGTGCGGGCAGGCCTCCCCCCCCCAGACTCCCTGCGCGGGGCTCGGGGTCAAACCCAGGCCTGGTGCGGGCAGGCCTCCCCCCCCCAGACTCCCTGCGCGGGGCTCGGGGTCAAACCCAGGCCTGGTGCTGGCAGACACCCCCCCCCAGACTCCCTCCGCGGGGACGGGGTGAGGCCGAGGTGCCGCTCCCTCCCACGCGTGGCTCTGCGCCGGCTCTTCCTTACGGGATGGCCTCACAGTCACAGTGGACCGTGACCTCCGCCCACTGGGATGGAAGGAGAGTGTGGGGTCACCTCCTTCGGGGTCAGAGTTCCCGCCGTGCTCGGAGCAGTGAGGAGGCCCCTCCTGGCGGCCTCCGCGCTGCCCTGGGCCGGGCCGGGCCGGGGGGACAGCCCAGCGCTGGGGCCTGTCCAGCGGGCCAGCTCGGCTCTGACCCCCTCGCTCCCACAGAAAGTGGTGACGGCCCTCGACCGGACGTGGCACCCCGAGCACTTCTTCTGTGCCCAGTGCGGCGCCTTCTTCGGCCCCGAAGGTACGACAGGGGCCCGGGAGCATGGGGGAGGGGAGGGGAGGGGAGGGGAGGGGAGGGGCGGGGGGGGGAGAGGAGGAGAGGGGCTCTGCTGATGCTGGAGTCAGGGCTGCGCCTTCGGAGGCCCTTACCCCGCCCCACAACCTGCTCCTCAGGGTTCCACGAGAAGGACGGCAAAGCCTACTGCCGGAAGGATTACTTCGACATGTTCGCGCCCAAGTGCGGCGGCTGCGCCCGGGCCATCCTGGAGAACTACATCTCGGCCCTCAACACCCTCTGGCACCCCGAGTGCTTCGTGTGCCGGGTAAGGAGAGGGGAGCGGAGGCCGGCGCGGCTCCTGCGTGAGCACTCACCTGTGAGCCAGGAGGTCACGGTTCGATTCCTGGTCAGGGCACAGGCCCAGCCTGTGGGCTCAGGCCCCGGTAGGGGGCGTGCAGGAGGCAACCATCAGTGATTCTCTCTCACGTTAATGTTTCTATCTCCCTCTCCCTTCCTCACTCCCCTCCCGCCCGCAGGAGTGCTTCACGCCCTTCATCAACGGCAGCTTCTTCGAGCACGACGGGCAGCCCTACTGCGAGGTGCACTACCACGAGCGGCGCGGCTCGCTGTGCTCCGGCTGCCAGAAGCCCATCACCGGCCGCTGCATCACCGCCATGGCCAAGAAGTTCCACCCCGAGCACTTCGTCTGTGCCTTCTGCCTCAAGCAGCTCAACAAGGGCACCTTCAAGGAGCAGAACGACAAGCCTTACTGTCAGAACTGCTTCCTCAAGCTCTTCTGCTAGGCGCCGGCGCTCCACCCGCCCCGGCCCGGCCCGGCCCGGCCCCCCAACTGCTACTGTGACCCGAGGCCGCCCGGCTGGAGGGCCAAGCCGACCGAAACTGGAACCGGCCCTGGCTGTGCAGGGTGGCGGGAGGGCTCAAAGGGCGCCCCCTGCTTTCCTTCCCCGGCCAGGGCCTCCGGGCCCCCCTCCTCCTGCGGCTGTCCCCAGGCTGCCAGCTCCTCCTCCTCCCCGAGGGGGGCTGCTGCCCCTCCCCACAGACCCGCCTGGCCAGGCCAGCACCCCACACTGGAGCCATCTCTTACTCATTTCGCAGTGGAGCGGGGGCGGGAGGCAGGATCAGATGGGGTCTCTTTTACCTTTATTTCCGTCCGACCAAATTATCCAAATAATCCGGGGGGACAGGGCTCCCCCAGACAATGCCAGCATCCACCCACCGACCCAAGGCCACGTGCCCGGGCCCCGACGGTTCCTGGTGCTCCTGCCCTGCCCGTCTCCGGGGCGGGACCACTGCCCTGCCCGGCCCTGCTCCGATCCTACTGACGCAGACCCTCCAGCAATAATGTTTCTGGTCTCTTCCTCCGCCTGGGGCCGGCGGGAGGGCCTTTCACCTCAAGCCTGGACACTGTGCCGCCTTTGATAGATTTCTACACTGAGGTTTGACTATCATCCGAGTGCTTTTACTTCTCTGTACACAATGACTTGGAAGAGATTTTAAAGAACCCCTTTTGTACTCTCCTCGTCCACACCGCCCGTCCCGCGGGCAGTGGCTGTGGGACAGGGCTTGCCTTGTGCTGAGGGCTCGGGGTGGGGAAGCCATTTGTATTTTTCTCTTTCTTAGCAGAAGCAGGTGAAGTGGGAGCGGCTCTGAGACTCCCCGTCTTTCCTTCACGGCTCCCAGGACTGTTTTTATAAACTGCTGTATTTTGAAATCCCTTCCTAACTACCCAGGCCAGCAAGCTCTTAACTGAAGTGGCCTGAGGGTGTGTTGCCCCTTTGGGCCTAGGATTCTGAACCTCATCCGTCCCGTTCCGTGGTGAGGAGACGGCGAGGATGCTTTGGGGGTGCTGTTTCCGGCCTAAGCCTTTAGGAGCCGCCGCTCCCCTGTGACCTCTGGCATCCAAAAGAACCCCCGGAACATTCTCGCGCCCTCACTGCTCTGGGGCTCCTGCCTCAGGAAGCCGGGGGCCGGTTTTGACCGTTGGTCTTGTTGATTCCACTGGGGGCATCACTTCCCCAAATTCCCATCGCCTCGGGAACTGGAGGGCTGGGAAAGGGCCAGGGTGATGCCCGGCAGCCTGACGGGACTGTGGGCAGAGGGACGGGACCCGCCGAAGCACGGAAGGCCCAGCGCTCTGCTGGCCCCCAGGGGTGAGCGGGAGCAGGCAGGCCTGGGTTCCTGGCCAGCAGAGGGCCCCAGCGGGGTCCCAGCGGGAAGGTCCAGCCCACGCTGCTGGCCGCCTCGCACTGGCTGAGTGTGTGGGGTCCAGAGCAGGGCCCCTCCGAGGCGGGCGGGCGGGGAGCAGCCGGTCTGGGCAGGTCACGGCACCCCCGAGGGTCTGATGTCTCCACTCCACCCAGAGGCCTTACTGCTCTGTTTACAGCCACCCGCCCAGACCCACCCTGGAGGGAGGGCTTCTGGGTCCACCTTCCGGGTCAGTGGTTATTTGATGAACTGATTTTAATTTTTTTCTCTGTAAACTTTTAACCTGGCTTTTCCTCATTTCAATTCCTGTGATTTATGCCAATAAAGTTTGCCATTATTTTGACCTGTGCTAGTGTGTTTTCTTTGTGGTCTGAGATAGCAGCTTAGTCCCAGAAGAGAGACCAAACCCTTCTAGACTCCCAGGGCCCGCAGTGTGAGGATAAATCATCCGCGTTCCTGACTGAGGTAAAAAGCCTGGGGTGGGACCTTGCCCCGAGGACTCTGGTCTGTGAGCACAGGTCCTCTGGCTTCCGGTGTGAGCTGTGGGCCAGGGAAGGCTGGGGAGCAGCCTGACTGGGCTCTGCCAAGGTCTGGGCCCGCACTAAGTTTTATCCTGGCTTCCCCTCAGGCATCCTCACCAGGGCCTGTGGGTGGTCTTACACTCGTTTGCAGATGGGGAAAGGGGTTCAGAGAGGAGAACCGACATGCAGAGACAGGATGTATGAACTCACAGCTAACCTCTGCCAGTGTTCCTGCACTGACCGGACCCCGCGCCCCCCTGCCCGCCCTCTTCCAACTCTGGCACAACATGTACTGGCACAACACCCTGGGCCACGGACCCTCTCCACTGAAGGGTGTGGACTGATAGTTGGCAATTAGTTGGCGATTGGTCTCTACTTCCCCCTGGTGGTCATGTTCCTATTTGCAGGCTTCCTCACTTTTGTCAGCCAGAACTTCAGTCCTGCTCCAGACCCCAGTTCTCCTCCCCATGCCCTACACCCTCTTCCGGCCTCAGTTTCCCTGTTGTTTGGAATGGCCCTCCAAAACCTCTTACCTCTTTGGGACATGTTGATTCTAGTCTGAACCCTGTCCATTTCACAGTGAGCTCAGAAGTGAAAATTACCTTCAACCCTCGCCCAAAGATAGTTACTGGGTTTATCCTTCCCGCTCACGCTGGACTTATTTTATTTATAGAAATGGATATGGTGCAGTTCCTTGCAATTTTCTTCCTCACTCAGGTGTACTCTGTATTTCCCCATGTCAATAAATATAGATCTGCATCATTTTTTAATGGTCTCACGGTATTCCATTATATTGATGGACTACAATTAGAAATTCGCATGTCATCAGAGCCAGGGTGTCCTTGGGAAGGTAGCTGTAAGTGCATCCTTGGAAAAGTGGGTTCAAGGGGAGACACTCTGGGTTTGGAAGGGACTACAGCACAGCCAGGCCCACGGGCTGTGAACTTTCTTTGGGTTTCAGTTCTGACGTCGTCATTTGCTGGCTGAGGGACTTGGGCAAAATATTTAACTTCTCTGAATTTTCTCATCCATAAAACGGAAATACTAAAATGGTGTTGATGCTGTTGCAAATATCAATAGCGCTAATGTGTGCAAAGGACTCAGCACAACGCTAAGCATGCAGCAGTAAACCTTGTCATGACAAAGCAACCTTAGCAGTAATCGTCTCCAGCTTTTCTCTTCACTGGCTCATCAGCAGAGGCCATAGGAGGCTTTCAAACAAAATACAGAGGTTTCTAACTTGGTCAAGTGCAAAGGGTAAAAATAGGGATCTAAGCTTACTTATTAAAAAACACAAGCCCTAACCAGTTTGGCTCTGTGGATAGAGCATCGGCCTGTGGACTGAATGGTCCCAGGTTTGATTCCCATCAAAGGCATGTACCTTGGTTGCGGACACATCTTCACTAGGAGGTGTGTAAGAGGCAGCTGATCAATGTTTCTCTTTCATCAATGTTTCTAACTCTCTATCCCTTCCCCTTCCTCTCTGTAAAAAAGCAATGAAATATATATATAAAAAAACACACAAGGTAGTATAATCGTTCAAATAAATATTGAATGAGTGTATAATAAAAGAAACTAGTGTTTATAGTAAATTACTCCTGCATTCCAGGAACTGGTTAAGTCTTCACAAATAGCTCAGGTAATCTCATAAGTCTAGAATGTGGATTCCTTACCTGTAAAATCATACTATTTTACAGGTAAGGAATGAGAAACACTGTCAGCAAGGTGAAATCACTTCCAAGAACAAGATCAGGTCATCTGACTGCAAACCCTGTACTCATACATTCAACAACTACTATTTATGAGCCGGGCTGGTGCAGCTCAGTGGGTTGGGTGCTGTCCTGTGCACTGAGGCTACTGGTTAGATTTCTGGTCAGGGCACATGCCTGGTTTGCTGCTCCATTTCTGGTAGGGAGTGTGCAGGAGGCAGCTGACGGATGTTTCTCTTTCATCGATGTTTCTATTACCCTTGCAGTTCCTTTCTCCCTAAAATCAATAAAAACATTAAAAAACAAGTAAGCAAATATTTATGATATGCCTACTATGTGCTAGGCACAAAGCAAAAGATTCTGCTTTGTGGAGCTTGTATTCTTGCAGGGAGAGACAAATAACTATATATATAAAAGGCTAATGTGCAAAGTGTCCCCTCAGGAGTTTGATGGGGAGACCGGGAGTTCCAGCACTTGCTATGATGTGCGCTGACCACCTGGGGGTGGCGTGGAATCAATGAAGGCCCCCCGTTGGCAGCTGGCAGCTGGGGAAGTAAGGCCCCCATCAGCTCTGATTGCTGGTCTAGGCCTAGAGACCCTGCCTGTGTACGAATTTCATGCACCAGGCCTCTAGTGTCATAAGTAAACTACATAGTGTGTTACAAAGTGTAAGTGCTAACGAAAACAACAACAATAAAACAGAGTAAGGGAGAAGTGGGAGTGATTATTAAAAAAATTTTTTTTGTACGTAGTAATTTTATTTTATTTTATTTATTTTTTTAAAAATATATTTTATTGATTTTGTACAGAGAGGAAGGGAGAGAGAGAGTTAGAAACATCGATGAGAGAGAGTCATCTATCAGCTGCCTCTTGCACACCCCCTACTGGGGATATGCCCGCAACCAAGGTACATGCCCTTGACCGGAATCGAACCCGGGACCTTTCAGTCCCCAAGCCGACGCTCTATCCATTGAGCCAAACCGGTTTCGGCAAGTTTTTTTGTTTTTGTTTTTTTAAATCAGCTTAACAATAACCCACAACCTTCGGACCAACTTTTTTGTTTTTTTTTAATATATTTTATTGATTTTTTTTTTTTTTTACAGAGAGGAAGAGAGAGGGATAGAGAGTTAGAAACACCGATGAGAGCCGAAACCGGTTTGGCTCAGTGGTAGAGCATCGGTCTGGGGACTGAAAGGTCCCAGGTTCGATTCTGGTCAGGGGCATGTACATTGGTTGCGGGCACATCCCCAGTGGGGGGTGTGCAAGAGGCTGGTCGATGTTTCTCTCTCATTGACGTTTCTAGCTCTCTATCTCTCTCCCTTCCTCTCTGTAAAATATCAATAAAATATATTTTAAAAAAATCTGTGAGAGAGAATCATCTATCAGCTGCCTCTTGCACACCCCCTCCTGGGGATGCGTCCGCTACCAAGGTACATGCCCTTGACTGGAATCGAACCCGGAACCTTCCAGTCCGTAGGCCGACGCTCTATCCACTGAGCCAAACCGGTTTCGGCAAGGTTCAAGTTTTTGTGGGCCTCAAAAAAACAAAAGCTTTGCCTTAACCGGTTTGGCTCAGTGGATAGAGCATTAGCCTGTGGACTGACAGGTCCCAGGTTCTATTCCAGTCAAGGACATGTACCTTGTTTGTGGGCACATCCCTAGTAGGGGGTATGAAGGAGGCAGTTGATCTATGTTTCTCTCTCATACTATGTTTCTAACTCTCTATCCCTCTCCCTTCCTCTCTGTAAAAAAAAAAAATCAATAAAATATATAAAACAACAACAACAACAAAACCCCCCAAAACTTCAATTTTCATAGAAAAGTAGGTTTATTTTGCTAGAGACATACTGAATATAAAGGGCTGAAATAAATGAGTAGGTAACCATTAACATAACATAATATAATATTTTATTTATTTATTTTAAAGTGTATTTTTTTTTTTTTTTTACAGAGAGGGATAGAGTTAGAAACATCAATGAGAGAGAAACATTGATCAGCTGCCTCCTGCACACCCCCTTCTGGGGATGTTGCCTGCAACCAAGGTACATGGCTTTGACGGGAATCGAATCTGGAACCCTTCAGTCCACAAGCTGGCACTCTATCCACTGAGCCAAACCAGTCAGGGCCATAATTTTAATAAACATTTTAATAAAAATTAATATTTCTTCTTTAACACTAACTTACCAGACATTGAATAACTGCACAAATAAGCATAAACAAATAAACCTATTTTTCTTGTTCTCCGAAATATTTCCTGTTGTGCACAACAAACAGGTCAGTCCAAGACTAATACTTTGGCCATCGGCTGCTAAAATATTCGCTGCTGGTATTAGTGGAGAGAAATGATGCGCCTGCGTGTAAGGCACATAAGGGAAATGAATGCAACACGATTATAGTAATCAGTCATTAGCGAACATTGTAGTTTGTTAATAATTATGTATAACAGGATATTGTAAAAATTAAGTTGGGAAATTTTTATTAAAACGTGTCTTACACATACCATTATATTGGCTGGGCTACAAAAATATTCGTTGTGGGCCACATGTGGCCCGTGGGCCGCGAGTTTGACATGCTAGGGTCTTATAGGCCAGTTAGGTTTTAATCTTTTTACTTTCTGGAAAATGGGAAGCCTTTTGAACAGATGAGGAAATGACCCGACTGTTTTATTTATTTTTTGATCCGACTGTTTTGAATGATCCCTCTGCTTTTGTAGGGAGAAAGACAAACTACAGAGGGGACAGAGAGCATTCTATGCAACTATTTCTCACTCCACGAAATACTCTAGTTTGCGACGTGGCCAGGTGGCAGGGGAAACGCGGACGGAGTCTACAAACTCCGGCGCCTTCACCAGAAAAGCGCCAGCCCAGCAGAGGGCAGCAGCTCTGAGAAAGCCGCTCCAACCCGAGGCGGCGCTTCCTTAACTTCCTTACTGAAAGGCGGCTTCCGGTAGGCTGGAGTGGCAGCTATACCATCCAATGACTGCCTGTGTTAGGTCTACTTTGCCAGACAGACGTGGGCGCCAGCCAATAGGTGGGGGTGCTGTCGGAGGCTTCTGATTGGCTGCTTCGTTTACTTATAAAAGGCGCGCGCCGGCGCACGGCCTTCCTCTCGCCAGGCGCCCTCGTGGGAGGTTCGTGTGATGGCCGATTGGCGCCGGGGCCTGGCGGCGGGAAGGATGGGCGTCTTTGCGGGGGAGCCCGGAGGCCGCGGGGCCCGGGCTTACGCGGCCTGGGGCTGCGGCGGGGGCTCGCGCTCTCCGGGCGGCGGCCAGGCCGGACCGGCGGGCGCTCCCGCGTGGCCTGCCCCGTCCACAGGCCTCTGGTGTGAGCCCGGCGGGCGGGGGACGGGTGTCTGAGCTCCTTCTCTCTCCTCAGTGACATCGTCTTTAAACCCTGCGTGGCAATCCCTGACGCACCGCCGTGATGCCCAGGGAAGACAGGGCGACCTGGAAGTCCAACTACTTCCTTAAGATAATCGTAAGTGCGGGGTGGGTCGCGGCCGCCATCATGCTGCCTCCGCCACGGCGGCCCAAGAGGGACAATTGGCTCCCATGGGCCGCCGAGCTGCTGAATTGGGCCATTTCAGGCAAATCTCATTGAGCCTTCAGGATTTCCAAAGACCTGCGTGCCGCCCCCACCTGTTGCAGATAAACAGGCTCGTGCAGTTCTGGGCTCCTAAGAGAGCCAAATGGCGTTCATTCCCAGGTCTGTCTGGCATTCAGATAGCGCTCATCACACTTGTACTTCTCTGCTTCCATCTTTGGGGAGGCGAGAGGCAGTGAGTGACTCATAAAAAGGCAAGTTGATGCATAGTTAGGCCCTGCCAGTCAAGAAACCCAATGTCCCAATGGAGGTTATCTCTACGAAGGCCTTGAAGTGGGTGCTCTTTTCTTCACAGGATAGTACAATAATCTGATACCCACATCCTAGATTTTACAAGGAAAGTTTTGTTGTATTTGCTTTATGTTGTGATCTGAGTGCTGTAAATACAGCCTTATGTGGTATTTTTTTTTTCTTCTGTCAAGTCATTTTAGTGGGTCAGAAACATCTCATAATTGGGAAATGTTAAAAAATGAGAGCTAACCCGAGACTAGAGTCACATCTTGACAGCTATTGTCCTGGTGTGCTAGAGTTCTTGGAGAGAATCTGCTGGTCTCTTGATTCACTGTCTTGGGCAGTAAGTGCCCCTGGTAGTGCCCAGATCAGAAACATAAGGGAAAAAAAAATGAGAGCTAAAATTAAAATTTTTTCTGATTGAATGTACCAACTCAATTTTTACTATCCATACTCAGCAAGCAAATCTTGGACAAATCTGTCAGTGCTACAACCCAGGGGGCTCCTAGTGGGAGGAGTTGGCCCAATAGGAGTCACTTCAGAAGCAAAGAAGAAAGGGAGTGAGATGGAAACCAATCGTTGGGGGTTAGTTTCTCCTGATTTTTAGAAATTTTTGTTTATTGATTGATTTTTAGAGAAGCATCCACTTGTTGCACTTATTGATGCGTTCATTGGTTGATTCTTGTATGTGCCCTGACTGGGAATCGAACTCAAAACCCTGGTGTATCGGGACAATGATCTATCTCCTGATGTTTCCCCCCCCCCTTCTTTCCTCCTGTTAAACTTGGCTTGTTTCTGCCTGGTTTTTGTAGCAACTCCTGGATGATTACCCAAAATGCTTCATTGTGGGAGCAGACAACGTGGGCTCCAAGCAGATGCAGCAGATCCGCATGTCCCTCCGCGGGAAGGCGGTGGTGCTGATGGGCAAGAACACCATGATGCGCAAGGCCATCCGGGGACACCTGGAGAACAACCCCGCCCTGGAGAAGTCAGTCCGTGCCCGGGCACCTTTATCCTCCCTCCCCTGTGCCCTTCTCCCCTCTCCTGGAGGAGAATGTGCGGGAAGGTGACCGCCGCTCTGTGACCTTCTCTTTGCAGACTGCTGCCTCACATCCGGGGGAACGTGGGCTTTGTGTTCACCAAGGAGGACCTCACTGAGATCAGGGACATGCTGCTGGCCAACAAGGTAAGAGGAGAAGCAGGTTGGCTAAAGAGACCTTATCAATTTTGGTTCCTTAAAAGCCAGATTCTCAGTTTGTACCTGTGGAGGGAGAATTCACATTTCTTGTTCTTGTTCAGGTGCCAGCTGCTGCCCGTGCTGGTGCCATTGCCCCGTGTGAAGTCACTGTGCCAGCCCAGAACACGGGTCTGGGGCCAGAGAAGACCTCCTTCTTCCAGGCTTTGGGCATCACCACTAAAATCTCCAGGGGCACCATTGAAATCCTGGTGAGTGGACCTGGCTTGCCAGTACTAGCCAGGCCAGTAGTGGGGCCACCTTGGTGGCTGTCGGCCTGCTGAATGCTCAGGTGCTAACGTGTTGCCTTGTCCCGCAGAGTGATGTGCAGCTGATTAAGACTGGAGACAAAGTGGGAGCCAGCGAAGCCACACTGCTGAACATGCTGAACATCTCCCCCTTCTCCTTTGGGCTGATCATCCAGCAGGTGTTTGACAATGGCAGCATCTACAACCCGGAAGTGCTTGACATCACCGAGGAGACTCTGCATTCCCGCTTCCTGGAGGTACATGCTGCCCATTCCAGGCTCTCACATTAACGGTTGAGAGTATGCCTCGCTTCAGACTGAATCCTGGCCACTCCTTTGAACCAAGTGTGTAACCAAGGACAGTTTAATGTCTGCCCTGTTTCCTCATCTGTGAAATGGCATTAGTGATACAAGATTGTTGAGGATGAATGAATTCATGAGTATAAAGCCTTAGAACAGTGCTGGGTACATAGAGCTATTCTAGGGCTTGGAATAACATGGTTCACGCTAGCTATTTTTTGTCAGTCTCACTAGTGGATGGAAAGTTCTCATCTGGCATTATTTAAACATCTTTCTCTCGTGGAACTCAGTGGTTATATTGATAGTTTACTTTTTTTTTTTACAAAATAGAGGCTTTTGTAGCAATCGTCGTCCTGGTATAGTAATACCCACGATGGGCATAAGGATAAGGATAAAAAGCATTTATGAACTACTGGATTTGAATCGCCCTGCCAGAGCATTTGGTGTGAAGTGAAGTATTCCTGTGTGAGACTAAGATGCTAGTCCAGGAAGTTTTATCTGCCATTGAGCTTTGCTTGGACTTCTCTAACTTCTCTTTTCGTTAAGATATCTCACCTAAAATATAATTTCTCCCTCCCTCCACAGGGTGTCCGCAATGTTGCCAGCGTGTGCCTTCAGATTGGTTATCCTACTGTCGCGTCAGTGCCCCATTCTATCATCAACGGGTACAAGCGCGTTCTGGCTCTGTCTGTGGAGACTGAGTACACCTTCCCACTTGCTGAGAAGGTAAAAGGGCCTGTGGGACCATGGAGGTCTGACAGCAGCGGATAAATGGTAGCCTGATGAGGGATCGCTTTTATGATCATGTTTTAGTAGCAGATAATGTGTTTTTAAAAATTTCTTATTTTAGAGATGGAGAGAGAAACATCAATGATGGGAGAGAATCATTGATTGGCTGCCTCCTGCATGCCCCCAACTGGGGATTGAGCCTGCAACCTGGGCATGTGCCCTTGACTGGAACGAACCCATGACCCTTCAGTCTGCAGGCTGATGCTGTATCCACTGAGCCAAACCGGCTAGGGTGCAGATAACTATTTTTTTTAACCTATGCTTGAGAGGCTGGGGCGGGGGGAGGGGAGGGGAAGGAGGGTGGCATGGGAGGTGTGTCCTTGACTTTACAAATGACAAGAGACCCTCGATCCTAAGAGTTAATGGGTACAAGCTGGCCTCAAGCTCACAGGTCATGCCCAAGCTGTCATCCTGCCTGGTTACCCAGGGAAGGCTTGGACATTCGTTGTTCTTACTCTAGAGCTCTACGAGGCTGACAGGTGGTGGACCACCGTTCTGACTGAACTTTTCCCCTTGCTTCAGGTCAAGGCCTTCTTGGCTGATCCATCTGCTTTTGTGGCTGCTGCCCCTGCGGCCGCCGCCACCACTGCTGCTCCTGCTGCTGCCGCAGCCCCAGCCAAGGTGGAAGCAAAGGAAGAGTCGGAGGAGTCGGATGAGGATATGGGATTTGGTCTCTTTGATTAATTACCAAAAAGCAACCAGCTCAGCCAACTATTTGAGAAGCAAGGAAATAAAGGTTTACTTCTCTTTAGTCTCTGCACTCTTCATTTTCTATATCTTGAGGTTTATAGTATTGTATTCTAGAAACTAAAACCATACAACTTCACAATAGGTCCTCTGCTTACGTCGGAGATCCGTTCCTTTGGTTTGACATAGTGATTTTTGCTATATGTTGGAACCCACCTAAATATGCACCTACATCACTCACATGGAGCACATACAGAGCCATAAACGGGAAAAAAAAAATTTAAAAGAGCAATTTCTGGTTTTGTGGTAAATGAATAAAAACAAAGCACATGTACATACATCGAAATTATGGAACTTTTTTTTTAAATAAATGGGAGATTGGTTACTGTAACCATGAAATGATGTAGGTAGAGTCCGA
This sequence comes from Pipistrellus hanaki, assembly GCF_964339955.1. Lineage (NCBI taxonomy): Eukaryota > Metazoa > Chordata > Mammalia > Chiroptera > Vespertilionidae > Pipistrellus > Pipistrellus hanaki. The sequence continues at coordinate 22,033,442 of NC_140521.1, read as the reverse complement.
GATAATCCAAGGTCTGTCTATTTGCAGTTGACATTAGGGAATCTTCTTTATAAGTGAATTGCTTGTCTAACATCTGGTACTTTTTCAGCCCAGCCAGCTTTAACTTTTATTTTTATTTTATTTTTTTTAAATATATTTTATTGATTCTTTACAGAGAGGAAGGGAGAGAGATAGAAATGTCGATGAGAGAGAAACATTGACCAGCAGCTGCCTCTTGCACACCCTCTACTGGAGATGTGCCCGCAACCAATGTATAAATACATGCCTCTGACCGGAATCGAACCTGGGACCTTTCAGTCCGCAGACTGCTCTACCACTGAGCCAAACCGGTTTCGGCAACTTTTAATTTATTAGAATTATTTACAATGGCCACCCTAGTCTGTGGTCCTCTAAGATTTTTTTCTTTAATATTTTTGATTTCAGAAAGGAAGAGAGAGACTTCAGTGATAGCGAATCATTGATCGGCTGCCTCTTGCATCCCCCATACTGAGGATAAATCAAGTCCAGGGCATGTTCCCTGACCAGGAATCCACTGGTTTATAGGTTGACTCTGCCACTGAATCACACCAAGATGCTTTGAGTAGGTTTAATGTCAGTTAAGCACTCAAATGAGTGCCACTGTTTTTCAAAATGGGCAGTGGTTATTTTAAAGGGAAAAACGCTGCTTGTTGAAAGGGTAGGCGTGAATGTGACAAGGATGTATTGTGACTTGATCTCTGGTCACAAGTTGGAAAGCCATTGCTTATTAGAGGGCCAATCAGCGGTGCAGCCCCCGTTATATAGCTGGCAGAGGGGCAGGCTGAGTAAAATTCAGGCAACTATCAAACCTTGAGGCCCCAGCCCCCCGCCTGTAGCCTTGGCTCAGTACCCAGCCTGGAGCGTTCATTTCCCCTGGGGCAGGCTGCTCGGCTCCGGAATCCTTCCCTGACCGCCACATCCACCTTAGTTTTCTAACCTGATCTGTCCACCACGGGGCTCCAGCGGACAAGACACCAGCTTCCGGTCTGCCTTTTGCCTAGTTCAGTTCCTGCCGGCCGGGAAACACGTTTCTCTAAGAAATAAGAGCTGCGGATCGAGGGGGCGGAGCTGCAGGGGCTTCACTGTTACAAATCCCCCTGCTCCCCCAGAGGCCGGGCTGAGAGGGCCCCGGGCCGGGGGCCGGGAGAAGGCCTCGGTCACCGGCGGTGGCCCAGCACCGGGTCCGCCCTCCTGGTTTCCAGCTCCTGGCCTCGCCCTGCCGCGTGGGCCGCGCCGTGACCCGGAAGTGCTCGGAAAGCACTTCCGGAGTCAGCGCCGGTAGGATGGCGGCGGACACGCAGGTGAGGCGGTTGTCTGCGGGGCCAACGCGGCCAGCGGCTGGGCGTGGACGGCGGCCCCCGGCGGGACGGCTCGCGTGGCCAGGCCCGGGGCCCCGGGGGCGTCGGCAGCGGAGGGCGCGGTGCGGGGGCCCCCTCGGTCCGGCTTCTCGCGGCTCCGGGTCCGGCCCGGCCCCCGGCCCCGGCGGCGCAGACTGACCCGGACTTGAGGGGTCAGGGGCTCCGGCCTCGGTGTCGGCAGCTGGACCCCGGCGGGGCCCTCCCCACCCTGAAGCAGCAGAAGTTCCCTTTGGGAGACCCTGCTCCATGTCCCCGAAGCCCCTCAGCGAGCCCGGCCAGTGCCCGCTGGTCCTTACACTGAACATCCAGCGCGTGTCCCTGGGCACCTGCTGGGTGCAAGCACTGGCAGCATCGCCCCTGCGTTCCGAGCGGACGGGGTTCGGAGCCCCAGCCCGTCCATTTCTGGGAGACGCTCGGCAAGTGACTTAACCCCCCAAGTCTCAGTCTTTGAATCCATCAAATGGGGTTAAAGATAATACCGATCGTGTAGGGTTGTTGTGAGGACTCGATGAGATGAAGTAGAGCTCCGTGTGTGTTGGCTATTTTTAGGTGGAGGCTTAGATTAAAAAAAAAATGACCGAGGAAGAGTCTTGTCCCCCTTGAGTGTTGTCAGCTGTGGCTGCCTTGTAGGTCAGGGAAGGACTTGGGAAAACGTTTCATTCCACCCCAGCCTCGTCTGTAGTTGTGGTTTACAGTAAAAAGACAACATTTAGGGGAAAAGAAGCAGGTGTCTAAGGGACAGCTCGGCTCACTGGGGTCTCCGGGGTGAGGACATTAATCGATTATGATGTGGTGGCCTCGGTGCCAGACGGTGGCCACTTAATTGAAACATTCAATAGATTCCCGGGAGTCTCCTGTGCACGGGGCAGGCAATTTGTTTCAAGTTGAAATATTTTGGAAGCTGCTTAGTCTGCTGGGTATTTTTGAAGGGGTTAGACTCTAACCATTAGAGGAACGCATGTTGAATGTTTAACATTCTCTAAAGTGCAAAAAAGCCCACTAGAGCCATATAGTGACTGAGGTGAGGTGAGAAAGCGCAGTTATGAACTTGAGGGTTAATTTAAAAAGCTGTGCAGGACCGAAACCGGTTTAGCTCAGTGGATAGAGCGTCTGCCTGCAGACTGAAGGGCCACGGGTTCGATTCCAGTCAAGGGCATGTACTTCGATTTGCAGGCACATCCCCGGTGGGGGGTGTGCAGGAGGCAGCTGATCGATGTCTCTCTCTCATTGATGTTTCTAACTATCCCTCTCCCTTCCTCTCTGTAAAAAAAAAAAAAAAAAGCTGTGCAGGATAGTAAAAAGTTTATTAAATGGAAGTTTACATATAATGTTAACATTGACTACTGAGCTAGCCCATATTACAAAACTGAGGAATTATATGGGGAACATGTGTGTGATGAGCTATGGTAAAAAGACAAAACTGAAAAAATAAAGAAGTAACAGCACAAGCAAGTTATTTATTTTTTTATTTTTATTTATTTTTTATTTTTTATAGAGAGGAAGAGAGAAGGATAGAGAGCTAGAAAGATCGATCAGCTGCCTCTTGCACACCCCCTACTGGGAGTGTGCCCGCAACCAAGATACATGTCCTTGACCGAATTGAACCTGGGACCTTTCAGTCCACAGGCCGACGCTCTATCCACTGAGCCAAACCGATTTCGGCCATGTATATTTTTCTCATTGATTTTCAGAGAGAGTGGAAGGGAGAGTGAGAGAGAGAAACATCAATGTGAGAGAGACATATTGATTGGTTGCTTCTCTACACACATTCCGACAAGGGCCAGCAATCCACCAGAATTGGGGATCGAGCCTGCAACTGAGTTACCTGCCCTTAACTGAAATCAAACCCGTGATCCTTCTGTCAGAGGGTCAACACTCTGACCACTGAGCCGAAATGGCTAGGGCACAAGCAAGTTATTAAACGATATAGAGATAACTACCAAACAACCAGCCAGAATTGGTGAGAGCAGGGCATTGGTCTTTATAGCAAACCTCCCAGAATTCTTCGACTTAGACTCTTTAATTATATGCATATATTACTATAAAGGCAAAAGGCAATATTAAAACAAATCATTTATGCAGAAGACAGTTTTGGACACGAGTTTACTCATTGCCAATAGAATTACAGCAGGGAGAGAAGTATAAGGGAAACATTTTATTTCTTTGCACCCTTGAATCTTACTTTACTCATAAGGCCTGTCTGTGAAATACGTGTGGAAAGAGGACGGCACCGGTGTGTTAGTTACTTGGGCCTGGCCGCTCTGTAGGACCTTTCTCAGGAACACACTGAGGGGTGTTTGCATACTGCCCGCCTCTCTGAGTCTTAGGCCCGTGTCCCTGAGCGGCTGATGCAGCTGTGGTGACTGGGATGGGGGTTGAAAGTTAAACTGTGTTAGCTTCAGTTATGGACCTATTAGTTTCAGGTTCAGTTTTAAAAATGCAGGTGCCGTGGTTCTCAACCCCAGTTGGGCAATGATTTCCTTCTCGGAGTTAGCCCCTTTGCCACCTGTGAAAGGCGGGTGCTGCTGCCTGCCTCGAAGGCGGGTTGGTAGTAGTAGCCAGCTCTGGGCTTGGGATGAGATAAATGCTCTCACGTTACCTCGCCTGGATGTAGTCATATGAGCCATAACAGTCATGAGGTAAGTGCTGTTATCTGTGTTGCATACATGGAGACACTGAAGACCAAGCAGATGACATAATTTGACTTAAGTGTCCACAGCTAGTAAGAGGCAGGGCTGGGATTCACTCTTTTAATCTTTCTTCACCCGGCGACTGTGCTATGCCCTGCTATGACTTGCCACGGTACTGCTGTGCCCTTTGTGGGAGGGTTAAGTGAGCTAATACAAAGGGGACATACATGGCACATAGTAGGTCCTCACTAGAATTTGCATGATCCTGAACAGATATTTCCTGTCCTAAGATTTTTGATTTTTGTCTTACCTCTTTTGGTTCAGGTATAAGTTCATTGACCAGTTGGCTGGTTGGGTTAAAGCAACATATCTCAACTAGGGGTGATCTGAGACATTTGACAACATCCGGAGGCAATTGGGATTGTTACCCCTGAGGTGGAAGGAGTGGACTGCTTGTGGGTGGAGGGTAGGAATGCTGATAAAAAGCCACCCCCCACCAAGAGGTATCCCGCCCAAAGGGTCAGCAGCGGAGGCTGAGAAGCGCAGGGTTAGAGAGCTCTGCCCTGCATTCTGCACATACATGTTCACGGTTTTGGAGTCTGACTGGTGAAACTCCCTCTGTGGGCTTGGTCTTCACAGGTTTCCGAGACACTAAAGCGTTTTGCAGGGAAGGTGACAACAGCCAGCGTGAAGGAGCGGAGAGAAATCCTCAGTGAACTGGGAAAATGTGTTGCTGGAAAAGGTATTTATTTTCCATCCATATGGCTTAGAGATGATCCATTTCAAAATAAATTGTGTTCTCTGTTTAGAACCAAGGCCTTCTTTCCCCCTCTTGTAATAAGTTCTGCTTTGACTTTCTCTATTTGCTTGTTATAATTTGCATTGAAACAGTAGGGTTAGTGGAGAGTTTATCCATTTAGATACCAAAGATTTTTTTTACAGTTTTAAGCGTTTTTTATTAGAAATAGTTCTAAAAGATACCAACTATCTTTCTTAAGTAATTTATCAGATGCAAAAACATTTTCCCAGTCGGTGTTCTGTGGAACTCAGCAAGATGGTAGCAGGTGGTTGGCCAATAACGGATCCCCAAATCCATTACGTGTGGGACACGTCACATTTTGTAATGCTCACTGGGAGATTCACAACATATTCCGGGGAGGTGCTTTAATTTTATTAATCTTTCTTTAATCCCATATTTTCCTTGAACACTCCTCTCCCCCTCTTTTTTTTTAAAAAACCTGTTCATTAAAAACAAAAAAAAACTAGGCTTCTACATTTGGTGAAAGGCTCACCTGGCCTCGGCTGGTTTTGTGCAGTGGGTAGAGCATCGGCCTGCAGACTGAAGGGCATGTGGCCAGGTTGCAGGCTTGATACCAGTTGGGGGTGTGTGTGCAGGAGGCAGCCAACCAATGATTCTCATCAATGTTTCCCTTCTTTCCTCTCAAATCAATAAAAATATATTTTAAAAAACCTGTTCAGGGTCTAGGACCACATTTTAGGAAATGCTAAGCACATACAGTCATCCCTATTTTGTATCATAATGGAGAGCTATCGCTGCAACCTATTGGGGTATGTAAGACTAGTTTGCCTTCATCCGATCAATCCTAATTAGTTTTGAGTTTCCTTTGGTGTTTTTGCAATACAGCAGTGGTTCTCAAAGTGTGGTCCCGAGGCCAGCAGCAGCAGCATCACCTCAGAACTTGTTTGAGATACAAATTGTCAGCTCCACCCAGCAACACCAATTCAGAAACTGTAGATTGGGAGTGGGTGGCGGGGGTGGGAGGAATCCCAGCATCTGTGCTTTAACAAGCTCACACAGTGATTCTTGTGTTTGCTGAAGTTTGAGAACTGTGGTTGTAGAATGTTGAATCTCCCTTTGTGTCAGCTTTTACTTCTCACTAGAGGCCTAGTGCACAAAATTCGTGCACTCAGGGCGGGGGCGAGGGGAGGTCCCTGGGCCTGGCCTGTGCCCTCTCGCAGTCCAGGGGCCGTTGGTCACCGTTAGTTGGACATCTTTAGCACTGCCACAGAGGTGGGAGAGGCTCCGGCTACCGCCACTGTGCTCGCCAGCCGTGAGCCCGGCTCAGGACTTCTGGCTGAACCGCACTTCCCCTGTGGGAGCACACTGACACTACGGGCAGCTCCTGCATTGAGCATCTGCCCCCTGGTGGTCAGTGTGCGTCATAGTGATTTTGCATATTAGCCTTTTATTATTGTATATAGGATAGGATTAGTCAAGAGCCCACTTTTTACCACTCTTTGACCCACGTTCTCATTGGCTGCTTCTGCCGTCTCCTGGTAACACACCCAAGCTTGTTAAAATGTGTGTAAGTGAAGTAAATTGCTATTTGTGAGCGCCTAAGAGAGTCTCTCATGCTTTAATGCTTCAGTGTGTGACTTTTATGGCACCTTTAAAGTCTTCCCAGTCACTCTTCTCAGCAAGGTTGTAGTTAGAAAAGGCTGTAGTGTGACAAGTTGCTGTCTGTACACATCTTCTTCATCTTTTTAAAAAATATATTTTATTGAGTTTTTATTTTTTATATTTTATTCATTTTTTGCAGAGAGGAAGAGAGAGGGATAGAGAGTTAGAAACATCAATGAGAGAGAATCATTGATCAGCTGCCTCTTGCACACCCCCCCTGGGGATGTGCCCGCAACCAAGGTACATGCCCTTGACCGGAATCAAACCCGGGACCTTTCAATTCGCAGGCTGATGCTCTATCCACTGAGCCAAACCGGTTTCGGCTATTTTATTGATTTTTTACAGAGAGGAAGAGAGAGGGATAGAGAGTTAGAAACATCGATGAGAGAAAATCATCAATCAGCTGCCTCTTGCACCACCCCTACTGGGGATGTGCCCGCAACCAAGGTACATGCCCTTGACCGGAATCGAACTCGGGACCTTTCAGTCCGCAGGCCGACGCTTTATCCCCTGAGCCAAACTGGTTTCGGCTGTTTCAAACTTCTTCTTCTTTTTTTTTTTTTTTTTTTAAATATGTTTTATTGATTTTTTACAGAGAGGAGGAGAGAGGGATAGAGAGCTAGAAACGTCGATGAGTGAGAAACATCAACCAGCTGCCTCTTGCACACCCCCTACTGGGGATGTGCCCGCAACCAATGTACATGCCCTTGACCGGAATCGAACCCGGGACCTTTCAGTCCGCAGACCGACGCTCTACCACTGAGCCAAACTGGTTTCGGCATGTTTCAAACTTCTTAACACGTCTGAGCCTGACTCCTTGCAATAGCAGTAGTGCCTCCCTCACAGGGTTGGTGTGAGGCATGAATGAGCACAACATGTATGGATGGTGCTTAACACAGTGCGTGGCCAGCTGTGGTAAGCTCCCGGTGTATATTAGCTATTATTACTGTTCTCTTAGCCGCAACCTGTCTCTAACCCCTGTTACTCTTTTCCTCGGTTACTGAGGCCCAAGTCCAGTGGAACAATACAGTGTTCTGGGCTTGGGGGAATGGGTCTCTGCCCCTTCTTCATTTCCCCTGCATGTCCCTGAAGTGTGGGGCGCTGTGCCAGCGCTGTGGGCCTCCCACCTTAGCCTGTCTTACCCTGCAGCTCACAGTCTCTCCTCTGCACCCCCTGCTCCTTCTCGGCTGCGTGCTTCAGTCTGGACGCAGAGCCTGTCCCAGGTCGGCTTTCCGCTAGTGAGCCCCAGTGTTCAATCACAGTCTCTCTCTCACTCCGCTGGCCTGCTTGGTTTCCTGTGTCTTGGTTTCTTCGTCTTAAAGTCACAGTGCCCATCTCGTGGGGGTCAAGTAGGTTAATGTGTGGGAAGTGCGTGGAGCAGGACCTGGCACTCTGAAGTGTTGGGTGTTGTTATTTCTCCTCCTGTGTCCTGAACAGGCATTGTGCATTCTTACCCCGTGCTACCTCCACTCCGCACGGTCGTCCCTTTCTGTGTTCCCCAGAGCCTCCTATCTATTAGCCACGTGTCTGTGTCCTTAAAACCTTCAGAAACCACTCCGGTACTGATATTCTTCCTCTTCCATTCCTCACGGTACTTTAATTTTTGTTCCAGGTTATAAAACTGTTTGTTAGGATATACCTAAAGAAAAGTGCCCATAGCATAAGCAAACAGCTCACTGAATGATCACAAATGGAACACACCCGTGTCACCAGCACCCCGATGGAGAAGCAGAACAGTCCAGCACGCTAGCACCGCCACTCAACAGCAGGGGAAGTTTTGAGGCTGCTGTATTGCCTTAGTCTATTCATTAAACAAATGTCCACCTGCGAGCTTTTCTGTACCACTTATTTTCTTAACATCCTATTTGTCATTGTTTTTTCCTCTGGGGAATTCTCTTTCACATGAACAGGGCGTGTCCAGGGGCAGAGATCATGTCTGACAATGCTTGGCTGAAGCAGATGTTCACGGAGGAGTTTTTATGGACTGGTCTGTGTATCTTTGGTTTCAGATCTGCCAGAGGGAGCAGTGAAAGGGCTCTGCAAGTTATTCTGCTTGACTTTGCATCGATACCGGTGAGTCCCAGCCAGAGGCCCAGTGTCCGGAGCACTTTGTGCAAAGAGGTGGAGTAGAGGGCAGTGGTTAGAGCCCAGGCTGTAGAGCCTAATTGCCTGGGTCCAGTCTGGGCTGTGTCACATCCTAGCTGTTAGATCTCAGGCAAGTTACTTAACCTCTCTATGCCTCAGTTTCCTCTTATGCGGATGGGAGGATGCTGTTACCTACCTCCTAGGTGGTGGTTAGAAAGTGCGCAGTGCCCGCTGTGCTATGAGAGCACCAGTCATGCACGCAACAGCCTTCGCCTGTTTGAGGCCCATAGAGTTTTTTAAATGTGGGTGTTGCCCTTACAGCTTTAATGGCTTATTTGCCCTTATTAGCTGCTTCCAGAATCCCTGGAGGTGGTAGATTTATCTGGTTATTTCCTAATCCCATCGTCTGTGATCCTCTGGAATACAGTGCAGCCTGATTTTCCTGAGAAAATATAGCGCTTGGCCTAAGCTGCCTTGCCCCCCTCCTCCCCTCCCCCACGTCCGCACGCTCACTCGTCACCTTCATTCCTCCCCTAGAGATGCAGCCTCCCGCAGGGCCCTGCAGGCAGCCATCCAGCAGTTGGCTGAGGCCCAGCCGGAAGCCACTGCTAAGAACCTTCTGCACTCTCTGCAGTCTTCAGGCATCGGCTCCAAGGCAGGTGTCCCCAGGTGAGTCTAAAGGTGGTGGCCCAAGGGGGTTGACGGAGTCCTCCCGGGAGAATCCGGTGCAGGGGAGCGTCACTGAGCAGGTGTCAGCGCGCCTGTCCCTTTCCCCTTTGCCGCTCTGCATGGTGCCGGCAGTCTGCCTTCTGAATGGAGGGAGGAGCCAGGATGGCAGGAGGGGAAACCAGGTGCCCACCAGGCAGGGAGTGGGAGAAACCATCTTTTTCTTTTTGTTTTTATAGTTGTGCGTGCAAAAAGGTGGTAGTTTGGCTGAGGGGGCCTGCGCTCTCTGTCCTGAATTTTCACAGATGGTTTCCGGGGAGCTGGCTTCAAGTTCTGCCCAGTTGTAGATTAAGGGAGGATCCTACATACCAAGCAGGGCCTCGTGCTGACCATTTGTCCTTAAGATGGAGCTGCTCTGACTCACCTCTTGCCTGCCCTCTCCTCTCTCTGCAGTAAGAGCAGCGGCTCGGCCGCCCTGCTGGCCCTGTCCTGGACCTGCCTCCTGGTGCGCATCGTCTTTCCCGCGAGAGCCAAGCGGCAAGGGGACATCTGGAACAAGCTGGTAGGTTCCTCCGGCCTTTGGAGTCTGTTCTGTATGACTGTCTATTAATCCTTTCTATAACTAGGTTTATATAACTGGATCTATCATACAAATGCCTTCTTGATGGGCATTTATGTTGTTTGCGATCTTTTGCTGTTATAAAAACACATTGCAGTGAATAACCTCGTACAGATGCCATTAGTACACATGCATGTGGATTTGAGCACATTCTCAAGCTGCCCTTTTTCTCAGGGTGGCAGGTCACACTGCTCACCCGTCTCCGTGGCATTTGAGGCACATGAAGTCTCTGAGGTGTTTTTAGTTGAGTACGGGTTCCGCGCTTCATTCTGGATTGGACAGTGAGCTCCGCACTGCCTGGGTCATCTTCCTGGTGGGTCTTCCTCTTCTATCCACAGTGCTTGGCATAGTGCCTGCCATTTAGTCAGTGTGCAGTAGGTATTTGTGGAATAAATAAAGTAAAAGTTGAGGCAGATAAATATGTAAAAGAGGATACTTGTTCTTTTCCTGCATGCCACTTAACTCCTCTGGAATTATATTGTATATTCATTGTGTGTTTATTTGTTTAATACCCTTTTCTTCCTCTTGACTCTAAGGTGCATGGAAGCAGGGACCATGCCTGTGTTGGTCTCCATGTATTTTCATTGTTTGACTCATAGCGGGTGCTCAGCAAATATTTATTAAGGATGTGCTTGAGTGAACAGAGTCATTGCAGAGGGGTGGAGGGCTGGAGGCCAGTGGGAGAGGCCTAGTGGAGATGAGCCCAGGGTTTGCAGGCCTGACGAAGGTCGTGGCCAAGCTGGGAGGCCAATGCCAGCTCCACTCCCGTGTCACATCCTGACCCGAGCCCCTCCTTCCTGGCAGGTGGAGGTGCAGTGCCTGCTCCTGCTGGAGGTGCTGGGTGGCTCCCACAAGCACGCCGTGGATGGCGCCGTGAAAAAGCTCACCAAGCTGTGGAAAGAGGTGACAGGAGGCAGCAGGGGCGGTGGGCATTGCTGCTTCTGTGCCACCCCAGGTGCTCATCATCATCATCATCATCATCTGCTTTACACGTTTCCTCCTCAGAACCCCAGCCTGGTGGAACAGTACTTATCAGCCATTCTCAGCCTAGAACCCAACCAGAACTACGCGGGCATGCTGGGGCTGCTGGTGCAGTTCTGCACGAGCCACAAGGAGATGGACGTGGTCAACCAGCACAAGGCAAGTGGACTCCCTGGAGGGGAAGGGGGGGACTGGATTTGTCCTGTGGCCCCAGCTGCCGGCCTTGTCTGGAGCTTGTTGGCTTTCTCACTCAGGACCTGGCCTTTCTCCATGCACTTTGAGAAGTTGGCAAGTTTTTGCACCATGTCTGGTTTGGGGAGAATCCGGGCGTAGTTTTGAGAGGATAGCCTGTTCATGCAGTCATTCATTCTCCCACAGCTGAGCAGCTGCCATGTGCCAAACACTGTGCCGGGTGTTAGGATGCAGTGGTGAGCATGGAGCTGCGATCCGTGCCCTGGTTATATCTGAGATACACACTACAGAGGGAAAATGCAAGAAGCCATGATACTCTGTAACCGGGGACCTTACTTAGGTTGTGGGTCAGGGAACACATCTCTAATGAAGGGACCTAAACAGTGAATAAGCCTTAGGTCGAGAGGTGAGAAAGAGCATTTTGGGCAGAAAAAGCAGTCTGAGAGGAGGCCAGTGGGGTTGGAGAGTCTTGAGTGGGGTAGGGAGGTCGGCCGCGTAGGTAGCAGGCAGGCCTTGTGAGCCATGCCGAGGACTTTGCACTTGTGGTCCCTCTTTGCTTGACACTGTGATATTTGGGGCACTGATTTGTGTTTTTTTGGAGACACTCCCACCAGAGGGACCTCGCAGGCCAGGGATGAGATATTCAGAACGTCACCAGGTCTTTGTATTCTCTAGAGTGCGCTGCTGGATTTTTATGTGAAGAACATCCTGATGAGCAAAGTGAAGCCTCAGAAGTATCTATTGGTGAGTGAGAGGTGGGGCGTACTCCCCCGGACAAGCTCAACCCCTCTTTCAAGTCTGGGTCAGAGCTGTCCTGGATTCTTGGTCTGTTCGCCTGAGGGCTGTGCCTGACTCCTTTCTCCTTCTAGGATAGCTGTGCCCCGCTGCTCCGGTACATGTCCCACTCGGAATTTAAGGATCTGGTACTGCCCACCATCCAGAAGTCCCTGCTGAGGAGCCCCGAGAATGTCACTGAAAGTAGGTTGTAGCCAAACGGGGCACGGGAGGGAGGCAGTGCCTGCTGGGCGGCACCCCTGACACTTGGCAGCAGGGAGCGTTGGCCTGGGGTGAGGGACGTGCTCACTGTCGTCTTCCTCATTGGGACTTTGGGCGAGATCAGGGACCCTTTCAGAATATGTTGGAAGTCACGGCCCTCTTCCAGAAGAAAGCACAGAAGTGTATCGGCTTCGAGAACTGCATGCAGTTTTAGAGGTCCAGGAACCTTCTGGAGACCATTCAAGTGAAGAACCTCTTCTCCAGATAGTTTGAACTTGGTGTGGAGGTGGCACTTGAAACGTTGAGTCTCTGACTTTATTTGTCTTGCTAAGAGGTGCAGGTAGAATGCCTGAGGGACGCTGTTGCTGATTGGGATGGGCAGTGTGCAGCTCTGCAGCAGAGCGTGGGGCAAAGGTGTGAGCGCTCAGGCGGCCGTAAAAGATGAAGAGTAGTCACAGTTCTGTGTGTCTGGCTAGCAGGCTGGGTGGTATTTGTGGGAAGCAGGCCAAAAATGGGTGTTACATCTGTGACTAACGTGGTCAGTACTTTCTGTCCCCCTCAGCCATCTCCAGTCTGCTGGCATCAGTGACGCTCGACCTCAGCCAGTACGCCATGGACATCGTGAAAGGCCTGGCCGGTGCGTGTCCCGACCCCTCCCCAGCCCCTCGAATGGCACCTTGGGTTCTGGTTGTCCTTGTCCCAGTTACTGGAGAAACAGCTCAGGTTAGAAATTACCCTTAACGGCACCTGCATAGTTTCTTCCCAGAGACCCTTTGTGAGAACTAGAGCTAGGATTGCAGAGCGGGAACATGGGAAAGACAAAGGTGCTGGATCCTCAGCACCTCTGAGCAGCAGCTGTCTGTTTTCCAGGTCAGCTGAGGTCCAACAGCCCCCGCCTGATGGACGAGGCGGTGCTGGCGCTGCGGAACCTGGCCCGCCAGTGCAGTGACTCCTCCGCCATGGAGGCCGTGACCAGGCACCTGTTCGCTATCCTTGGAGGTGAGCGGGCCTTTGTGGCCATGGGTGGTTTTTAACCTTTTTCTTGACATTTTTTCTCTTTCTCAGATTTTCTCTAAGAATCTTTTTTAGGGGAGAAAGCTAGTAAATATGATTTTAAACCCAGCTTCACAATAGACTATTTCTAGAGTCAGAAGCTGCATCTTGATATCACACACATCGTCCCCAGGAAAGGTGGCGGATGTGAATTTGAATGTTTGCCGTCTCTCCTCAGGCTCGGAGGGAAAACTAACTGTTGTAGCCCAGAAGACCAGCGTCCTCTCAGGTACAGAATTTCCCCGCGGGTCCTGGGGGGTGTGGTGGTGAGGAGGTGTAAGTAACTGTTAGGGAGGCGAGTCCTTCTTTGGATCTTGACTCCTCTGGCCTCCTGGGACAGCCCAGCGTGGCTCCCAGGACTGCCGCCTGCCTGCCTGGCACGCAGGACCTGTGGAAGTCCAGCGGGAGGCCTGGCCTCTGCAGGGGGTGGGAGGAGGAGCAGTGATGGCCAGAGGAGAGGCTTGGCTGCCTGGGAGGAGGGCAGCGGCAGGAAGGCTCCCGCGTGGGTGGTTTTGTGGTGGTGAGGAGCTGAGCAGGGGTCTCCTGCCTTCTAGGGATCGGGAGTGTCAGTCATCACGTGGTGTCTGGGCCTTCCAGTCAAGTCCTGAATGGGACCGTGGCTGAGCTGTTCATCCCGTTCCTCCAGCAAGAAGGTAATGCTGTGCAGTGGTGAGCATCGGTGGGGACCCGTGCTGGACCCGCACTCCCCATCAGAGCCTGCCCCGAGCCCCTCCGGAAGGCACTCCTGCCCGAGCGTCGGCTCCGCTCCCTTGTACTCCTGCTTGCTTCCTGCGCCCCCAGCCACGATGTGATGCAGGTCTGAGATGTCGGGCTGACGGGACTTCTGCTTGCCCTAGTTCACGAAGGCACCTTGGTGCACGCCGTCTCCGTCCTGGCTCTCTGGTGTAATCGCTTCACCACGGAGGTGCCCAAGAAGCTCACCGAGTGGTTCAAGAAAGCCTTCAGCCTTAAGACCTCCACCTCCGCCGTGAGGCACGCCTACCTGCAGTGCATGCTGGCCTGCTTCCGAGGTGAGATGCTGCCCTCCCTGCGGCAGGAGCCCAGCTTTTAGGGCATCGTTACTGTCCCAGGCTTTCCCTTTTGTCCAGCTCATGTTTGTGTCATTTCTTCCCGAGCCTCTGGGAGCACCAGCTCAATCTGCATGACACATTCTGGCCTCTCCCTCCCATTAGACCTTTAAGGACAAAGTTTTATTCCGAGAGGACCCGCAACCACAACCTGGCACTATATTCTGAAATCATGGCGGAATGATTTTGATAGGACTGCTTTATTTATTTATTTACTTTTTTAATATATTTTATTGAAATTTTACCGAGAGGAAGGGAGAGAGATAGAGAGTTAGAAACATCGATGAGAGAGACATCGATCAGCTGCCTCTTGCACATCCCCTACTGGTGATATGCCCGCAACCAAGGTACATGCCCTTGACCAGAATTGAACCTGGGACCCTTCAGTCCGCAGGCTGATGCTCTATCCACTGAGCCAAACCAGTTTCGGCGATAGGACTGCTTTAAAAGGTCCAGTTTATATAACTGGACCCACAACCTCTGCCCTTGCTTCACTGTGACAAACCTGTCATTGGGCACGGGCATCCACCTCCTTCCCAAACAGCTAGGGAAACTTTCAAATCTGTAGGAGCTTGATCTCCAGGTAAAAAGCTCTAACTAATATTGGTTTCCGCCTCTGAGATAGGCTTATATTTCTTTTTTTTGAAAGTTTAAATAGGGATGAGCTGCGTTTAAAGAAATGGTAGGTTTGAGTTTGGTCCTGGCTCTCTCAGACCAGCTGTGTGGCTTTGGGCAACTCACTTAACCTCTCTCGCTCTGTTTCCTTACCCATCAAATAAATAGCTGCACTCCTGGGCTAGCAAGGATCCTCCTAGATCTAACCCGATGTTTGTGGAGTTTGATTTAAGCCCAGGTTCTGATTCCAGTTCTTCCTGGTATTTCACAAGGTAGCTGAGGGTTTTAGTAGCCACTTCAGACCTGCGTGGGCAACTCCTTCCTTGAGTAGCTTGGGGAAGAGTTAGGGTGTTCTGTAAGGTGCTGGTGCTCTCTCCGCAGGTGACACGCTGCTGCAGGCCCTGGACTTACTCCCCTTGCTCACCCAGACGGTGGAGAAGGCAGCTTCCCAAAGCACTCAGGTTCCCCCCGTCACCGAAGGCGTCGCCGCGGCCTTGCTGCTTTTGAAGCTTTCGGTGGCCGACTCCCAGGCTGGTGAGAGTCAGGAGCCGTCCGGGAAGGCCGCAGACCATGGCCGCTTTCTGAGTCCCGGGGAGGGGTGTTGTGATGTTTAGGCTTTTACAGGATCAGCATGGCCACTTACTGGATTGGGTCAGCCACCCGGCAGTTTGCCATCTGCTGGGATGAGCCTAGGAGTCACATTGGGTGATGGGAGTTCAGCCAGGGCCTCTGTCACTGTCTCCAACCTGCGGCCCCAGTGCCCTGGGACGGGCTCTTGTAGATAATGCCCAGGCTAACCTGGGTTTGGAAGTGCCCTTTTTAAAGAATTGGTTTTATATCCGTACGGTGCACCATGGGAAGCTTCCCCGTAGCCAGCCTGTCTTCCAGCCTCTGAGTTCCCCTCCCTGGGCAGTATTACCAGTTTCATCTGGTCAATTTGTCATTGATCAGACACGCCAGGTAACAAACTGTATATGCCATGTTATGTACTAAACATAACTTGGAAAAGTCCCAAATGAGCACAACAAAAAGAGCCTTCACATTCTTTTTTGGGCTACCTGGTATCCCGTGCTCTCTTTGGTCTACCTTCTGCTCTGCGTGCAGACGTGCCTGCTCTTACTCCTGTGGTTAGGAACGGAGCTCGGCTCTTTGCATACAGTATGCGTGCCACCTGTGCACACGCACGGCACTGGGCTCCCTGCGGGGAGGACCTCGCCTCAGCAAACGTCAGGCTGTTTCACTCTAGTGGGAGAGAGGAGACGCACATAGATGTCTCTCATTTAAAGCAAAATGTGGCATTAATGCCGTTTTGAAGGAGGGATTGCTTTTAGTTTAGGACTGGGTATCAGAAAAGGCTTCATAGAGGAGGGAGCATTTGAACGAGGGCCTGGGAGGCCAGGAGGATTTCACCAGCTGGACGGGAATAGTCCGGTGTGGGTGCAGACCAGCCCTGGTCAGGGAAGGGCAAGGGAAGGCCCATGTGTGAACCTCAAGCCTTTCAGCCTGGCGCAGACGAGGCGGGAGTTCCAGATGGGAGGCAGCCTGTCTGGGCTCCTGTGGGCAGCAGGCAGCTGCGGAAGGCTTTCCTGTGGGCGACGACACCAGAAGGACTGGTCTGCTTTCAGGCCTGGAGGGCAGAGAGCCTAGCGGTGACCTGTTCCTGCAGTGCAGGGTCTGTCAGCAGAGCCAGCCCTGGCTGCTTCAGGATGGAGGGGCCCAGCCTCGTGGGCGTGGTGAGTGGTGCCATCAGGTGACCTTTTGTTTCTGGCAGAGGCCAAGCTGAGCAGTTTCTGGCAGCTGATCGTGGATGAGAAGAAGCAGATTTTCACTTCTGAGAAGTTCCTGCTTCTGGCTTCAGAGGATGGTGCGTTACTGTCCCTTCGTAGACTCAAGGCTGGGGCTGCATCTCTCTCTTACGGAGGGTCCTCAGCGAAGGCTCCGCCCTGACTGCCTGTTGTGGCCAGTCAGCTTTGCAGAGGCGTGGACCAAAGTGACCTGGCCAAGGCCTTGGCTGTCCTGGGAATGAATGCATTCCTGTGGGATGGGGAAGGTCAGGGAAGTGGGGAGAAGTGGGAGACTTGTGGAGAGCACTGTGACTGTGGAGCTGAGAGATTAGGTGTAATTATAGCGGATTGGGTAATTGGTGCTGTCTCAGGTTTTCCTGCATTCAGAAGCAGCGTGAAGCTCTGGTGGAGTGTGGTTGGCTCCACGCCCCTCCAGGAGACAGAAACTACTGGTTTCTATCCTGGAAGAGAGGGAACAGTTCATCTTTAAATGTATGTTTAAAATCCTGGGTTGCCTTGCGGGGTCTGCCGCTAATTGGTGATTTGAAGAGTCTTTTGACTCATAAATAACAACATCCTATTATTGAGCTACAATTGTTAGTCACTTCTTGATTTAAGAAGGTTTTATATAGGAAATACAGTCACATAATTCAAAACAAAAGATCCAAGAGGATCTACACTGAAATTTATATTCCCTACTTTGCTCTCTGGCTGCCCAGTTTCCTGGCCATAGAGAGAACCAATTTTATTAGCTTCTGTGCATCCTTGATATTTTATTTCTGTTCCAGTAAATATCTTTTATATGTTAGTTCTCTACCTTTTTTGCACAAACGGTAGCTTGCCTCCTATAAACAGTGTGCTGTCTAGACTTGGAAATCACTCCATGTCAGTATAGAGTGAGTGTCCTCATTCCTTTTTAGAGGTGCATAGTCGTTTATTTTTATTTATCTATTTATTTTTTTATTTTAATATATTTTTATTGATTTCAGAGAGGAAGAGAGAAGGAGGGAAAGAGAAACATCAATGAGAGAAAAACATTGATCAGCTGCTTTCTGCATACCCCCTTACTGGGATCAAGCCCACAACCTGGGCATGTACCCTTGACTGGAATTGAACCTGGGACCCATCTGTCTGCTGGCTGATGCTCTATCCACTGAGCCAAACTGGCTAGGGCTGCATAGTCATTTTTAATTAATTAAA
Organism: Pipistrellus hanaki; assembly: GCF_964339955.1. Classification (NCBI taxonomy): domain Eukaryota; kingdom Metazoa; phylum Chordata; class Mammalia; order Chiroptera; family Vespertilionidae; genus Pipistrellus; species Pipistrellus hanaki. The sequence continues at coordinate 22,015,735 of NC_140521.1, read as the reverse complement.
AGAAAGTGTATATTTTTCTTTACTCCACACACATGTTCACAGCAAGCAAAAAGAGGAAACCCTAATGAGCTGTCATCCCACAGCCAGTGGTAATCGCTCTTACATTTGGGGGTTCGTTGTCCAGTTCTTCTGGAAGTTTTCTCTGTTTTAAAATCACACTTGCTGTTCCTCCCCCTTCTAGCCCTGTGTACCGTGCTGCATCTGACCGAGAGGCTTTTCCTCGACCACCCGCACAGACTCACCGGCAGCAAAGTCCAGTACGTGAGCCCGCCCACCTTTCCCCTTGGGCACCTTTCCGCTTGGGCCAGCGGAGGGGAACCTGGCAGGAGCCTGAGGAACGGGGCCGAGGGGCGTAGCAGGGCTGGCTGTGGAGAACCCCGCCCGGCCTGAAACCAGCACGGTCTGTCCCTGTCCTCGCAGGCAGTACCACAGGGCTCTGGTGGCCGTGCTCCTGAGCCGCACCTGGCACGTGCGCAGGCAGGCCCAGCAGACGGTTCGGAAGCTGCTGTCCTCTCCCGGCGGCTTCAAGCTGGCGCATGGGCTCCTGGAGGAGCTGAAGGCCGTCCTCAGTTCTCACAAGGTGAGGCGCTCAGACCTGCCTCACCAACCTGCTCCTGCCACGGATTTTGGATGGGCTGCTCCTGGGCTTCCCTCCCTCCCTCCCTCTCTCCCTTCCTCTCTTCCTCACTCCTTCCTTTCCTCCCCCCCTCTCCCTCCCTTCCTCCCTCCTTCTCTCTCCCTTCCTCCTTCAGACTCTGTGATGCCAGAATCTTCTCTCCTGCCCTTAAGCTCCAGTAACACCTGGTTCCCACACAGTTGATTCTTCAACAGGGTGGGGGTTAGGTAGGGGCACTGACCTCCCTCACAGCTGAAAATTGGAGTATAGCTGCAGTCAGTCCTCTGCGTATGTGGATTCCCATTTGTGGGGTTGGCCCTTGAACAGCGGAACAGCATGGTTTGAACTGTGTGGGTAGTCGAACTGCCTGAGTCCAATTGCATGTGAGTGGACCCGTGCAGTTCAAACCCATGTCCCTCAAGGGGCCACTGCAATTCCTTTTCCTTTTCAGACTCTTTCTTCTCATGCTTTTTCATATGTAGCTCAACCTTTTTATTCTTTTTAAAATATATATATTTTATTGATTTTTTATAGAGAGGAAGGGAGAGGGGTAGAGAGTTAAAAACCTTGATGAGAGAGAAATATCAATCAGCTGCCTCCTGCACACCCCCTACTGGGGATGTGCCCGCAACCAAGGTACATGCCCTTGACCGGAACTGAACCCGGGACCCTTCAGTCTGCAGGCCGATGCTCTATCCACGGAGCTAAACCAGTTTCGGCAACCTTTTTATTTTTGAGTAATTAAATAACACTGTATTTTTAAGGTACTTTGTAATTTTTAAAGCATTTTCTATCCATTCTCCCCTTTGACTTTTCACAATGGCTTTACAAGGCAGACAGGCTTCCTGCCTTCTTTTTATGTGAGTTGTGCAGGGTTCCAGGAGCTGAAATGACTGGCACAGGGTCACAGTGGTGGCTGGCAGACCTGACTCCCACTTCAGTGCATGCTGTGCCCTGCTTCCCTCCCTCTGAGCCTGCTGGAGGATGCAGTGCCGTGACAGACTTGTGGTCACGGACTGGGACCCCTGGACCAGTTTCTGTTGCCTTCTTCCCCAGCCGCTGAGCTTTTCATGTGCAAAGTCCCAGGTGCTTCCTCCTTCCAGGCACATCTCATCGCCTGCAGGTCCCCATGCAGGAGCTGGGCATGTCTCCACTTTAGCACGGACCCCTGAGGACATGAGCGAGAGGCAGCTGTGTCCCTGGGTGCAAGGCCTGCACAGGGCTCCAAGCCGCGGGGGCTCATGTGTTGTCTTCACGCAGGTGCTGCCCTTAGAGGCTCTGGTGACTGATGCTGGGGAGGTGACTGAGGCCAGCAAGGCCTACGTGCCTCCACGAGTCCTGCAGGAGGCTCTGGGCATCATCTCCAGGGTGCCAGGGCTGGAGGGCGACACCAGCAACACCGAACAGCTGGCCCAGGAGATGCTGATCATCTCCCATCACCCCTCTCTAGGTCTGTGGCTGTCCCAGGTATGGGAGGGGAGGGCTATATGGGGCAGGGTACCAGCGGGCTAAGCAGAAGGCCTCAAATTGCTCCCCTCCCTTCAGTGGCAGTGCAGTCTGGACTCTGGCCAGCACTTCTAGCCAGAATGAAGATTGATCCCGAAGCCTTTATCACCAGGCACCTGGATCAGATCATTCCCAGGATCACCACCCAGAGTCCCCTGAACCAGGTGATGGGCGCGGGAGTTAGTGCTGGCCTCAGGCCACAATTCAGAAAGGGGAATGCAGAGAAACGGGTGGCGGTGTGATGAAATGTGGGTTTGGACCCTTGGGTTGCCAGCGATAGAAAATGCCAACTAGTTTGAGCACAGAAGGGAATTTATTGCCTCATTTAACTGCAAACTCCCAGGATCTGACTGGACAGGAGCTCAGATGTCATCCTCAGGACATCGTAGGTAGTGCCTCTTTCCTCTCTGTCCGTGTCTTCATTCGTGTCTTGTATCTGCTTCCCATGATGTGGGCTCCATTCTCCAGCAGTCTCCCCGTTTGGTGGTAGGACAGCTGCTAGAGTTCCAGGCTTACAGCTTGTCCTCCATTAGCTCCAGTGGAAGGAGCTTTCCCAGTCATTTCAGCTGGCATGGGGTCTCCCTGCCCTGACTTGGGTGCCGTGTTCATCCCTGGGCGGGTCCTTTTGGGTGGGTTACATGCTCACCCCGGGAAAGCAGTAAGCTTGCTGAGAAGGCAGGCACCTGCTGTAGCTCTCCTCCCGTGGGAGTCGCTCAGAAAGATCCAGCAGGGACAAGAAGAAGCAGTCAGTTGCCAGGGGCTCTTAGGCCAGGTGGCACACATTCTAGTGCCAGTGTTGGCACATACCAACTGTCTGTGTTTGTCTGGCAGTCTTCCATGAATGCCATGGGCTCCCTTTCCCTCCTGTCCCCGGACCGGGTCCTCCCACAGCTCATCAGCACCATCACCGCCTCAGTGCAGAACCCTGCCCTGCACCAGGTGACACGGGAGGAGTTTGCCATCATGCAGATCCCTGCCGGGGAGCTGTACGACAAATCCATCATCCAGAGGTGAGATACCGCCGGGCACCAGCCTTCCTTTTTCTTGCCCAGAAGATGGAGACAACACCTCTCTGCAGGGTTGTTGTGAAGAATGAATGAAACCATCCCTCCGCTTCCTGGACAAGTGCCTGCTCTGTCCCAGGCACGTGCTTAAGCGAGAGCATGTTGGCATTCAGCACTCCGCTGGTGCATGCTACGTAAATGCTAGCGGAGCTGCCTTAGGGGAGGCTAAGGGACTGGGGCTGTTTTGAAGCTGGCTGATCACTCGCTCTGCTGTTTCAGTGCCCAGCAGGACAGCATTAAAAAGGCCAACATGAAGCGAGAGAACAAAGCTTATTCCTTTAAGGAGCAGATCATCGAGCTGGAGCTGAAGGAGGTGAGTACATGGCCGCAGTGCGTGCGGGGTCTGACCGAGCTTGGTGCCCTCAGGCTGGTGGCATTTCCTGAAGCGCATATACCCTTCCCTTCGGTCACCTATGATGCCTCTGATGCCGCCTACCTATGCTTTATTTACTCTTTCTCAGTAGCTTTTTCCAGCCCAAACTCAAGGAAAATAAATTTCTCTCTGCGGGGTACTGGCGGCAGTTCGTACACTTCCTTCTCTAAGTGGTGCTGCTTGAATTCGTGTCTGTCCACCCAGCGCCTTGATGGCTGGGACCCGTCTTTACTCTGAGCAGCAGCCCAGGGCCGCCTCTGGGAATCGTGGTTTCAGCCTGCGTTCAGCTTGTTACACAGCGTGTGGTGCCCTTGCCTGTCTCGGAGCCTTTGCCCTTCCGCCGTCTGTATGAATCTGGCTTCTTGTCTTTCTCAGACATGTCCATGTCGGCCTCTTAGAGGGACCGCCCTGCCCACCTAGCCAAAGCGGACCCGCCCTTCTCGGTTACTGTGCATCCTATTATTCCCTTTATGGCATTTGCCACGAAGTCATGTTGTCTAAGTATTTGGTTGCATGTTCATTATCTTTCTCACCCACCACACTGTGTGCCCGGGAGGCAGGGACTGGGTCTCATTCCCACGGTGTCCCCAGCATCTAGAACAGCGCCTGGTGCAGTGTAGGTGCCCAGTCCATACTTGTTGAATGAATGAGGGCTTGCTTAGCCTTTTTCAGCTGTGAGCTTATACTGGGGAAAAGAGGATTTGCAGGGAGGGGTGGGCTAGGAGGGAGGGTGAGTTTTGATTCTGAAGCTGTGTGGGTCAGAATGCCCTTTTCAGCACATTGAGGGGCTCTTCAATTCTCTGACATATAAAAGGCCTGCCTTGGTTTGTCAGTAGAGAATCCAGTAAGAAATCGCTTCTCTACCTGCCATTTCGGTTCTGTAGGAGCCAGGTGGCTGCGGACTTGGTGAGAGGTGGGGAGACCACATGCTGGGGTTGGGGCCCAGTCACAGACTGAGAGCTGACACGGTACTGACTGTGGAGCCAAGCTCGCCCTCTGTGGGGAGGGAGGTCTGTTCCCGGAGATGGAATTGCTTTGCGCATTGCCTTCAGGAGATAAAGAAGAAGAAGGGCATCAAAGAGGAGGTGCAGCTCACCAGCAAGCAGAAGGAGATGCTGCAGGCCCAGCTGGACAAGGAGGCGCAGATCCGGAGGCGGCTGCAGGAGGTGAGTGGTCTGTTCATCTGTGCTGGACAGCCCAGGCCTGCTCCTGGCTGCCCCAGAGCAGGGCCCCGCTGACCTGCCTCCTGGGACAACTCTGCTTGCAGCTGGACGGTGAGCTGGAGGCGGCGCTAGGACTGCTGGACACCATCCTGGCCAAGAACCCATCTGGCCTGACCCAGTACATCCCTGTTTTGGTCGAGTCTTTCCTGCCCTTGCTGAAATCTCCTCTGGCCGCTCCCCGGATCAAGAACCCTTTCCTGTCCTTGGCTGCCTGTGTCATGCCCCCTCGACTCAAGGCTTTGGGTCAGTTCTTGTTTGCTGGCTGTGAGCACGGCCCCGGGCAGGTTGGGAAGGGGGCGGGGATGCCCCTGAACACTGGTGGGAGCCAGGGGTGACTTAGGTACTGACTTCTGTTTCCATACTGAAGTGCCTGAGGGACCTCCAGCTGCATGTCAGGAGCAACATTTTCTTTTCTGTTCTGTCTGTCTGCTGTGCCTTCACTCTGAGGCCCAGGCTTTTGATGTTAGTCAGTGTGATCTTTTTTTCTTAATATTTTGTTAATGAGAATTACTTTTTAATATATATTTCTGTTGATTTCAGAGAGGAAGGGAGAGAGATAGAAACATCAGTAATGAGAGAGAATCATTGACCAGCTGCCTTCTGCATGCCCCCCCTGGTGATTAAACCCGCACGACCCAGGCATGTGTCCTGACTGGGAATTAAACTGTTACTTCCTGGTTCATAGGTCAATGCTCAGCCACTGAGCCATGCCGGCTGGGCAGTCAGTGTGATCTTTCTAGAGCAGTTTTAAAACTAAGACGTCAAGGACAGAGGCTGTGGGGGTGGTTTGGTGCCGTGTGGCTGGTTAGTGGAGCCTAGAGCTCCTGATGAGCCAGGTGTCAGTGAGGAGAGGTCTCTAAGTTTTAGCTTTCTGTTTGCTGGGGTGAAACAGTTAGGTGGGGTGGCTGGGAATTGAGCAGACTTCCTTCCTAGCCTAAAGGGAACATTGCCCTGTCTGAGGCTAGATTAAGAACCTTCTGAGTGAAAATGAATTCTGGAAAAATAAATCTAGAAGGGAATAGGCTGACGTTTGCCAGAGGGGAGGAGGATTGGGGAACTGGGGGAAAAGGTGAAATTAAGAAGTACAAATTGGGCCGAAACCTGTTTGAATCAGTGGTAGAGCGTTGGGGTTGGTCTGCGGACTGAAAGGTCCCAGGTTCGATTCCGGTCAGGGCCAGAGGCATGTATGTTGGTTGCGGGCACATCCCCGGTGGGGGGTGTGCAAGAGGCAGCTGGTCGATGTTTCTCTCTCATTGATGTTTCTAGTTCTCTATCTCTCTCCCTTCTCTATGTAAAAAAATCAATTAAAAAAAAATATATATGTATTAAGAAGTACAAATTGGTAATTACAACACAGTCACGGGGATGTAAAGAACAGCCCAGGGAATGTTGTCAGTAATAGTGTAATAACTATGAATGGTGCCAGGTGGGGACTGGGAATATCAGGGGGAACACTTTGTAAGTATATGAGTTTCTAATGACTATGCCATATACCTGAAATTAAGACAAAATAACATTGAATGTAAACTGTAATTGAAATGTATATATATAAAAGGCTAAGCGACTGGACAGTAGGTATGATACACACTGACCACCATACGCTCAGCACAGTAGCTTTGCAGAGTGCCATCTCACACACTCCAGGCCCCTCAGACTGCTGGTTTCGGCCCGATCCCCTCAGGCCAGGCCAAGGGACCCTACCTGCTGGAGGGATCCCGCTCACTCCACAGACACCCTTTGAGCCCTCGCACCGCCCCAGGTGCGGCCAGCCAGGGAGGGACCACTGTCTCGCCAGTCTGCCCCACCGTCCACCTAATTAATTTCCTTTTAATGTGCACGAATCTGTGCACCAGGCCTCTAGAATAAAATAAAAAAAGAGCCGTCACCGGTTTGGCTCAGTGGATAGAGCATTGGCCTGCGGACTGAAAGGTCCCGGGTTCGATTCCGGTCAAGGGCATGTACCTTGGTTGCGGGCACATCCCCAGTAGGGGGTGTGCAAGAGGCAGCTGGTCGATGATTCTCTCTCATCGATGATTCTAACTCTCTATCCCTCTCTGTGAAAAATCAATAAAATATATATTAAAAAAAACAAAAAAAACAAAAAAAAAGCGTGGAAAAAGATTTCCAGTCAGTGCACATGGCGCCTGCCAGAGCTGTCACCTGGCTGCTGGGCCTGCTGCTCGGAAGGTGGGAGCACCACGCGAATAGAGCTTTGCTCTTGGCTGAATACCGCTTGGGTAGCTCATGCCTCCTTCCAGCGTGCTTTTCATTTCTTAGTGAACCTCCCGGCCTGCCTACCCTTCGAGCTGTCATGGAGAGGAGATGAAAATTTAAGTCAAGGACAGGGCACAGCAGTTGTGATTGCTATTAGTCAGAGGGACATGGCACCTCTGTGCTGGGCCAGATTCTTTGAGTCTTTGTGGGTCATCCCCCCTGGGTCTCTTCTCGTTGGTACAGGCACCTTGGTGAGCCACGTGACTCTGCGCCTGCTGAAGCCAGAGTGCGCCCTGGACAAGTCATGGTGCCAGGAAGAGCTGTCGGTGGCTGTGAAGAGGGCGGTGACCCTGCTGCACAGCCACACCATCACCAGCACGGTGCGCAAGGGTGAGCCCGGTAAGGAGGCACAAAGGACCCTGGGTGGCATGAAGTGGATGAGCTGCCTCGTCCCCTGGGCTTCCTGAGGCTGCGGCCATTGGCGACTCTCCGCCCTCCTTGGCCTTGGCTTCCGCATTTGGAAAACGGGGGTGGGGGGAGGGGAGAGTTGGACCAATGGAAGATTTCTGAGTCCAGGCCTGGTATTCTGTGATTTGCTGCAACCCCACTGAGGGTTTACTTCTTGTCACTGGAATATACTTTGTCTGTTTTAGCTCACATTCTGGAATTGGGCAGTGTTTGGGGTGGGAGCAGGCTTGGCTGTCCTCCCTGCTGTCATACTGTGTGCTTCTGGGTGTCAGAAGGGGCTTGCAGCTCTCTCCTCTGCCCACTTGCCCTGAGGATGGAAACTGAGGCAGCAGCACCCAGTGCCCCGCCCGGCCTGCAGGATTGTGTCTGCTTGTTGCTCACAGATGCTGCACCCCTGTCCGCGCCAGCCTTTTCCTTAGTCTTCCCGTTTCTGAAGATGGTGCTGACCGAGATGCCCCACCGCAGTGAGGAGGAGGAGGAGCGCATGGCTCAGATTCTTCAGATCCTCACTGTCCACGCCCAGCTGAGGGCCTCTCCCAGCACCCCGCCTGGGCGCGTGGATGAGGTTGGCAGGGCCCCTGAGCTCTCTGGCCGGGGGAGGGTGGGGGGCAGGGCCTTCGACACTTCCTGGCCCATCAGTAGTTCTGGGGGGCTCGGGGTGTGGGCTTAGACAGGAGCAGCTTTGGTAGAGAGCCCAAATGTTCTCTGCAGGTCTCCAAACTCCTGCTGGGAGTTCTAACCCAAAGAAGTTGAAGGATTTTGAATTAATTTATTGTGTTTAACTCAGAAGATAACACTAGCCACTTTCCCTTCGATTTACGATTATGAGATTGGATCTTTTTAATAGGTTGTGTTATAAAAGTTTGCCAAAATCATGCATATGTTTTTTTAAGATATATTTTTATTGATTTCTGAGAGGAAGGGATTGGGAGAGATAGAGAGAAGGAAACATTAATGATGAGAGAGAATCATTCTTTGATTGGCTGCCTCCTGCATGGCCCCCCACGAGGGATCGAGCCAGTAACCCAGGCATGTGCCCTTAACTGGAATTGAATCTGGGACCCTTCAGTCCACAGGCTGATGCTCTATCCACTGAACCAAACCGGACAGGGCAATCATGTATATTTAAAAAAATTCCAACAATACAGAAGCAAATAATAATAATAATAATAAATAAATAAATTTCACTTTCCAGAGGTAATGGTTACTAACAGCTGGGTGTATACCCTTGTGGGCCTTTTTTTTTTTTTTTTTAAATCTATTGTTCATATTATTACAAATGTCCCTAATTTTTTTTTTTTTTTTTTTTTTTCCCCCCATCCATCGCTCCCCTCCACTCAGTTCCCACCCACCCTCTGTTGTGGGCCTTTCTTTATGCACACGCAGAACTCGCACCCCCACACGCAACGAAGCAGAGACTCGGTCTCCTTCCATGGCAGTGCCTGTGGGTCTGCTTTATTGGCTTTGCAGGCTTCGTGGGATTTAGTGATACCTGTGATGGATATTTTAAGGTTGTTTCCAACTTTGCCTTATTTTGAACCGCACAGCGGCGTGACCCCTTTACGTATATGCTTCTTGCACACCCATGTGAGCATTTCCAAAGGGACAGATTGTGGGGCGTGGGATTGCTCGGAGATGTGGTATGTTCTGAGCTCCATCCTCACTAGCAGTTAGTCCCTTTCCTCCAAAGCGAATGCAGCCTCAGTTACAGTTTACTTGCCAAAAATGAGTGAAAGACCAGGACCTCCTTTTTTTTGTTTTTTGTTTCTTGACTTACTGGAAAAATTAAGTCTCCATGTGTTTGTGGGCCGCCTGTATTTCATATCCTGTGAGTTTCAGGCAAGTTTCAGAATGGATTTGTTTTGGGTCCCTGAGGCTCGTGCTTCATTGGGTTGGCTGGTGTGGGCTCAGGTGTAGGCCTGATGGGGTTCCTGCCGGGGAGCTGCCTGCCGGGGAGCGGGCCAGAAGGCCCGGAATGCCCTGCTGTGGCCGCACGTGCCCCCGGGCCTGGTGACAGCCCTTCCCCGGCCTCGCCTGCCTCACCGCTCTTCTCTCCCAGGACGGCCCGGAGCTGCTGCCTCGCGTGGCCATGCTGCGCCTCCTGACGTGGGTGATCGGGACGGGCTCGCCCCGCCTGCAGGTGAGCTGGGGTTCAGTTGGCTGTCGCTGGGACTCTGTGACCCTGACCACAGGTCCCGGTGTTTGGGGTTTTGTCCTACTTCCTTTCTCAACCCTCACCTTTGGAATTGGGCAGAACGAAGGGCTGCTTTTGAGAGCCAGCCTGACTGTGCTCAGTTTGTGAAGGGTTTTGCTTGGGTCCTACCCCCGGTTTTGACCAGCACTGGGTGGGCATTCCCAATTCAAACCTCTCTCTGGGTCCCTGGCCTCTGCCTGACTCTAGGAGTGAACAGTTGGCTGAACTGAGTCCCGTGTGTCCCCGTTTCCCGTAGGTTCTGGCTTCCGACGCCCTGACCAGCCTGTGTGCCAGCAGCAGCGGCAAGGACGGCTGTGCCTTCGCAGAGCAGGAGGCGGTGGACGTGCTGCTCTGCGCCCTGCAGTCGCCGTGTGACAGCGTGCGGGACACTGCGCTCCGGGTGCGGGCTCACTCCCTCGGGCCACGTGGCATCCCTAGAGCGAGGGTTTCAGCTCCCAATTGTTTGGAGGCGCAGAGGAGCGGTCACAGGTGTGGTCGGCTTCTTCTAGGAGCTGGAACGCCTGGACAGTTCTGTTGTGTGGCTCTTACTTTGTCTTCGCCTGACGAGTAAGCTGGAATGTGGGTCTCGGTCCTTTTACAGGACAGCTGTAACTCCTAGGATCAGTTCATTCTTCATCCCACCAGCTTGTTCATGGCTTTTTGATATTTTGGACCAAAAAGTGAAAGATCCCTCAGGAGTATAAGACAGTGGTTCCCAAATGCCAGTCTGTAGCTCCTGCTATTGACCGGGGACACAGTTCTCACTAGTCCTTGGTAGAATCTGGCAAATATGGTAAATTGTCCCGAAAGACAAAACAAAGAGAATGTCCTTTTTCTGAGGTTTAATCTGTCTTGCATATTTAGAGTTAAATTTTTAAGTTTTACATTAAGAGTCTGTTACCATATACCATCATTTCACAAAAGAAAAGCCATTTAAAGAGACAGAAAAGCTAGTGAGCTGAGCTGACGCACAGCCCTCCCTAGACCAGTGCTGTCCAGGGGGACGTCCCGCGGGGATGGAGAGGGGTCTGCTGGCCAGTGCTGCGGCCGCTAGCCAATGTGTAGCTATCGAGCACTTGGAATGTGGCTGGCACAACAAGGAATTGTAATTAATTTTAATTGATTTGACTTTGAAGACCCACGTGTGGCTACAGCCCTAGAGGGAGTTGAAGAGGCAAGTCAGGGCTCCTCTGAAAGGCTACACCTCACAGGGTTCGATCTCACACCCTCACAGGGGCTCATGGAACTCCACATGGTATTGCCAACGCCTGATACCGATGAGAAGAATGGCCTGAATCTTCTACGGAGGCTCTGGGTGGTCAAGTTTGACAAGGACGAGGAGATCCGGAAGCTGGCTGAGAGGTGAGAGCCTCTCAGGGAGTGACTGAACCCGCTGTGCTCAGCCTGCAGCGAGAGAAGGGCTGGGCGTTGGGGTGGCAGGACAGGTGCTGCAGATCCGTGCCTGACCAGCCCCTCCCTCCGGCCTGCATAGGCTCTGGTCAACGATGGGCCTAGATTTGCAGCCGGACCTCTGCTCCCTGCTGATTGACGACGTCATCTATCACGAGGCGGCCGTGAGGCAGGCCGGGGCGGAAGCCCTCTCCCAGGCCGTGGCGCGGTACCAGCGGCAGGCGGCCGAGGTGATGGGCAGGCTCATGGAGATCTACCAGGAGAAGCTCTATGTGAGTCGCCTGTGTGTCCTGGAGGGCCGGAAGGTGTGAGGATAGGTCGGACTCTGCTCAGCCTCTGGCTCAGGGTGGCAGCGGCCGATCACAGCCTCACTCGGGTCACTGGCTGGCCCAGCTTGTTGGGGAGAGCACCGCAGCTCATCTGTCCCCTGTCTGTTGCAGAGGCCGCCCCCCGTGCTGGATGCTCTGGGACGAGTTATCTCAGAATCTCCTCCGGATCAGTGGGAAGCCAGGTACAACAGCTGTTCAGTCTTGTTCCGCTCAGCGCTGCCTCTCGAGTTGGCTGGGCTGGGTGGTGTGGGGAGGCAGCACAGATAACGGAACAGTGAGGAAAGGATAGGCCCTCCCTCTGAGTCAGACCGGAATTCAAGTGCTGGAATTCAAGTGCTGGCTTCTTCCGTGCCGGCCATTGCCCGGGGGCCTGTCTCTCCTTCCCTCCAGGCCTCTGCGTCCTCGGAGGCCCTCGGGGCCTTCTTATTGCTCTGTAACGGGAAAGAACAGTAGCACTTTGCCTTTGTAGACTATGTCTATTTCCCAGTGACTTCATAGCCGATTCCTTGACCTCTCTCTCCTCTTCTAACCTGCCCCGGAGGTAATGGGGTAGGCATTGCACTCTTGTGGGGAAACAGAGGCATAGTTGGTCACCCTGTGGGAGGAAACTCTGAGCCGATGGTTGACAAATGGGTTGCTTCAGATCACTGTAGATCAGTGGGCAAGCACTGGGCAGTGAGATTGAGCTGTGCTCTGCCTTGCAAAGTGGTACTTGCTGTTGGCATTTTTCTCCTTGTGACTCCCAGGACAGATCCCAGCTGCAGAGGTGGCCTTCCTACCCCCACCCCTCTTCCCCACCCCCCGCCAGCCCCGTCTCCCTGACACGCTCCCATTGCTGTCCCAGGTGTGGCCTGGCTCTGGCCCTGAACAAGCTCTCGCAGTGTTTGGACAGCTCTCAGGTGAAGCCGCTCTTTCAGTTTTTTGTCCCTGATGCCCTCAACGACCGAAACCCTGATGTCCGGAAGTGCATGTTGGATGCAGCCCTTGCCACACTCAATGCCCACGGGAAGGTAAGGATTTCTGCCCCTGAGGCTGGGGAGAAGGCGGAGCTGAGCGATGGCGACACAGGGAGGCGAGTGCCGCAAACACGGCACGGCACTTGGCCCATGGAAAATCTGTTTGTATTTATTTTGAACCACAAACGACCCCAAAAGGGAATTAAGTTCTTGTAAGTCTGCTGCAGTCTTGCCAGAAAACTGGGAGGCTGCTGGCAGGCTTGGTGGGCTGTCGGGGAAGCCAGCAGAGTCAGGCTTGGTCCTCGGGCAGACTGTCACTCCAGACATAGCCTGTGGGGTTGATGTGAGTCCTGGGTGCTCTCCAGGAAAACGTCAACTCGCTGCTGCCAGTGTTCGAGGAGTTCCTGAAGGACGCGCCCAACGATGCCAGCTATGACGCCGTGCGGCAGAGTGTGGTGGTCCTCATGGGCTCCCTCGCCAAGCACCTGGACAAGAGTGACCCCAAAGTGAAGCCCATCGTTGCCAAGCTCATTGCTGCCCTTTCCACCCCCTCCCAGCAGGTAACTGCCCCCTGAGACGTGATGGGGGAGGCAGGGATCCCAGGGAGCTGGGTATCAGGGTGCCAAAGGCCCAGTTCTCTGCAAGAATTTGTGCCCTCAATTGGGGGGCCGCCTGGTTTATAATTAAGAGCACCTCCAAGCAGGGAATTACTGTGTGACTCTGTTCTGGTAGACCTAGATATTTTCATCTTTTCCTACTCATTTTCTAACAGTCTTTTGGTGATTTTATTTTTTCATTTAGTATAAACTTGGCACTGGGGATACTGAGATTTAAACAAAACACGAAGTGGCTGCCTCTTGGGTCAAGCTTTGTTCTGACCTTCTCTACATGTTTGTTACATGTTTCAGGGGCCCTTGAATGCAGCCTCCAACCCCCAGTGCAAGAACTTTTTTTTATTTTTAAAAACACATTTATAAGTTTTGCAGCTCACACTTGGGGCTGCCCAGCATGTCCTCACCCAGTGCAGCGCACACGTGCGAAGGCCACGCCCTGGCGCTGGTGACGCGGCACCTTGCTAAGGGACAGCTGGCAGACATGGGCCGTTTATGGAGGCACAGGAGTGTGCTTTTTTCTGGGTTTTGTCCTATGAGTGGGTTTAGTCTTCCTGGAGTTGCCCGCCCACCCTGACCTAGGTTCTCCCTTTAGACCAGAAAGAGCGCTGTGATGGCTGATGCTGTCGTCGCTAACAGATTCAGTGTGCACCCCGATGGGGTCCACGTAACCCCGTTTGCTTTTCTGACACCCTGAGCTGCCTGACAGACGGTGGCTGAGATGGGCGTGGGGACATCTAGTGGGGAGGTGCTGTGTAGGACTGTGCCAGCCACCAGGAAAGGCTGTGGTTCCTGACGTGGCAGCCCCCTCCCTTAGGTCCAGGAGTCCGTGGCCAGCTGCTTGCCGCCCCTCGTGCCTGCCGTCAGAGAGGACGCGGGAGCAATGGTCCAGAGGCTTATGCAGCAGCTGCTGGAGTCGGACAAGTACGCCGAGCGCAGGGGGGCCGCGTACGGGCTGGCGGGCCTGGTGAAGGGCCTGGGCATCCTGTCCCTAAAGCAGCAGGAAATGATGGCAGCGCTGACCGATGCCATCCAGGATAAGAAGAATTTCCGCCGGCGAGAGGGTGAGCGTCTGGCTGCCGGAGGGAGGACTCTGGTCTTTCTTCCCCTCCGAGGGGCTGTGTTTGTGCACTGCAGAGGGACAGCTGGACGGGACTCATTTTACCGGGCCTTGCTGCTGTGGCCTGGCCTCTTACGTCAGCAGTATCCTTAGCTGAGGGATATTCTGCCTTTCTGGCTGTTAGTGCCAAGAAGTGGTGGATGGATCTCCTTCCCTTTCTGCTCAGCCAGGTCTGTGCTGGGTGGTGGAGAGGCAGAGGGTGCTGTCGCTTCGTGGGGTGGCCACGTCAGTCCCTCAGCTGCCCTGAGTGTTTCCAGAAGGTGGGGAGGTTGCAGGGCCGTTGTCCCAGCCGTCCGCCTTCTTCCCCAGGCGCCCTCTTTGCGTTCGAGATGCTGTGCACCATGCTGGGGAAGCTCTTCGAGCCATACGTGGTCCATGTGCTGCCCCACCTGCTGCTGTGCTTCGGGGATGGGAACCAGTATGTGCGTGAGGTAAGGCCTGAGGCTGCACGTGAGACCCGCGGGCCGCTGCTGGGAGGCTCAGCAGGGAGGCTGAGGGGGTAAAGGCCCCACCGCCAGACCTTGGGCCCCAGTTACTGGTCTGGACTCCCCTGATTCCCTGTAAATTACTGAAACTTGGTCTAGAGTCAGGCCTTGATCCTTGTTTGGGTGAGGAGGCCCCTGAACGTTTTTTCTCCTCCTTGAGGCTGCAGATGATTGTGCCAAAGCTGTGATGAGCAACCTGAGTGCTCACGGGGTGAAGCTAGTGCTCCCCTCCTTACTGGCTGCCCTGGAGGAGGAATCCTGGAGGACCAAAGCCGGTGAGGCCACTCTCTTCCGTGCCTTTGTCCTAACTTCCTGTCCCAAACGTGGTCCTCAAGGGTTCCTAGGTAGCCACAGCTCTTGTCCTGTGTGTCCTTCCCAGCCCAGAGAGGATAAGGCCAAGACTGCTATTAGGCATTCCAGCCCCTCCGTAGCTGGTATGCCTTGCTTCTCTGCAAAGAGCAGGCCTCTGACAGAAGATGCAGCCCTATATCAGGAAAGCCTAGAGTTTTAAAGCTTGTCTGTGGCTAGTTTTGTGATTTTTAAAGCCTCTCCCTACCCCCCCATTAAACCCTTTTAAAAATGCAATCTTATCTGGAATCCTAATATGCAAGAGATTTAAGCTGAGCCTCTCTGGTTTTCGGAAGGTCAGGGTCTGGGGCCCTTGTACTTGGCATATTTCCCCTGGGTCCTTCAGGCTTTGCCTTGTAGTTTGAAAAATCACAAATCACAAGTAGTTCCCTCACTGGTGCGTGAGGAGACTGAGGCCAGAGAAATGAGAAAATTGGCCTTGGATCACAGCCAGGACTGAGCCAGGTCTCCCCGGGTCCCGTCCTCTGCCCCCTGCCCTCTGCCCTCTGCCCTCTGCCTGGGGACTGCTTGAGCATGGCCTGCAGAGGACCAGGCCGGTTGTTCCTTGCCTAGGCAGCCAGCCAGGTGACTGTTGGCCCGTGCTGAGTGATTCTACACGGCACGTGTGTCTGCATCCGCAGGGTCGGTGGAGCTGCTTGGGGCAATGGCATACTGTGCTCCCAAGCAGCTGTCCTCCTGTCTGCCCAACATCGTGCCCAAGCTCACGGAGGTGCTGACCGACTCCCACGTCAAAGTGCAGAAGGCCGGACAGCAGGCGCTCAGGCAGATCGGCTCCGTCATCAGGAACCCGGAGATCCTGGGTAGGCCTCTCCCGTGGGCAGTGGCCCTGGCTCCTCCTCCCGTCCCTGGTCACTGAGTGAACGTGCCGAGGATAAGTTCACAGTGAAGCAAACTCTAAATCCTGGGAAGCTCTTTTCCTAGACCAAATGGTAGTTAGGAAGTGGTGGGTTTTCCTGATTGTCTGGAGCAGTTGTCATTGACTGCACAGGTAGAGAAACTGAGTCAGCAGCTCAGAAGCACCTTGACAGAGAGCTCTGTGGCCTGAGCTGGGTCCGAGGTCAGCAGAACTGAATGACCAGCTCTGGACCATCTCAGACCATCTCGGTATCATCCGCTATGTTAGGATCTTTGGGAACTTTTTAGTCTCATTCCAGGAGACGTGAGATAGAGGGGAAGGTGCGGGACAGGCTATTCCCCTTAACTGTGCTCCTAGTGTGGTTCATTCTTGAGTGATGGGAAGAGGTTGGTTTCTAGAAAGAAGACCTAGCCAGCTACCTTGTTAAATTTTAAGCTTCAGCATTGGAGTCTCAGTGCCCATTCAGTGTAGTTCAGCACAGGTATTACTAGATTTTTCTTTTTCTCAGAAAATTATGGGAATTTTTGTTTTCTAGGATGAATAGGTGTACTTGGATTTTGTTGGTTTTTACAATGTTTAACAGCCTTTGGGACAGATAAGGCCCGGAATAGTCTCATCTCTATTGAATGGGTAGAAGGTCTTTTTTTTTTTTTTTTTTTTTTTAATCAATCTTGATTGTTCATGTTATTACAAAGGTTCCTCATTTCTTCCCCCCTCCACCAGGTTCCCACCCTACCCTCCGCCCCCTCCCCATCCCCCATTGTCCTCCTCCATAGGTGCAGTTTATGTTCAGTCTCTTCCTCCCTCCCTTTCCCCGATAGTAAATCCCTTTTCAGATAGTAAATCAGTTACTTAGCATTTTCTCATATCAATAATACCTCCACATGCCCAATGATACATTTCACACAAAAGACATTTCCAAATAGGTCAACCAGCCTCATCCAGACCCCACCCAAGGCACTCACAGCCCTATACTAACTCAACACATCCAGATCTAAGCCTTCATCACTTGATTCAGCAGACCCTCAAGTTCCCACAAAAGTTTCCAGCCATGTCTGAGAGGCAGCCGTGGGGCAGGGGCAGGCGAGGAGCGAGCTGTTCCGGGCCTGGCTGCTCCGGGCCTGGCCTCTGTTGCTCTGGTTCGTTCCACTACCAGCTGCTCTGGGTCTGGTCACTGCCGCTCCCGACCTAGTTGCTCTGGACTTGGCTGCTGCTGCTCTGGGCCTGGCTGCACCCGACCGGGCTGCTCTGGGCCCGGTTGCTCCGGGCCCGGCCGCTACGGGCCTGGCCGCTCCCAGCCTGGCAGCTGCTGCTCCAGGCCTGGCCGCACCAGACCCGGCTGCTCCGGGCCTGGCCGCTCCCAGCCTGGCAGCCGCTGCTTTGGGCCTGGCCGCACCAGACCCGGCTGCTCCGGGCCTGGCCGCTCCCAGCCTGGCAGCCGCTGCTTTGGGCCTGGCCGCTCCCAGCCTGGCAGCCGCTGCTTTGGGCCTGGCCGCACCAGACCCGGCTGCTCCGGGCCTGGCCGCTCCCAGCCTGGCAGCCGCTGCTCCGGGCATGGCCACTCCCAGCCTGGCAACCGCTACTCCTGGCCTGGCCGCACCAGACCCGGCTGCTCCGGGCCTGGCCGCACAAGACCTGGCTGCTCCGGGCCTGGCCGCTCCCAGCCTGGCAGCCGCTGCTCCGGGCCTGGCCGCTCCCAGCCTGGCAGCTGCTGCTCCGGGCCTGGCCGCACCCCACCTGGCTGCTCTGGGCCCGGCTGCCCTGGGCCCGGCCGCTCCGAGTCTGGCCGCTCCCAGCCTGGATGCTCCGGGCTTGGCTACTGCTGTTCTGGGCCTGGCTGCTCCCAACCTGGCTTCTCTGGGCCCAGCTTCTCCGGGCCCAGCCACTCCGGGTCTGGGTGTTCCTGGACTGGCCACCCTGGGCTTGGCTGCCTCTGCCTCAGGCCTGGCTGCCACTGCCCCAGGTCTGGCTGCTCCAGTGCTGGCTGTTGTTGCTCTAGTTCTGGCTGCTGCTGCTCTGGGGCCTGGCCGTTGCTGCTCCGGGCCCGGTTGCCACTGCCTTGTGCCTGGGCACTCTAGGCCTGGCCGCCGCTGTTCCAACATTCTGTCCTTTTTTTTTTTTTTTTTTAAACGCATATATGTTGCAATGTTGGCTGGTGAGTTGAGTTCTGATTTAGTCTTTGGTTTTTCAAGATCTTCTTTGTATTCTTTCTTAAGTAATTTTACTATCTTTTGCTCTCACTTGATTTCTTCACATTGAGAACTTCTTTGGTTTCTTCCTCCTTGTCCTGGGAGCTCAGCAGGTTGGCCTGTGGCACCCCTTTGTTCTCTGCGGGCTCCCGCGCTGCTCCAGCCTGTTGCCGGGGTCAGCGCTGCTTAGAGGTCGAAGGCTCAGGGGCACCCCCCCCCCGGGGGGCCCCGTCGCCCGGCTCCCTGCTGGCGCCCGGCTGGCTGGTGTCCAGCAGGGGCTCCTGCTCCCTGTCGCATTCCTCCAGTCTGGAGCTTTTTTTTCTCCTTCCCGCTAGGGGAGTCTAGGATCAGAGTCAACAGACCGTCCTCTGCGCACAGTGCGCGTGACTCTGGGGGCTCCGCTTTTTGCCACTCCCCTGGGATTCCGCCTCATAGCCCCGTCTCCCCCTGCTCGAGCCTGGGTCCCCAGGGTCTGGTCCAGGACTGGGGTTCAGAGCAGTCAAAACTGGGGCCCAACACAGCCGGGGCTCCTGTTTCCTTCCCTCCAGGACAATCTCGCATCAGAGTCAACATTCCTTCCCTTGCAAGCAATGTGCGCGACTCCGGGGGCTCGGCCTTTCGCCGCTCTCCCAGGACTCCACCTCACAGCCCCGTCTCCCTCTGCTTGAGCCTGGGTCCCCAGGGATTGGCCCAGAACTGGAGTTCAGAGCAGTCTGGTCTGAGGCTCAGCGCCGCCAGAGGCCCTGTTCCTTCCGGCTAGGGTAATCCAGCATCAGAGTCAACACTCAGTCCTCTGCGCGCAATGTGCGCGCAACTCTGGGGGCCCTGCTTTTCGCTGCTCCCCTGGGATTCCGCCTTACAGCCCCGTCTCCCCCTGCTGGAGCCTGGGTCCCCAGGGTCTGGCCCATAACTGGGGCTCAGCGCTGCCGGTTCGGGGGTTCAGCCCAGGCTGGGGGTTTTATTTCCTTCCTGCTAGGGAATGCCAGGCAGCACCCAGCCCTCTCCTCCTCTCCGGCTGCGACCTCTCCATGCGCGCTTGCGTGCGGGCGCGCATCATGTCTCCGTACCTTAGGCTTTTTTTCAGCTCCTCTGATTTTCCTTCTGGTTTTCTCTTTCCTCCTTGTAGAATTTTCAGTCAGTCGACTACCTGTAGCTCTGGGCGATGTCCACTACATTTTAGTTGTATTCCATTGAAATTGTTGTGTGCTGCTGCGGTTAGGTGTCTACCCGAGCAGCCATCTTGGACCCAGCTTTTTTTTTTTTTTTTTTTTTTACAATATGTTTTTATTGATTTCAGAAAGAAAGGGAGAGAGAGAGAGAAACATCAGTGATGAGAGAGAATCATAGATCGGCTGCTTCTTGTATGCCTCTTACTGGGGATCGAGCCCACAACCTGGGCATGTGCCCTTGACTAGAATCGAACCCGGGACTCTTCAGTCCTCAGGTCGACGCTCTATCCATTGAGCCAAACCAGCTAGGGCTAGAAGTTCCTTTATTCTGAGAATCCAGCCTGGATTTCTTTTTTTTAATTGAGATAAAATATGTGTAATATAAAGTTCACCTTTTAAGAATGTACAATTCAGTGTTTTTTTCATGTAAGCATCACACTTTTTAGTTCTGGGGCATTTTTCATCACCTCCAAAAGAAACCACATGCATATTAGCATTAATTCTTCATTTTCTCCCCTACCTCCAGGCAGATCGATTTTTTGTCTCTGGGTTTGCCTATTCTGGACATTTCATGTAAATTGTACAATATGTGGCCTTTTGTGTCCTTAGCATAATGTTTCCAAGGTTCACCCGAGTTGCAGCCTGTATCAGTACTTCATTCCTCTTTGTGGCCCAGTGATATTCTGTTGTATATGTGGACCACATTTTATCTCTTTCTTTGTTGGTGGATATTTGGGTTGTTTCCTCTTTTTGGCTATTATGAACAGTGCTGCTGTGAGCCTTTGCATGCGTGTTTTTTTTAAATTGATTTTTTACAGAGAGGAAGGGAGAGGGATAGAGAGTTAGAAACATCAATCAGCTGCCTCCTGCACGCCCCCCACTGGGGATGTGCCCACAACCAAGGTACATGCCCTTGACCAGAATCGAACCTGGGACCTTTCAGTCCACAGGCTGACACTCTATCCACTGAGCCAGACCGGTTTCAGCAAGGGTGTGTGGTTTTTATAGCCATGTTTTAGTTCTCTTGGTTAAGTACCAGAGATGGGATTGCTGGGTCCTAGAGTAACTGTTTAACTTCTCGAGTAACTGCTAGACTGTTTTCCAAAGCAGCTGCACCATTTGACATTCCCAGCAGCAATGTATGAGCAGTCCAGCTGCCGGCACTCTTATTGTCTGCAAAACCAGCCCTGGTTACAGCCATCCTAGTGGGTGTGAAGTGGCATCTCATTGGCTTTGATTTGCATTTTCCTCATGACTAGTGATGTTGAACATCTTGTTTTTATGGGCCATTTGCATATCTTCTTTGGAGAACTGTCTCTATTTTTAAATTGGATTATTAGTTTTGTTAAATTGTTGACCACCAGCCTGAGCTTTATAGTGGTTGAGTTCCCTGGGCTTATGGAAAATTGTATCTGGGCTTGGCTCCTCTGAGCATGGGTGCTTCACTCCCCATCACTGGGTTAGGGGCCTTTGTTTTCTCAGTTTTTCACAAAACCACTTTGGGTTGCTGCTTCCAGAATAGGGATTATGGTGCCTGAGCAGCTCTCTCTGGAGGCTGAGCAGCTCAGTGCCCAGGGAAGCCTGCCCACAGGGACTCCGCCAGAGCACAGCTCTGCAGGCAGAGAGGTGGCAGCTACCGCCTCCATACCAGTCCCTCCTGTGGGAGCGAGGATTGCTCTCTGCAGACAGACTGGCTTTCCGAGCTGGGGACTGGGGCTCCAGGGAACAGCTGCCCTGACTCCCCTCTCTCCGGTCCCTCCCTGTTTGGGTATGCAGCCATTGCCCCCGTCCTGCTGGATGCCCTGACGGACCCTTCCAGGAAGACCCAGAAGTGCTTGCAGACCCTGCTGGACACCAAGTTTGTCCACTTTATTGATGCCCCGTCCCTGGCCCTCATCATGCCCATCGTCCAGAGAGCCTTCCAGGACCGGTCCACGGACACGCGCAAGATGGCAGCCCAGATTATTGGCAACATGTACTCCCTGACCGACCAGAAGGTAGCGGCCTTGCTGGAGCTGGCACCGAGGACCAGCAGATGCTGCTGGAGGGCACATGGTCCTTACACGGGAGCCACGGGAGGGAGCACGCTCATTGGGCCCCTGGTGATGTTTGGAGGCACATGTGGGCATTGCGGCATGGAGGGTGGGAATGGCAGTTCTCTGGGCATCCTGCAGGGTAGCATTGAGTCCTGGTTAGCCCAGTTCTCAGTGAGGCCCTCCCAGTGTGCCCCTTTTACAGATTGAGGTTCAGGAAAGGCCCAGCCTCACCTTTGACCTTTCAGGAGTGTGGGGGAAGTGGCTGAGGCTTTGACTGCTTGATTGTTTTCTTGTATCACACTTGCTTCTGCAAGTCTCTCAGGAAGGTAGGGGAGATGGATCTTGTTTGTTTTTTTCCTCGTTCCCGAAGCCTTGCGTGTGGGATCTCACACCTGCCTCACCTCTGCCCAGTTCACTGAGCTGTGGGCACAATCGGGAAAGTGGGAAGGTTATATCAATCCTAGGAAATCCGGGAGATTGAAAAACCGAAAAAATTAAAAATGTTACCCATAGTCCTCTTGCACTAAAACAATTTCTCTTAATATCCTTTTTCACATTTTTAACATTATATTCCTGAACGTCAACTTATGTCTGAGTTATAATGAGTTGTTCATAAGACTGATTTTAATAATTGTGTAATAGGCCAATAAGTTTACATACTATAACTTGTGTAATCCTATCATTGGTCATACAGTAACCAGAGTTTCTTGCCATTTTGAATGTTGCTGCTGTGAACATAAGGCTTTTTCTATATTTAAAACTGTTCCCTGAGGCTGAATGCTATATTAAGAGACATAAACCTTTTAAGGTGAGGACAGGGAAGATGATGCTGCAGTTCTGAAAGGAAAATGCAGAAATAACTTCCTAAAGATCCCCGAGGCTGGGCCAGGCAGGGAGAAGGGAGGAGGGTCAGAGCCCTGCACCCGCTGGGGGCTCTCTCTTCCTGAAGGTGCCTCGGTCCCTTTTGGTTTCCCTTTCCCCTCCTCGTTCTGGGAGCACCCCTCCCAAGTGCTCCTTGTCAGCAGAATGGCGAGGTCAGGTCCACGGGAGAACGGATCCCGGAGAAGCGGGCGTCACCCGAGTCACCTTGTGTTGTTGCAGGACTTGGCTCCGTACCTGCCAAGCGTGACACCAGGCCTGAAAGCCTCTCTCTTGGACCCCGTACCTGAGGTGAGTCTGGAGGGGAGGAGGCAAGAGCTGCTTGTTTTAGCCCAGTCCCCAGAAAATTTATCCCTGAGAATTTTGTGTGTGTCTGCTGAGGAAAGGAGAACAAGGGACCCCTCATTGCTCCTGCCTGCACCTAGTTTTGAGCCCTCAGCTCCTCCCTGTCCCTGCTGTTGGTTGCTTGACAGGTGCGGACCGTGTCCGCAAAGGCTCTCGGGGCCATGGTGAAGGGCATGGGGGAGTCGTGCTTTGAGGACTTGCTGCCGTGGCTGATGGAGACGCTGACCTATGAGCAGAGCTCCGTGGATCGCTCAGGTGCTGCACAAGGTGAGGCCGGCGCAGGCCCAGGGGCCCGCTCTGAAATGCCCGTAGGGGCCTCCGATCCAGTGGGCTCCTTCCGTCTTCTGTTGCAGGGTTGGCCGAGGTCATGGCTGGCTTGGGGGTGGAGAAGTTGGAGAAGCTGATGCCAGAAATTGTGGCTACCGCCAGCAAAGTGGACATTGCACCCCACGTCCGAGATGGCTACATCATGATGTTCAACTACCTGCCCATCACCTTTGGGGACAAGTTCACTCCTTACGTGGGGCCCATCATCCCCTGTATCCTCAAAGTAGGCACCGCTGAGCAGGCCGAGGAGGGCGCTGCTGAGGAGGGGGGACCCCCGGGCCCTGGTGGGGAGCGAGGGCAGCTGGCTGACGGGGCGGGGTGGGGAGTCCTCTTGCTGCTTTCCGGGAAGTCCTCTCTCCTTTTGGGTCTGGGAGCCTTGGGAAGGGTGGGGAGGCAGCCCTGGCTGAGCCCCCCTCCGTGTGCACAGGCCCTTGCTGATGAGAACGAGTTTGTGCGCGATACCGCGCTGCGTGCGGGCCAGCGGGTCATCTCCATGTACGCCGAGACGGCCATCGCCCTGCTGCTGCCCCAGCTGGAGCAAGGCCTCTTCGACGACCTCTGGAGAATAAGGTGCGAACTGGGGCGGGAAGATCCAGCGTTGCATTTTGGGAACTCTAAGGAATATAGAGCAAAATGTCGCCAAGAACTCTCCACTTTCTCCAGATCCTCACTTTCAAACATTCTGTAGTCCTCCAGTTTCCTGTAGCAATGGCTTCATTCTGATGCTCTTTTTAAAAGGGTCTCTTTAGTCAGTCCTTCAGTTGTATTACAATTTAAGCTTGAATACTTTTTAATCTGGAAATGTTACTTCTAGGGTTTTTTCCCCAGCACAGATTTGGTCGGGTGCTTAAAGATGTAGGTAGAGGCTCTCTGTTGCTGTATTGTTTTTACCATTTGAAAAATTGGATGTTGGTTTAAAAAAGTCACAACAGCCGAAGCCGGTTTGGCTCAGTGGAAGAGCGTCGGCCTGGGGACTGAAGGGTCCCGGGTTCGATTCCGGTCAAGGGAATGTACATTGGTTGCGGGCACATCCCCAGTGGGGGTGTGCAGGAGGCAGCTGGTTGATGTTTCTCTCTCATCGATGTTTCTAACTCTCTATCCCTCTCAATTCCTCTCTGTGTAAAATCAATAAAATATATTTTTAAAAAAATAAAAATAAAAAAGTCACAACACATCCACACAGTGAACTTATCAGTTATTACAAAGAATGGCAAAGAACCTTTATCAGCCGACCCAGGAAGCTCCTAGTCCTAGCTGACATCACAGGTGGCCGTGGCCAGCGCACGTGGTGTGGGCTCGGCTCCCACACTGCGGGGAGTGCCTGTCTTTGTAGCCGGTGCCCTGTACAAGGCTGTCGCCAGGTGTCAGGTCGGTTGCCTGAGAAGTGGGGGTTTCAATGATTGTTTATACTCACATTCTTCATTTTCTGTATTTTTGGAATTTTGCGGTTGGAAGTGACTTTTTTATGATCATTAAGAACAACAAACTCACTTAATTTGAAGAGAAGTTTATCCTTCTAGGTCTCTTCTGATGATCCGCATTCCTGATGTCCTGTTAATGCTTCCATTTGGGCTCTCTTTTTAAAACATTTTTTATTATACAAATTTTTTCTTCAATACTGTTTTTTAGTGTCAATGATTTTTTTTAAAAAAAAATATATTTTATTGATTTTTTTTTTTTTTTTTTTTTTTTTTTTTTTTGGCTTATGTGTTTGCCTTTAATTATAAAAGAATTACGAGCTTGTTTAAAAATGCAGATTACAGAAATGTATAAAGTGAAAAATTTGAGAGCCCTTATCTGCCTTCTGGACCCATTGCTCAGAAGTTAACTGTGTTGGTCATCTATTCTTTCTGCTGTTTTTCTCTTCCTTTCAAATACCCCCCCCCCCCCCCAAAGATCTGTATGCTTTTTCCCTTAAACAGAAATAAGATTATTTGGTTACACCGGTCTGCAAGTTGTTTTCGCTCAGTGTCATGGAGGACGTCATCCTAAAGCTGGCAATTTACATGCATCAGAGCCTTGTGTTTCCAAGAACCCTCTACAGAGTATTCCGCAGGAAACACCCGTAGGTTACGTGACCAATCAACCCTAATGTCTCCGTATGTTGCAGCTCTGCCTCCTCAGCTGGGATGGGGGTAACTGCCGGCATGGAAGCCCAGTGTGATTTCTGCTTTGTTTTTTTTTTTTTTTGTTTTTTTTTAATTTTATTTTTTTTCAGTTTTTTTTTTCTTTGTTTTTAATAAGTTTTTATTTTTCATATTATTACAAATGTTCCTTCCCCCCCCGCCCCCACCATTGCTCTCCTCCACCAGGTTCCCACCCCACCCTCTGCCCTTTCCCCTCTCCCTATTGTCCTCATCCATAGGTGCACAGTTTATGTTCAGTCTCTTCCCACGCCCCCCTCTCCCCTTTTCCCCAAGAATCGTCAGTTCACTCCCCTTCCATACCTCTGATTCTATTATATTCAACAGTTAATATTGTTCATCATATTTTTTTAATTTCCTTGGTTTTTAGATTCACTTGTTGATAATTACGTATTTGTTGTTCATAATTTTTATCTTTGTTTACTTTCTCTTCTGAAAGAACCCCCTTCAGCAATTCATATAATTCTGGTTTGGTGGTGATGAACTCCTTTAGCTTTTTTTTATTAGTGAAGCTCTTTATCTGGCCTTCGATTCTGAGTGATAGCTTCGCTGGGTAGCTTATTTTTGGCTGTAGGTTCTTGCTATTCATCACCTTGAATATTTCTTGCCATTCCCTTCTGGCCTGCATGGTTTCTGTTGAGAAGTCAGCTGACAATCGTATAGGTGCTCCTTTATAAGTTACTACCTTCTTTGCTCTTGCTTCTTTTAATATTCTCTCTTTATCTTTTGCTCTTGGAATTTTAATAATGATGTGTCTCGGTGTGGTCCTCTTT
Source organism: Pipistrellus hanaki (assembly GCF_964339955.1). NCBI lineage: Eukaryota > Metazoa > Chordata > Mammalia > Chiroptera > Vespertilionidae > Pipistrellus > Pipistrellus hanaki. The sequence continues at coordinate 21,990,079 of NC_140521.1, read as the reverse complement.
GGATTCCTTTTGTTTGGAGTTCTGTGCGCTTCCTGGACTTGTAAGTCAAATTCTTTCACCAGGTGGGGGAAGTTTTCTGTCACTATTTCTTTCAGTATGTTTTCGATATCTTGCTCTGTCTCATCTTCTGGAACCCCCATAATTCTGATGTTGGTTCGCTTGAAGTTGTCCCAGAGGTTTCTTACATTATCTTCAATTTTCTGGATTCTCTTGCCTTCTAGCTTCTGTGGAGGAGTGTCTTCTGGCTCTTTATGTTCCAAATCTTTGACTTGATTCTTGCGATCTTCCCTTCTGTTTTTAGGACTCTGTAGAATATTTTTTATTTCAGACAATGTATTCTTTATTTCTTGTTGATCCCTTATCATTTCTTGTTGACTCCTTATTAATTCTAGTTGATCTCTTTTCATATCCTCATAGGCCTTATCCATCTTTTCTAGGAAATTCTTGAAAAACCTTATAAGCGTAGATTTGAACTCTATATCCAGACGCTTTTTGTCCTCCATTTCTTTCGTTCGTGATCTATTTTGTTGTCGCATTTCGCAGTTACAGACGGGACGGGGTTTCAGGGTGGAGCCTGCAGCTTTGGCTTCCGTCAGCCCCGCCCTCTGCGGGTCCTTCAGTGCTCGCTGCCGGCGCCTCTGAGAGAAAGGTGCCCTCGATTTTCGCCTGCTGCCAAACAGTCTATGCTCTCCCGCAATGAGCCCGGTATTGGGGTTCAGTTCAGTTGGAAGTGGAGTTGGAGGTGGCGTTCAGAGCAGTCTGGAGCCCCAGTCTCCTTCCCGTCAGGGCAATCCCGCGGCACAGCCGGCCGTCCCTTCTCTGGGGGCAGTGAGTGCGCCTCCGGGACCTCCTTTCTCCGCTACCCCGGGTACCGCCTTACAGCCCAGCTCCCTATGGCTGAGCCTGAGTCCCCGGGGTCTGGCCCAGAACTGGGGTTCAGAGCAGTTAGGGGCCCAGCACAGTCGGAGTTTTCTCTCCTTCCCGCTTGGGAACGCCCGCCAGGCACTCGGCCTCCCTCCTCTCCGGCTCCGTCCTCTTCGCGCGCGCCGCGTGTCTCCGTACCTTAGGCTTTTACAGCTCCTCCGTGCTTCCTTCTGGTTTTCTCCTTGCTTCTTGTTGTAGGATTTCCAGTCAGTCGACTTTCCTGTAGTTCTGGGTAATGTCCATTTTATATTTTAGTTGTATTTTATTAAAATTGTTGTGTGCGGCTGCGGCTAGTTGCCTACCCGAGCAGCCATCTTGGATTCCTCTATTTTATTGATTTTTTACAGAGAGGAAGAGAGAGGGATAGAGTTAGAAACATTGATGAGAGAATCATCGATCAGCTGCCTCTTGCACACCCCCTACTGGGGATGTGCCCGCAACCAAGGTACATGCCCTTGACCTGCATCGAACCTGGGACACTTCAGTCCACAGGCCAACACTCTATCCACTGAGCCAAACCGTTTTCGGCTATTACAGAATTTTTCACGCAGACTTTTCAAAAGTATTTATTCTTTTTCTTTTTTAATATATTTTATTGACTTCTTACAGAGAGGAAGGGAGAGGGACAGAGAGCCAGAAATGTCGATGAGAGAGAAACATCGACCAGCTGCCTCTTGCACACCCCCTACTGGGGATGTGCCCGCAACCAAGGTACATGCCCTTGACCGGAATCGAACCTGGGACCTTTCAGTCCACAGACCAACGCTCTACCATTGAGCCAAACTGGTTTCGGCAAAAAAGTATTTATTCTTTTTCATTATCAAAGTTCATTGGCAAGAGAATAAAGTGGGGAAATGTAAAGATGTGAAAATTGCCCGTAACTCTCCTCCCATTCCAGAATAACCACCTTCAATATTTCTGATGCGTTTCCTCAGTCTCTTTCCTGCCCGGTGCAGCTGTGTGACTCTGTGCTTGGCGTCCCCTCAGGTTCAGCTCCGTTCAGCTCCTGGGGGACCTCCTGTTCCACATCTCAGGTGTCACTGGAAAGATGACCACGGAAACTGCCTCTGAAGACGACAACTTTGGGACTGCCCAGTCCAACAAGGTGCGTGCCTTGTGTCAGTTTCCTTGCTCTGCGGAGGGCACTCACGCTGTGGGGGCCTCACCTTCCGTGTTCTTATTCCTCTGCGCCGGCTGCAGGCCATCATCACTGCCCTGGGGGTGGACCGCCGGAACCGCGTGCTGGCAGGGCTGTACATGGGCCGCTCGGACACCCAGCTGGTAGTGCGGCAAGCATCCCTGCATGTCTGGAAGATCGTGGTCTCCAACACCCCCCGCACCCTGCGTGAGATCCTGCCCACCCTCTTCGGGCTGCTGCTGGGCTTCCTGGCCAGTACCTGTGCAGATAAGAGAACGGTAAGCTTCTCGGCCTCGCTTCTGACCCAGCTGCCCTGATGCCTGCGGTTAGAGGCCAGAAAGGCAGGGCTGCAGAGCCGGGCAGAGTAGTCATTCAGCCAGTGCTTATGAAGCATCCGCTGGTGTAAGACCTGGGATGTATGAGAAGAAAGGCAGCCTCATTCCTGTCCTCATGGAGCTACAGTCTGACCGAGGAGATGGGTGTGAATCAAATAGTCACACAGACATGTAGATGCAGCTCCCGCACGGGTAGTGCTCGTACTGGGGCCATTTCACCAGCCGGGGGCCAGGAAAGGCTTCTCGGAAGAAATGGTGCCTGAAGATGAAAGATGAGTGAGCGCTGGCCAGGTGAGGAGGTGACAGAGGACTATTTCACACTGAGGATCGTGCTTTAGATACAAGGACAGGATGGGCAAAGGCCCGTGATGGGCAAGAACATGGCCCACAGTAGGGGATGAGCAAAGGGCAGTGGGCCTGGTGTGGCAGGGCTGATGAGCTGGGCTGGGGGGCCGTGTTCCTGGTGGGAGGGGCGGCCTGGCCGGGCTGATGGTCACTTTGGCCCACTGCCGACACCCCTTATCCCTAGCAAACAAACCGAGTGTTTGGCTGCAAAGGGTTTGATGAGGCCTCAGAGCAGATGGGGTTTTTCCTAAAGCTTTGGTTCCTAATTCACTTTGTCCCCTCGGCAGCACAAGTGTAAGTGGCTTCTAGGCTGCAGTTTCAGTCCAGGGAAATTGGCCTGTGACCAGGCAGCATTTGCTGCATTTCCTGTTCACATATGAGGTGCCAGCTCTTGTGTAGGTTGTGTGGGTGCCTGTCACACAGCGGTAATTTTGTTACGCAGTGTTGCAAGCACCCGGGGGGCTCTGCGGGGGCAAGAACATTTGGGGAAGTTAAGCCAGTGACTCAGATAAAGTCTAGGAGGTTCCAGGGCCTCATTCCGGAGTTTGCAGGGAGTTGATATCCTGGCCTGATCTCTACTGACAGATCGCAGCGCGGACATTGGGAGATCTGGTTCGGAAGTTAGGGGAGAAGATCCTACCCGAGATCATTCCCATCCTTGAGGAAGGCCTGAGGTCTCAGAAGAGTGACGAGAGGCAGGGCGTGTGCATCGGGCTGAGCGAGATCATGAAGTCCACCAGCCGGGACGCCGTGAGTATCTTCTGAGCACCTGTAGGCCTTGCACCTGCAGGGGCTGACTCGGAGCTGCTGGGAGGCTGCAGGAGAAGCAGCGCTCCCAAGTGAGGACCCGCGACCCTCACTCCAGAGGGTGCTGCCGGCGGGGCCCGTGGAGACTGGAGTTCCCTCTTCAGCTTTCCTGTCAGAGTTTCTGGCTAAAAACTAAGCAATTTTGAGGCCTTGAGTGGCCTTTGGAAATTGGAGATGATCCTTTTCTCACCATTCTTGAGGTTGCTCTATTAATCCCTTTTGGGTCTCTGTATTAGTTCAGTTAAGATGTGTGGTGCCCTGAGCAGGGGTGGTTAGGAGCGGGGGAGAAGGAAGGCGCACAGTCCTTAGATGCTCTCAGTGCCATCACCAAGGTCAGGCCTGCTGACCCCACAGCCAGCTTCTGACTGTAGACAGCTGAGGTGCTTATAAGACTTGCTCCTTTGAGGGAGCAGAGCAGATGGGAGGAAGTGCTGGGTGGGCGGGAACATACTGTCTCCAGCAGTGGTACTGTTTCCATAGCAGCGAGATCAATCAAGAGGTTTGGAGTCCTTTCCACTGACCTTACTTCCTAAGGTCATTGGCCCCAAAACGTTCCTGGGGATAGGTCGGATGTGTACACAGGCTGTCGACTAGGAGGAAAGCAGCACAGCAGTGAGGTGGGTGGCCAGTCAGACATGTAAGCATGTGGCCAGTTACTTAGCCAGGGCACCCTCACAGATTGACTCTTTCTCCCGTGTGTATCAGTATAAGTATTACCTTTGGGGTTTGTATTTGCATTTGGCAAAGAATACAAACCAATTCTGTCGCCAGATAGAGCTGTGATTCATCGAGTAGCTCCCGCGCCCCCTGAGGGCGGAGGCTTTGCAGGTGACAAGGCCAACGTGTAACCAGGCTTAAGTTCGCAGAGAGCTTAGCTGTGGTGGCATCAGCTAAAGTGGGCAGAGTGTCCTTGGCCCCATTGTAGTCCTGGGGCTTCACAGAGGAGCAAGCTTTTGAGTTGAACTTGAAGAAGAGCTTGTGGTGTTTCGAGAGGGTAGGCAAAGGGACAAGTTGGGGGAGGGAGGCCACGTCAGTAGGCCTCCCTGTGGGAAGGAATTTGGATCCTGTAAGAGATGGAGAGTATCAGTACAACTCACCTTAAAAATCAGGTGCCAGTGGGTCCGTGGGTTTAGACTCCTCGCAAGTGAAGTACCCCCCTCTGCTTTTGTAGACTGGCGCTTTCTCCCAGAAAGCAGCCGAGTTCAAAGCCCCGGGAGAGGGGGTGGCCTGGCTGGGTTGAGGTCCTCACCGCCCGTCCTCGCCTGCCTCCGCTCCCTGCCTGCCTCTGCTGTACCAGGCACACGCCTGTGCTGTTGCAGGTGCTGTATTTCTCCGAGTCCCTGGTGCCCACGGCCAGGAAGGCTCTGTGTGACCCGCTGGAGGAGGTCAGAGAGGCGGCGGCCAAGACCTTTGAGCAGCTGCACTCCACCATCGGCCACCAGGCGCTGGAGGACATCCTCCCGTTCCTGCTGAAGCAGCTGGTGAGTGGCTCTCCGCACACCTACAGGCCGGCTTTACTGTCTCTTAGAAAGCGAAACTCGGGGCCTCCTGGTGCCAGGCAGCCGCAGATGGGCACAGGAAGCTGGGTGCAGTGGTAGCAGATTGAGTTCTCTCTTCTCCTTGGACAGCCAGTGAATGTGGGTGCAGTGGGAGGAGGGAACAGAGTGGAGAAGGAAGTCGGTGGTGGCTGGTCCAGACAGCAGAGGTGGGGACAGGAGCCAGCGCCTCAGTGTGGCCCCCATGGCCCTTTGCAGGATGATGAAGAGGTGTCCGAGTTCGCCTTGGACGGTCTGAAGCAAGTCATGGCCATCAAGAGTCGTGTGGTGCTGCCCTATCTCGTGCCCAAGGTAAAGCCCACCAGTGCCAACCCCCTCTGACCCAGAACCTAGACAGCCGCATTCCTGGGCCTCCGTGAAGACCCGTTCTGCACTCGGATGCTGGGGGAGGCAGGTGGTGGGTGCAGAACGCCCTGGAGCGGACACAGCCCTGAGGAGCAGCCTGGGCTCTGCGGAGCATGGAGCAGGCAGCATTCCTTGGGCTGACGGAGTTCATCATTCCACAGCTGACAGCTCCCCCCGTCAATACCCGCGTGCTGGCCTTCCTCTCCTCGGTGGCAGGCGACGCCCTGACCCGTCACCTTGGCGTGATCCTCCCGGCGGTCATGGTGGCCCTGAAGGAGAAGCTTGGGACTCCTGGTGAGCAGCTGGTGAGTGTCACGATCACTCCCGCCAGCTTTCAAGCCCCCAACGGGCGGCCTCGGAGGAGCCGTGCTCAGCCCAGGTGTCCCCTGTGGTTCCAGGAGATGGCCAACTGTCAGGCCGTAATCCTGTCGGTAGAGGACGACGTGGGGCACCGCATCATCATCGAGGACCTGTTGGAAGCCACCCGCAGCCCGGAGGTGGGCATGCGGCAGGCCGCCGCCATCATCCTCAGCATCTACTGCTCCCGCTCGAAGGCGGACTACACCAGCCACCTGCGGAGCCTGGTCTCGGGCCTGATCCGCCTCTTCAACGACTCCAACCCTGTGGTTCTTGAGGAGAGCTGGGATGCTCTGAATGCCATCACCAAGGTCAGGCCCGTGACCCCTCCGCCAGCTTCTGACTGTAGACAGTTCCAGATGCTTATAAGACTAGACCCTTAACATAACCCCTGTGTACCTGTCACCTAGCTTCAACATCCCCGCTGATGGCCAGCCTCCTCTGTGCTCCCCCAGACCTCCCCCTTGCTATCATGTTTCCAAGCAGTCTTGGGAGGGCTCTGCTTTACCTCTGACGGCCTCTCTGCTTTTTCCTGGCTTCCCACAGAAGCTGGATGCTGGCAACCAGCTGGCACTAATTGAAGAACTCCACAAAGAAATCCGGTTCATAGGGAACGAGAGCAAAGGCGAGCACGTGCCAGGGTTCTGCCTCCCCAAGAAGGTAATCAGGGCTCAGGCGCAGAGTGCTGTGGGCAGCGGCTCTCCTGGGCCTCTCCGCTCAGGCCCAGGTCTGCGTGGGGCACCGGAGCAGTGGTGTGTCCGTCTGACCGTGCCCAGGTGCTGTTCTGCACCTTCAGACAGCGCGTTTCTTCCCGAGGTGGCCACATGGGGACGGGGTTTAAGCTGGGGGTGAGTCACAAAGGTGACAGCAGTGCATGTGCCTGTGTGATAGGCCAGTCGGGGCTCTTATCTTCTGGCCACAGCAAGTTATGACTATTCCCCAGCCAGCACCCTCTTGGCTGTGATCCTGGCAGCCAATCAGTCTCTCCCATGGAATTATGGAGAGGGCGGCTGACAGCACCCTGCTTCCGGTGGGCGGACACCTGGGCTCAGTGCCTTGGAGATTTGACTCTCGCATGTGATTCTCTTGCCAGGGCGTAACATCCATCCTTCCCGTGTTGCGGGAGGGAGTGCTGACTGGCAGCCCAGAGCAGAAAGAGGAAGCAGCTAAAGCTTTAGGCTTGGTGATCCGCCTGACCTCAGCTGACGCCCTGAGGCCCTCCGTGGTCAGCATCACTGGCCCTCTGATTCGCATCCTGGGCGACCGGTTCAGCTGGAACGTGAAGGCGGCTCTGCTCGAGACACTCAGCCTCTTGCTGGCCAAGGTAAGTGACTGATGGGTTCATCCTCTTCGTCCGGGGGATGTGAGAGAACAGATCTGTCTGCAGAAGGCTGGTCCAGGGTGTCATGGGCAGAGAGTGACAGCTTATGAGGAAACAGCAGAGCAGAGGTGCTGAGACCTGGGACTGTTGACTCACACTATACACTGCTCAGTTATACAGAGTGGCCAGATTATTATGATCTCTGAGTGCATAATAATCTGGCCACTAAGTGTGTGTATGTGTGTATGTGTGTATGTGTGTGTGTATATATATATATATATATTTATTTATTTATTTATTTATTTTTTAATATATTTTATTGATTTTTGTACAGAGAGGAAGGGAGAGAGATAGAGAGCTAGAAACATCGATGAGAGAGAGTCATTGATCAGCTGCCTCGTGCACACCCCCTACTGGGGATATGCCCGCAACCAAGGTACATGCCCTTGACCGGAATCGAACCCGGGGCCCTTCAGTCCCCAAGGCGACGCTCTATCCATTGAGCCAAGCCGGTCCCGGCCCACTAAGTATATATATTGAAGAACTCCACTTCAGAGAGGAAGGGAGAGGAAGAGAGAAACAGAAACATCAATGATGAAAGAGAATCATCGATTGGCTGCCTCCTCCATGTCCCTCACCAGGGATCGAGCCCACAACCCAGGCAGGGCATATGGAATCGAATCGTGACCTCCTGGTTCATAGGTTGATGCTCAACCACCAAGCCACACCATCTGGGCTACACTGGGTTTTTAATGACAGAGTTGACCGTGTGTACAGGGGTGACTTTCGGGGGTCACTTGCTTCATAGGGTTGTTCTGGGAGGTAAATGCCACGTGCTCGGCAGGTGGTACTGCCCTTTATGCACCTAGCTCGTCTCCCTGTCTTGGCACTGGAATGGTTCTTCAGTGGTGCTGACGGCTGCCTCCCTGCTCCTCAGTGTATTCAGATCCGAGGTTCCCAGACATGGCTCACGTGGACAGGCCTCCACTTAGCCACGCTGACGGCTCCCTCAGTGGGGGCGCTCCCCACCAAGCCTCCTCTCTTTCCTGTGAGGGAAGGAGGCTAAAGATAGAGGAGGAGGCTGCGCATGCCCTGGCTGTGCCTGGCTGTCCTCTTACGGGCCACCTGTTCCTGGCCTGTGTGAGAGCTGGCCAGTTCTCTGCTTCCTGCCTGTGGCACGCGCGGCCTCCACTCACTGCTTTGGTGTGGGTTTTCTCACAGGTTGGGATCGCCCTGAAGCCCTTCCTGCCCCAGCTGCAGACCACTTTCACCAAAGCCCTGCAGGACTCCAACCGGGGGGTGCGCCTGAAGGCCGCTGACGCGCTGGGGAAGCTTATTTCCATCCACATCAAGGTGGACCCCCTCTTCACAGAGCTGCTGAACGGGGTCCGTGCCATGGAGGACCCGGGTGTCAGGTGAGGTGCCGGCAGGGGCGTGCTGTGGCCGCTGCTGAGGCAGCCCTGGGCCGGGCCACGCCCTGGAGGGAGCGGCGGTGAAGGAGAGCCTTGGTTCTGCAGGGACACCATGCTGCAGGCCCTGAGGTTTGTGATCCAGGGAGCCGGGGCCAAAGTGGACGCAGCCATCCGGAAAAACATCGTCTCGCTGCTGCTGAGCATGCTGGGACATGACGAGGTACGGCTGCAGGGGGGCGGGCTGGTGGGCTCTTCTGTGGTTGGCATCTCTGCTTTGCAGAAGAACTTGGTTCACTTGCTGACTGGTCAGCAGTCATTTCTGACATTGGCATCATTCTGTATGGTTTACCGTTTGGTTGTGTGCGTGACAAGGCAGGTGGTATTGATATTCAGATTCCATTCGTTTTTTAACGTATATATAAATATATATCTTTTTAATTTTTTAAAATATATTTTTTATTGATTACAAAGAGGAAGAGAGGGAGAGGGAGAGAGAGATAGAAACATCAATGATGAGAGAATCATTGATCGGCTGCCTCCTGCACGTTCTCTACTGGGGATCGAGCTGGCAACCTGGACATGTGCCCTGACCTGGAATTGGACAAGGGACCTCCTGGTTCATAGGTTGGGGCTCAACCACTGAGCCACACTGGCCCGGCAAGACTCTGTTATAGATTTAAAAAAGTAAGGTTTTTAAAGTCCCAGATAACTCATGAATTTGCTCTCTTAATTTTAAACAAGTCACTCTCCTCTGCCCCTCATTTCCCCATTTGTAAAATAAAGCTTCATCTATTGGTTCTGGAAACACTTGCAGAGTGAAGGGTGAGCCTGAGGTGACTGAAGTGTGGCACAGCCCTCAGGGAACTGCCTGCGTCTGTCCCGTGGGAGGTCTCAGCTCGGTTGGAGAGAGTGAGACTTGCCTGGCCACACGGAGCCAGCGGTGGAGTCAGAGCAGAGTCGGAGCCTGTGACTCCTGGTTCTGCCACAATCCTGTGAATGTGGTCCTCCCTCGTCCGTCTGGAGGCGTCTGTTGACCGTGACAGGCCCAGTAGGGGCCGAGTCTGTGGATTAGAACTTTCCTTCCTCGTCGACAAGCAGCCTCCGTTGTGCTCTTTGACTGCCATCTGTGGGGCTAATCTCTGGAGAGGCTTCGGGTTCACGTGTCCACTGTGAGCCCCCACATGGGCGGCCATTGTACCTGTCCCGTCCCCTCCCTCCTGGCCCAATCCCCAGCCTGCTGTCTGAGCAGGGTCCGCCTCTGGGGTTCGGATGGGAGGGAGACCGCTTTCCTCTGGTCATAGTCTGTCCAGGTTTTCACAGGACCCGAAACAGTGCAAGCAAAAGTGAGCACTGAAGCCAATTTGCATCTCACCACAGTGGAGCCTCAAATAGACCCTGTTGGAGAGTGTGGGCGTCAGAGAGCCGTTGGCCCCGCCGGGCACCTGGCTTCTGGGAGCTCAGAGGCCCCAGCGCCTGCAGACCACCTCCTCCCCTCAGAGCTTCCTCGGGATCGGAGGGGGCAATCCACGCTGCCGGCCTGGCATTAGCCTCCCTGTGGGCACTGAGTCCTTGGTTGGTTGGTGTCTGGGGAGGCACAGCAGGTTGGCACTTACTGATAGCACAGCACCTCAGCTCCACTCGCTCCGCGTCCCATCCCTAGCTGGCAGGGAGGAGCCGTTGTGTGTCTGGCTTGGATTTCAGCAGCAAATGCTTGACCTTTACTTACCTTCCTTGGACTGACTAGTGACTCCAGCGTGACTTCCTGTGAAAACCCTAATGTAATGTAGGTGGCAGTGGCACACTGACAGAGTGAGAGCAGGAGTTCACTATGGACACACACGATTGGGGGGTCGGAGCTGAGGCGTTCTCCAGCTGTGTGGGCAGGAGCCTCCTCCCTGCGCCTCCCCGCCTCTCGCAGGGCTGTTGATAGTAATTGAGATAATAGTGTAAAGCATTCAGACTTCCTGAGAAGAAAGGTGCTGTGGAAATACAGTCATTACTGCTATTATGATGGAGATTTCCCTTTGCCCACACGGGAGTTTCTGTAATTAAGTGGAGTGCTGGGGTGTACTTTTTCACTCCGCATCAAGTGGCATTTGTAGTGAATGGCAGCCCCAGCCGAGGGCCTGAGTTGCTTTGTCCTTCCCTGCCCTTTGTCCTGGCACTGTTGCCGTGGTGACGATGGAGCTGGAGGGTGGCTCGCACCACCTTTCAGTCCCTTCTCTGCTCTATCAGGACAACACTCGCATCTCCTCGGCCGGCTGCCTCGGGGAGCTGTGTGCCTTCCTGACGGAGGAGGAGCTTGGCACCGTCCTCCAGCAGTACTTGCTGGGTAGGTCTTGCACGTGGGGACTTCTTCTGGGGGCTCTCAGCCCAGGGAGCTGTGGGTGTGCCTCCTTTTCCCTCAGAGGGTCTGGCAGCTGCACTAGCCTCTCCTTGGGACTCCAGCTGCTGAAGCAAAATGGGGTTTCCAGTGCTCCTGTGGCCCTGAGTGTCTGTTCAAAGGACACAGCTGCCAGGCTGAAGCGGTTGGGGCGACCCTCTCCTTAACATGCCACTGGGGCAGGGCGGCCCATGTGCAGTGTGCCCTCTAGTCTCAGAGGTGGGGCGGGCCCGAGGTTTGGGGAAGGCTTGCTGTAAAGTACAGGGCGACCCCCTGTGTCCTTCCCCCAGCGGACGTGTCTGGCATTGACTGGATGGTTCGGCACGGGCGGAGCCTGGCGCTCGCCGTGGCTGTGAACGTGGCTCCCAGCAGACTCTGCGCAGGCAAATACAGCGGCGAAGTTCAGGACATGATCCTCAGCAATGCCGTGGCGGACAGGGTAAGGCTTCGGGGCAGCAGACGGCCTCCCCTCCCCTAGCAAAGTTCCTCTGCCAGAGCCTCGCCGGCACAGCTGGGGTGGGGAGGGACCCAGACTGGGTAGCGAGTATCAGAGGCCTGGTTCAAGTTTTATCGTTTCTGGTAACTTGCTGTGCCCTTGGACCAGCACTTGCTCTCTGGGCCCCAGTTTCATTGTCTAAACAGTGAGGAGTTTGGTTGAAGCATCCAGAGCTCCCTCCTAAGGAGAGTCTTTGATTCCTGTACGTGGAACCAGTGATGCGCATTTTGTTCCTCTGCCTCGCAGCCAGGGCAGCCTTGGGTAGAGGGCTGAGGAGGTGCAAGGCCAGGATCCCGGCCGCTCCTGGGAATGAGGCTGGGCCTGGCCCCGTTGCCCCAAGGAGGGAGCCGGTGCTGTCCTGTCTAGCTCTCTCCTCCCTCCACAGATCCCCATCGCGGTGAGCGGCGTCCGGGGCATGGGCTTCCTGATGAAGCATCACATCGAGACAGGAGGACAGTTGCCTGCAAAGCTCTCCAGCCTGTTCATTAAGGTGAGGGGCTGGCCTGCCGTGCGGAGGCCAGGACGCGAGAGCACCGGCCTGCGCCCAGGCCAGTGCGCTCCCGGCGGCGGAGAGCTCTGGGCGTGGTTCTGGTGCATTTTCTCTGGGTGAGTGCCCAGCTTCCTGTCAGAGCTCAGACCTGCGGCCCCAAAGCAAGAGCTAGTATTTTAGGCTTTTTTTTTCTTTTTTTTTTCTTAGGCATCCTGAATTTATAAAACTAGGGACAGATCTGGGACCAAATTTTAATAAATCTCTTTCTTCCCTTGTCTCACATTAGCTGGCATGGCACTTAGGAAGGTGGCTATTGTGGCCCTGGCCAGGCAGTGCAGTAGGTTAGAGCATCATCCCGATAGACTGATAGACTAAGGATGTAGGTTTGATCCTCAGTCAGGGCACATATGAGAATCAACCAGTAAATGGAACAACAAATCTGTTTCTCTCTCTCAAATCAGTCAATTAAAAAAAACAAAAAAGAAAGAACTAGAACTGCCTTTAAGAGATGTGGCCAAGCCTGAGGCTCTGCCTTTGTAACCAGCTCCCAGGCGTTGACGGTGCTGTGGGTGCACAGACCTTGCTTTGATAGTGAGGTTCCAAAGGGCGATGGCCCCCACCCTGCAGACCCCAGAACCCTGCTGAGTTCGCCGCCCGATGAGAGGGAGCCGTGTGCGGACATGGCCCTGTTTGCAGCTGTTCCTCAGCATTTGTTTACTCAGGACCCGCTGTGCAGCCTGCCGGGTGGACCTGGAGGTGTAGAGAGAAACGGGCAGACAGGATCCCTGGAGTTGGAGATGCACAGAGAGCCTGGGGGATGGGGCTGTCAGGAAAGCCCTCTGAAAGCTGACATTTCAGCTGAGACCCGAAGGATGGGAAGGATGTGTGCAAAGGAGCCCACCCGTGAGGCTCTGGAGCAGGCACGTTCCAGGCAGTGGGACCAGCCAGTGAAAAGGGCTGAGGCAGGAAGGCAAGTGGTATGTGTGAGGAGGCGAAAGCTCAGTGTGAGCCAAGAGCAGTGAGCAGAGGGGAGAGTGGCAGGAGAGGAGTCACTCCCTGTCCCTTCCCATGCGAGGGAAGGCGTCAAAAGGGAGCAGAGGGTCAGCTTCCACGATGAAGTGAGTGTCTGGGCGGACGTTGGGCTTCTTGGAGAAACAGATGGGATGCGCCTGCCTAACAGCCTGTGTTCCTCTTCAGTGTCTGCAGAACCCGTCCAGCGACATCCGGCTGGTGGCTGAGAAGATGATCTGGTGGGCAAACAAGGACCCGCTGCCTCCCCTGGACCCCCAAGCCATCAAACCCATCCTGAAGGCCCTTCTTGACAACACCAAGGATAAGAACACTGTCGTCAGGGCCTACAGCGACCAGGCGATTGTCAACCTCCTCAAGATGAGACAGGGCGAAGAGGTGTTTCAGGTGGGAGCCCGGGCTGCGTGCCTCCCGGGGGCGCTGTGGGCATTCGTCCTGCAGGTCTTCTGCGCGACCCTCTCGAACATCACACCCTGTGCGCATGAGCATGGAGGGACAGGGTGGGATCAGGACTGGTCTAATGCCGGAAACCATTCTCTCCCTGTAGTGTTCAGACTTCTCTTAGCAACAGAGCCCACCCTTCCAATAAAGTCTCACGTGGCACCCAAACCTCTGAAACATGCCAGCCGGGCGCCCAGATTCCTGTTCACTCCGTCCCTTCCGCCAGGCAACCCTCACAGCACTGAGCACTGCCCTTCCTCGCCACGGGGGCTCGGGGGCGGTTTCCTTGGTTTTCCTCGACGCCCTCGGGTTCTCATTCTGAGGTTACCACGCATTTTTGTCTTTGGTGGGAGAAACCGGAAGCCCCGTTTCTGACTGTCTCCTCGTTGCATCTTCCCACAGTCCCTCTCTAAGATCCTGGACGCGGCCAGCTTAGAGGTGCTGAACGAGTGCAACCGCAGGTCGCTGAAGAAGCTGGCCAGCCAGGCCGACTCCACGGAGCAGGTGGACGACACCATTCTGACATGATGGGCTCTGCACCAGCATTTCGGCTCCACCTCTCCGCTCAATGTTTTCATTTTTGAAAATACTCTGGTTCCGATGGGGAGCTTAGGAGACAGCATTCCCGGGAAGTATTTTCCTGTATCAACAGACCACAGCCAAAGCCTTAATCAAACCCACACACACCTGGAGGTGGCCTCCCCCTGCCTTTGGAGAAGAGAGAAGAAGCACATGTGAGAGCCTCACCAGATGGTAGCAGCAGCGGGGCCCAGCTCAGCACGCTGGTCAGGCTTTCGGCTCTTCTGTGCCTGAGCTCTGGCTCCAGAGCCTGCGCTGCCAGCCTTTTGCCTAGATCCTGAGTGGGGTGCCGGAATGTAGAGGTTTGCTGCGTGTGGTGTGTCTTGGTGTAGCTTTTCGGTCTTGTGTGGCCGGATTAGATGTGACCCCTGTCCAGTGAAAGTGATACCCATGAAGCCTTGCCGTCACAGGTTGGGGGTGAGGGAGGGAGGAGGTTTAGAGGCAGGTTGTTTGAAGGAGGAATAAAGTGTAATAAAGGCTTTGATCTAATCTTTACGAAATCCAGTTTTTAAAGATCCCCAAACATCCAATAAACACGCAGCTTCCTCCAGCAGACATAAGGCAAGACCGGCTGCTGTTTGCGTTACGCATGGCCACACTGATTGCTGGGCGTCTCCTGCTCTCGGAAGGCTCATAGATACCGCAGACTTCCCTGTCCGGAGGTCCGGTCTGGAAAGGGGTGCAGCCAGGCCTGTGGCTGCACCGGGGAGGGGGATGCCGAGCTGGCTGGGCCCCTGCCCCGCTCTGTCCTGTCTCAGGAAGGCAGGGAGCTCTGTAGTCGAGTTTTAATGAGCTCTCCATCCCCTCTGTGGAGCGAGAACCACGTCCTGCAGGCAGAGGACTCCCAGAGGAAGGCAGAGTGGCGGTTTAGCGTCTGCCTCCTTTATGAGTGACTTCCTTCCTCCTGTTCTTAGAAGGCTCGTGATCCATGCGTCCTGTCTGAGGGAGCACGCCCCTCTGCGCCCAGTGACGCAAGTTTTTCTGGGCTGTTTCTCTGGCCACAATGCGGAATAAACATCTGTCCAAGTGACTGGTCAGAGCTGTAAGAGGAAGAAGAAGTAGACGTGGTGGTAGCAGGCGCCCTTTGTAAAAAGTCTCAAGTGCTCTACCAAAAAAAGCAAAGCTTTGCTTAATGATGTGTCCGAGGCAGCCTGGTGACTCAGCACTTTGGATGAACGCTAAGGTGACTCCTAAGATACTTCTGACAGATTCCTTGCTGTCGGTGCCAGAGGCTTATATGTCACAGGACTCCTATTTTCTTGTAGCAAACATGGTCTCAGCGGGCTCCGTGTAATTGTAGAATCCCAGGGCTGAAAGGGACCTTGAGAGGTCAGCTGTCTCCACAGCCAAAGCAGCCAATTGTCTCAGCTTTTGGTAGCCATGGTAACTGTAGCTGCCCCTGCTTTTGGGATCCAGATGGTCATCGCCGATGCCCAGCACGCTGTGTGCATACATGGTCACCTCTGCCAGTTGCCGTGGGGAGCTGATGAAGTTCCTGGGGGAGAGGCATCGGCTGGAAACCTTGGGTAAGCACCTGAGGTGGTTCTCAGTGTTTCCTGCAGGACCTTGGAGTTGATGCTTATGTCCATCTCCTGTTCAGTCCACAGTCTGAACTTAGAGGTGGGAGATACTCGGCAGAATCTGGAAAAGGCCAGCTTCCAGAAAGGAGGAGGATGAGGTCTCTGCGTTCAGCATAGATGGGCGGCTCAAGGCTCCAGAGCGTGCTGAGTTACCTTTCCTGAGTCCGGAGGGAGGGCGTGAGCTCCCAGGAAGTGAGCCATGAAGGGCTGTCCCAGACCCGACGACGGAGCGGACCTAAAGGGCCTGCTCAGCCCAGCTCGGAGCACTCCCGAAAACAGCCCACACGCTGGGATGGTGCCCGGCATCAGGGAAGCTCAGCTGTTGGCGCTGGTGGTTGGTGGAGCTGTGCAGCCTTGGGCAAGTCATCCAACCTCTCTGGGCCAGTTTGCTCATCTGTAAAACGGCATTTGGAACGGAAGCTCTAAAGAGCCCTTGTTTTCAAAGTTATCCTTTAGGGGTTAACAGATGACACTTCTTTCTTATCCTTCCAACCTGTGAGGTGGGTTCTCGTTACTGTTTTCCGGAGGAAATGGAAGCACAGAGATGCCACTTGACCATGAAGCACAGAGATGCCACTTGCCATGGTCACATGACTAGTAAATGGCAGTCCGTCCCCCAGAGCGGACTCTTGCCTTTCTCTGACTTCTGAGCTGGCTGGTCAGGCATAAGCATTTCCTTCTTCCAACAGCCTCCAGAGGGTCAGGCGATGCAAGTCCAGGCCCGATCAACACCTCACACCCTTCACGGGGCACTTGCTCTCGGGAAAGTCTTTTGGAAAGACATTCTCTCAGGCTCAGCATTCCTCTAGAGAGCGGACCCCCATCTTTCTGCCCCATGCCTGAAAGGCAATGACAGGATGTGTCCTTAGCTAATCCAGGGGCAACGAAACAGCATTCTCAGTCCTTCAGCTGACTCAAACCTCTGAATTCTGAGCATCAAGGTTATTTTAAAACGTGGGAGAGTGTGACATCACGTTTCTTCTGGAACCAAACCTCCAGGTAAACCCCTGTGCCACCCCCCGCCCCAGTGCTGTGGTGTAGAGGGTCCAGGAGTCGCAGGGACTTGGAAACATTTTCTTGAGGCAGACGTTGAAACAAGACTGGCAGGAATGTTTTTCTTCTAAGTATGGTTGTGTGTGGACGTGCCCAAAATTGCCTTCAAGCCTTTCTAAATTAGAACAATGGAAACAGGAAGCAGCCTAACTTAAAGATCTAGATTCCGAGCGTTTTTAAGGAAATGCAGATAGCACTTTTAAGTTCTAGTGCAGCGTAGTATGGCCTCTGAAGTCAGGCTTGAACCTGAACACATGGCTTACAAGTGAGCTAGGTGACCGGGCGTGTTCCCTGGCCTCTTGAGCCCACATGTCCACATCTGTGCCCTCACACGCTTGTCTGGAGTGAGGCTGCTCTGCACGGGCCGGGCACAGGAGGTGCCCAGATGTGGCGTCACTGAAGAGGAACAGGACACTAGCTAGGTGCCAGTGACCACCCACGATGTCACAAGGACAGGCCTTGCACATTCAGGAGGTAGTTGCCGGGCCCACGATTTGTATCTGTAGTGGTAACTTCCCGAACCTGGAGTTTGAAAAGCTAACAAAAACATTTCTTTGAGCAATGACAGTTACTGTGCTTGGCCACGTGAAACAACGATGTGACAGCACACAGCTGGGTGCTCGCTGGGCCTGGGCAGGAAAGCCTTTATTTCCCTGTCTGAGCGGTGCGTCCAGCACACGTGAGGGAGAGACCGGGAGCGCTGCTCCTTTTTTCTGAGGAGTCAAGCTGAGGTACAGCCTGGCTGGTGTGGTTCAGTATTGAGCATTGGCCTATGAACCAGGAAGTCATGTTTTGATTCCTGGTCAGGGAACATGCCTGGGTTGCAGGCTCGATCCCCAGTGGGGGACGTGCAGGAGGCAGCCGATCGATCACTCAGCCTCATCATTGATGTTTCTGTCCCTCTCCCTTCTCTCTGAAATCAATAAAAATACATTTTAAAGAAAAGGTGAGGTTAAAGATGGAAAGGAGAATCTCTAAGGTCACACAGCCAGTTAGTTGGCTGCAGAACTGGGGGGAAAAAACCCTCTTTTTAAAAAAAATAAATTTATTCTTGATTCATTCTCATCTTTTTAAAAAAAATATATTTTATTGATTTTTTTACAGAGAGGAAGAGGGATAGAGAGTTAGAAACATCGATGAGAAACATCAATCAGCTGCCTCTTGCACCACCCCCACTGGGGATGTTGCCCGCAACCAAGGAACATGCCCTTGAACCTGGGACCTTTCAGTCCGAAGGCTGACGCTCTATCCACTGAGCCAAACCGGTTTTGGCAAAAAACCCTATTTCTTGATGCTCTGGTCACCAAGCCCCATTGCCTTCCTACAGAAATGATTTTGGATGGTGAATCTAATAAAGAAACTAACTCAGCTTCTGGCCTGTGCTCTGTGGAGTGGCTGGGTCTCCCTTTTCAGAAGAGGTAGGGAGCCCAGTTACTTCCTGGGTGGTTCCGAGCTGCCCCTGGGCTCTAAGGTCCCCTGCAGCCTGCTGGGGTGGGAGGGCAGTGGTGATGGAGACGACGCTTAGGAAACTAGAAAAACTGGTCCCAGGATTATTGTCTCCGTGGGATTTCTGGGTGAGGTTCCTGAGTGCCACATGGCACACACCAGTCACTTTCTGGTGCTTCCTGCCGTGTAGATTCCCATGAAAAAGCGAGGTGGGAAACTGGGTGCAACAGTATCTAATTTAGCATGTCTCATGCATTGTGGTCTCAGGCTCCCCCCCCCCCTTTATTTTTAAAGCATTTAAAAAATATATTTTGTTGATTTTTTTTTACAGAGGGGAAGGGAGAGCGATAGTTAGAAACATCAATGAGAGAGTAACATTGATCAGCTGCCTCTTGCACACTCCCCACTGGGTACACGCCCTTGACCGGGATCGAACCTGGGACCTATCCACTGAACCAATGCTCTATCCACTGAGCCAATTCACTGAGCCAATGCTCTATCCACTGAGCAAATCCACTGAGCCAATGCTCTATCCACTGAGCAAATCCACTGAGCCAATGCTCTATCCACTGAGCCAATCCAGTTAGGGCTCAGGACCCCTTTACACTTTGGAAAATTATTGAGGACCCCAAAGAGCTGTTGCTTATACTTACCCATTGATATTTACCATCTTAGATAACAAAACTGGTCAACTTTAAAGTTTTATTAATTCATTTAAAAAGAATAAGCCCAGCCCAGCTGGTGTGGCTTAGTAGTTGAGCACTGACCTATGAACCAGGAGGTCATGGTTTGATTCCTGGTCAGGGCACATGCCCAGGTTGCGGGCTCGATCCCCAGTGTGGAGCTTACAGGAGGCAGTTGATCACTGATTCTCATCATTGATGTTTCTCTTCTCCCTTCCTCTCTGAAATCAATAAAAATTTATTTCAAAAAATAAACCCATTAATTACAAATAACCATCTATGATAAGCATAACTAAGTTTTTCAAGACAAGTCATTTAGTGAGGAGAGCGGTGTGGTTTGCATTTTTGTGTGTTTAATGTCTGGATTCTCAGTCTGCTCCTGCGAGATCACACGTGGTGTAGGCTCTGGAAATCCACTGTATGGATGAGTGGAAAACACAAGTGCCTTCTTCGTATTATGAAACGTTTTGACTTCACTGATAAGGGAGCCCCAGGGTCCCCAGACTGCACTTTGAGAACCACTGATCTAAAAGATGAGGAAAGTAGGACCCTACTGACGGTTTGGTGGGAATGGGGGGAGGAGACTGACTCTGAGTTATAGTGAGAGACCTCAAATTTGGCCCATACCCCTCATAAAGCAAACCTGAGTGTTAAACTATATTATTTCTTTTATTTTTATTATTTTTTTAAATATATATTTTATTGATTTTTTACAGAGAGGAAGAGAGGGATAGAGAGCTAGAAACATCGATGAGAGAGAAACATCGATCAGCTGCCTCCTGCACCACCCCTACTGGGGATGTGCCCGCAACCAAGGTACATGCCCTTGACCGGAATCAAACCTGGGACCTTTCAGTCTGCAGGCCAACGATCTATCCACTGAGCCAAACCGGTCTCGGCTATTATTTCTGATATTCCTTCTCTTTAAATTCTGTGTGTGGCTTTTCTTTAATTCAACAGACCACCCAAGTACTTACCACCTGTTAGGCCCAGGAGGACATCAGGATGGTTC
This sequence comes from Pipistrellus hanaki, assembly GCF_964339955.1. NCBI lineage: Eukaryota > Metazoa > Chordata > Mammalia > Chiroptera > Vespertilionidae > Pipistrellus > Pipistrellus hanaki. The sequence goes on along the minus strand of NC_140521.1, from coordinate 21,970,347 downwards.
CTGCAATCGAGGTACTTAACGTCCACTTGATTCTGAGCTACCCAAGGGCAGGGCAAGGCCACTGCCAGGTCTCTTGGTGTGGCATCAGGCATGCAGGTATGGGATAAAGGGCCAATTTCCAGTTCCACCAAAGAGAGACCACACACAATTTCCTCTATTCCTTCCCTCTTGGGCCAGCATCGTGGCTGGCACCCTATCTTGGTCCCTTATTTCAAGTCCCTGACATTCTCTTTGCCTGCCCTCTCTAAACTCTTCTTACCCCTCCTTCTACCTTCTCACAGGACTGCAACATGTGCTCCCACCCTTGCTACTTAGAATCTCAGCAACTTTAGAACCGACTGCTGACCAGTCTCAGAGCTGGATTTCACAGGCCCTCCAGGCCTTACTGTGCTAACCCTCCTCTCTCCTGCTGCTTCCAGGCACTGCTGGCTCCGTCTCCAAGGCCGAGGGCACTTCCCCACTTTCCTCTTAGTCAGCAAAGCTCTTTAAAGTGCCCTTCACCCGTCTTCAGTCCTCACTACTCAATCCTTCCCACTCGCCAGCGGCTAATCCGCCACCTCTGCTATCCTGAAAAACACTTCATTCAGCACCACTGCTCTCACCACCCATCCTTTCGCTCTTTCATTCACTGCAAACTTCTTGAATGAACAATATATACTTAGACCGCCATAGTGTCACTGTCCCTTAAACCTCTGCAAGCTCCTGTTCCCCTTAGTTTTGTCTTGAGACACATTTATTTGCATTCTCTACCATGAAAGCGGGGGTTCTAGTTTTGTTTATGCTGAACCTCCCGCTGAGTTCCTGGCACACCCTGAGCCCTCAGATGCTTGTGGAAGGCACGGTAAGCTCCCTGAGGATGGGGTTTGGTTTTGCCCATGTTATATCCTCAGTGCCCAGCACAGTGCCTGGCTCCTAGCAGGCACACAGTACTTGCCGACTTAGTGAATGAATTGCCAGATATGCAACTTTAAAAAAATGTTGCTTTGGTTGATGTTTTTATATTGTCTTCTGCGTCTGTCCCTTCCTGCCGTTGCCTCACACTTGGGCTTCAGCAATAACCTCCTTTACGGGCTGCAGTTGATATCCATGTTGTATGCTGCAGCAGATTACTTTCCTAAAATAGCATTTTGCTGTTGCTACTCTGCTCAAACTTTCACTGCCTCCCCGGTGCAGTTTCTAATGTGCAAACAGGTGGTGCTGCAAAAGCTCAGCTGTCTGTTCAGTGTTACACACCGAATCTTACCTCAGGCCGTGGAAGTTTCTATCTGTATCCACATATAAAGTCTCTATTTACATCTATCCACCTACCACCGCATAGCTCCAATCATTGCAGTGTAACTAAATGTAAAACAGTATTTCCACAGGAAATGTACTCAGAGCTTCATTTCTGGGATGTCAGGCACATCTCCTGACCTACAGGAAATTCCCCTCAAAGACAAAATTGAGGCTTCTCACAGACTGCAACAGTGGCTGTTTGAATACACCCGTCATTCAAAGCGTTCAATTCCAGTCCCATCAGGAAACCTTTTATGATGAAATCTCTTTCCCCTCGTTCTAGCTGGAAGCGACAGCATCCATCCTCTGAAGTTTAGACTGCCAGTTTGACAGCTATCTCATCTCTTGTATTGTCTTGTATTTTTAATTCCTCATGAGCGTATTTTATTCTGATGAGCCTGTAACTCCTGGAGGGAAAGGCTCTCTTCTACCATCCGTGGCACATAATAAACAAACAGCACTCATTAAACAATGAGTTACTAACTACATGAAGGAATTAATGTTATGGACAGGCACCTGTTCTTCACAACAGCCAGTTCTGCTCTCCTCACAGTACCCCACAGCCCTGATGTCGGCGGGGGGGCTGCCTTGGACATGGTGCTGGAGTCCACAGCGAGAGACGGCTAATAGTATGACAGGCCCGTGTACAAGGGCCTTGGCTGTTATCATGTGCCCACAGGCACGCCTGGTGGCATGCAGGCTCAGCCCCAGACACTGCACTACAGCGAGTACCGCAATAGAGCCAGTTGCACAAATTTCTTGGTTTATCAGTTTCATATAAAAGTCACATTTGCACTATTATTGTAGTTTAAGAGTATAATAGCATTGTGTCTAGAAAATGGAATACATTATTACTAAAAAATGCTAGCTGAGCCTTCATGAGTTGTAATCTCTGTGCTGGTGGAGGATCTTGCCTTTTTTTTTTGTAAATAACAAGAACCTGAGAAACATAGTAAAACGAAGTATGCCTCTATGTGCGGGTGATCTACAAACACAGCTCTAATCCTGTGTGGAACCTGGGGTTCTGAGACACTGTGATGTGACTTATCCAAAAGCTCAAAGCTTTTCAGGGACGGAGCCAGGATTTCAGAGCTGGCCTTCGAACAGTCTCTTCACCTCCAGGGCAGGCTGAGCAGAGAGCCTGGAGTGATAGCCTCAATGGCTGGTCAGGGTTGCGTGTGCTTGCCTGGTGGCTACATGGATGCTTCCTTCTTCCCTGATATTTCCTAACTAAAATGGCGGCTCAAAGGGGACCCCATGAACCTTTCCCGGACCAAGAAGGGCCATTTCTCAAAGGTCATAGAGCAGCTCTTCTCTCCGTACCTTCCGATCCAAGCCCAGGTTCTTCTGACATCACCACACTGATTCTCAGCTCCTGGAAAAACTCAGAGCTTTATTCAGACACTCCGTGTGCTATTCAAGGACCTTCCCTGTCACATTGTATAACAAAAAAATTGTAACCAACTAAATGCCTATCAACAGCAGAGTGGTTAAATTATATAGTTCAACCATGTGGAGTACCATAAAGCATGCAAAAGGCAGCGCACATACATGTATGTGTTTGCACAGGCACAGAATACTCACTGAAGGAATACTCACTTTTCTCATTCACTCATTATTTATTAAGCATTTCAAGGTATCCAAGAAACATCAAGAGATTACCTATGAGGAGTGGGTCTGAAGGAAAAGTAGCAACGTGTACTTTTTGGTAAAATGTACATATTTAAAAAAACACCTATGAGCACCACTTTAAAATAAAAAAAAAATGATTTGAGAGAGAAAAACATCAATTTGTTGCTCCACCCCTCCATAAGCATTACTTTTTATAGTCAAGATTTTTTTGTTTTATCTTACTTTTTGGTTTAAGGATATGTTTGTCTTTTGTAATCCTACCTAATATTTTATTTATATCTTTTCTAATATTTACATTCTTTCCATATTGCCATAGATGGTGATTTCAGATACTTTATTTTGGGTTTTTATTGCTGCTTTTATGGGAAGTACCCATTGTAAATTTAAGCAGCACAGGAATAAATGAAACGTAAAGCAAAGCTCCTCCCCATCCCTAGCCCTTTTCTCTCTCCCCTCAGAAAACACACCGGGCCATTCATCTAACGGGCTCTGGATCCAACTATTCTCCCCATTTTACCAAGAAGGCAACTCGCGCTCCCGGAGTGTATACGGACTTGGATGTGATTTCGACCCAGAGCTGAGCTAAGAGGCCACCCTCCACCGCTCAGCTCCGGCAGGTGCCTCCTCTCCGGTAAAAGCCGCTTGGGCGTCCATTCCACGGGTTTGGGGCTCGGGACTCTGGCCGGAGCCAGCACCCCGGGGGCGGCGTCCGTGCAGAAGGGGGCGGAGTGTCAGAGTCCGGGTGAGCCCCGCTCGCGCGGTCCCTGCGAGCCTGTCTTTTGCTCTCCGCGGGCTGCAGGGCTGGAAGTTGAAAGAGCCGGTCCGTCCCGGGCCACGGCCGGGCTTCCCCGGCATTCTCGGCTTCTTTCCGTTCGGGCCTGACAGCAGCTCATCTTTTCGAGCCCAAAGGGCCGCGAGCCGCCGCAGCGACGCTCGCCTAGAAGCGGGCGAGCCGGTCCGCGCCGGCGGGATGGCCAGTGCGCATGCGCGGTGCGCGAGCGCGGCGAGGGCGCGGCCGGCCGGCGCTGCGGCTGCGCACAGGCGGCGCCGGGCGTTGCGCCTGCGCAGTGGCGGGGTGGGGCGGGAAGGAGAGAGGCGGCGGCTGCGGCGGCGGCGGCTGCTGAAGAGGAGGAGGAGGGGGAGCGGAGGGAGGTGTTTCTGTCAGTTCCGGCTGTTTGTTCGGGAAGTGGATCCGCCGCTGCCGGAGCAGCCCGGAGGGAGCTGCGGTTCGCGAGGCCAGCACCGACCCCGCCTGCCTGCCCGCGCCTCCCGCGCCCGCCATGGCCCGGGACTACGACCACCTCTTCAAGCTGCTCATCATCGGCGACAGCGGTGAGGGCCGAGGCGGCCGGAGGCGGCGTGGGCCCTGCCGGGCGCGGCCCGCGGGGGCCTTGGGGCGGCAGACGGGCGGAGAGCTGCCGGCCGCGCGGGGCGGGGCTGCCGGCGGTCGCGGGCCCCAGGGGTGCGCCGAGGGGCTGGGGCGCGCCGAGGAGCGGTTGGGGGCCCGGCTGCGGGGCGGAGGAGCCGGGCGAGCAGGGGTCGGGGCTGGGGCGCCCGGTCCACTCCCCGCGCCCGCCGCTGCCTCACGTGTGACCTTGGTCAAGTCGCGCGATCTCTGGAGTTGGAGAGACCTGGGTTCGAGTGCCGGGACGACCAGCTTCCTCGGTCTGTGACCTTGGGCAAGTTGTTTCGCGTTTCTGAGCCTCAGTGTCCTCCGCTGAGAAGTGGGGACTTGCCTCGCCGGGTGGCGTGAGCCTGCGATGAGACAAAGCTGGGAGAGTGCTTGGTCCCCACCTGGCGCAGAGGTTTTCTGTGGGCATGGCTGTCAGTTTCTTCCCCTGCGAAGTGGGCATGTTCCTGCCTCCGGGGCTCCTGCCTCCGGGGCTCCTGCCTCCCGGGGCTCCCGGGGCTCCTGCCTCCGGGGCTCCTGCCTCCCCGGGCTCCCGGGGCTCCTGCCTCCCGGGGCTCCTGCCTCCCGGGGCTCCTGCCTCCCCGGGCTCCTGCCTCCCGGGGCTCCCGAGGCTCCTGCCTTCCGGGGCTCCTGCGAGGTGTAGAAGGTGAGGCAGGTGAAGGACTTCGCACAGGGCCCGGCCCATTCCTGCCCAGGTGCTGTTGCCCTGTCTCCCTGTGGTTCCGGTTCCTCATCTGTGAAATGGAATAATAGGGTTGGTGTCACCGGGCTGTTGAGTGTTGGGTGAGGTAACGCGCAAGGTGAGTGTTCAGTATGTGTTTGCTTTTCGGTGCTGGATGTGTATGGACGGGCACCGGAGGTGCAGCCAGAATTACAGAGCTCCAGCTCAGCGCTCTGCAGCCTCTCCGTGCCCGGTGCGCGCCTGGCGCCCAGTGCCCAGTAGGTGCCTAACGCATGGTTGTTGAATGAATATTCAGTGTCCTGATAAGCATTAGGCTGGTTTCTGGGAAAGGGTGGAGGGTTTAGAGGTGTTTGGAGTGTGGCAGGTACGCAGGTTTTTGGGGTGACCGAGAGGTCAGGGAGGCAGGCCTCAGGAGGTTTATAACTGAGGCGCCGGGGTTATATGATGGGGAAGGAGACTGGGGAGCACCCGATTTTATAGACCAGACCAGACCTGAGTTGAATGTGGGCAAGGGGGGGTCATGTGACTAGCGGTGGTGGAGCCCATGGATTGTAAAGGAAAGGGAACCAAATCAGAGGGATGCAAGACCTGATGATGTAGGTGTGATGGGTCAGAGCTGGGCCAGGGAAGTGGGTGGGTTTTGGTCTCCTGTGGAGCTGGATTGGGATGTGGTTGGTGGTTGGGATCAGGTGAAAGATGGCTGAGGTTTCCGTGGTTACTGGCAGAAGGGAGAGGTAAAAGGAAAAATTAGGGATGAGGAGTAGCTGTGGTTGGGGAAGGAGTTAGAAAGGAGGAGGTTGTGGTTTGAATAAAAGAAAACCAGACAAGCTGTGTAGACTTGCTTGTGGAGATGGCCGCCGGCATCCTCCGGGTCCGGGGGCTTGTGCCGTTAACAGGATTTCAGGTCAGGCCGGGTCCTGGTTCGGAGGGGCTGGCCCAGCGTGAGTGCTCTCTTCAGGAGTTAGTCAGCTCACCTTGGTCAGGGGTCCCTCTCCCTCTACAAGACAGCTAGAGCCTGTGTTGGTACCCGAAAATGAAAAGCATAAGCTCAGCAAGAAGACATGGCTTGTTCTCTTCTTTGTCAAACCCAGGGGATGGTCGGGCCCCCCTTTCGCAGTACATTTGCATGGTGTATTGACTTTCCACTCAGAAGTCAGGTGTTGGAGAAGCTCACTGGCTCCTAGTTCAGTGTGTAGAGGACTGTGTTGTGTAGAGAAGACAGATGCTTTGCAGCTTAATTTCTCCTGACAGTGAGCTGATACTCAAAGCCAAATGCTTAGGAGACTGGGAGATGGTCGCCATGGAAGTTCAAACTAATCTTTGGCAGCTGAGCAAGGAGACGAGCATCATGTGCCGGCCTGACCTGGGCTCCTGTGTGGGTGCTTCCTTAAGGCTTACCAATAACGTCAGACACTCGCCCCTCGGCTTCTCCCCTGGGCCTGTGTAGTTTGTTAGAAAAGCAAACTATGGCTCAGAGGAGTTGACTGACTTGCCCAGAGCCACACAGCTCATCAGAGGCAAAGCCGAGAGTTAACACACATGGATTCACGTGTGAGCAGCTGGTCCCTGGCCTGGCAAACAGTGGGCCCTCGGTGAATGTTAGTTCCCACTCTGCCAGATTGTACATGCTCCTAGAACTCATTCTGTCAGCTCTGCAGCTCTTCCGTATGCCCGAGGTTCTTCCTCTCTCTTATGCTCTAACATTGGCTCTAGTGTGTAAGCGTCTCATCTGATCCCTGAGACCAGCTGGAGACGGGCGGTGGTCAGAGAGCTGGTCAGAGCCTTTCACTTTACACATGTGTGAGCTGAGGCTTGCAGAGGGGAAGTGGCTTGTCGGAGGTAATCCAGTGAATTAGTTACTGAGCCCCGTTTGCTATTGAGAACACGTTACTTGAAGGTCTAAAGGTCTTCAACAATCTAGAACCGAAGCCAAGAGGAGTGAGGGAACCATAGCCCCAGGGAGGAGCAGGGCTGAGGGCGGGGACTTCTGTGGAGGCTTTTTGAGGGTCGGAGCATCTGTGTAGCCCAGAAGGCAGAAAGCAAGGGAGAGAGGGGGTGTGCTGCAGGAGCACGGTGATGACAGAGTGGTGTGTGAAGTTTTTGCAGAATAACTCTGCCTCCTGGCTACCAAGAGGCATCGAGTGCCGCCTCTGCTCTTGCTGGGTGAAGGACGATGGGGCTGGACGTGTGGGGTTTCATACTCGGTTCGGCCCTTGGAACCTGTTGACTTCAGCTGTGGTGACGGTGATTGGGCCTGGCACTTCCTCCCCTAGGCCGGCGCTCTGGGTGAATGGGAGCAGCGAGCTTTCCCAGGGAAGCCTCTTCCAGGGTCATTTGGGAGGTGGCATTTCTGCGGGTGGGCTGGGCGTCTGTTCCATTTGAAGGGAAGAGCAGTGCTGGAGGCTGGTGTCAGGCCCAGCCTTGAGGCTCGGGAGCTGTTGGTGTGGTGACCGTGGCGGTCTTCCTGCAGACTGGTGGCTTTCAGAAGCTCTGCAGAGGAGCTGGGGGAGTGAAGGGGACCCAGGAGGCCATGCAGGAGGGAGCCCTGCTGCTTCGCAGAGAGCACCTCCCTTATCTGTTGTGGATCTAAGGATCCTGCCACCCCTCAAAGTTTGAAAGCACTGCTTTGGCTCCTGGTGATGCTGCAGTCAGCATTCGGTAGCACAGCTGTCAGTGTGATTGGCATCCATTTCGTCATAAATCATTGCACAGTGTTTTGTTGGCACCTACTAAGTGCTGGGCCTGGCTTCCGGCATGTTAACTGTCCGGGTAGGTGAGGTGAGATTGCCTTCCTGGAGGAGCTCACAGCCTGGTTGCCCAGACACAGCTTTTAGCTGAGTAAGTGGACCCAGAAGTCTCCAGGAGGAAGCAGAGGAGCAGGCAGGACCGATGGGGCGTTGGCATTGGACAGCACTGGGAGGGACCCAGCCCAGGACTTGGGCTCTCCTTGGCTCAGAGGAAGCCTGTAGAAGCAGCAATGAGGAAGTGGCTCTGAGCAAGGGCGCTGCAGGCCTGGGCTGAGCAGCAGGTGCCATGGGCACAGACCCCCAGCCTGCCTTTGGGAAGGTCAGACCCAGGTTTACCGTGAGACGTTCTCCTGGGTCTCCCTGGACAGAGTACTTGCCTGGAGAAGCTCCAGACATGTCATCCAAGAGGACTGCTCCGAGGGGATTTCTGGATTAGTTAGGCACAGTGGGGCTGGGGCGGAGGTAGCTGAGGAGCTGATGAATGAGTCCTCCCTCCAAATATGCACATAGACTCCAAATTTGCACTTAGTTGTGGGGGTTTCTGAGACCCTGAGCTAAGTTCTCTTCCGATCTAGTTTTGATAGCGCTGCTGCTAAAAGTCAACCAGAAGTGAGATGCAGGAGCCTCTTTGGGGTCTTTGTTTTGAACTACCTGAAACAGATGCAGCAAGACTCCCCAAGCAGAATGTATCGGAAAGAGCTTTAGAGCTCCCGAGTAGACAGCTCTGGATTCAGATCTCAGCTCACACTTCCTGCCGAGGCCCTAGGCCAGCTGCCTAGCTTGTTGGAGTCTCAGTTGCCACATCCTGATCTTAATAGATGCAGCTGGAGTTATAGGAGCATCAAAGTGCCCCCACACAGCTCTCTCTGCGTGCCGATTCTTTCCTTCTGTGGTCAGTTGGCCTAGCTGGCCTCGGGGGGAGGCGGGGGTAGGGGAGGGACACAGGACAGGTTGTACCTGGAGGCTGAAGTAAAGGGAGGCCTAGCTTACGAGGGTTCCACCTGTGTGGGAACAAGTGTGCCCGCAGATGCTGCGGCAGGTGAAATGCTTTGTGCCATGGAAGCTGCTGGGCTGATAGGTGTATGGCAGACACCCCTCCCCCTGCCCAGCTGACTGACATAACTGGGTAAGATGGCTGCAGTTGGTTAGAGTTGTCTGGGCCTCAGTTTCCACACCTGCAGAATAGACCCAGTGATCTCAAGGGTTCTTTGCAGCCCTGCAGGTCCTGTCTCACGCCGCACATAGACAAGCGCCACACATGGTGTGCAGTTTCTAGGGAGCACCCTTCAGGCGCACTTTGGGGCCAGTTTCATTTGGTGACTTTCCCTGCTTTATTTCTTCATCTGGCACCTTCCTCTGAGTTGCTGGGCTAGCCCTCCGCACAGGACCTGGGCGCACAGGGCTCCAGGGCAGCCGTCTTCACTAGGCCTGAGAAGATCAGAGACTGAGTGGGAGGGGCTCGTGGTGTGTGGCTGCTTCAGATCAAAAGCAGCACTGAGGAGGGGCTCAGTCCACTGCGTTTAAAACGGAGGACCGGGGTGACCTCTCCCCGCAGCAGGAAGGCCGGGGTGCGGGGCGGGACCAGGCTGCCTCTCATTCCCTGCTCTCTCTCTTGCAGGTGTGGGAAAGAGCAGTTTACTCTTACGTTTTGCCGACAACACTTTCTCAGGTGAGTGTGCCCCCGAGGTGCTGCTGAGGTGTTTCAGTTTTGAAATCCCTTTGCCTGGTGCCAGGACACCTGCCTCTGCCTCATGTCGCAAACCTTGTCAGTGCGATTGCAGGCTGCGGACGGAGAAGCAGAGGGAGGCACGGGTTAGAGGCCTCTGCGTCAGGCTTCATTTGTCTGGTTCAAAAAGAAAAAAAAAATCCTTTTCAGGCCCATATTTTGGCCACCCTGGGTCTATTTGTGCCCAATATTTAAAAAAGAAAAAAAACACAGTTAAAAAATATTGCAAGTTAGTACATGCCTGTGTAAAATTTCAAACAGAGACTCACTAGTGGAAAAGGAAAGCTGTCCTTTTTCCTCCCCGCTCTGGTGCCCTGGGAGCCTCCGTGCAGCATTGTCTGTCTGTCCGACTTTTCTTCTCACTCCGCATGCGGGGTCAGCGACTCGCCTCCCCCCGTGTGTCAGGGTCACCCTCCCAGGGCACATGAGACCTCTGGTTCTTAGGAACGGCTCAGAATTGCTCAGGATTTCCCCCGGCTGCGGATGGATGCACATGGCTCACCTTGGTGTGTGCTGCTGTCTGGTAGCTTCTGGTTTCAGTGATGTGCATTTCTTGGCCATACTTTGTTTCTTCTTGCACAGAAGAGGAGCCATGAGGGCGGGGCTTGTGCATTTAACTTTTTCACAGTGCCCTGAACTGAGCTTTCAGAGCTGTACTAAGTGAGCTGACACTACCATTGAAGGGTTTATTTATATTATTTTATATACATATATATCAAGAGAGGAAGGGAGAGGGATAGATAGAAACATCGATGATGACTAAGAATCATGGATTGGCTGCCTCCTGCATGGCCCACTCTGGGGATCGAGCCGCAACCTGGGCATGTGCCCTGATTGGGAATCGAACTCTGATCTGGTTCACAGGTCAACACTCAACCACTGAGCAGCACCAGGTGGGCATGAAGAGTGTAAAGGGCCCATCAATGCTAGGTCTTGGATAGTCTTCATTTTTGCTAAACCAATCAGCAGAAAGTGCTATCTGGTTTAAGTTTGTATTTCCCAGACACTGGGGAAGTGGGTGTGCTTGTTGAATACATCAGGTTCATGTAGACTTCGGGCTGGCTTGGCTCTGATCAGGGATGCAGTGTGACTGCCTTGTAGGGAATTCCCTAGGATGTGGTTAGGGATGAGCTAAAACTAGGAAGTGATTACCTGGCTCCCGCTCTCTTGGTGAAGTGGTTCTCCCAGCGGGCGTCCTGCAGCGCACTGGCGGTGTGATGTGGAAAGCTGTCTGTGTGACCATGAGCCTGACTAAGTCTCACCATCGTCAGTGGGGCTGGTCCGTCCTTCCCCAGGGGTTACTGTGAGGGGCCCTGTGACCTGCAGGTCAGAGTGCCTTGGTCCCGGGAATCTTTCAGTGCCTCCCAGTGGTTTGTTATTGCTTCTGTTCAAGAATGGTCACTTAAGGAGCAGCTTATCATTAGGCTGAAAAAGACTCACTTTCCTCATGACCTGGACGTTCTGACTCCCCATCCTCATGGCTTCCACTCCTGGAGGGCTCTCTTTTGCTCTCTCACTTCTTTTCCCATTTCTACTACCAGAATCTAGTTGGTTCTAGCCGGAAGCATTCAGCAGCTCCTCCCTATCCCCAGTCAAACTGCTGGATTTATCTAGCTGGTACATGGCTCTGCCAGGGGCGTGCCTCTGCTTCAAACCTCAGTGGGCCTCTCTTACGTGAGCAGAGTTTATGGTAAGTTTCTCCACCTCAGAACTCTTCCCACTCTGGGCCTGTGATTCTGTGTGGTGGGGGCTGTTCCGTAAAGGATGTGAGCAGAATCCCTGGGCTCCACTCCCCGGTAACATCGGCCCTTCCCCCACTGTGACAACCAGCAATGTCTCCAGACCTTGCTCATGTCCTCTGCGGACACGGTCTTCCCGCCGAAAACCACCGCTCTTCGTAATCTGTGTTCAGCTCACCTTCCCAGCTTTCTGGCTCCACTGATTGTTCATTCTGTTGCTGTTTCCCAAGCTCCCTCGCTTACTCATTCATTCAGCCAGCTGCTGGTTGATTGCCTGCAGCAGTAGGTGCTGGGTCACACTCCTTGGCTCATCAGAGCCCGCAGAGTGCCCAGTGCCCGGAATGCCGCGCTGGCTGGTTTCTGAACGTTTTCTCTCAGGGTTTTGCCTCTGGGTGGGGTGTGTGTGTGTGTGTGTGTGTCGACCTAATCTCAACCTTTGTCATTTTACTTATTCTTTCAAGCTCGAATGTGACTTCTTCCCCAAAGCCTTCCTTGATCTCCACCCCACCTTGAACTTTGACCATTCCTCTAGAGTTTTGATACTTTATAGAGTCAGTTGTGTGTTTGTCCTGTCTGCAGCACTGTGTTATACTGTAAGCTCCAATTGGAGTGAAAACATGCCTTAGCATTCGGGCCTTTGTAAGCCTGGACAGAACTGTTACATTGGCCAGAAACTCTCTTCCTCTCCATCTCTCACACAGATGCACAGGACAGTTGTTTCTAACGCAGCTCATACTCTGGTTAAAACCGTCCGCGTCTTCCTGTCACACACAGAAAGCCCGAGCTCTCCGAATGGTGCAGATGCCCCGAGACCAGGGCTTGGCACCCCCGCCCTCCCTGACTCGGCTCTGTGCTTGACCTTACGTGACCCCTCTCCCTCCACTGCTATTTTTGCTACTGTCTCCTCTGCCTCAAACATTGTTTTTCAAATGGCAGGTCATGACTTGTGTGTTAGGAAGTTAATTTGTGGGTTTTTAAAAACGTTTGGAACAGAACAGAAAAAAATAAAGGGCATGATAGGCCTTCCACTATTCTCAGGCCATAGCTAACAGCCGGCCACTCTGATTAGAGGAGCCTGCCCTCCCAGTCAGCTCTGGTTTTATTCCTTTGGCACTGGTTTCATCACAGTGACATTGTGTTTGTTATCTCTCTGTTGGCCTCACCTTGACTGTGGGGTCCATGGAGCTCCATCACGCCAGGGACCGTGTCTTTTCTTATTCAGAACTATGTTCCTGGGACCTCGATCGTGCTGGGCCCAGGGTGAGGGCACTGTGGTCTGACTGGGGCACCTGTGGACCTTGTTAATGTGTGTGCTTGCAGGCAGCTACATCACCACGATCGGAGTGGATTTCAAGATTCGGACCGTGGAGATCAATGGGGAGAAAGTGAAGCTGCAGATCTGGGACACAGCTGGGCAGGAGCGCTTCCGCACCATCACCTCCACGTGAGTCAGGGCACCTGCCCCCGTCTGCCCCCGTCTGCCCCCGTCTGCCCCCGTCTGCCCCCGTCTGCCCCCTTCTGCCCCCGTCTGCCCCCGTCTGCCCCCGTCTGCCCCCTCGTCGCCGACAGTGGCCACAGCGGAGTAACCAGCCCAGGTCAGGGTGGAAATGTCACGGGTGGGTCCCGGACGGTCAGGAGGGAAGCTCCTTGCTGGCCACAGTCAGAGGTGTGAAGCTGATGTGAGAGGAGGAGGGGATGAGATGTGGCTGCTGCTGTGGGTGGGCAGTGGCTGAGTGCATGGCTCTGGGTTTGGCCGGGCAGTACATGTCAGTCAGCAAACCCTCTGGCCTTTGTCTGTAAATGGAGGACTGTTCCTGGCTTCACCTGGTGGTCAAACACTTGTTGGGTTGTCAGCTGTGCAGCTGCCCACCACACACCCTGCTCTGGGAGCTGGCTGCTCTGTGGGGAGGGGTGGCGGGGGCGCTGGTGCAGAGGAGGCTGGTGAGAGGCCATTACTTGGCTTCCCCAAAGCTGGTTCCTGGGAACCCGGCTCACCCAGTGGGTGCCGCAGCACCTTTGTGACTCTTAGCTGCCAATAGGCGGAGAACCCCGCTGGAGCGCCACCTGGAAGCCTGTGGAGGGGCCGTTGGTTCTTAGGCTATAAATGGAACAGGTTCCAGGAAAGAGCAGGGCTTTGAAGGCAGATGATACTTAAAAAAAAAAAAATTATGAACCAAGTTTGTTTTTAATATTTTTATTTATTTTAGAGAGGGAGAAGGAGAGAGAGAGAAACATTAATGATGAGAGGGACTCATTGATTGGCTTTCTCCTGCACGCCCCCTACTGGGGATCAAGCCCACAACCTGGGCATGTGCTCGGAATCGAACCTGGGACCCTTTAGCCCCCAGGCCTACGCTCTATCCACTGAGCCAAACCAGCTAGGGCAATGGTTCAGAATTTACATTTTTGTTCGCTGTGACGGAGGGTAAGCTGCCTGAATGTTCTGTGCTGCGGTTTCTCACAGGGTTTGTTTACCTTGAGGCTTTGCTTTGATGCGGAGTCCTGTGTGCCCGGGAGTCTGGGCTTGGGCTTCATGAGCTTGTCAGTGAGCCTTCTGGAAGGCAGGCAGTGCTGCTGTTACCCCCTGGACAGACCCGGGAACTCCCGAGAGGGTCCTGTTCCCGCGGCGGCAGAGCGGGCTGCACATGGCGGTGTAAGTGCCGGAGCAGGAGCCGGTGTCTGGCCGCGGTAGTTGCTCTTTGGTGGCCTCTCCTTTGTCTGCCCAGGAGCCCTGTGGGGGGCTTTGGGAAGGTGGTGAGGGAGTTCTCCGGCCAGAGAAGCTTTTCCTCGCTTCAGCATGCTGGCCGCAGGATCTCCTGAGGGTGGGAAGTGTGAGGGGTAAAGAGCCTCTACAGAGGTGGCTGGGAGCAGAGGATGCTGGCTGGGTAGCCTGGACAGGGGCTGGGTCCTGAGCAGTGGTGGTGGGGCTGTGTCTGTCACGGGGCTAGCTCTGTAGGGAGCACCTGTGTACTGTGGTCCGAGAAGCCCAGCCCCACGGGTCCTGGCCTGGGGTCTGCCCAGTGCCGCTTCCTTGCTCCTTGCTGATGAGTTACCGGGGCCTCTGGTGTCTCAGTGCCTATTTGTGAGGCCCCAAGGAGGGCACTGGGGTCAGAGGCTCCTTTGGGGGGGAGGGTGGGTTCCTTCAGGTGGCCAGTGTGTCCAGGCTCAAACAAGAGCAAGACGTCATGGTCAGACCAAGGCACTGACCCCAGCTGACCTGCCCTGGGGCTGAGACTGTCATAAAGGGCATTACTTCATTTCACTTAATCCTGATATAAAAAGTCCTGTGATTACCTCCGTTTTATTAACAAAAAAGTGAGGCCCAGCTTGGTTGGTTAGTCAGGAGTTGAATTGAGGTCTGATACCAAAGCTCTTGCCTTTAACCAGTCCATAGTCCTGCTCTCTGCTGACCCCTCACCCCCGGGGACTGGGACGTGGCAGATGCTCTAGTGCTTCCTGTGGGTTAAAGCCAGTCAGGGAACTCAGGGCAGCCGAGGTTATTGGGCCTGTGGCCGTGAGAAATGCTTCGGGCAGGGCGGTGCCCTGGGGTGCCCTGCCCCTCCCCTGACCACCAGGTTCTCTCGGGGCAGGTGGGAGGGCGCCCAGCTCCTCCTTCTGTTGGGGAGACAGTTCCTTAGCTGCCGGAGCGCAGTGTGTTTCAGGTGCTCGAGAAGGGGCAGCCCTGCACCCTGTACTGTGACACCGGCCTGGCCCTGCTGGCGTCCTGTGTGCTAGGGAGGCTGAGGACAGCTCCATCTTGGGGTCCCCGCCTGTGCCTCTCATGAGGCAGGGGCTCCGCAGGCCATGCTGAGGGGCCCGGTGTGGTGGCCGCTGCTGAGGAGGAAGGGCACTGGCAGAGGTTGGGAGCTTGTTCTCTCAGGGATCAGGTCGGGCACAGTAGTGTGGCCTTTCTGATTCAGGGCATTAAAAGAGAAACTAAGATCACACCCTGTTAGCCTGCCAAGGAGGAGTCCTATTGTCACCCTCTCTTGGTAGCTGGGTTTTGCTGACCAAGAGGTGTGGCTGTGGGGTGTGGGGTGTGGGTTTGGGGAGGAGTGAGGTGTGGGGTATGAGATGAGAGGGGGAGGGAGGTGACGATTTCTGGCCCTGGAGGGAGATCCAGGTGCCCTGACTTTAGGGTGTGACTCCAGGCAGGTCACTCGGCCTCATGTCCTCACTGGTCAGACGACACCCGCCCTGCCACACAGGCTGCTGCAGGTTCAGTAGGTAGCGGGCGGCGGGCCGGGCACAGAGCTAAATTGTGGTGAGTGAAGTGATTCCTGATGGCGTAACAGGTACCAGGCATGGACCCTCCTGGCCAGAGCTCTGAGTCTGTTTCTGATAAAGGCCCTCACTGAGCCCCAGAGGGGCTTTGTGGTGGGACTGGGCTGGGGCCGTGGCTAGTTCTTGGCACCTTCAATAGTCTCAGCAAAGGAGAGTTTGAAATACATTCCACTCTGCACACTTCGCTGGCCGGGGACAGTGTTCTCTTCCTGCACTTGTCGCTGCTCAGAGGGGTGTCCATGAAGCTGAATTGGTAATAACCTGGCACTCTCGGCAGCCCCTGCTGGGGGCAGAGGACAGGGCTGGTTCGGAGGGCACAGTACCTAAACGGCTCCCCCAGGCAGTGGATGGCAGAGCTGTGGGCACTGGCACCTCGTTCTCAGAATGTCCTGGTAGTGAGTCTGCCGTCTGAGTGGTTACAGCATTGGGCGGGCGAGTCCCCGGCTGCTGGGTCCGGGAAGGCTCTCCAGGGAAGTGGGTGTGTGAGGCCTTGTCCTCCTCTTCCTCCATCTGGCCTGAACCATGGGAATGAATGGAGACATGGTGTCTGGAGGCGAATGCTTATCCCTCCTGCCACCCAGACCTTCTAGCTCAGCGGTCGCCAACCTTTGGACCTCACGGACCATCAGTTGGCGACAGCTGTTCTGGCTGACCTCAGGCTGCGGGGTCTGTACGTTTGGTGGCGGCATATGTGAGAAACCTTCTCCCCAACACTCCCTGCATGCCATACTGTGCTCCGTGCTCACCCTGCCCCGGCATGGATGAGGGGCAGGATGCGAGGTGCCCCCAGTCTCCTGGGGGGTGCAGACCTTGGCAGATTTCACAAATGGTACATCTTCTTGGAATGGCATTTTACTAAAATTTGAGAAAATTTTTTTTGAATGTTAAAACAAGGGTAGTGAGCCCTGGCTGGTGGATAGAGCACTGGCCTGCACACCAAAGGGTTGTGGCATCGATGCCCAGGCAAGGGCATGTATCTGGGTTGCAGGTTTGATCTCCTGGCTCTGGTCAGGGTGTGTGTGGGAGGCAACCAATCGACGTGTGTCTCTCCCCCCTCCCTTCCACTGTCTTTAAAAAGCAATGGGAGAATGTCCTGTGGTAAAGATTAACCAAAACACACACCAAGGATAGTGATATATGATGTCAAGAGCAAAACTTGCCTGAATTTTAAAAATAAAACGAGAACCTCAGACGTTTCAAGCTAGTGGCCGATGCCGAGCAACCTGGTTGGCCGCCTTGGGGACAGCGTGAGTCAGTGCTGCTGGCCGAGCACAGTGCGGGCCGGGCCGGCAGGGCCAGGCGGAGGGGCCTCTGGGTGTCTTGCTGGAAGGGGTTTGCCTCCTCCCAGGTCCCGGCCAATCTCCAAGTGGGCAGGCAGGTCCTGTGTGGGCCGAAGCTTTGACATAGACCCTGGCCCTACAGGTATTATCGGGGGACCCACGGGGTCATCGTGGTTTATGACGTCACCAGCGCCGAGTCCTTCGTCAACGTCAAACGGTGGCTTCACGAAATTAACCAGAACTGTGACGATGTGTGCCGAATACTAGGTGAGATGGGGCTCCCTGGAGTGGGGACCGTGGGATGGAGGGCGCCAGGGCTGCTCCTGCAGGACCAGCTGACTTTGCTTTGCCTTAAAGTGGGGAATAAGAATGATGACCCTGAGCGGAAGGTGGTGGAAACAGAAGATGCCTACAAATTCGCCGGGCAGATGGGGATCCAGTTGTTTGAGACCAGTGCCAAGGAGAATGTCAACGTGGAAGAGGTGAGCCCTGGGTCGGAGCAGGGCCAGGGAGGGAGTGGGCCCAGCTCTGCTCCACCACAGCCTGCTCCTCCCCCCGCTAGCCTGCTGCGGGCACCAGCTGGCTGACAGAACATGTCATAGTAGCTGCCAGGCCTTTAAAGTCCAAGCTCAGTCTGAACAGTCCTCTCAGGTAGACTGTTCCGTTTCAAATGGGAAACGGAGGCTCCAACTAAAGGAACAGTGCCCAGCTCGTTAGAGGCTAAGTCAAGCTTAGACCGGTCTGCACCACAGCCATGCAGTGTCACTCAGTCCTCTGCCTCCCTGGCCCTGCCCCTGCCCACAGCTGTGCTCTTCCTGCTTTCGGGCTTTTCTGCAGCCTTGGCCTCCGGAGCTCCGGTGGCACCTGCTGTGGACACACCCCTCCCAGAGCCTCCCACCCAGCAGCCCCGTCACTTCTGTGGGGCCTGCCAGGAAGCAGCGGGAGTCTGGGAGAGAGCGGGCTTTTGCCCCAAGCCCAGGCTGGCCACACTCGAGGCTTTGGGCGAGTTCTGTCCGTGGTGTGTGGAGTCCAGAGGCCCAGGAAGCTGGATCCCCACTGCCTCCTGGACACCCTGGGCCTCAGTCAGGCCGGGATCCCAGGCCGGGCCTTTCCACGTGGAGCCTGTGGTGTGAGGCCTGTGTGACCTTGGGCGGAGCTTATTGCTCTAGGCTCCATGTGTTCCTCTGTGGGTCTGGGGAGAGTCCCTGGGGTTGTGAGGAAAAAGTGAAGCAAATTGTCAAGTGTTTGATGATACCGTGCCTGGTGGAGTGGAGGACAGGACTGGGGGCTGGTAGGTGGGTCCTAGGCTGGATGTGCTGAGAGGTGGCACGGAGTGGGCAGGCTCTGGGGCCCTCGAACCA
This sequence comes from Pipistrellus hanaki, assembly GCF_964339955.1. NCBI lineage: Eukaryota > Metazoa > Chordata > Mammalia > Chiroptera > Vespertilionidae > Pipistrellus > Pipistrellus hanaki. The sequence continues at coordinate 21,952,210 of NC_140521.1, read as the reverse complement.
GTCGCTAGTAGGGGCACCTTTATCTGTCTTGTCCAGAGAGTCCAGCTGAAGGAAAGGGGTTCTTTCTCTTTAAAAGAAAGACTGGAAAATCCTGAGAGTGACTTCTCCAGGACACAGCTCATTGGGCTTTGATGTTCCTCTTTGACCTCTGCACATCACCACCTCCTACAAGGGTGCGGAGACTCGGACCAAACAGTCCGAGTAGAGAGAGAGCTGGGCCCGGCGATGGGGAGGGGCCTTGCTGGCCGGCAGCGGCAGCGCAGCCAGACGGCCTCCACACGAGGTCTGAGGCCGCCTTGCCTCCTTCATCCTCACAGATGTTCAACTGCATCACAGAGCTGGTCCTCCGAGCAAAGAAAGACAACTTAGCGAAACAGCAGCAGCAGCAACAGAACGACGTGGTGAAGCTCACGAGGAACAGTAAACGGAAGAAACGCTGCTGCTAATGCTCGCAGCCCCTGCAGAGACTGCACTGCGGCCACTCCTGGCCCGAGGCCGCCGGGATCCTCGGGGGACAGTCTCAGTTTCGTGCCGTTATTTAAGAATTCTCCACGTTTTTGTATCTGGAGGCGCCATCGGCACTTCCTCCCCTCCCCCTCGAGCACCAAGGAGGTGTGGGGCAGCCCGCCTTCCCTCTGGTGCCTGCCCCTGGCCGAGGCGCCGGGCCCCGCGAGGACGCTGCTGCGAGCGGACTGGTTAACGTTTGTACATAATGTATATGCTTTAACGGCGTCTCACCCTCGTCCTGCTCTGACTGCCTCCCCAATGCCAGCCTGCTGCACCAGACCCCTCCCCATCCCATCTCACCGCCAGCAGCTTCCCGAGGAGATGGGATCGAGTTCTAGCCACGTCTTTTGCCAACCTGGGCTGGTGGAGTGGGCTCACGTTCCTCACTCTCCTGCAGGCCATCGTTGACTTCTGTACCTGGCAGGTAGGGCCTCGCCCACCCCCCTGCCCTCCCCCTCCTCTCCCCCTAACTATCTGGTAGTTGGGGGCCTGGCCTTGATGTAGGCCTAGCCTTCCCATGAGAGGCCCTGCCCTCAGCTGGAAGGTTCCACAGGAGCCACTCCTGCCCTTTGGCCAACAGACTTCTTGTCCTGCCTTCTAGACGCCTCTAAGCTACAAACCCAGGGGAGCTGTGCTTCTATTTATACCAACCTGTTTCGGTTCCAGCAGAAAGACAGGGTGTGTTCACGCAGGAACGGGCTTAGGAGCATTATTTTAACAGCTGAGAAAGTGAAGCCACATCAAATGAATTATGTTCCTCACCCTTCTTTCCTCCTCCTGAGGCAGCAAGAGCGCGGCCTCCCGTGGGTCCAGTGTTGGTAGGAAAAGCGAACGGCTTCCTGTCTTGGTGGGCCGGGCCCTTGGCAGAGCGCTCCTGACCTTTCTTGGTGGGAGAGAAGGGGCCTCTGACCTCGTCTGTGCGGGTCCACGGCCTCCACTGCGCTCCTGGGTCTTCGCCGCGGGCGTGGTGCTGCCGGACCGGGGATGCCGCCTCTTGCCTCGGAGCGGGTGGCAGGCAGCCTCGGGTCACTGCGGCTGTGCTGGTGCAAAGGCAGCAGAGGACTCCTTAGCAGGTGGGAAGGAATGGCAGCTGCGGCTGGGAGCCAGCCAGCTTGGACTACCCTGGTCCCTCGGAGGAAAAACCAGGGTTACCTACACTTGATCACTGTCCCCTTTCCTCCTCCTTGGGACACTTCATTCACCTTTCCCCCAAAAGGATCACGTAACCTGGGAATAATTTATTTCAGCACCGTGGGGTGTTCTACTAGGTTCCCTTTCCTGGCGATTTCCAGGTGAAGCCCTGACTGGACAATCACATCACAGATCACACTGCAGATTTTCCTCGTTAACACTGCTGAGGGGTTTTTAATCAAAACGTGGGGTTTCCTTTGACCTGCCTCCCCACTTCCCCAAACTGCCAAAACACTGGGCTCCGTGTGAAGCCTGCACTTGGAGCCGCAGGATGAGCTGGGGGCATGCTTTGGCCCGGGAGGCGGTGCTGTGGAGGGTGGCCGATCATGGGTCCTGGGTGGGCAGCACACTCCACTCTGAGCATGAAGGTGGTGCCATGTGGCGGTGCTTGCAAACTCAAGCAATAAGAGGAGGGGGTCCTGGAGGGGTCCAGCCCCGGCTGGAAACACTCATGGCTCTGGCAGCTGGATGTCCAGGCCCGGGTGGCGGGTGACTTTGGTGACAACTGTGCCTGTCCCGCGGAGTGGTGTTCGCATGAATGGGGGGTGGGGGTGGGGCGCTCACAGGGCTGGGCCGATGTCCTGGTGGACCTGATGCGAAATCCTGTCAAACAACAAAACTTTTAAATGGTTTGCTAGGATTATTTCTGTATTGAAAGTTTCTAATTATGCTTTTTTAAAAAAGTACTAAAAATAAAGGTTCAAGCTGCCAAATTTCCTTCGGGGCTGTTTCCTCTAGCTTCTCCCACCATTGTGTCCGCTCCGGTGGGCTCCTGTCCGAGTCCTGGACCGGGGCCTCTGGAGAAGCCAGTCCGCGCTCTCCTCGGAGGCCCGGTCCGCGCCGAGGCCGTGACGCGCTGGCTGAGCAGCGGCGATGCCAGGGGACGCGCCCGTTTACTGCCTCGCGTCCGGAAGGATGCAGCGGAGCTTCGCCTGCGTGACTTCACTCGGGCTTGAAGTTTCTGCCAAGCTGGAGGGCCTGCCCGTGGCTGGGCAACGGCAGCTTCACGGGCAGGGTGCCCAGCCGGGGTGGGCGTGGAGCAGCGCCTTCGGCCACTGCTCCCAAAACAGCCGTCACCCACAGGGCGCCTCCGCCCTCCGGGAGGCGCCCCGTCTGGCTGAACGCCCTGGTTGGGCCCCTGGGTACGAGGTGACCTCCCAGGTGCGCTGGGGGCTATTCCTGCCTCTTCAGGCCAGCGGAGGTCCTGAAAGGCAAGTTGTGTTCTAACACCCCCTCTGGGCACCAATGACCAGGCAGGAAGCTCTGTAGAAATTCAATTTATTCTTAGACTATTTTCAAAAGAAGCAGTGGTGTGCTGTTTTTCTAAAAATATGCCTTTATAGATTTATATATAATATGTATATTATAAAATCCATACATGTATTTACATGATTGCTACATACAAAAGTACAGCACTGTGGTATGTACATATCTATAGATACATTCTTTCCACTCATCCCTGCTGGGCTGCTCCCACGTGAGGCAGCTCAGGCGGGCGCAGCCGGAGCCTCGGGGAGAGGGCCGCAGGGAAGGGCGTGCTGCTGAGGGAGCCGCAGGTGGCAGGACGCATCCCTCCGCAGGCCCGGTGGGCAGTATCTGGAGGCGTCACCCGGGGTGACAGTGCTGCCCTTGAGGTGGAGGTGGCTGCAGAGCCTTCTGGGGCCATTCTGTGTCCTAGACTTGCTTGGCTGAACCAAGAACTTGGATAGGTGAGGGGAGTGGGAGGCTGGGAGGCGGGGACCCCTCCCAGCCGTGGCCCAGGAAGGGGGGAGGGCTGGATGGCTAAAGCCTGAGAGGCCCTGTGAGAAGACCGCAGAGGGGAAGGCCTGCACTGGCGCAGCCGGGGAGGGAGAGCGGTGGCGCCAGGGGGCAGGCTGTCTTCCTCTGGGCTCGGGATGGCCTCGGCCAAGCCTCTGCAGAGCCCACTGTGGCCGAGAGCACAAGAACAGCCATCGGGCCCCATAGGCCGGGTCTCCTGGCAGAGGTGCTCCTGGCGGAGGTGCATGCACATGGGGGAGGGGCCGCCCCCCTTACTCCCTGGGCCGGGCTTGGGGAGGAAGGAGGCTCAGGCCTGGGCGTGGTGCCCTGCAGGCTCGGCCCCCACGGGTGGGCACGCAGCGCAGCCTCCTGAGGATGCAGAGGGCCTGTTTCTCCCGTTCCCCAGATCCCACAGGGAGGGCAGCAGCCAGGGGTTGGGTGTGGGAGCCACTGAGGGGTGGGCCGCTCTGGGCAGCCTGAGCCCTGCTCAACAGCAGCGGATCCTAGGGAAGCCCAGGCTGGGCTGGGCCGTGGGGACAGGCTCCTGCCTGTCCCTCCACCAAGGGCGGCCTCAGAGGCCGGCAGGCCCTCCTGGAGGAATGGCTGGTGCGGGCAGGCAGTGCCCCCTGGAGCCCGGCAGGGGAGCCCCTGCCCGTGAACGCCTGCACTGGGCCTCACCCGCACCGTCGCCTCCAGGCCCCCCGTCCTCGCTGGCCTGACTCCTCCCAACTCAAATTTTCCTGAAGAATGAGAAGAGCCGTTTGCCTTCAGCGGTGCTGGGCTCGACCCCACGCCCTGCGCCACGGGCCCTGGAGAGGGCGACAGCAGGCCCGCTCCGCTCCTTCAGGTGCGTGTCCATCAGCTGCCGGTCAATGACCCTGTGCATGTCATCCTGCAGAGGGCAGAGCGGAGGGCTGAGCAGGGCAGAGTCCCGACGTGGGGTGGGCAGGGAGGGGTGGGCAGGGAGGGGACACGTCTGAGGGACCGAAGGACAGGAGATGAGGATGAGGATGAGGATGATGAGGGAGGAGATGAGTGAGGGGCTGCCCCAACCAAGAAAGCAGGTGGAGATCCCGGGACACACGAGCCAGGCGCCTCCTCCACAGGCTACCCCTCGGCTGACCCCAGACTGCCCAGAGCGCCTGCAGCTGGCACTTCCTGTCTGTCCCCACGCTGTCCCGGCTCTCTGCCCTGCCTCCTGGGACCTCTGAGGCTGGGTGGGTGCCTGCCCCTGCTGGCAACCTCAGCTTGCCAGCTCTCAGCCCAGTGCTGGCTTCTGCCCCTTTCCCCTTCCAATTACCACCGGCCTGAGCGACACACCGGCAACTGCACGTGACCAGGACAGACTCCCTGGTGCCTCCCTCGCCTGCCACCAACCACAGGCACGGCCCCTTCCTGCGCGGCTCCCGTCGCCGCCTCAGGGCTCGTCTTCTCACCAGGCCCCGTCCTCAGCCTCCTTCCTGGGGAGCACCTTCCCCTCCCAATGGGGTCCCGCTGCCTAGAAAATGCCCCTCACCCGCCTCCACCTCACAGAACGGCAGCTCTGACCTCTGAGGAGCCTCTGGACGCAGCTCCACTCTGTTCTGTGCGAGACTCCTTTGACAAGGCACTCTGCCGCCCGCACAGCGGGAACACTGCCGGCTTAGAGATCTGGGGACCCTGTCTAGGTCCCAGCAGCAGGAAACGAGCATCTTGAACGCTGCAGGCCCTGGGAAAAGCCTGAGCCTTGGGCTCCCCCTGGCCTGCTCCCCAAGGTCAGGGCAACCACTCACTTGAGCGCAGAAGGGGGCTGCGGGCCCCTCCCTGAGCAGCTCGTCCATCACCTCCTGCCCTCCCCCGAGCTCTCCCAGCGGAGTCACCGATGTCTGCTGGTGTCCGTGAGAAGCAGACTTCTTAGCCGTCACCAGGCGGCCGCCCGCTGGGGAGGAGCTCTTCCCTCTGACCACATCCTGTTCTCGCTCCTCCCATCCCGACGGGTATGCCTCACACTCATCCTTCCTGCACCCCCCTCCTCCGCTCAGAAACAGGAGACCTGCTCCCTCCTTGCAGCCCTGTCCGTGTCTGACCCACAGCACGGGCCCTGCCCCGAGGCCGGGCTCCACAGAGCCCGCGTGGTTCAGTGCAGCACCAGGACGGCACAGCCCTTTCCACGCTGCCAGTGTTTGTGCGGGCACATCGCACACCGCATTTTTATGCTTATGTCACTTTAGAACAGTGTTTCCCAAACTTCTCTCATGATGAGAATCACCTGGTGGAGTTGTTAAAACACAGATTCCTGAATCCCAACTAAGAAGTGCTAAACTAGAATTTTTGAGAACATATAGGTAAAATTGCATACCCAACTTAGTGCTCTGTATATAACATCTGTCTTAGAGCACTAGTTAAGTATACAATTTTACCTATATGTTTCCAAAAATTCTAGTTTAGCACTTCTTAGTTGGGATTCAGGAATCTGTGTTTTAACAACTCCACCAGGTGATTCTCATCATGAGAGAAGTTTGGGAAACACTGCTTTAGAACATCGTACACACACACACACACACACGCCTAAATAAGCTGCTTGTAATCCCACACCTGCCGTTACTTCTGTGGGCAAAGCAACCCGTTTGTGAGGAGGTGCCACCGAGAAACCAGGGCCGGCCTGTCGGCACCGGGCCACAGGCTGCCCCGCGCACGGACGTGGTGATGACGGGAGGAGAGCATGGCGCACAGGACGGAGATGACGCCGGATCCGGCACAGACGGTGGGCCACGAGGTGCGATGGGGACGGATGTTCATGGCAGAGGGGCGGGCGGGTGGGATGAGAGCGCAATCTCACCTCAAAGGCAGGAGGGGTGTACAACTAAAGCTGTTGATACGGGAACTGAGAAAGGCCACTAGATCAGAAACCAAAGGAGCCAGATAGTAAAAAGCCCTGAGGAAGCGAACTGTAGCCGGGAGAGAAGAGAAAAGAACAGGACGTGAGCCGGGCCCCGCTCGGCGTGGAGGGAGGGTCAGCGGGGCGCGGGGCTCCCCTGGGAAGGTCACCGTGTCTAACGAATGGCCACACCCGTGTTCTGAATGGTCCGAACTGTCCTACCCCGGCCGGGCCGCCGTTAGCCAAGAGCCAGTGCAGCCCTGGCCCCGAGGAGAGCCTGTCGGGCTGAGGGGTGGGCCCCAGAGGGACGCACTAGCTCACTGTCCCGGCTCACACGGGCACAGGGCTCTCCCGCAGAAGGAAGCTGGCCTTGGAGAAGGGAAGGGCAGCAGCTGCAGCGGCCTCAGGGCTGTGTGCGTGCAGGCACCGGGCTTCCCGGGCCCTCCACCTCCACCGCGGTTTCTCTCCAGCCAATGGAACTCAGCTGCGGAGGCCCCTGTGCCCAGCCTGGAGGTGGCCGCAGCCCCAGGCAGCACAGCCTGGGCCCGCTGCTCCCGAGAGCGTCCTCGGCCAGCACCCAACTCCGTACACGCTGCCCGCACTCACAGCTTCCCGGAGCCCCGTCCTCCCCGCCCTTACCTGCCAAGCCTCCAGCTGCTGGGAGAGGTTTAGTTTCTGCTGAATGGCGTCCAGCAGCTGGCTGTTCAGAGACATCATGTCCATCTTGCACTTGGCGAGTTCCAGCTCCACAGCGTTCTTCCTGGAACAGACAAGCCGTGAGCGTGAGCGCCGGGTGTCGGGGTGGCTGGTTCTTTACCACCCGGTGAGGCAACGGGCTCTGACCCTAACCTCGTAACGGACAGTAACTGATGTGCCTTTGGAAGGCTGGGCAGCTTGCAGCATGCTTCCCCATACTGTTCTCAGTTCTCCTAACCAACCCGCAGGGGAGGGATCATCTGTCATCCCATCTCACAGGCAAGAAGCAAAGGCCTCACCCAGCCCTGGAGAGCTGCTGATCCTTCTCCCAAAGGCCAGTCTCTGTGAGCGGTCCCCCCATTTTCCTAAGGGATCTAAGAGGTATGTGTGCAAAGGTGGCCACAAAGGGGCCATCACAGGAGCCGACAAGGAGGGCCTGGTGGTAAGTTACTCACCATGTATGTGGACCTGGGGGCGGAAAGCACCAGAAAACAAGGGCGGATATACTTGCTTCGGAAAAGAAAAGGTGCCTGTGTGTATACAAGGTCGCAGGCAGAAATGTCTACTATCTCTGGATGATGATTGTTGACGGGTAAACGCTCACACACTTTGGCATTTTAATTGTGAAGTGTTTACGCACATTACTTTGCAAACACTGCCCAACACTGCTAAATTCTGGCTCAAGGCAAAACAATATTAATGGGGAGCAGGAGGGGGATGGGAATAAAAATGCTGGAGGCTGAAGGGGCCGCCTCTGCAGAGGCGGCACTGGTTGCCTTGCTGTCAAAACGAGCATCTCTTAGCCCTTGTTTTCATCCCTTTTGCATTCGACACTAGAAGACTGGCAAGTGTCCTCCTTGCACAGGGCCAGCGACCCACGGACCACAACCAGAGGACCCGCCTGCAGAGGCCGCCCAGCTCCGGCCTCAGGAGCGCACCGGGCTAAGCGCGGCTGGAAGGCGGGGCGGTTGGGGTAAAGCACTCAGGCCACCGCCATGACCGCCACTTCCACACTGGCCTCCAGGCCACCTCCCCTGACACCCCACCGCCTCAGACAGGGCCCCGCCCGCCCTTCCTGGAGAAGCCGCTCAGGACAGCCAGGGGTTGCCGCTGCAATGAGGCTGCAGAGAGCGGAGCCTGTCCAATGGGCGCCGGCGTCTCAGACAGCGCAGCGCCGTCACGCCCGCCGCGATTGGCCAGCGGCACAGGCGGAACTCCTCCTGGAGCCGGTTGCCAGGGACGCCCAGCCTGTCAGAGAGGCTCCCCAGCGCCCCGCCCGCGGCCGCCTCTGGAGTTGCGGGCGTCCCCCGGCAGGTGGCGCCAGAGCAGCCGGGAGACCCGGAATGTGCTGAGTAACGCTGCAGCGGAGGGAAGGCCGAGCTGGAGGAGGGTCTTCTTCCTGGAATGCGCCAGGAGCGAGGGCCCCCCTCCACACCGGCCTCTGCTGCACACCAGGGCATCCGGGTGCTTGTCCTTCGTGAGGATAGAAGGCAAAAAAACTTAAAAAATAATAGGATACATATTAGAAAAATAACAGAAAACTAAGAAATGGAGATGATGAAAGTGAATGAAAACAGAAAGGTGGGGAGTGGGTGAGGGTGTGAGAAGGGGAAGGTGTGGGGAATTTTATTTTATTTTACTTTTTAAAATATTTTATTGATTTTTTACAGAGAGGAAGGGAGAGAGATAGAGAGCTAGAAACGTCGATGAGAGAGAAACATCAACCAACCAGCTGCCTCTTGCACACAAGTCACGGGGGATGTGCCTGCAACCAAGCATGCCCTTGACCGGAATTGAACCCGGGACCTTACAGTCCGCAGGCCGACGCTCTACCACTGAGCCAAACTGGTTTCGGCGGTGTGGGGAATTTTAAAGTCAGAAATTTAAATTTACCCCAACTGCCCCGCCACCTTCCGGCCAAACCAGAAAGCAAAACTGCAGAAACCACTAACCCATATGCCGACCAGAGATCTTAAAAGGAATATTTTAAGGGGCTAGAATTCATTTAAATGAAAACACTAGTAACAGACTCCTTTTTGTTTTTATAAACTAGAATGCTAGCCCTAGAGTTTTGTTTGCTTTTAGTGAGGGCCCTTCGCCAGCGAGGAGATAAATTAGGGAATGCCTTAGGATGCGGGCGGCCCAGGAAAAGGGATGCCTACAGACAACCTGACCCCAGCCCGGTGACCCCGGACCAATCCGAGGGCTGAGAATGCGGGCCTTCACTCTCTCCTCCTCTGGAACACTTCGTGGGTTTCTGCCTCGCTGGGTTCCCAACCCACACACTTTAACCCCCTTGAATAATAGATCATGTAATTTTAGCCAAAAATCTCCAGACTCTCTTTGAGTTCACTGGACAACATATAGGTTGTGAGCCTCACTGAGAGTAAAATTCCTAAATGAATCCACCAGATAGGAAAAAGAGATGCAAAGGTAAAACTGAGAAATGGAGGAGAAACCAAGATGGCGGCACAGGGTAGACACCTGAATGCAGCCTACCACAACAAATTTGAATTTAGAACTGGAAAACAGGGGAAACATCACCCTGCAGCGCCGGACGGCTGGCTGAGAGGAGGCTCTACCATCTGGGAAGGAGAGAGAAGGCACACTGAACCTCAGGAACTGCGAAGGTTTGGAGAACTGTGCGTGCGAAAAGGCAGCCGCCTGACTTTGCTGCCGGCTTGCTTGCGGAGCGAGTGGGCCGAGTTCGGAGAGGGCCGGCCGAGTTCGCTGCTGGCTCACTCCCGGCACACGGAGAAGGCGGACAGCGTGGCTGGCTTTCTTGTTTGGGAGGAAAACAGAACCACCCTATTGCTTTGATAGACAGCCCCAGACAGGGAAAGGCCAGACTGTCAGGAAGAGGGCAGAGATCTCTCCGAGGTGTGTGAAGCCAGCGGCCATTACTGCGGGACTCAGAAACCAGACCCTCATAGGGAGGGGCTGAATAAAGCTTGTCTGCACCACCCGAGACTCTGCCTCATCCAAGCAGAGCACAGAAGCCCTTCCAGTGGCCAGCTTTCTCGTTTGCTGTGAATAGGACTTTCCTAGGGAGGGACAGACAGGAATCCAAAGCTTGTCTGCGCCTATACCAAAGAGGTGCGCGCGCCTGCAACCAATCTTACGGGATTCACCAAAGCTTGGCTGTGCCACCCCGAGACTCCGCCCCATCCAAGCGGAATACAGAAACCCTCCTAGCTGAGACACTTCTGATGCTCATAGCCAATTGGCTTGGAGATCAACGCTTCCCAGTGATACCAACAACAAGCAAGGCTTAACAACAAGACTGCACACACAGCCCACAACGACTGTCCACCTCAGGTAACTGTCCACCTCAGGTAACTGGGAGGCTAACCCACTGAACCATATAGGACACCTTAGCACACAAAGCCACCCTACCAATTCAGGGAAGCTGTGAAAATGCTGAGACAAGGAAACAGATCACAAACAAAAGAAATGGGAGGACAAGAAGTGACTGGATATAGAGTTCAAAACCACGCTTATAAGGTTTTTCAAGAATTTCCTAGAAAAGGGTTTAGACTGAGAGCATAAGAAATAATTTAGGCCCTGGGTGGTATGGCTCAGTGGATAGAGCGTTGGTCCTCATCGAAGGGTCCCAGATGCTATTTAGGTCAAGGGCATGTATTTTGATTGCAACCTCCATCCCTAGCCCTGGTTGGGGCGTGTGCAGGAGGCAACCAATTGATGTGTTTCTATCACATCGATGCTTTTGTCTCTTCCCCTCCCTTTCACTCTCTCTTAAAAAAAAAAAAAAAATCAATGGAAAAATATCCTTGGGTGAGGATTAATAACAAAATTTAACACAAGATGGGGAATAGGTAAATATGTGTTTTGTTTATGTACTTGCAAGTTTTTTGAATGTAAGGGAATGCATTTATACCTTTTCTTCTCAGCTCAAGAAAACCCACATTAAAAAGCTAGTTTCCTGGAAATACAGCAGACAGAGAAAGATGTTAAATGACACTCTGAGGATGCAATCACACTCAGAATGTAAACTCTGAAACAACCCAGTTTCTTCAATGAATAAATGCAGGATTTAAAAAAAGGAGGGGTTCCATCTGTAACTTCGAAATGCGACAACAAAATAGATCACAAACGAAAGAAATGGAGGACAAAAAGCGTCTGGATATAGAGTTCAAATCTATGCTTATAAGGTTTTTCAAGAATTTCCTAGAAAAGATGGATAAGACCTATGAGGATATGAAAAGAGATCAACTAGAATTAATAAGGAGTCATCAAGAAATGACAAGGGATCAACAAGAAATAAAGAAGACATTGTCTGAAATAAAAAATATTTTACAGAGTCCTAAAAACAGAAGGGAAGATCACAAGAATCAAGTCAAAGATTTGGAACATAAAGAGCCAGAAGACACTCCTCCACAGAAGCTAGAAGGCAAGAGAATCCAGAAAATTGAAGATAATGTAAGAAACCTCTGGGACAACTTCAAGCGAACCAACACCAGAATTATGGGGGTCCCAGAAGATGAGAGAGAGCAAGATATCGAAAACATACCAAAAGAAATAGTGACAGAAAACTTCTCCCACCTGATGAAAGAATTAGACTTACAAGTCCAGGAAGCGCACAGAGCTCCAAACAAAAGGAATCCAAAGAGGACCACACCAAGACACATCATAATTAAAATTCCAAGAGCAAAAGACAAAGAGAGAATATTAAAAGCAAGAGCAAAGAAGGTAGTTACCTATAAAGGAGCACCTATACGATTGTCAGCTGACTTCTCAACAGAAACCATGCAGGCCAGAAGGGAATGGCAAGAAATATTCAAGGTGATGAATAGTAAGAACCTTCAGCCAAAGATAATCTATCCAGCAAAGCTATCACTCAGAATCGAAGGTCAGATAAAGAGCTTCACTAATAAAAAAAAGCTAAAGGAGTTCATCACCACCAAACCAGAATTATATGAATTGCTGGAGGGGGTTCTTTCAGAAGAGAAAGTAAACAAAGATAAAAATTATGAACAACAAATATGTAACTATCAACAAGTGAATCTAAAAACCAAGGAAATTAAAAAAAAAATCTGATGAACAATAGTAACTGTTGAATATAATAGAATCAGAGGTATGGAAGGGGAGTGAACTGACGATTCTTGGGGAAAAGGGGAGAGGGGGATGTGGGAAGAGACTGAACATAAACTGTGCACCTATGGATGAGGACAATGGGGAGTTGGGAAAGGGCAGAGGGTGGGGTGGGAACCTGGTGGAGGAGAGTAATGGTGGGGGGGGGAAAAAGGAACATTTGTAATAATATGAACAATAAAAACTTAAAAAAAAAAAAAAGTTATTGCCATAAAAAAAAAAAAAGTGAACTGTAAGACTTTCCAAAAAAAAAAAAAATAAATAAAATAAATACATAAATAAAAATAAAAAAAGGAGGGGAAGACTTGGGGACAGATCAAGTACAGAGAGCCTTCGGAGTCTGAGTCTCATCAATTACAAAAAGATTTTTGGGACAACAGGGAAAATCTGAACCCCGGATACTAGATGACATAAGACATTACTGTAAGTTTTAAGTGTGAGAACTGTACTGTGGGTTGTGTTTTACAGAAAGGGCCTTTTCCTGGTAGAGATCCATACTGAAGGGTTTACAGATGAGCCGACAGGATGAGCTGTGATTTTCTTCAACAACCTCCAGAGGCGGTGGGCGAGGAAGGGGTGTCAGACACTAGCCTCATGCTGATCAGTGTGGAAGCTGAGGGAGGGCAAGAAGGGATCCATCTTTTCTACGTCTGTGTATGCTTGAAAATGTCCATAAAAGAAGTTAAAAAAACAAAACAAAAACCCACCCCAAAATAAAAATGTTCAGGTAGATATTCATATATATAAAGCCTAAGCGACCGTCCAACTGCTCCACCGGAAGCTATGATGCACACTGACCACCAGGGGGCAGACACTCAGCGCACAGGCATGGAAACATGGAACAGACAGATGAATCTCAGAGGGAAGGGGGAGGAGGGAGGAAGGGAAGAGATTAAACAAAAATCTTACATGCACACCAGAGGCTCGGTGCATGTGGGGTCCCTTGGCCTGGCCTGCAGGGATGGGGCTGAAACCGGCCTGGTGCACAGGTTCATGCACTGGTGGGACTCCTTGGCCTGCAGGGATCAGGTCAAATCTGTACACCGAGCCTCCAACATTCCCCGAGGGGTCCCGGATTGTGAGAGGTCACAGGCCAGGCTGAGGAACCGCACCGGTGCACGAATCTGTGCACCGGGCCTCGAGTACATTTATAATGAATCGGAAGGCTCCCTCAGATGTAAGTGGGGGGAAAACAGCACATGTAGAGCATCACCCATTGATGCTATTCAAAGGTCCACGGCAACTACACTGCACCGAACAGGAGAGAGGCCTGCAGACAAGGCCCACCCAGCTGTCAGCAGCAGCGTCTGCCTGGAGGGAGGAATGGGTTTGGGGTGAGGGGGAGCAGGGAAACTCGCTCTCTCACGTTCCTCTTCCTCTGAGGGGTGTTAACGGTGAACATGGAGCCCCAGGCACGCTCCCTGTGACGCGTGGAGGAAGGAGCCGCGCTCACTCACTTGGCGATGGCCTCGTCCCGGTCGCGGACAGCCTTCTGGAGCTGCTCCTTCGGCTCCCTGTCCTCAGACGTCACTCTGAGTCGGTCTCTCTCCTCCTTGAGTGCAGTCATCTCCACACTCAGCAGAGTCACCTGCAGGGGAGCCAAACAGGTGGGTGTGATGATGCCGCCGCTGCCGGCTGGGGGTCTCCCTCTGAGAGGGAGAGGAGCGGGAGCCTCCGGGCAGTGCGGGGCCTGGGTGCCAGGCAGCTGGTCTCTGCCCGCTGCCCCGGGGAGGCCCGTCTCGGAGAAAGGAGGCCACCTCCTCGGCAAGGGCCAGTGGCCCTGGAGCAGCCGTGGGGCCAGATCCCCTCCGCCCATGGCCCACCGCACCACCTCCTCTATTCCAGGGCGATCCCAGGAACGAATGGAGGAAGCTACACACGCACCAGGCTTGGAAACACACTGTTTTTGGAAGAAACTCAACAAGGAGCACTGTCAGCCCAGGACCTGGCCGGCGAGAGCCTGGGACCTGGTCCCACTTTGGATAGCACCCTGCCTGGCCTGGCGTCTCCACCTTCACGCTGCCCCCGTCACAGTGCAGGCAATTCCAACGCCGAAGGGATGTTACCGCCTCCCCCTTCAGACCCGCCACCCTTCCCGGCCCGGGGCCTCAGCGGACACCACAGCCGGCCTCCGCGGGCGAGCCCCGGCACACTGAGCGCCGATGGCAGGAAGCACGTCCCAGCTGTCTGCACCTCAGAGCCCGACTCTGTGATGCCTAACCCCCCGGGGCTGTGCAGTGAGTGGGAGCGGCCAGCTGTGACTTCTCTGGCTAGCTATCACCCCAGCTCCCTCCCTGTTCAGGGTGTTCCAGGCATGTCCTCCACACTGGGGGGTCCAAAGGGGAGAGACGTGTCTTTTCCGAGGCCCCTGGGGGTGAGCCCCAGCCTTGCCTGTCAAGCGCCCCCCCCCCCCCCCCCGCACTGCCTCAGGGCCTGGCCGTGTTGCACGAACAGTAGGCTGTGCACTTCCCACTGCTCCTTCCTGTTCCGGAGCTCAGCTCTCCAGCCTCCCTGTGGCTCTGGAAGAGGTCAGGTGTCATGCCCCCGCCTTCTCTTCCTGCCTCGGTGAAGGTCTGCCACAGACAGCCTGCCGGGCGGAGCCTAGGACGGCTCTGTGGAATGACTGGAGGGCTGGGCCCTTCTCACAGGTGACAGGATCCGGCCACGGCCGGAGGCCTCCTCCCTCTGGTTCAACATCACTCGTTCTTTTGACTGTTTCCAAGGGAGGCTCCCTCCACACAGGCCTGCTCCTCCCTTTGGGTTACTCCCTGGCTCTTCGCGGCCCGGGGCCCACCATCCCCCAGAATGAGGCTGAGCCAAGGCCCGGGACTGAGGGTCAGGATGGAGTTTCCCTGCAGACCCCCGGACTGCCCAGTGAGACACCGGCCGGGAAGAGGAGCACAGGGCGGTCACCAGGGCAACGGGTTTTGTTCTCTCGGCTGCCTGGTAAGGAATGTCAGGCCCTGGTGCTTGTGAGGTGGGGACAGCAGTGAGCAGGGTGAGCAGCCTTAGGGCAGAACAGGCTGGGGCACCTGCAGAGGCAGGACATGCATGAGCGGCTCACCCCACAGAGGCAGGACACACATGTGCGGCTCACCCACCCTGCAGAGGCAGGACACACATGTGCGGCTCACCCCACAGAGGCAGGACACACATGTGTGGCTCACCCCGCAGAGGCAGGACACGCATGAGCGGCTCACCCCGCAGAGGCAGGACACACATGTGCGGCTCACCCACCCTGCAGAGGCAGGACACACATGTGCGGCTCACCCCGCAGAGGCAGGACACGCATGAGCGGCTCACCCCGCAGAGGCAGGACACGCATGTGCGGCTCACCCCGCAGAGGCAGGACACACATGTGCGGCTCACCCACCCTGCAGAGGCAGGACACACATGTGCGGCTCACCCCGCAGAGGCAGGACACACATGTGCGGCTCACCCCGCAGAGGCAGGACACGCATGTGCGGCTCACCCCACAGAGGCAGGACACACATGTGTGGCTCACCCCGCAGAGGCAGGACACGCATGTGCGGCTCATCCCGCTCGATGCAGACAGGGCAGTGGGCAAAAAGCCCAGCCTTGCCCTACTTAGCCAGACCTGCGCTTGGCAACCAGGAACCAGGCCCCCGAAAGCAGCCGCAGAGACAGCCAGGCACCCGGAGACCCTGGAGCCCGGCGTGAGCTCGGCCAGCGGGGCAGCCAGGCGCTCCTCGCCGAGTGAGCAGCAGACGAAGTGCGTGCCGGGCAGGCAGTCTGGCATTCGATGGGCTCCAGATGAACCCAGCGAGAACTTCACCGGTTTCAGGAAGGAAGAGGGAGAAAGACAGGAACATCAGTGATGAGAGTCACTGATCGGCTACCTCCTGCGCGGCCCCTACCGGCACCGAGCCCGCAACCCAGGCAAGTGCCCTGACTGGGAATCGCACTGTGAGCTCCTGGTTCACAGGTCAATGCTCAACCCTTGGGCTGTGCTGGCCGAGCTCAACAAGAACTTTCTGCCTTGGCCTGGAAAACCTGGTCAAGACAGAGACCACCAGCTCTGCCTCAGAAGTGACAGGGACTCACCCTTTCTGAGTACACCTACTTTTTAAAAAAAATATATTTTATTGATTTTTCACAGAGAGGAAGGGAAAGGGATAGAGAACCAGAAACATTGATGAGAGAGACACATCGACCAGCTGCCTCCTGCACACCCCCCATCAGGGATGTGCTCCCAACCAATGTACATGCCCTTGACCGGAATTGAACCTGGGACCTTTCAGTCCGCAGGCTGACGCTCTATCCACTGTGCCAAACTGGTTTCGGCCCTACTTTCCATAAAAATCAAGAATACAGGTATTTCCCACCATCAAGCTGTTGTGAGGATCAAATGGATGAGTGACATCAGCATCCCGCACGGTGCCTGCCGCCTGGTTGTAAGCTCTGCACCCTTCTCCTCCCCCTCCCCCACCCCATCCTCCACCTCTCCCCCCGCGCCCCCACGGGCAGCTTGCTGATGGTGGTCCTCAGGACTGGTCTGGCTTTTTACACGACAGGGTCCAGCACCCCCAGCCCACCTTTCCCAAATAAGGCGGCCGTCCTCGAGACGGAATAGCATCGGAGAAAACACCGGGAAGCTGAGTATCCAGGGCTGTTTGCCTTTCACTGGACAGTTCTGTGACCACCACTGCGCTAGGAGCTTTGGGAGAAGACAAAAGGGACATCAGACCTCGAGCTGGTCTGCGTGGGGCCGAGGGACCGTGGAGATGGGAGGTTACCGAGGGCATGAAACCCGACCAGGACCCGAGGCTGAGGAAGGCGGAGCCTGGGCGGGTGTCAGGGAGAGTCCTCCGGCGGAGAAGGGGAAGCTGGACACACACACACACACACACACACACACACACACACACACACACACGACGACAGGGACCCAGCGCCGGTCAGAGCCCGCAGGCCTGGCCAGAGCGCAGGGCTGGCGCGTGGGTCCCAGCCGGGCACAGACCGAATCAGCCCGTGAACATAGACACGGGAGGAACAGCACACCGATGTTTCTCTCTGTGTCTCAAATCAGTAAGTTAAAGAGAAAAAAGTTCCTCGTCAGACTCCCAGCAACCTAGCCATGCTCATGCTTCTGAATGGGCCGACGCCCTCCGGGGTTTCTCAGAATTGGGTGGGACTCCCCAATTCTGAGAAGCAACAAAACGAAACAAAATAAAACAAAAGACAGCCGAGATCAAAGCACGGACAAGCACTGGCAGAAACATAAATGAGCTTGAAGTGAACACAGCCTGCGTGTGTCCCAGAACTTTCGGGTCACCTTCTCCTGCTCTCCAGGTTTCAAAGGCCCGTCCCCTGCCTGGCCCCCAGGACTGGGTGTCGTGGGCCGCCCAGACCCACTCCCACACTCGGCCTGGAACAGGCTTTCAATAGCCTCTGTCCTGTCCTGTGTCAACCCCCACCCCGCTTCAGGAGAGCGCTAGGAATCTAAGGGGCGCGGCCCACAGAAAGACGAGCTTATTTCCAGTCGGTCTTTAAAGGTAGAAAGACGGACTGAAGCGAAAGCCAGGCTGCAGTTCCCTCTCATCTGCCCGGGGGGGGGGGGGGGGGGGGGGGGGGGGGGGGAGCAGGCGGGCAGGGAGGGGCGACTAGCTTTGGACAAGGAGAGGGGGGCAGGCTGGGTGGGGGCGGGGTTTAACAGGCTGCCTGCCTGGTGTCCCCCCACATGGGACAGAACCTCCACGCCTGGCCCTGGTCACTAGGAAGCCCGTTTATCGCCCGGGACACGCTGGAAGCTCCTTCCCGGAGGCTGGCTCCCGAGGCCGTTAACCCTTCGGGTCACGCCGAAACCGGTTTGGCTCAGTGGATAGAGCGTCGGTCTGTGGACTGAAAGGTCCTGGGTTCGATTCTGGTCAAGGGCATGTACATTGGTTGCGGGCACGTCCCTAATAGGGGGTGTGCAGGAGGCAGCTGGTCGATGTTTCTCTCTCATCAATATTTCTAACTCTCTATCCCTCTCCCTTCCTCTCTGTAAAAAAATCAATAAAATATATATTAAAAACAAAAAAACAAAAACCCTCCGGGTCAGAATGCAGGTGTCCCTCTCGGGAGACAGGAAAGCCATCACCGCCAGTGGGAAGGAGCAGGGCGTGCAGCCTCAGTGCTTCCAAAGCCGAGGGGATGCACCCACAGAGGCGGCTGTGAAGACCAATCCTTGGTTTCAAACTTCCTGCTCAAAAGCTGCTGGAAACCCCGGGGCCTGAGCTGTGGCCGCCACTGAAGACACAGAACCACATGCCCCGGCTCTGCAGAGGCAGCGTGGCCGGAGGGCCGCAGGGTCAGCTGTTCTCCTCCCTGACCGTGACTGTGGGCTGAACCCGGGACTGGCTTCTTTCCTCGAAGACGCCACCTCACCTCACCCTCAGCCCCTGCCCTCGGGGGAGCGGGCACAGGGAGAGCCCTGCTCCGCGGGACACGGGGAGGCACCGGGCCGCGGACGGGTGCTCACCTGACTGTGGAGTTGCTGCAGCTCTTCTAGGCTTTGCCTCAGTTTACCCCTCTCTCCCTCCATGAGTTCCCTCAGGGCTCTCGAATCCTCACTGGTCTGCCTTATCTGTTCTTCTAAGGAGTCATCCTCAATTCTCCGGGAGCTCTGATGGCAAGACAGAGCCAGCCAGCCAGGGAGGCGGTGAGGGGGAGGCGGTCAGTGGGAGACGGAGGAGAGAGGGCAGCGTGGTGAGGGTGGAGGGGAGTGATGGCAGAGAAAGAGAAAGAGCAGGAGGTGGGACGGAGAGCAGGAAGGAGAGAGGAGAGACAAAGGAAGGAGGAAGATTAGAGGAGAGAGACTCTTGCTCAGTTTCATCAGCAGGCCGCAGCTAGACATGGACCTCTGTGTGCCAGGCTCCAGGGACGGTGGCGTGGCGTAAACAGCCCACGTCCCTCCAGCCACGGCCCAGTCTCTGATTGCAACCCGTCCCACAAGTCCCCACAGCTCGGGTGGCTCAGGGCGGCCAGCCTCCCGTCTTCCTTCACAGCCCCTCCATGACCCCGAGCAGAAACCGCCCCCCAGAGCGCGGGAGGGCAGAGGCGGCAGCAGGCGGTCAGAGCCTGGGACTGCCCCTCCTCCAGAGGAGCCGCATCTGGGCTTCCGAAGGCCCTGCTGTCCATCGTCTCAACCCCGTCACCCTCAGACGCACTCCGCAGAGGTTCCGGACCTTTCCCGTGTGCCTGTGCAGAGCTGACCCCCCACCCCCAATGGGCTGCAGAGAAGTGACCTGAGTGTTTGCCTGGATCCAAAGCCCCGATTTCAAAGCTTCCACGGGAAGCCCTGCACCTGAGCCCAGGGCTGCGCCCACGACCTGGAGAGAGGGTCCAGAGCCTCCGCGCCCTGGCTCTCAGCCCCGACTCGCCCGCCCGGCGCTCACACCCACCGGCCAGGCCCTCCAGGGAGGGCACCCCCGCTCCGCCGGCTCTTACCGGGGGCTCCGTGCCGTCCACGATGCTCTGGATCAGCCTCTTGAGCTCGCTGAGGGCCGTGCGCAGGCTGCCGGCCGGCACGTCCTTGGCGGACGAGGTTTCCGAAGACTCGTCCATCGAGGAGTCTGTGGAGACGGCCGAGTCGGCGCTGTCGTTGCCTCGAAGGTGGGAGCAGAGGTAGCGGACCTGGCAGTAGGCCTCCCAGAGCTGCAGTCTCAGCTGCCCGGTGGGAGAATCACCCTGATTACGGGCTCGGGGGGGTTCCGCCCCCGCCCCCCACCCGCCCCTCTTTTCCTATGTGCACCCAGGTGTCTAAGCTCCTGTTCTCGCAGAATGTTCTTAAAATCATCTGTTCCAGAAGTATGGACAGTGATATGGGCCCGGGACATCTACACAGAATCCCTTTCTTCTGTTCCCTGCCCTCTAGCCCCTCCCATTCGCCACATAAAGCACTTGGTTCTTTAGGCGGCTGCTCTGGGGGGAGGAGTGGTTATGAGAAACAGCCCGGTGGGCGAGCACGGAGGACTGGGACCCTGTGGGTAAGAGGTGAGGCTAACGACGAGTGAACAAGCATTTCTACCAGGCTCTGGCGACTCGCACCGGCTCCCGCTGAGGCAGCGGCACAGGGCAGAGGGGGACGGCGGGGCTCCCAAAGTCAGGGCCCGCCCAGGGTCCCCCGGGAACCCCCGTGCCCCAGGGGCAGGGGTGGGGAGCAGCACCTGCTCTCTCTCCTGCTCCAGCTCCTCGGCCTCCATGCTCTGCTCGATCTCGGACAGGAGGGACGTGCTGGTGGCTGTCGAGCTCTGCAGGCTCCTCTCCTCCGTGAGCTCCTCCACCTTCCCCTGCAGCTGCCGGCAGGAGAGCCGCACCTCCTGCAGCTCCAGCTGGCTCTGGTGCAGCTTCGGGGGACAGCAAGGCGAGGCTGGTCAGGCCCGGGTTGCGGGAGCCCAGCCGGAACCGGACCGAGCTTCTACCTCCAGCCCCCAATGCACAGACAAACGCATTCGGAGGAGAAGCACGCTGGGTTACCCCAGAGGGACAGCCAGCGACACTCAGATTTGGGGGGTCCCACAGGACAAGCAGCGCAGTTTCTCCCACAGATAAATTTCAATAAAAGAGAGGGGGAAAAAAAAAGAAGATAAAGGTAGAGAGATTTAAGAGACACCAACCAGGGTCAGCCTACTTTAATTTGTACCCGGATTCAAATGGAAAACGTACAAAGCAATTAGGATTTTGTAAGACAATTGAAAATTTGAACCCTGACTGGATATTTGATATTAAGAAAATACTGCTATTTTTTTTTTTTTTTTTTTTAGGTATAATAGTCCTGTGGTTATATTTTCCAGGTTCTTATCATGTAGAGGCATTTGTTATTTACAGGTGAAATCATAAAAATTCTGGGATTTACTTTAAAACAATACAGGAGAGGAGCAAGTGGACGTATGGAAGACTGGGTAGGGGTCGCTGACTGGTAGAACATGGGGCATCGTTACACTGTTCTGTTTCTGAGTGTACCTGTAACTCCCCACAATAAAAAATTAAACACAGTTTGGCTCAGTGGACAGAGCCTCGGCCTGCGGACTGAAGGGTCCTAGGTTCAATTCCAGCCAAGGGCACATGCCCAGGTTGTGGGCTCGATCCCCAATAGGGGGCGTGCAGGAGGCAGCCGATCAATGATTCTCTCTCATCATTGATGTTTCTATCTCTCTATCTCTCCCTTCCTCTCTGAAACCAATAAAGAAATGTATTTAAAAAAATTAAACACTTACACATACATAAAGGTAAAATACCAAAGCATGGCTAAGACAAATAAGCAGGAAAATAATATCACGTGTTGAGGAAGACGTGGAGCTGCTGGGACTCGTAGCTGGTGGGGTGGAAGATGGACTTTGGAAACCCATTTGGCTGTTTCTAATGAGTGAGATACACACCTGTGGATATTTTTTCCCAGCCATTTTTTTAGAGAGAGAGGAGAGAAAGGAGGGGGGGGGAGAGAGAAACGTCAATGTGAGAGAGAGACACATCCACTGGCTGCCTCCTGCACCAGGTACATGCCCTTGACAGGAATCAAACCCATGACCCTTAGGTGTATGGGCCGAGGCTCTAACCACTTAGCACCACCGGCCAGGAAAGCAGTTCTACTCTTAAACAAGATGTTCACAGCACATTATTCTTGAGAGTCACAAATGGGAAACCATCCACATGCGAGGAAAAATAGAATGGCTATAGTCACGTGCTGCAATATTATCCTGCAGCAAACGAAGCATACACCACTACTACATGCCACAACACGGATGAGTTTCATAGACATAAGGCTGGGCAAAAGCCAGGCATAAAACAATTCATAACAATGATTCCACTTATAGAAAGTGCCCACAGGAGAAACCAAGATGGCGGCATAGGTAAACACCTGAACTTGCTGCCTCGCAAAACCACTTCAAAACTACAACTAAAAGACAAAACGGACATCATCCAGAACCACAGGAAGGCTGGCTGAGTGGAAATTCTACAACTAGAAGGAAAGAGAAAAGCACGCTGAGACTCAGAGGAGGGGTGGAAGTGCAGAAGTGAAGTGCAGAGGTACGGAGGCGCTCCATTGGGAGGGAGACACAAGCTCCCCACTGCTCTGAACTCCAGCTCCAGGCGGGACTCTGGGGACCCAGACTCTGGGGAGAAACTGGGCTGTTAGGCATTGGAATTCGAGGGCAGCTCTCTCTCAGGGGTGCTTGCAGCAATCACTGCTCCTGCATGATGCCATGGAACACTACCCGGGAACCTCTTCCAGGCAGGGCTGATGGTCAACCATTGCTGTTTGCTCCACCCAGGTGATTCCCTGAGACCCGCCCCACCCAATTTGTGCACAGAGGCTTTCACTTATGAATGGCCTGGCCCTTTGAAATCTGGAACCTAACAACTGCAGCTGGGTCAAAGAGCCCCAGAGCCTCCAAAAGAATCGACAGCAGCTTGCACTGCTTTATAGCTGGGCCTCACCTTCCCAAACAAAGAGAAGGAATCTGCAGATCTCTCTGTAGCTCCTGCTAGGTGGCCTCTTTCCTTGGAGATCCAAGAGCCAATGTACCCAGTGGTCAGAGAGAGACCATCCAGACTATAACTCTTCAGATCCATAAGAGACTATCACTCAGGTGGAAGACTCTGACGGCAAATGATCCTCACAGCCAATTGGCTTGGAGATCAATTCCTCCCAGTGATACCAATAACAATCAAGGCTTAACTACAACAAGGCTGTGCACCCAGCCCACAAAGGGGAGCACTAAGAGTGTCCACCTCAGATAATTAGGGAGGCTGAGCCAGTGGGCCCTATAGGACACTTAGCACACAAAGCCACACTATCAACACAGGGAAGCAGCAAAAATGCAGAGACAAAGAAACAGGTCACAAATGAAAGAAATGGAGGAAAGCAAACTACTGGATTTAGAGTTCAAAACCATGGTTATAAGGTTACTCAAGAATCTTCTAGAAACCAGCAATAAATTTAGTGAGACCCTCGAGGATATGAAAAAGGACCAACTAGAAATTAAGCATACACTGACTAAAATAAAGAATAACATACAGAGATCCAACAGCAGACTAGAGCAGTGGTAGGCAAACTGCGGCTCACAAGCCACATGCTGCTCACAAGCTGCGGTTTGCCGCTCTGTTGACTAATGATTTTTAAATCAAGTCAAAGATTTGAAATACAAAGAAGCAAAAAACACCCAACTGGAAAAGCAAAAAGAATCCAAAAATACGAAGATAGTGTAAGGAGCCTCTGGGACAACTTCAAGCGTACCAACATCCGAATTATGGGGGTGCCAGAAGAAGAGAGAGCAAGATATTGAAAATCTATTAGAAGAAATGACATAAAACTTCCCCTACCTGGTGAAAGAAATAGACTTACAAGTCCAGGAAGCACAGAGAACCCCAAACAAAAGGAATCCAAAGAGGACCACACCAAGACACATCATAATTAAAATGCGAAGGACAAAAGACAGAGAGAATCTTACAAGCAGCAAGAGAAAAACAATTTGTTACCTACAAGGGAGTACCCATATGAGTGTCAGCTGATTTCTCAACAGAAACTATGCAGGCCAGATGGGAGTGGCAAGAAATATTCAAAGTGATGAATAGCAAGAACCTATAACCAAGATTACTTTACCCAGCAAAGTTATCAGAATTGAAGGTCAGATAAAGAGCTTCACAGATAAGAAAAAGCTAAAGGAATTAATCACTGCCAAACCAGTATTATATGAAATGCTGAAAGGTATTCTTTAAGAATAAGAGGAGGAAGAAGAAAAAGGTAAAGACAAAAACTATGAACAACAAAGTGACAACAAATACATATCTATTAACAAGTGAACCTAAAAGTCAAGTGAATAAAAAGTCTGATGAACAGAATAAACTGGTGAATGAAATAGGATCAGGGACATAGAAAGGGATTGGACTGACAATTCTTGGGGGAAAGGGGTGTGAGGGGTGCAGGAAGAGACTGGACAAAAATCATACACCTATGGACGAGGACAGTGGTGGGGAGGGGGTAAGGGCAGAGGGTGGGGTGGGAACCGGGTAGAGGGAAGCTATGGGGGGAAAAAAGAGGAACAACTGTAATAATCTAAACAATAAATATTAGTAAAATAAATAAATAAAACTGGTACTGTCCCATATAAAAACTAAAAAAAAGAAAAGAGCCGAAGCAGGTTTGGCTCAGTGGAAGAGCGTTGGCCTGGGGACTGAAGGGTCCTGGGTTCGATTCCAGTCAAGGGCATGTACATTGGTTGCGGGCACATCCCCAGTGGGGGGTGTGCAGGAGGCAGCTGGTCGGTGTTTCTCTCTCATCGACGTTTCTAACTCTCAATTCCTCTCTGTGAAAATCAATAAAATATATTAAAAAAAAAAAGAAGAAAAAAAAGAAAAAAAAGGAAGTGCCCACAGCTCACGAGGTATAAGAAAGCCGGAACAGAGAGTTATTTTTGAGGAAGTGGCAGGGAATTTATTGCCTGGGAGGGAGTCGTGTGGGTGCTGATCAGCAACTGTATAGAGCTGGGTGGTGGTCACACAGGGGTACATACTTGTACACAATCACTGGGCTGTGCTCTTATGTGTATACACGGACACTGTATTTCAGTGAAGAAGTTAGGGCTGTCTGCCAAGGCCCCAGGGGGGTTGTGGAGGAACACCTGGGTAGTAACACCCAGCGTCTCCAAACCCACGGGAAGCAGCGTCTGCCTTGTGTGTCAGACGCGGGTTTACGGACACAGCCCTGGTCCCGGGGGGAGGGGAGTCCCCTGCACCGGGGCTCAGAGAAGGAGAGTGATGGGGTAGAGGGGGGACAGCAATGCAGGGGCCACGGCTTATGGCCCAGGGCTCCATCCCTCTCTCTCTTTGCTATGACATCCCCCATTTCTCTGCGGCCCCTTCCCTGAGGATCCAAACAGGCCACTGCTCCCTGGTGCCGTTACTGCTGCCGAACGTAAGGGTAGACTCCGCGTGACTGTGCACGCCGTACTCACACCAGCTCGCCCGTCACACGTGCTTCTAGCAGAGACCTTAACCGCAGCACCGAATCCATCGCTAAGCGCTGTGCACATGTGCACACATTACACCTGCACAGGAACAATGTCTCCCACTCTTCTCTCTCCCCTGCTCTTGAACTTGTAGTCTGCCCCTCAGCGCCCCTCTCCCCCCCAACATATTGGTGTGAGAAAGAACTTCCTGGGATTTAAATGTAACTAACTCATCCTCTTATAAAGCAGCACTTCGGCTCCTGGCTGGGTGGCTCGGTGGGTCCCAATCCTGCCCTGCGCCAACAGGCGGTGGGTCTGATTCCTGGTCCGGACACACACCTTGGTTGCAGGTTTAATCCCTGGTTGGGGTGCACATGGGAGGCAACTGATGGATGTTTCTCTGTCCTCCCTCCCCCTCTAAAAACCAATGACTGTGTCTTCAGGTGAGGAATAAGAAAAGAGCAGACACCACTGTCTTTTTTCTAGTTGGGCTTGTGGCTCCAACAGAGATGCGGAGGGTGCCGGCAGCAACTCAGAACTCTGCAGCTCTCACAAATGGAGCACGCTGCGGGGGGGTGGGGAGGGGGTGGGGGGGGGTAGGGGGGGCAGCCCCCTTGCGGGGCCTGCAGCCAGCCCTTTAGGTGCCCCGACGGCCCCCCTCTACCAGCCGGGACCGGGAACAGTGGGCTGCTGGCACTGGGGCTCTGGATGCGCCTTGACTAGAAGTTTGGAACCTGGGGGCGCAGAGCATGAGACAGGCATTGGCAAGCTGACTCTGCCTGGCTCCCGTGGATCAGCAATACCCGCCGGACCAGTGGGCATTCCTCCAGCCCCAGTTCTGAGGAAACTCAGAGACAAGAAATGAGGGTTAAAAAACACAAAGTAAAAAAGACATTCCTAGGAAGCGCTTGGCACGACTGCAGACGGCATCCTAAATTGGCAGAGAGCTTCCCAATTATTTCCCAGACAGCTCCGCGCAGCCCTCGGCAGGGGGCGTGCAGCACAGACCGGGACGAGTGCTTCTGCACGGGACGGAATTAGTCCAATTACTCATGCACCCGCAGAAGCACTTAATTAGTTATAACAGCCAGGCGCAGAACCCCGGGGCGGGGCTGCCGCTCTGGCCGGCGACCGATCCGCCGCCGACGCAGAGAAAAACGCACGAACCGATCGGCGACGAGTCTGTTACGTATGAGAACCCTCTACCATGGGAACTGTCATCCTTTACACAACGGAGAGGACACTGAATGCGTTTATATGTATGAACAAGGAAGCCGCCAAACGCCTGTGTTCCTGCAGTGTGACACGTCCGAGCTCTCGACAGTCACGCCCCGCACGCCAGCAGCTGCGGGTCCTCCCCTCCCCTAACACCGGGAACGGAGAGGGGGGAAATGGAGAGGGGGGTGAAGAACTTTGCCAAATCGCCTCTTTCTGGGTTGCCCCCAGCGGGGCCGTGCTCTCTGCGGGGGAAGCCCGCCCGCTGCGCACATCTGTACGGCGCCCAGCTGGCTGTGAGCGGGCAGCCACAGGGCCCTTAAAGGGACAACCGCCTTTACTGGACATCACGAGTTTAGCTTCATTTTAAAAAATTATTGGACCCTCAGTAAGTAGTACTTTTTATCCCTATTCACAGCCCGGAAAAAGAAACTGTGAGTTGATTTGATCAGTGGTTTGACAGTAGGACCCCCAGGACACAGTGAGCCAGATCGAAGGCGGGGGCAGGGGCGGGGGACGAGGGGGAGGCCAAGACCGGCTGTGGCTGGCCTCCCTCTCGTTCCCTGAGGAAAGGGGTTAACACCGTGGATGATACACAGCCCAAGGCCACGAGCTCTACATTTCACAAACCCGATTTTAGAGCATTCAACTACCGTCAGAGCGAGCTGGATCTTCGTTTATCCTACGGGCCGCGTCGGCAGCAGAAAGGGTTTTCTGGAGGACACCGGTCATTGGCAGCAGCGGAAGGAGCTTCATGCCAACCAAAGAACAGGAATCACAAAGAGCTGGGAAAACGAGGTTCCTCCCATAGACGCAGACTTTCCAGCTCAGAGTGGGAAGTGCCCGACTGGCTGTAGGTCCTGGGCGAATGCCCTCTCGCTCTAAGGAAGCCTGAGCAGCTGACAGCGATGTACCCGTGGGGAGGGCGTGAATGTGGGGGGACGTGGGACTCGGAGAATAGCCAGTCCACTGTGCCGGCCAGGTAAGGGATGGCCCATACTAGCTGGCTGTTCCCGCAGCCAGGCATGCTGGCTCCCAGCATGCCCTAGGTCCCCATTCTTTTGTTGTTGTTAATTCTCACCAGAGGATATTTTTCCATTGATTTTTAGAGAGAATGAAAGGAGGTGGAGACACAGACAAAGAAACATCAATGTGAGAAAGACATCAACTGGTTGCCTCCCTCACGCGCCTGACCAGGGCTAGGATCGAACCTGCAACTGAAGTACATGCCCTTGCTGGAACTGAATCTGGGACCCTTTAGTCCGAGGGCCAATGCTCTATCTACTGAGCCAAACTGGCCAGGGCTGAGAGCCCCAATTCTTTTTTTCTTTTTTTTTTAAATCAATCTTTATTGTTCATATTATTACAAAGGTTCCTCATTTCTTCCCCTTCCACCAGGTTCCCACCCCACCCTCCGCCCCCTCCCCACCCCACATTGTCTTCATCCATAGGTGCACAGTTTATGTTCAGTCTCTTCCCGCCCCCCCCCCCCCCCCCCCCCGAGAACAGTCAGTCCACTCCCCTCCCATATCGCCGACTCTACTACAATGAACTGCTATTATTGTTCATCAGGTTTTGTTTTTTTTAAATAAGTTTTTATTGTTCATATTATTACAAATGTCCCCCCCCCACCATTGCTCTTCTCCACCAGGTTCCCACCCCTCCCTCTGCCCTTTCCCTACTCCCCATTGTCCTCATCCATAGGTGCACAGTTTATGTTCAGTCTCTTCCCACATCCCCACTCCCCTTTTCCCCAAGAATCGTCAGTTCACTCCCCTTCCATACCTCTGATTCTATTATATTCAACAGTTAATATTGTTCATCAGATTTTTTTTAATTCCCTTGGTTTTTAGATTCACTTGTTGATAGTTACGTATTTGTTGTTCATAATTTTTATCTTTATTTACTTTCTCTTCTGAAAGAACCCCCTTCAGCAATTCATATAATTCTGGTTTGGTGTTGATGAACTCCTTTAGCTTTTTTTTTTATTAGTGAAGCTCTTTATCTGACCTTCGATTCTGAGTGATAGCTTTGCTGGGTAGATTATCTTTGGCTGTAGGTTCTTACTATTCATCACCTTGAATATTTCTTGCCATTCCCGTCTGGCCTGCATGGTTTCTGTTGAGTAGTCAGCTGACAATCGTATAGGTGCTCCTTTATAGGTAACTACCTTCTTTGCTCTTGCTGCTTTTAATATTCTCTCTTTGTCTTTTGCTCTTGGAATTTTAATTTTGATGTGTCTTGGTGTGGTCCTCTTTGGATTCCTTTTGTTTGGAGTTCTGTGTGCTTCCTGGACTTGTAAGTCTAATTCTTTCACCAGGTGGGGGAAGTTTTCTGTCACTATTTCTTTCAGTATGTTTTCGATATCTTGCTCTCTCTCATCTTCTGGGACCCCCATAATTCTGATGTTGGTTCGCTTGAAGTTGTCCCAGAGGTTTCTTACATTACCTTCAATTTTCTTGATTCTCTTGCCTTCTAGCTTCTGTGGAGGAGAGTCTTCTGGTTCTTTATGTTCCAAATCTTTGACTTGATTTTGCGATCTTCCCTTCTGTTTCTAGGACTCTGTAAAATATTTTTTATTTCAGACAATGTATTCTTTATTTCTTATTGATCCCTTATCATTTCTTGTTGATCCCTTATCATTTCTTGTTGACTCCTTATTAATTCTAGTTGATCTCTTTTCATATCCTCATAGGTCTTATCCATCTTTTCTAGGACATTATTGAAAAACCTTATAAGCGTAGATTTGAACTCTATATCCAGTTGCTTTTTGTCCTCCATTTCTTTTGTTTGTGATCTATTTCATTGTCGCATTTTGCAGTTACAGATGGGACGGGATTTCAGGGTGGAGCCTACAGCCTTGGCTTCCGTCTGCCCCGCCCTATGCGGCTCCTGCGTCTCAGGGTCCTTCAGTACTCGCTGCAAAGCGCCTCTGAGAGATAGGGGCCCTCGATTTTCGCCTGCCAGTCTCTCCCCCCAATGAGCCAGGTATTGGGGTTCAGTTCAGTTGGAAGTGGAGCTGGAGGTGGCATTCAGAGCAGACTGGAGCCCCTGTCTCCTTCCGGCCAGGGCAATCCCACGGCACCGCCAACCGTCCCTTCTCTGCGCGCAATGTGCGTGCCTCCGGGACCTCCTTTCGCCGCTCCCCGGGGTTCCGCCTTACAGCCCAGCTCCCTATGGATGAGCCTGGGTCCCCGGGGTCTGGCCTAGAACTGGGGTTCAGAGCAATCAGAACTGGGGCCCAACACAGTCGGAGTGTTTATCTCCTTCCTGCTGGGGAACGCCAGCCAGGCACTCGGCCTCCCTCCTCTCCGGCTCCGTCCTCTCCGCGCGCGCCGCGTGTCTCCGTACCTTGGGCTTTTACAGCTCCTCCGCGCTTCCTTCTGGTTTTCTCCTGGCTTCTCATTGTAGAATTTCCAGTCAGTCGACTTTCCTGTAGTTCTGGGTAATGTCCATTTTATATTTTAGTTGTATTTCATTGAAATTGTTGTGTGCGGCTGTGGCTAGGTGTTTACCTGGGCGCAGCCATCTTGGATCCTCATCAGGTTTTTCAATCTCCTTTTTTTTTTTTTTTAATTAATAAACTTTTACACTTCTAAGAATAAATTTTAAAATCTAATAATCTTAAACCTTGTTTTTTTTTTTCTGCCCTGGGAATTGAGAGCAAACTTGTCTACATGCAAACCCGCCCTTAGGCTATCAAAAGGTGTAGCCATTCAAGTGTAAATGGACACATTGTTTAAACATAGCTGCTGGTTGGAATTGGATTACCTGTTCTGGGTGGGAAGGGCTTGTCATTCCCTTTCTCCATTAAAACCAAGGTGTTAGCCCCAAAACCTCTTTTTGGCAAGAGACCTTAAACTTTCAGAACTTTAAATTTTTTCAGATAGTAAATCAGTTATTTAGCATTTTCTCAAATCGATAATACCTCCACATGCCCAGGGATACACTTCACACAAAAGACATTTCCAAATAGATCAACCAACCTCATCCAGGCCCCACACAAGGCACTCACAGATCAACACCCCAGCACTATACAAACTCAACACTCCAGATCTAAGCCTTCCTCATTTGATTCAGCAGACCCTCAAGTTCCCGCAAAAGTTTCCAGCCATGTCTCAGAGGCAGCCCTGGGGTGGAGGCAGGCAAAGAGCGAGCTGTTCTGGGCCTGGCTGCTCTGGGCCTGGCCTCTGTTGCTCTGGTCTGTTCCACAACCAGCTGCTCCTGACCTGGCTGCTCCGGGCGTGGCTGCTGCTGCTCCGGGCCTGGCCGCACCCAACCCGGCTGCTCTGGGCCTGGCTGCTCTGGGCCCGGCCGCTCCGGGCCTGGCCGCTCCCAGCCTGGCTGCTGCTGCTCCGGGCCTGGCCGCACCCGACCCGGCTGGAGAGCCCCAATTCTTGAATGGAAATGAGGACATTTCACTTGTGAATTCATGCCAGACAGAAAGTTTCTTTCAGGCAGAGCAGCTTTTCCGTTCTCCTACACTTCTTTTCCTTCTTCTCTCCACACTCTACCTCGCAGCCCTCAGCAGAGTGCCTGATGGGTAACAGAGGCTGGTGCAACCCCGACCTGCAGGGCCAGGGCCAGGGCCAGGCTGGAAGTTTGCACCGAGCACCAGGTAACGCAGGCGGCAAGGGGTCCACAGACTGACCACGCTGCTGCGGGTAAACATTTCCTTTTTTCTAGCCCTCAGCTTCAGAACGCGTGCAGAGGCACTTTGTTCCTTGTAAGGAAGCATACGACATTCACTCTGTTAACACCATCAACCTTAAACCTTGAGCAAACTCCTCCCAGAATCCTTTTCTTTTTTTTCTTTCTTTAAAAAAAAATAAATATTTTATTGATTTTTTACAGAGAGGAAGGGAGAGCTAGAGAGCTAGAAACGTCGATGAGAGAGAAACATCCACCAGCTGCCTCTTGCACACCCCCTACCGGGGATGTGCCCACAACCAACGTACATGCCCTTGACCGGAATCGAACCTGGGACCTTTCAGTCCGCAGACCAATGCTCTACCACTGAGCCAAACCGGTTTTGGCCCAGCATCCTTTTCTATTCAACATTAACCGAGGCCCTGCTATGGGCCACGTTCCAAGCTGAATGAATATGCAAAAGCATGCAGGGAGGAAAATTGCTAATTTGCCCAAAAGAGGTTCTGTCACTCAGAGGATAGCTCAGCCAGCTGACGGTGTCAGTAACAAGTGATCTTCGCCTAAAATGCATCCTTATCCCACATCCCAAGGCTTCCCGCAACAGCTGACCCCGAGCCCAGGGGCCTTCGTGGCCTGGCCGTGAGGCGGGGCCCCCTGGAGCTCTCGCACACCTGGCCGACTACCTGCACACACGATGCTGCACACAGTACCCACCCCACCCCTGGGCTGCAGTGCACTCAGCCTCGGGCCCCGGCACCCAGGCCTGCTCAGCAAGGCTTTCTTGGGTGCAGATGCTACACCTGGTTTCCGGGGAGGCTGGGAGCCATGATCCTGTTCAGGGGGTTGTTTCCTGCTAAGTGTGAGCTTGGGGATTCAGCTGAGGCCAGTTGGCAGGTGCCAAAAAAGGACAAATGAAGCCATTTCCTTCCGTGGGAAATAAGAAGGCTAACCAGGCTCACCAAGGGGTCAGCTGGGGCCTTTTCCCGCCACTGGCAGAAGCAGGGTGCAGGATGCAGGTCTTGCTGGGTTCGGTGGGCAGCTTCTTGGTTCCTGCCGACCGCATCCACCGGCCCGGGGGAGCAGCAGCAGAGAGCATGAGCCAGCACCCCACAGGCTCCCTCTGAAAGCCCAGGTCTCCACCCCCAGGCAGAACGACACTCCCACTTGCTCGGTCCCAGCCCTGTGCGCGGACCAGAGAGAACTCTGTGACACTGCTCTGGGGCTAGCGGCTCGGCACAAAACGGAAGCGTGCCCTGTGGGTGGTGATGCATTTCTTCTGAGCAGAGCCAGCCCAGCCCACACAGTGAGGCCAGAACCACGACCAGGCCCGGGGGAGACGGCACCCAGGGCCGGCCCGGGGGTGGAGGTGGCGCTGCCTCCCGGCCTCTCCTCCCCGCGGCCCCTCATTACCTGCAGGTCTTTGTCATGGCCCTGCCGCTCCAGGACCAGCACCCGGTCCTGCAGCTCCTCCACGGTCCCCTGCAGCAGGTCGTTCTCCTGCAAGGTGGCGCTGAGCCGGAGCTCCAGCTCCCGCTTCCGATCCGACAGCATCTTGATCTGAGGGGGGAAAAGGGGGAGTTACATCCGGCTGAAGCGTGGGAGAGGGGAGGGACCAGCCTCCAGGCACGCACGCCCTCTGCCCAGGGGCCCCCATCTCTGAGACCCCCTCTGCTACAGAGAACACCCCTCCCGTCGAGAAACCTGGGAAGGGGTGGGAGTGGAGTTTTGGGAAGGCTGGAATGTGGGGTGCCATGCGGGGAAAGGGATGGGTAGTGCTCTGGAATTTCCACCGATAAGACAGGAGAGCCCCACCCTGCCGGCCCACAACTTGACTCCAATCCCAGTTTACTCGGGAGGGGAACCCAACCCTCTGCGCCCTTCTCCTCACGTCACACGCGCACAGACGCCCACGCTTGCCCTGGAGCCGCTGTCTCCCTGCCCGAGGCTCTGTCTTTCCCCAGTCTGGCCGGTCTCGCTCTGGGGTCCCCGCTCAGACCCGAGTTAGTGGGGAGCTGGCAGTGCCTGCACCAGCCTGTGCCCTGGGAGGGACGGACTCACTCCCGGTGTCTGTTTTGCCTGAGCAAGTAGTTGGTGGACAGAGCCCTTTCTCTCCTTTCCCGAGACAGGCGGGGGTGCTGGTCCACAGAACGCCCAGCCCGTCTCCAGAGAGACATTAATCTTTTAGAAGGGCTGTCTGGTTGCTTCAGTTTCAGGAAAACAGAGGGAAGGGATGCCAAGTGTTCTCTGGCCTCACGGTCTGCGGGTGGCAGCCGGGCCAGCGATGCTTCATCGCCGAGCACCGCCCCGCTCGGGGCTACGTGAAGCTTTCCCAAGGCCCCCCAAATGCCGGTGGCCTTGGGAGAGGGGGCGTCTAGGAGCCCCTGCAGGTACCCGGGCTCCTCCTTCTCCTCAGCTTCCTGCTGGACTGATTCCCAACCAGCATCTCGCTTGTCAAGAGTCTCCTGACGTGGCTGCGAGGTTCTCCTGCTCGGTCTCGTGTGGGTAGCCATTCACTGAGGGGGACCCGCCTGAACCTCCCCACGGCTCCCCTGCTTCCCGCCGCCCTCACTCACTCTCTGCACTGGAGTTCTGCTCCTGGGGCACAGATCTCCATGGCCACCAACCTATCAGATAGGAGGCCGTCCCGGGAAGCCAAGTATGTGGCCTCTGTCCAGAGATCAGGTATCTGCCACACAAAGCGGCCCTGTCTCTCCAGCCTGCCCCGGGAGGGGACGGGGGGAGCAGGCCCCTTTTGTGAATGGGCCCCCTCTTCCCTCCCTGAAGCCACGTGAGCGCGAAGGGAATCCTTACTCTGCTTGGTTTTCATATAAACCCCCTCTGACCTTCCCATTTCCTTCCCCCGTGTCATCCTTGCTTCCCAAGTTCTCTCCATGGAGCCATGAGGCAAGTTCTGAGAGACAGCCCGGCTCCGGGAAGTCACTTGTTTGAAACGAGTAACGCCACAGCCCGGGTTTTCACAGGGAGAGTGCTGCTGGGAGCAAGGAGCCGGCAGGAGGCGGCCAACTCCCCCACCCTCCTCCCCTCACCCCCCTCACCCCCCGGGAACTTGTGACCACATCTGGCAATGCACATGCCTGGGAATGAGCCCGCGCTGCGAGGGTCTGGGGATATGGATGTGGAGGGGGTGCAGGAGAGAGAGGACAGGCAACTCGAGGAGTCAGGTCTTGGTGGCGGCAGGTGAGCAGCATCATGCACACAGACAGACAGACGGACAGGCATGCCAAGCCCACGGACACAGACAGACATGCCAAGCCCACTGAGACAGACTACTTACTTCAAGGACCTGCTGCTCAATCCCAGGGGAGGGAGGGAGGACGGGAAGGAGAGGCAGGAGGAGAGAGAAGACGTGGACAGACTTTAGGAAAACACCGTTGGGTCCTTTATGAAGCAGGGAGCAGCCTGCTTCTCCGGCCCGACAGGTTGGCGGGTTCCTTAACCACAGTGGGTGCACATGTGCCTGGCCCTGGTCTGTCCTCAAAGTGTGACTCAGCCAGGGGGGTCCTTGGAGCAGATCAGGGAGCAGCCGCCCAGGAAAAAGCCGGTTTGGGTGGCCGGTATGACCCTCGCACTCCTCCCCGCCCACACCTGCGTTCTCACAGGCGGCTCCTCAGTGCCACGCTGCCCTGCCCTGCCCTCCTGCCCACTCAGGGCCACAGACCCGACGGCCTCTCATTAACTGTCAATGACATGACCACCCTGTCAACGACATGACCACCCTCACCCGCCGTGCTTCCCATTATAAACTTACCAAGTCCTCACCACCCCCCTCGGAAGTAGCTACTCTACTCTGCTCCCCTTAGAGGTGAGAACAGGCCCCGATCAGGTGAGTGCCCTGGGCCCAGATGGAGGGGAAGAGGAAGACTCCCTTTCCACCTTCTACTGAGGACGGCCAGTGCTTGTGGAGGAATCAGCACCTTCGGCACAAGCAGGTCATTTTCAAACACGAGCAGTCACTCTGAGCCTTCTTTCCAGACCACAGGCTCCCCAGAGCCCCCTAGCCTCTCGCAGCTGTCCCTCTAGGGATCTGAGAGAGCG
Source organism: Pipistrellus hanaki (assembly GCF_964339955.1). NCBI lineage: Eukaryota > Metazoa > Chordata > Mammalia > Chiroptera > Vespertilionidae > Pipistrellus > Pipistrellus hanaki. Next base: position 21,917,215 of record NC_140521.1, on the reverse strand, counting down.
GGTTTTGTCCCTCTGGGGATCTGAGAGCGGGTTTTGTCCCTCTGGGGATCTGAGAGAGCGGGTTTTGTCCCTCTGGGGATCTGAGAGAGCGGGTTTTGTCCCTCTGGGGATCTGAGAGCGGGTTTTGTCCCTCTGGGGATCTGAGAGAGCGGGTTTTGTCCCTCTGGGGTCTGAGAGAGCGGGTTTTGTCCCTCTGGGGATCTGAGAGAGCGGGTTTTGTCTCTCTGGGGATCCGAGAGAGCGGGTTTTGCCCCTCTGGGGATCTGAGAGAGCGGGTTTTGTCCCTCTGGGGATCTGAGAGAGCGGGTTTTGTCCCTCTGGGGATCTGAGAGAGCGGGTTTTGTCTCTCTGGGGATCCGAGAGAGCGGGTTTTGTCTCTCTGGGGATCTGAGAGAGCGGGTTTTGTCCCTCTGGGGATCTGAGAGAGCGGGTTTTGTCCCTCTGGGGATCTGAGAGAGCGGGTTTTGTCCCTCTGGGGATCCGAGAGAGCGGGTTTTGCCCCTCTGGGGATCCGAGAGAGCGGGTTTTGTCCCTCTGGGGATCTGAGAGAGCGGGTTTTGACCCTCTGGGGATCTGAGAGAGTGGGTTTTGTCCCTCTGGGGATCTGAGAGAGCGGGTTTCGTCTCTCTGGGGATCCGAGAGAGCGGGTTTTGCCCCTCTGGGGATCTGAGAGAGCGGGTTTTGTCCCTCTGGGGATCTGAGAGAGCGGGCTTTGTCCCTTTGGGGATCTGAGAGAGCGGGTTTTGTCCCTCTGGGGATCTGAGAGAGCGGGTTTTGTCCCTCTGGGGATCTGAGAGAGCGGGTTTTGTCCCTCTGGGGTCTGAGAGAGCGGGTTTTGCCCCTCTGGGGATCTGAGAGAGCGGGTTTTGTCCCTCTGGGGATCTGAGAGAGCGGTTGTGTTCCCCGGGTCAGAGGGCTCCTTATCGGAGAGCCCCAATGCAGTGCCCCCACATGGAGCACTCGCAGCCCCGAGCAGCGCGGCCCCGAGCTCACCTCAGCCTGCAGGCTCTCCAGGCGGATGATATGCTGGCTGGTGGAGGAGTTCTTCTCCCGGTAGTCTTCTCTGAGGGCGTGGACCTGCAGGGAGAGCTGCTTCTCCACCTCCGATGCCTGCAAGCAGAGGAGACCTTCAGAGGCTGTGCCAAGGCGCCTGCTCCTATGGTTTGCCTTTCCTTTCTCAAGCGTTTCTCTGCAGCTCCTCTGTGAGTAGAAGAGGAGAAGCTGGCTTCCTCCCCTGGGCCCAACGGCCCTCCAGCGCCCACACGAGACGAGCCCCTGGCCCTGCCTGCACAGTCACTGGCTCGGTCGGGGTCCAGGACCACGCTGCTGGCCAGAGGCAAAGGTCTAGAAGAGAGCCAGCCTGGGAAGGTTACCATCGTCGTAGTTACTGGGTACATGGCAGCGGCTCAGCGAAGCCTCAGGGTGTCACCCCAAAGAATCAGACAGACAGACCTACGACCGGAGAAACCCTGGTATCGCTCCCATCACTTCCTCAGCGGGCCCCGGGGGCCATCGCAGCCTGCATTTCTCACGGCCACTCTACACGGGCACTATTTAAAACTCTGTCATGCCTTACACTCCTCAAGGACATTATTTTGGAACACCTTTTTATGTTGTTAATCCTCACCAGAGGATATTTTTCCCTCTGATTTTTAAGGAGGGTAGAGAGGGAAAGAGAGAGAGAAACATCGATTGGTTGCCTCCCACATACACCCAACTGGGGCCAGGGATCAAACCTGCAACCTAGGTACGTACCCTTGACCAGGAATCGAACCCGAGACCCTCTGGTGTGCAGGCCGGTGCTCTAACCATTTAGCACACCGGCCAGGGCTATTTTGCAACTTTTAATTCTCTGGGGAGCGCTGGCTGAGGTGCTCATGTCCCACTCTAGCCCACTTATTCTCCAATGCTAAATCCTGGTGGGTCAGCACCTTTTGAAAGAACGCTCCCTGGATAAGACACGGCTCGAGTCTTCCTCCGGAGGCCCAGCCCAACCCCACTCAGGCGCTCCCTGAGCACTGCCCAGCGCAGGGGAGAGCCACTGGACCGGCAAGCAACGGCCACCGGACCGGCAAGCAACGGCCTCCGGACCGGCAAGCAACGGCCTCCGGACCGGCAAGCAACGGCCTCCGGACCGGCAAGCAACGGCCACCGGACCGGCAAGCAACGGCCACCGGACCGGCAAGCAACGGCCTCCGGACCGGCAAGCAACGGCCACCGGACCGGCAAGCAACGGCCTCCGTGCTTCCTGAGGCCAAATGGGGTCAGTGAGCTTTATGGGTCCGGGGTGAGATCACCGTGTGCCCATTTGCTCAGGAAAGGCTTTCTGGAGAAGGCGGGACGTCAATGAGGCTCTCGCGATAATGGTTACACGGTCAGTACTTCTTTTTATCTTCAAGTATTATATAATCAACTGTCCATCTTTTGTGAGGTCCCAGAGATTCAACAAATGTTGCCCCTCCCCCCATTCCCAACAAGAGAGACACATAAGAAGACTCTTAACCTATAGTTCTAATTTTAAAACAGTAATTATCGCCCTGTCCAGGTAGCTCAGTGGGTTCAAACATTGTGGGTTCAATCCCCAGTCAGGGCACATACAAGACTCAACCAACGAATGCATGAATAAATGGAACAACAAATCGATGTTTCTCTCTCAAATCAATAAATAAAAAAATTATAAAACACAACAGAATAAAATGAAACCACCATTTCCCCTTTATATTCTAAATTTAATTTCTGACACTGCCAGCTTGTCTCAGACTTTTATTTATTAAATAATTATCTCTGTACATATTTTACCATTGCCCCCCCCCATACATACCTACCCTCCCCAGAGTTTTGTGTCCATTGGTTGTACTTATATGCATGTATACAAGTCCTTCGGTTGATCTCATCTCCCCCAGATCTCCCTCCCCTCCCCTCTGTAATTTGACAGTCTACTTGTTGCTTTACTGTCTCTATATCTATCTTTTGGTTCTTCAGTTTATAATGTTATCATCCATAAATAAGTGAGGTCATATGGTGTTTCTCTTTCATTGACTGGCTTATTTCACTCAGCATGATATTCTCCAATTCCATCCAGGTTGCTGCAAATGATCACTTAGAAATATATCAGTCACCCTTGCCTAAAAATAACATAATATTTACTGAGTCTATGTGCCAAGAACCTTGCTAAATGCTTTAAATGCATTATCTCAATTACCTCACCTAAGTAAGGCCTAGTGCCCTCAATTTAATCCTGAGGGAACAGGAAGTGAGGAAACCTGCCCAGCACCTCAGTAAGTGATGACATCAGAACAGCAACCTTTGGGTCATCTTACTCCCAAATTAGGACTTCTTTTATATCTTGAAATAGTTTTTCCCATTTCTATGGCTCACTATCAAAACCAAACTTTATGAGTCCAACTTAGCCAGGCTGCTGCTGCTGCTTCTTCTTCTTTTTTTTTTTTTTTTTTGCAATAAGCAATTTTACTTAAGACTTATAATCTCTTTGAATAGAATTTAGGGCCCATGAGGAAAATCCCATCTCCTAAGTCTGCAGTGTGACTGCCTGCACTGGATTCAGTTGCCACCGGGGTTTCACATATGTGTAGATTTGCTAAGTGCTGGGCAACGCAGGCAGCAGACTTTTTCTGAGCATCACCACCTTGACATGAATCATGAGACAGCCCCGCCACGGAGATGCGCTGACGACTACAAATCTAGCCCAGGCGGCCAGGTGCTCCTGCAGACGCGCCTCCTCTCCAGGCCCTCCCCCTAGAAATGAAATGCGTCGCTTCCCACCAGGAAGCCCGACTCCAGCACCTGGGTGCCCAACCACTGAGCATAAGGCCTCCTTTAATGCCTGACTCCTCAGGTGTGCCAAGGGCACGGTGTCAGAAAGGCCTTTAATCCACACCTCTCATCCGAATGCCCAACAGCCCCACGAAGCAGGAACCCAGCAGTCACTGGCCTCGTTTTGCAGACAGGGAGGTGGAGACTGACAGGGAGCGGCACTGCCTGGTCCCTGGCCGACAGGTTCTGTGCCCCCACCTCCCACCTCCCACCAGGTGGCCAGTCATATGCTGTGATGATGATGGAGGGGATGGATCAACCAGACAGACGGATAAAGCTACCATTTGCAGGGAACTAATGCACTTTTCAAAAAAAATTATTTTCTTCTTTTTTCAGAGATGGACTCTGGCTTAGATCTTTAGACCCATCAGAATGAGAATTATCTACTTCTGCACATAAATTAAATAACACAACTCGAACGTTCTAAATGCTTTCTGATCAAAGTACCAGGAAACCTACAAGGCCCTTTTAGCTCCATAAACAATGTCACAGCTTCTTTGAAGTTCAAGTTGGAGAGCCAGTTAGCCAGAGCAACTAAAGGGGCCCACTCCACTGAGAGGAGATGGCCTGATGGGAAGAAAGAGTCAGGTGGCCAGGGTTCCAGTTCTACCATTGAATGTGGATGAGTTGTTATATAATTTGACCTCTTTCCCAAATTATAGACATGTCTCCTTTACACAGTAACGCAAAAAGGGTGGGTCTACAGGAACACCCATTTCCCTATTTCTTACTCAGGACTTTGTGGATTGAGTCAAATCACCGAAGTTTAGGGAAATAAAGGAAGAAATACTGCATAGCTACAAATTTAGTGCAACTGTGTGAAATATTAAACTTTCCAAGGATCAGTTGTTTTTTCTCAAAAACCAAGTACTGAGCCCTGGTCGGCGTGGCTCAGTTGGTTAGCCTTTGTTTTGTGCTCCAAAAGGTTGCCAGTTCGATTCGCAGTCAGTGTACGTGCCCAGGTTGTAGGCTCGATCCCTGGTAGGGAAGACAGCCGATAGATGTTTCTCTATTATGTGTTGCTTCCCTCTTTCCCCACCTTCCTCTCCCTAAAAATCAATAAAAATATTTTTAAAATCCACACACAAAAAACAGGTACTGAGAACACCATGGACATGTCACAGCATGCTGTCATATCCACAGTCCACTTCGGGGTCGGCAGTACAAACAGCTTGTTAGGTGACTCAGCCAACATCATGAAGGTGTGGGCCAAGCTAGAAAATAGGGGGAAATACAGAAACATTTAGCAGCCATACCTTTCGGTCCTGGTCTCCTGGTGACCTTTCAAAGCTAGTCAATAGCCAGCCAGTCATGTTCATTGGAGATGCAAATTTTCCTACTTAGGGTTAGGGCAGCAGTCATGGCCATTGGAAATAAGAGTTTCCCTACTTCCAGGTTTTGGATGAGGAGGTGGTGGTGGTGGCATGATCTTAGAACAAGTCATTCTGAAAACGGAACATGGCAGGAACGGGGCTCATGGTTTACTTCTGATCATGATGAGTTTGGGCCACCATGTCTGATTAAGTAGCCAAGAACAGCTACGGCAAAACTGTGGCAAAGAATGCCATCTGTAATCAATAATACAACAAAGATGGTATGGTTTTAGCTCTGGTTTTTCTTGTTCTTCAACTCAAAATTTTTTTCTATGAGAGTAACAAGTGTTCAGAATTTTATTTACTTATTTTTTTTTAAATTTTTTTTTTTAAAGAAGGAATTCTTTTTTTTTTTTTTTTTGTTAAATATATTTTATTGATTTTTTACAGAGAGGAGGAGAGAGGGATAGAGAGCTAGAAACGTCGATGAGAGAGAAACATCGACCAGCTGCCTCTTGCACACCCCCTACCGGGGATGTACTCGCAACCAATGTACATGCCCTTGACCGGAATCGAACCTGGGACCTTTCAGTCCGCAGACCGATGCTCTAACACTGAGCCAAACCGGTTTCGGCAAGTGTTCAGAATTTTAAAAAGCAGGGATGAGGGTGGATCAAAGGGTCAAAATGAAAGTTAAAGTCCCCATTCTCCAGTGGCAGCTCTGATACCATCCACACTGGAGTTGTTTCTTATGATTCCTTCTCTGAATTTTCTATTCATATCTATTGAAAACATTACCAAAAAATTTACCTTTAAAAATACATATTTTAACATCTTTCCATGTCAATATGTAGATCTACCTTCTTTTTAAAAATTGTCTGATATTTAGTTATACAAATATACCATGATTTATTTAATTAGTCCCTACCTGTGAACATTTAGTGTTCCAATACTTTGCTGAAAAAAAAAAAAAAACCTTGCTTACCTATCTTTGTCCTAAAAATGAATACATTCCTGTGAGTGGAATCACTAGGCATATTTCTTTTTGATAGGTATTGCCAAACTGTCCTCCCAAAAAGGTTGCCTTAATTTATAACCCTACCAATAGAGTACAAATATGCCTGCTTCTCAATTCCTTGCCACCAGTGGGTATTATGAAACATGTTAGTCTTTAGATATTGATTTCTAATATTCTCAAATTTCCTCTTACTTTCATTGCATACAGCTTGGATGATTATAAAAACAAGATATTTGAGAAATAACTCTAATTCCGTTAAAGAATGCTGAAGAGTTTAACACTTAAGTAGTCCTTGCGCTATCTGAAGCGAACTCCTTTTATAATTCGAGTGCTTGGGTTGTTATCATTAATCTTCAAAATGATAAAACAAAATGGATGCTGTGTAGGCAGCAAAATATCAGATGTAAGTTATAGCAATATCTTTACTGATACAGCTCCTAGCAATGGAAACTAAGGAGAAAATAAACAAATGGGACCACATCAAAATAAAAAGCTTCTGCACAGCAAAAGAAACCATCAGCAAAACAATAAGAGAGCCCATTGCCTGGGAGAACATATTTGCCAATGCTATTTTAGATAAGGGTTTACTTTCCAAAATTTACAGGGAACTCATACACCTTAACAAAAGGAAGATAAACAATCCAATCAAAAACTGGGCAAACGACCTCAAGTAGACACTTTTCCAAAAAGGACATACAGAGGGCAGAGAGACATATGAAAACATGCTCAAAGTCACTCATCATCCGAGAGATGCAAATCAAAACAACAATGAGGTATCATCTCATACCTGTCGGATGGCTACCATCAATAAATCAACAAACGACAAGTGCTGGCGAGGATGTGGAGAAAAAGGAACCCTCGTGCACTGCTAGTGGGAATGCAAACTGGTGCAGCCACTGTGGAGAACAGTATGGAGTTTCCTCAAAAAGTTAAAAATGGAACTCCCATTTGACCCAGTGATCCCACTTCTAGGACTATTTCCCAAGAAACCAGAAACATCCATCAGAAAGGATAATTTACCCCTATATTCACAGCAGCACACTTTATAACAGCTAAGATTTGGAAACAGCCTAAGTGCCCATCAGCAAATGAGTGGATTAAAAAACTGTGGTACATCTACACAATGGAATACTATGTGACTATAAAATAGAAGGAACTATTACCATTTGCAGCAGCATGGATGGAACTGAAGAGCATTATGCTAAGTGAAATAAGCCAGTCAGAGAAAGGTAAATATCACATGATCTCACTCATATGTGGGATATAATGATCAACATAAACTGTTGGACAGAAATGGATCTAATAGAAACAAGGTGGCACTGAGCAGACAGTCCAACCTCGGGGAGAAGGCAGGGGAGGGAGGGTTAGAGATCAACCAACGGACACAGACACTGGGGCGGTAGGGGCTTGCCCTCAGGGGTAGGAGTGGTGGGGTCAGGGTTAATTGGGGAAATGGGGGGACATGTAATACTTTAAACAATAAAAAAACAAAACAAACAGACATTGTGTTCCTTTTCCCCAAATGTTCAATGTGGTCAGTGGACCATCTTGGACAGGTTACACTCTCCCCACTGAGCCGAGCTGTTCCATGATTACTCTTCCTCGTGATGTGATTAGTAACTTAGAACAATTCCCCCAAATGGAACATTTAGATTAAATCTGTTTAAACTGGCCAAAGCAGAACTGATAACTATATACTTTCTTGTTAAAAGGAGGAAAGGAAATTGCATTAGTTACACGTGAGCATCCATTTAACTTGCTTGTCAAGTGTGTGTGTGTGTGTGGGGGAATGAACCAATTAACTTAGAAATCATAGTAGGAAAGATATACTATTTTAATATTTTGCCTGATTTACCGAGCTTTAAGAAAAAAACTCTCAGCCAGGCTGGTGTGGCTCAGTGGTTGAGCATCAACCTATGAGCCAGGTCAATGTTTGATTCCCAGTCAGGGCTCATGCCTGGGTTGAGAGCTAGATCCCCAGTAGGGGGTGTGCAGGAGGCAGCCAATAGATGATTCTCTCTCATCACTGCTGTTTTCAACCTCGACCTCCATCTAAAATCAACAAAAAACATATTTAAAAAATGAAAGAAAAACGATCAGTGCTCTCTCTCTAGACCACACCTGCACCTTTCCCCACTCCCATCTTTCCCCAGGACTCTCTTTAGAGCAAGCATGTCAAACTCAAGATTGGCGGACCTCGAGTTTAACATGCTTGCGAGCCTGCCATTCCCCACCTCCTTCCCCCAGAGACGTTTTCTTTGCCTGTCTTTCTCCTAAGTTCCAAGGGCCCTTCTTCTGCCTTAGTAACTTGTTTCCTGAGCCCATGCAGCCCAGCTGACTTACTTCTACCTCTGGAACCTTCTAAATAAACTTTTGCTTGTGTTTGGGGGAAAAAAAAAAAGAAAGAAAAAGGAAAGAAAAAAATTATCAACCTTCCCCCCCCCCCCCCTCTTTTGCCAGGGCATGAGGAATAACGGGTGTCTGCCTGAACTACCTCAGGCGGGGCAGTGAGAGTGACAATCAGGATGCGCAACACCATAGCAACGCCTCACGTATCAAGCATCTATTAGTGCTCTGTCCCGGTGCGAGCATTTCACGCGTGTTAATCTGTTTAATCTTCACAATGACGGAAGAGGAGGTGGTCTGACTTTTTCTATTTGCAGAGGAGGATGTCAAGGCGAGTCATTCTCCCAAGGTCACACCTGTGCTGGGAAGTGCTGAGCTGGGATTCCCACCCAGACCTCTGGCTTCTACACTCGTACTGTCAGCCTCCACACAGAGCACCCCTTTCCCAGGCCCCCCCTTTGCTCCCTCTCAAAGATGCTTATTAAAATGAAAGAGACTTTAGTGCCACTGCCTTGAATTTATTCTCATTTCAGAGGGGGAACTATTTAAAATCATTTGTAATGCACTGAAGTTGAAAACTTTGCTAATTTATTAGAACACTATTTTCAAAATAATTAAATCTATTTTTCCAATTTAAATGTAAACAGAACCCCACTGCAGAATGCTTTTAAAATACTGTTCGCATTTTGTTGATCCCCCACCAGCCTTTCTACGTGTGTGTACAATTAGTTATGATCATACTGTTCCTATACAGGGGTGGGCAAAAGTAGGTTTACAGTTGTGAGTATGTGGAACACAATTTATTCTTGTATTATTATTCATTAATTTCCATACAAACAACTGCATTATTTTCCATACAAACAACTGCAGACCTACTTTTGCCCTGCCCTGTATAGAGACAAATGGATAGACTGAGACATAATTACAGTAATGACACCCTAGCAGCAGTAAGCACACCTCGAGCTCAGATCTTGGTTTCTAAATACCAATCTCTAATGAACGAGACACAGACGGCTCCTTGGAGAAACAGCTGGTGCCAGAGCTTCATGAAACAAGAAAAATACACAATGAGCAGGAACATCTTGTCATGCCGGAAAGAAAGGAGGTGCTTTAAAATGATGGTCCCCACAGGAGCTACCTTGAGCTCCCACGCTGAAGAATGGGACCATTTCATCAATGAAACAAATAATAATAGTCCTAGGTTACAGTGCACAGAGTCTACAATTATGATTTTTTTGACACAGAAACGTCAATTTGTTGTTCCACTTCTTGAGGCATTCACTGGTTGATTCTTTTATGTGCCTGACTAGGAATTTAACCTGCAACCTTTGTGAATTGGGGCAACTCTAACCAACTGAGCTAGCTACCTGGCCAGGGCTCATTAGCATTTTGTTGTTGTTAATCCTCACCTGAGGATATTTTTTTCATTGATTTTTAGAGAGAGTGGGAGGGAGGGAAGGAAGGAAGAATAAGGAGGTGGGGAGGAAGAGAGAAAGCAACATCTATGTGAGAAAGATACATTGATTGGGTGCCTCCTGTATGTGCCCCAACTGTGTATCAAACAGGTATGTGCCCTTGACTGGGAATCAAACCGGCAACCTTTTTGTGCGCAGGCCGACCCTCTTAACCCCTGGGCATACCAGCCAGGGCTCATTGCCATTGAAAACAAAGACAAAAACAGATAGTCACATACTGGACAACTTTCAGGGATGCCAACATCTCACCCCTGGGACGAGGCAAGTCCGATGCCAGGTGAGGGATGCCTGATGAAAGCAGCACATCACTGGGGGCCCTGGTCACGCCCGGTGCTTGTGAAAGCTGCTCCGACACTTAGAAAATGTACACCCACTAGATGGGGGCCATGGCTCATGCTGTTTGACTGGAACTAACTTTAACATCGAGCACAATAATAGTTTCATCATCTTCCTCTCAATCACTGTCACCAATGTAATCCCCTCAGTGTCAAAGACCAGCAACTTGGGCACCACAGGCCTTAATTGAAAAAGGAAAAAAGGACAGATGCTAATTGTTAACCTGCTTTTGTTTCTAAAATAGGGCCACTATTCAATGTCCAGGGTCTGTTGCTACTTAATAAAAATAAAAACTTCAGAAGAATTCGGAGAGAATGTATTTTTAAATTTTTATTTTTAAATGTTCTATGAGGGCTCCTATAATAAGACAGGCCCCAGATATTCCCAATATACTGTATTCACAACAGGAGCTTTTTTTTCTTTTCTTTTCTTTTTTTTACCAAAATGACACACAATCCTCTGTGTTAACTTGATGGCCTGGCCCTGTGCACTAATTTCAATGTGGACGGAACTTGCTCTCTATGCTTGAAACTAAGGACAGAAATATTAGTACATAAGACTCAGCTCCTGGGAGGAAACTGTTCCAAACTCAAGTTCAGAAAAACACAGTCTTTCTTCTCCACGGTTACTGCCCTGTGAGGTCTCAGGCAGGTCCTCTCACCTGTAAAATGAGGAGAAAGTGGTCGCTACCTCAAAAGGTCGTGGTGAGGACAGAATAAATTAATTCCTGCAAAGAGCTCCGAACAGTGCCTAGTCCCACTAAGTACTAGACGTGCTAGCTGTTGCTATTTTTGTACTTTTCAGCACTATTACGTGATTTAAGATCTGAGGTTTGCCTTGGCTTGCTCAAGTAGTTTAGAATCTAAACTTTAGAGCATTGTCCCAATATGCCAAGATTCTGGGTTGGATTCCCAGATCAGAGCAAGAAACAAAGAGCAACCAATCAATTAAAAACAAAAAATCTGACCTTCAAGTCACAGGCACAGAAATGTCTAAAAGATCTTATCTAATAAAAGAATAATATGCAAATTGACCACACCTCCACTACACCCACCAACCAACCACGCTCACCAGCCAATCAGATAGAGTATGCAAATTAACCCCAACCAAGATGGCTGCGACCACAGAGAGCAGGAGGGAGTCTTGGGTTTCCCAGGCAATGGAAGAAGCCAAGCTTTCTGCCTGCCCTTGCTGGCCTAAGCCTCACTCAAGGCTACAAAGTTTCAATTATAGAAGGTAAACAAATCCAAACAGAAATGGTGGCAGCCACTGAGCATCAGAAGGCTTGGCTCCACTCCGGGCTACAAAGTTTCATTTGTAGAAGATAAATAAATTCCAGATACCAGGGCCTCTGCTTGGGTCACCATGGGTGTGTGGCTGACCTGAAAACCACCACAGACCCCTCGCCCAGGCTGCCCATGCCTCAAGGGAACCCCCACCCTGATCCGGGACACCCTTCAGGTCAAACCAGCTGGCCCCACCCATGCAACAGGCCTCTATCCTATCTAATAAGAGTAATATGCAGATTGACCATCACTCCAACACACAAGATGGCTTCCCCCATGTGGACACAAGATGGCCACCACAAGATGGCCAGCAGGGGAGGGCAGTTGGGAGGGACCAGGCTGGCAGAGGGAGGAAGTTGGGGGCAAACGGGCTGGCAGGGGAGCAGTTAGACATCAATCAGGCTGGAATGGGAGTGGTTAGGGGGTGATCAGGTTGGCAGGCAGGTGAGCAGTTGGGAGCCAGCAGTCCTGGATTGTGAGAGGGATGTCTGACTGCCCATTTAGGCCCGATCTCACTGGGCAGTCGGACATCCCTCGAGGGGTCCCAGATTGGAGAGGGTGCAGGCCTGGTCCCTCCCCTATGCACAAATTTTGTGCACTGGGCCTCTAGTCAAATATAAACGAGGACAGATCTTGAAGAGTCTAAGAAAATCTGGCAGAGGGACTGATGGGGGCTGCAAAATGCCAGCCCTGAGGCAGAGCTGGAGGGAATGCAGGCACACCTTCCCCCAGGAGGGCGGCCGGTAAGAACAGAGAAGCCCTGAAAGTTCTGGGGGCAAAGAGGAAGTGGACCTGCAGATTCAGGCAAGAGAAAAGAATTCCTGCCCAGTTACCCCAGGCCTGCGCTGTCCCCAAGAACAGGTCTCTCTTGGAAGCGCCCCCTCCTGGCTCAGGGCTGAAAACACTGCGTGTGGTAGGACTCCCAAATGCGAAATGTTTATGCTTTCTAAGGGAGGTTACGGGAAGGTACTTGGAAAAGAAACGGATAACCTTTTCATCATAAACAGGAAGGGCGAGGGGAAGGTAGATATCTGAACATTCTACTTTCTCAATTTTAATTTAGGGCAGTGATGGGAATGGGCTGGGGCAAACCCTTAGGAATTCTTCACTGGGAGACAAATGGAGCCCTCAAAAAATAACTGCCATGCCTAATCCTCATTAAGAAAGAAAATTCCAGTACTTTTTTTTTTTGTTGTTTTGGTCATTGGCTCACCAGCGCACTTGTCTAGACCTCGAAGGAAAGGCTAAGAAGTTCAAATGTTCTTGTTTGGAGGGATTAAGGGAAAATTGCTTCCAAAGTGGTGGTCACTTTCTTCCCTCCACTGTAAAAACAGACGATTAATCCAATTATGCCTTTTTCTTTTCCCCTGAACCTGTCTCCAGGATTTTGCTTATTGGAATGTCTCCCCCTGAAAATTTTCACCTGATAAATTCTTAACCTTCACAGCCCAGTTTTTCCATGGGTGACCACTATATGGCTTTTTATAATTCGCCAGGATAAAATTACACCATTATTTGCAGTCCTGTTATGCTCTTGAGTATTACACACTCTATTTTGTTTGTTTTACCACTCACTGGTTTGTTTATTTATTTGCAATTCTGTTCTCTCTAATGACAGGAATTGTACTTCCTATTTATCTCTGTTTCCCTAAAAAAGTACATGGCACATAGTAAGTGCTCAGTGTATACTGTACAAGGTAAAACTTGAAAACCCCATAGGAGTACTTTTTGATAGTCGAGCTATAACTATGGAAAACAGAAGTGGGGCCAAAACCGGTTTGGCTCAGTGGATAGAGCGTCGGCCTGCAGACTGAAGGGTTCCAGGTTTGATTCTGGTCAAGGCATGTACCTTGGTTGCGGGCACAACCCCAGTAGGATGGTGTGCAGGAGGCAGCTGATCGATGTCTCTCTTATCGATGTTTCTAACTCTCTGTCCCTCTCTCTTCCTCTCTGTAAAAAAATTAATAAAATATATATTTAAAAAAAAAAGAAAAAGAAAAAGAAAAAGAAAATAGAAGTGGGATTAAGCTAAACCCCGGGAGTGTTCCTTTGGGGAAAGTCCCAGCAGGATCCTGGGAGAATTAATGAGATAATCCCCTTTGATGTGAATAGCCGTCCCCAGAAAAGGCTCCACTCCCTCTGCGAGGGCACCAAGGCTCGGGCTTTGATGTGAAGTACCCCTGACGGGTCTGAGGACTTACCCACTTACTGCTTTTACCTTCACTCTGCTTCTCAGGTGGAAACTTTACTACTTAGAACCCACCTGTTTCTTCCCTTAGCCTTCTGCAAAGCTCACTAAACTCCTGCCTTTGAAAAGGTTATTTTTTGATAGTTGATAGATCTGAAAGCCTTTTTTGGAGCTTGTTATTAAACAGGCACTCTCTCGGTACAGTGTATGTGGGAGTAAGCTTCCAATTTAGATTTCTCGTGTTCTGTTAGGGTTGAATCAACAGACTGAACCCGAAGAAAACGAAGATGATGAATGCATATTAAGCATTTACGTCTAAGCGCTGCTCCAGGTAACATATCTTACTTCGAGACCCACAGGTTGAGAACCACTGGCAGGGTCGCCTAAGACCATTGGAAAACACAGATATTTACATTACGATTCATAACAGTAGCAAAATTACAGTTATGAGGTAGCAACAAAAATAATGTTATGGTTGGGATCACCACAACATGAGGAGCTGTATTAAAGGGTCGCGGCATTAGAAAGGTTGAGAACCATTGGAGCTGGTCTTCCTGCTCGCAGCTGTGTCCTGAAGCCTACTCACCTCTGTCACGCCCGGTGGACGTAGCTCAATGGTTGAGCGTCAACCTATGAACTGGGAGACACTATTCGATTCTCATCAGGGCACATGCCTGGGTTGAGGGCTCAATCCCCAGAAGGGGACATACAGGAGGCAGCTGATCAATGATTCTTTCTCATCATTGATGTTTCCATCTCTCCCTCCCTCTCTCTTCCTCTCTGAAATCAGCACGTCACTACTCAAAATCCTCTAGAAGCTTTATTATTCAGAATAAAACACATAATAAAGTCATTATTATGCCTTAAAAGACTGTACAAGATTTCTTCTCCTGCCCCAACCACTTATCTCCTTTTTATTTATTTATTTTTAAAATAAATTTTATTGATTTTTTACAGAGAGGAAGGGAGAGAGATAGAGAGGTAGAAACATCGATGAAAGAGAAATATCGATCAGTTGCCTCTTGCACACCCCCTACTGGGGATGTGCTCGCAACCAATGTACATGCCCTTGACCGGAATCGAACCTGGGACCTTTCAGTCAGCAGACCGATGCTCTATCCACTGAGCCAAACTGGTTTCGGCTCTTTCTCCTCTTTTTAAAAATAATGTTTTTATTGATTTTAGAGAGAGAGGAAGGGTGAGGGATAGAAACATCAATGATGAGAATCATTGATCGGCTGCCTCCTGCACGCCCCCCACTGAGGATCGAGTCTGCAACCCCGGCGTGTGTCCTGACTGGAAATTGAACCCTGACCTCCTGGTTCATAGGTCAACGCTCAACTAGAGCCCCACGGCCAGGCAGTACCTCCTCTTTTATCACTGCACCCTCTGTTCCCCTCTCCGGGCCTCCTAGCTGACTGCGGAGCATATTCTTACACCACGACCTGCACTCCTCCCTCTGCCTCATCTCTTTCCAGGGCCATTCACCAGGTCTGTTCTCTCCTCACTCAGGCCTCTGCTCCAACAGCATCTCATCGGAGAGGCTCCTGTGTCCACCTACCCTTATGTGGCAATCTCCATCCCCTTCCTCCGGTTAGCTTTTCTCTATAGCACTTATCACACCTGCTATCTACGTCTTTGTTAACTGACTTACTGCCTCTCGGCCTTGGTGTCAGTTCCAAAAGGGCAGGGCCTTGCTGCCTTTGCCGCCATAATCCCAGGACTCAGAAATGTGCCAGGCACACTGCAGACAATTTGTTGAATCCAAGGAAAAACATCAATTCACTTAATTTTTACTTAGAGTTATTTATACCATACTCCTAAATGTCACAGGGAACTACACAAATTCTATAAAATTCCCATATAACAGAGTGAGTTCACTTTTAAAACTTAATTTCTTAATTGATTTTTCAGAAAGAGAAGAAGGGAGAGGGAGAGAGAGAAAAACATTGATGTGAGAGGGAAACACTAATTAGCTGCCTCCTGAACAGTCCTGATCAAGCCCGCCACTTGGGTATGTGCCCGGACTGGGAATCAAACTGGTAACCTCTGGTGCATGGGATGATGCCCAACCAACTGAGCCACACTGGCCAGGGCCAGAATGAGTTCACTTTTTACCTGGGATTTTTATTTTTTAATATTAAAACTTTTATTATTACTATTATTCATGCATTCTTTAAACATACGGGACGCTTCACAAATGTGTGTGTCATCCTGGCACAGGGGCCATGCTAATCTTCTCTAGATCATTCCGATTTCGGTGTTTGTGCTGTGGAAGCGAGCACAGGAATTCTATTTTTAAATCTCTCCTTGCATTTGAACAAAACTGACAGGAAATGAATCATGCCAATTATTACCACTGCCCCCCAATTACTAACCAGGAATCACAAAACTCTACGTAAATTAGATTTAAATGCCCCCCCTTCAGATTTACCTTATCTGTTATGTCCATTTTGCAAAAACATTTAAAAAGTATTCAAGCATGCCGAAACCGGTTTGGCTCAATTCGATTCCGGTCAGGGGCATGTACCTTGGTTGCGGGCACATCCCCAGTAGGGGGTGTGCAAGAGGCAGCTGGTTGATGATTCTCTCTCATCGATATTTCTAACTCTCTATCCCTCTCTCTTCCTCTCTGTAAAAAATCAATAAAATGTATTATAAAAAATTTTTTAAAAAAAGTATTCAAGCATGATGCTATTTCCTTATAGAAAAAAATCCATGGCAAAATTTTGTCTTAAAATCATCTCCTATTACATGTTTAGACACAGAAACACGGAAAAGCAGAGCTGAAGTAGCCTGGTCATCTCCCTGTGGGCCGTTTGGGGATTTGTTGATGGAAATACTTCTTGGATCTTGCCTCACTTAGATGATATACCATCTGATGGTTGCCTTGCAAACAGTAGTAATGCTGACCACAGTTACCCCAGAGGGCTTTACCACGGGGTGCAGGATTAGTGTCTGTGGAGTTCTGGGGAAGCCACACAGATGTCATACGGGGATAAAAAGCTGGTGAGACTCTGCAAGTGGAGGAGGGGAAGGGAGCCCAAATTCCTTCTCCGAAGCAGAGTCTATCCATTCCTTACCCCTACATCATTATTTCTGAGCCTCTCTGAACCCTCCATTCTGCATGAAGCCTGTCCTAATAAACTCCAGCTCTCAGTTCCCGTGTCTCTCAACTCACCTTTTTAAAAATGGCCTTCGTATCGTCATTTAAGTCTCTTCTGGTTAGTGTCTTGCATGGCTCCCTACATGCAAACTGAGTGGACAGTTACTGAGCGCCTCCCTCTGCCAGGCACAGCGCTAAGTGCTGTCACACTGATTTCTTCACCGAGTCTTCAAAGTAATACCCACCGGGTAGATACCATTAACCCACTACTTCAGTGAGGAACTGAACTTTGGAGGGGTGGCTTCTCCAGGAGGACAATTTATTTCCCCCAAAACACGCCTTATCACTGGCGCTCACCCGGAGGTTAAGGAAAGGGTGGCCCAACTTCTCAGGACCCAGAAAGGGCTGGGCTCACAACAGGCAGTGAGCTGACAAAAATGACTTAAAGAAAATCAACAATGAAAAAAACAAGAATGACAGAGGATGTGAGTGGGTGAGAAGGCAGAGACTGCCGATTTTAATTTTCATTTTAAAAAAATGTCTTTATTGATTAAGGTGTTACATATGTGTGATTTTTATTTTTAAGACATCAAAAGTACTGGAAGACATCTAACAATGCCATGTACTATTTTGGAAAAATAATTAGAACTTTTATATAAAACTGTAACTATGAACATATGGGTATTTGTCATGATCAGTTGTGATATATGATGCAAGTAATTTGTTATTACTAATAGAGGAATGTAGTAAATTCTTTTGTTAAAAAGTATAAATAGCAGCAAATTCAAAAGGTTCACTCATTATGTTTTCTTTTCTTTTCTTTTTTAATATATATTTTATTGATTTTTTACAGAGAGGAGGAGAGAAGGATAGAGAGCTAGAAACATCGATGAGAGAGAATCATCGATCGGCTGCCTCTTGCACACCTCCCACTGGAGATGTGCCCGCAACCAAGGTACATGCCCTTGACAGGAATCAAACCCGGGACCTTTCAATCCCCAGGCTGACGCTCTATCCACTGAGCCAAACCAGTTTTGGCCATTATGTTTTCTTAAGTGGGAGACAACAGGTGTAGTTATGGCTAGTCCCCTCTGCAAAACAAACATCTCAGAAGCATTCTGAGCATGTGTCTTGATAGGAAAAAAAGGCTTAAAACTGGTGTAAGGAAAAAGTATTGGGACATAGCTCACCTGTTCTACCTTCCTGGTTCACTGGGTGAACATAAGCAATTCATGTTTCCTCAGGCTTTTAAAAAACATGGGGCAGCCGTAGCCAGGTAGCTCAGTTGGCTGGAGCTTTGTCCCGATTCACCAAGGTTGTGGGTTTCATCCCCGGTCAGGGCAAATGCAGGAAGGATGCCACCAATGAATGCACGAATACTAGTAAATGGAACAACAAATCAACCCCCCCCCCCTTTCTCTCTCTCTCTCTCTCTTATTCTCTCCCCCACCTCTAAAAATCAATAAAAAAAAATAAAAAATACGGGACAAATTAACTCTACCCACTGCTAGACCATCCTTGGGGGCACTTAGACTTTATCAGTGTTGTGAGCTGGTATCTGTTCTACTTTCTTATTTCTCTGAGGATGGTAACGGAGCAAGAATAGCTTACTACTTCCAGAAACTGCCTAGCGGATTGGCTGTGTATACATGAAACCAGTAAGTTTTGAAGTTGACTCAGTTTTCTCCTGAGAAAAATGAGAGGTCAAAGGATGAGTCTGATAAAAAAAAAAAAGTATTATGTAAACCAGGCTATAAAAAGTAAGTTGTTCCCAAGTGAACATCAATTTCTCAGCGGCTCAGTGGCTGAGCGTTGACCCATGAAACAGGAGTTCCTGGTTGGATTCCTGGTCAAAGGCACATGCCCTGATTGCGGGCTTGGTCCTCAGTAGGGGGCATGCAAGAGACAGCCAATGGATGATTCTCTCTCTCTGAAAGCAATAAAAATGTATTAAAAAGAGATTAAAAGCATATCTCACTTTCTCAGATAGTAAATACATAATAAAAACCATTTCCTTCTTCTTCAAGGTGTTGGAAAATTGATTAACGTCTGTGAAGGCTTTCAAGTATGAAGTACCACCTCACTGCTCTGCACCTTTCTGTTTAAACTTGCTTCCTTCCTCTCAGTCAACTCCCATGCCTGTCTGGATGCCCTGATGGAACTTACAACTGCACTCTCACAAGCCGGAAAATTTTCGGGAGCAAGGAAGCTTGAAAAGATAGAAGTGAAAATTTGGAGCACACTCAGACAGGCTCAATTAAATGGCAGAATAATTATTCCCCGCCAGAGAGAACCCAAATAAGCTGTCACCTCAGAGCTCCCAGGTGGCGGAGGTGCTCCAGGTAAATCAAAATGACCCTCATTAGTAAACCACACACACTAAGGAAGACCAAAAACACAACAAAGGCAGCAATTCCAAATGATGTGGTGACCCACTGCGACCTAACTTACTGAGCATCTACCACAGACCAGGCAGTATGCTAGGCAATGAGTAAGGTGTAGCCCCGATTTCACGGACAGACAGGAGCCATGCAAAAGAACAAGCCAGGGGTTGCATTTGTTAAAGTAAAAGTGGGTGGAATTTGGACAAGCAGGAGCACACACATTCAAACATTCAAGTGACAGGTGTTAAGTTCTGGAAAAGTGAATCCTAAAAGGCAACGTATGGCATCGACGTATTTATTTACACATTTGATCATGGTGAATTGGTATTTCTATGCAATGACTTTCCTCAACAGTTCAAAGCTTTCCAGCCAATCAGACACATTTGCTATGTAAACCCAGAAGAACAGGCTACAGGCAGCATGAAAGGGGCACATTCCCAGATGAACCTGAGGGAAAACCAAGTCTGATGCTCCCGGTTCAAGGACATTGCTTACTGATTCTGTACCTCGCTTCCACGGACTGAACCAAGTGTGGCTGGTTTGCACCATAGCAGAAAAAATAAAGCTAGAAGAAAGGTTATCTTACAGATGATTATGGAGCAAAATCATAGCAGTTCTGAAATCAACTTCCATGGTTACATCTTCTGAGCCATTAATTTTACTGCAAGGAATCCAGCTTCAGGAATAAGAAAAGAAGCTGTCAAAGATTTATGTACCAGCAATTTCCTAGGTGTATATCCTACAGAGGTGTGCGCTGTGTTCACCAGAATATATATCCAAGATCATTTATAATAGCACTATTTGTTAATACCTAACTAAAACCTGTAAATAACCATCACCAATAAAACAGGTATAGGATATATTCATATAATCTATATATAAAAGCCTATATGCAAATTATCCCTAAGGGAGTTCGACCAGGAAACAGATCGCTCACTATGACATGCGCTGACCACTAGGGAGCGGTGCAGAATGAAGGCAGACCCCGGCCAGCAGCCAGAAGGCAGGCCCCGGCCCTGATTGCCGGCCAGGCCTAGGGACGCTACCCATGCACAAACTTCATGCACTCGGCCTCTAGTTGATTACATGCCAAAGGAAATGAAAATTACTGAAGCTACTTGTAGCAACATGGATGAACTATAAAAAACAAATTGTTAAGTGAAAGAAATCAGACACAAAATAATTCTCACTGTATGATTCTATTAACACTAAATTCCCAAATAGGAAAAATGAAGTATTCTTTATGGATACATATTTAGCAAGTGAAACTCACTATAAAGGAAAGGACTGATTACCACAGAAGTTGGAAGAGTAGTTCCTCCGGGGAGAAGAAGGGGTTTGTGCTGTGGAGGGGCTTGTGAGACCTTGAGCAGAGGGCTCAGTTAATTCATGCCCAACTCCTGACCACCAGCATCGGTGACAAGTAAATATAAGGATCATGAGTTCCTTGCACCTCTTGAAAGAAATTGGCGTGTGAAGCCAAATTCCAGTTAGAAAGATTCTTGGATGATTGTATGTCCCAAACGGGGTCATGAAGTCACATGTCATGCTCCCTCCATCCAGGTATGAAATGCCCAGGACCCAATGCTCCTGTTCAAGCCCCGCATCTCCAATCCAGGGAGGGAGACCGATGCCAGGCAGCAGCTCTTAACCTCCATGGTATGTAATTTCAGCATTATAATTATAGTGAAAATAAGTCCAGTCCCGCCTTCCTGAATCACCTTGTGCTTTGTATGTTCTCAAACCTGTGTACTCACTAAAAGATAGTTCTCTGTCATTTTCACAGACTTGTATTTGAAGACTTCTGAATTTCAATCTTAGAGATAAAGTGCAATTTCTATTATTCTTCCAACTGGTTCACTTTTCAGAATTCAGAGCAGTAAATTATAGAGACCAAAAGCCATTTTGGAAATCTACATGAGAAAATTTACTTGGTGATATGCTATTTTTATCAAAATGCTTAATGACTCCGAAGGAGGAGAAACTGTGTTCCAGTATTAGGTGGTGTTAAAAAAGAATCTTCCAAAAGTCAATGCCTGAATACCCCCCAGATTACTTCTCTTATTGAATAGAGGACCTCACATCATCTCCGTAGTCTGGGGGAGAACCAGCCATGTGCCATCTGATGTTATGCATCATAAATGCATATCGTCTAGCCGCAAACGTTTGATTTGAGTCCACCACGCTTTAATACATAACCTCCCGTTAATTGGAAATGCCACAGAATAGAAGAATGAGCTAAATGTCACTGTGAGAAAGCAACCAGACCAAATCAGAGGCTGAAACTTTCTACAGGACAAATGGCCCAGTTTTTAAAGACACGTCAACACAAATGGGGAACGGTACTATAATAAATAACACCTAAGGGATAAGATGTGATGCAATAAAATAAGGCATGGTCTTCGATTAGATTCTGATGTGCAAACCGAAGAGTAAAGGACATTTCTGGAGGTCAATTAGGAAAATCTGAATGAGGACTTAGAGGAAAAAATTCCCGGAGTAGAAAAGTGGAGATCACTAACATAAAAACCAGGTTATGAAAAAGTACATGCACCAGATGATATGATTTTGGATAAAAAAAAAAAAAAAAAAAGGTTAGTTAAAAAAATAAGTCAAGCAAAACAAAACTTCCAAGGCAGTGACTAATAAATGCCAACTAGATGAAGCAATCACTGGGCTGGACTGCTGAGGGACGCCTTTCGGAGGAGATGAACCGCTAGCCAGTCCTGGAAAAGTGGGTGGAATTTGGAAAAGCAGAAACTGTTGATTCTTTAGCCCATCAGTCAGCCTGAAAGTGACAGGCCTGGGTGAAGGATCGCTTGATTAGGCCATGAAACAGGCTAAACAGACAAACAGTCCTCCTCTTCAACCTTCATCAGACGCTTCTATTCCTGTCATTGCTCATGACCCGGAAGCCACTACTGGGAAGAGGGGCTCTGACCTATTCTGGCTTCATTTTCCTAAAAGATTTCCTCTGCCTGGCTTCTGAGAATGGAATGTGTTGCCTCTGAGAATGGAATGTTCTAACACAGGTACATGCGGGGCCCCGGATGCACGTGAAGGGGCAAAGTTAAGATGTGGAAGGAATTTTATTTTGAGATTACCGAGACATCAGACTACCTAGGGCTCTATTACTTCCATGCACGTGCAAACTCTTCTTCTTTCTCCAGTGTTTTGATCTGACGGAGTCCTCCACACATCCGTAGACATTGGTTAAGCACCTATCATGTGGCTGGCACCCACAAACACAAAAGGAACTGTAAACAAATGCCGAACTCCGGTGAGTGACATACATCCCGAAGCATTAAGGAGTAAAGTGTACTGATGTCTCCATCTGACTTTGAAATGCGCCAGAAGATAAAATGGACTGAAGGATAACGTGATGCCTTGCCTGGTGGTCAGTCCTCAGTAAACGTCTGCTGAATTTATGAAAACAAAACCAAAAAAGGCTACACACAGTGGGCTCTAAATTCATACGTGGAATCATGTTCTATATGAAACATTTTAAAGTGTGTGATCCTCTGTGAGGTAGGATGCCCAGAGACAAAAAAGGTATTTGTGACATCTGGACTGCTCACCACTTTGCTGCGGTGGGAAGTAGCAAAGGCTAAGAAGAATTCAGGGGTGGAAATGCAACTAAAGAACTTACCAGGGAGAGGAAGGAAGCGAGTAAGAGGAAGTGCATACATCTATAAAAGAAGCCCTCATTCGCATCGATGGGAGCAACTTCTCCGGTGTTGTGGGCATAAACCCTGGACTGGCAGACTAAGCCCAGAGTTCTAGACAGACTCATTTTACTACACAATTAGCCAGGTCATGTGACTGTGGGAAAAGTCATTTAATCTGAGGTTTCTCTTTTGTTAAATGAAGACAGCATCTGCCCTTTTACCTTACAGGGTCTGCCTGTGGAAATGTCAGTTTTGTAAATCTGAAAGCTTAATACGAATGTGAGGTACCCTCCTCACCCGGTTAGGTCCAAGTGATGCTAGCCTGTCCCCTTCCCAAAATACACCATCTCATCATGACTAGTCCCTGGGCTATTCTCTTACGGAGGTTTGGAAATTTTCTCTAAAACCTGGGGCTACATTACTGAAAATCTAAAACTTCTCTACTTGTTTCAAGCTCAATCCACCTGGCATATAGTTATTATTTCCAAGGGTACGTTTCATTTCCCAAGTTAAGAAATAAATACAGGTTCAAAAGGCAGTTAGTAGGTGTTGGAAACAAAAAACAAAATTGTGGAGTTAAAAATTTGGGAAACATTGGATCAAGTAGGCTTCTTTACTAGGAGACTTACAAAAACCTTAGTGTATGAATATACACTGCAACTGTCCGAGAGAGAGAGAGAGAGAGAGAGAGAGAGAGAGAGAGAGAGAGAGAGAGAGAGAGAGAGAGAGAGAGAGATAATAGTAAATGTTTCCTGGACAGCCTTGAGCATGGAGTCCTTTTTATTCTGATACACAATCCTTGGGATTGATGCTTTGAGGAAAAGCTACTGTCAACTCTCTGGAAAATTCTAAATAGATCTACATTTCACTTCAGGATTCCACTGATGGCAACCAAGTTAAAAATAAAAAAGAACACTTAGTCATAGCAATGGCAATGTCAGAGATGGTGTTCTATAGAATGAAGCTGAGGGATCTCTGTCCTACCTACTGAGGGGAAAATGGTGCTAACCTTCAGGTGAAATTATAGCTCTGCAGTTCAGGGCACGGGCGGAATACTACCCTTGGGGTTCCAGAGTCCTCTCTGTCAAGATCTTTCAAATATATATATATATATACACACACATACATATTTCTTTTTATTGATTTCAGAGAGGAAGGGTGAGAGAGAAACATCAGTGATGAGAGAGAATCATTGATTGGCTGCCTCCTGTATGCCCCCCACTGGGGATCAAGTCCGAAACCTGGGCCTGTGCGCTGACCAGGAATAGAACCGTGACCTCCTGGTTCATAGGTCAACGCTCACCCACTGAGCTGCACTGGCTGGGCACTTGCGATCTTAGTTACCATGCCCACCCCTCATGACTTAGAGCAGGTCCACACTGACCACAGCACTCACAGCCATGGTTCTGAGGCCCACACTCCCGAATCAGGGCCCGCTTGTGCTCAGCACACTACGTTCCAGCCTCCTCACTGGCTTCTTGGATCACATCCGCCTCTGAGATCTATATTTTCTTAAATCAGCTGCTGCTTTCCAACCTGACTACTCGATTACCAATAACTACGGAATCCGTAGGCTGCCTGAATAGCTAGGTTTCTAGCTACTACTACTATATCATTGCTGTCTTTTTCACAAAGTAATGTTTTCTTTTTAAGATTTTTAAAAATTGATTTTTAGAGAAAGATAGGAAGGGAGAGGGAGAGAAAGAGAAATATCGATGTGAGAGTGAACATCAAACAGCTGCCTTCTGCATGCCCCTTACTGGGGATTGAGCCTACAACCTGACCATTCGGTGTATGGGACATGCCCAACCAAGCCACACGGCCTAATTAACACATCAGTTTAACAGGGTAGTAACACATTTCTAAATTTTCAATACTCATATTCTTTTTTGGGGATTACTTCTCGGGTAGGTGACTGACAAATGGGCCTTTGAAATGTTTGGTAAAGCCAGTGAAACAGAAAAGTTTGAAAGGCAGAGAGCAAAACAGAACTAGAGATGTCCTCTTATTAGTCAAAACTCCAGTGAAATGAGACTTGGAGGGACTACCAAGCTGGCTTTCCTAATAAGGCCTGCAGCCCCAGGAAACCAGAGCCTCATCCCAGTTCCAGGCCCGGACTGCACTCAGTCATGGCCCCAGGATAAGACGTTATGAGCGAGATAAGCCATCTCACAGCCAGCCTTCCAAAACAGCCAATGTTCCCGATGAACCCCGAGTCACCGACAGCTTAGGGGTACGGTGAGGAGGAGTTGAATACCCACCACTGCCTCATTAAAACGCTGTCTAAACACCGTGTAGGTACATGACAAGCAACATTTCAGTGCTTCAGATTCCGAATCCTGCCGTTAGCTTATCTTGCACTACAACTGCAAGTTGAGAGTAAATTGATGTGTTAATTGGGAATAATGGTGTTGAGTGATGTTAGCATCGGTCTTGGGTTAAAATAGCTAAACTGGTCCTATGGGGACCAAATCTATTTTGGACACTTACTACCCTCTGTACGAGAGAAAATTCTGGGGTCCAGCCCAGGCCGATGTTCAGTTGGTGGGTCGTTGTCCAGAACACCAAAAGATTTTGGATCCCATTCCCGGTCAGCGCACGTACCTAGGTTGTGGGTTCGATTTCTGGCCCAGGTGTGTCCGGGAGGCAACCAATCAATGTTTCTCTTTCTCACTCTCCCACCCACTCCTTCCTCTGCTCTCTAAAGTCAATTTAAAAAGTAGGACCTTGGGTGAGGATTTTAAAAAAAAGAAAACTCCAAAGCATATATTTTTCCACAAGAAAAGCCATATTTTCAACAATACCTGGTGAGTGCAAATGGAATTTTTTAAGCTCTGAAAGAAGTCTGAGAAAAACACCCATGACAGAAGACGGAAAGTGACAATAGGACCGATTGTGAAGGACCTAGCTGATCCACACTGGGCCAGTCGCAGCCTCTCTGGGTCTGTCTCCTCATCTGTAACAACAATGCAGCTCTGCGTCCCACATTAGATAACATCTGACGACAGATCAAACTATACGGCACGGAAGTGCTATTCCCAGGCAATTTCGAGGTGAAGAGGTACCGCCAGGGAAGGAAGATGAGATCCAACTTCACTGCAGAGGGATCTGTGATTGTGCCATCATTCTCATTCTCATTCTCTTTTCATCTCAAGCACCGAAACAGTCAGAAATTCATATTCATTATATAATCTGTTTCCTCACGGAATTTCCACCAGTTTTTATTTTTTGTTGATCCTCACCTAAATATGTTTTTTTCCACTAATTTAAAAACAGCATGTTTTTATTGATTTTGAGATAGAGAGGGAGAGAGAGAAACCTGGATGAGACACATCAATCGGATGCCTCCCGCACACCCGCTACTGGGGATTGAACCCACAACCCAGGCATGTAACCTTGACCAGGATTCGAACCCAAGACCCTTCAATGCGCAGGCCAACACTCTAACCACTAAGCACAACACCGGCCAGGGCTCCACCACAGTTTAATACCAACTCCCACTTAGCTCCACGTGGGGAAAACAACTTCCAAATCTCTGTCAGGCCATCGCACAGAGATCTCATACCAATAATCACACCCACAGAGACAGCGAAGAAAGAAAGAAAAAGCTGCCCAGCAAGCTAAAGCCTCGTGACAACGCAGATCTCGCGCCCACTCGGACCCGTGCTGGGAGGCCGCCGTGACCGGTCCTTCCTCCCACAGGCTGTTAGCACAGCTCCGTTACAGGTGCTCACATTTACCTTCTGCTGTTTGGCCCCTTTTCTTTTTTCCTTCAAACTATTTTCATGTAAAGAACAGCATTTCCCTAGCACCTAGAGCCGTGGTCGGCAAACTGCGGCTCGCAAGCCACATGCGGCTCTTTGGCCCTTGAGTGTGGCTCTTCCACAAAATATCACGGCCTGGGCAAGTCTATGTTGAAGAAGTGGCGTTAGAAGGAGTTTAAGTTTTAAAAATTTGGCTCTCAAAAAAAATTGCAATCGTTGTACTGTTGATACTTGGCTCTGTTGACTAATGAGTTTGCCGACCACTGAGCTAGACCTTAAAAAACAACAACACAGCTGGGACAGGTTTGGCTCAGTGGATAGAGCGTCGTCCTGCGGACTGAAAGGCCCTGGGTTCGATTCCAGTCAAGGGCATGTACCTTGGTTGCGGGCACAACCCCAGTGGGGGTGTGCAAGAGGCAGCTGGTCGATGTTTCTCTCTCATCGACGTTTCTAACTCTCTGTCCCTCTCAATTCCTCTCTGTGTAAAATTAATGAAATATATTTAACCCTTTGCACTCCGAACCATTCTGGACATTGGCTACCAGCTACTCGACGCTACTTTGCGGCGGAAACTTGCGTTGAATTAACTCAATTCCCCGTAATCACTAATAAACTGCAATGTCCCCCCTGAGAAGGGACATCCGAGTGATATGCTAGAATTCCGATGTCTACAGCGGAGTGCAAAGGGTTAAAAAAACAAACAAAACAAAACAAAACAAAAAAAACAACACAGTTGCTCCTGGACAAATGCTCAATTTTTTTATTTTGCCAATATTTAGAGGAAGGCGTTGATATTAGAATTATTGTTAACGCTGACAACTGGGGGTTGGGCTTTCTCTCTTCTGAGTGTCAGTACACACTCCTGGACCTTCACATGTTCGTGAATATAAACCAACTGCAGCCATTCTCCCGAATGCTCCGATGTTCCCACGCCAGCCAGTCGGAGTCCCTTCAAATTCACTCCTGTGTCCTTCTGACACAACTCCACTAGTCTGTGTTCAATTAAAGCAGAACTATTCCACTAGATTTTTGGAAGCCTTCTTGCTTGTAGCACAAGAAGGTGTCCTACTCTGGACTTAGAATTATTCATTTACCCAAGGAGCCCGGTTCCTCTTAGGGGGAACGATATTTACAAAGTCAAATCTGGGCACTAGCGTTGCTCCTGACTACTACAATACTATTTCTTTGCCTCTTGGCCCTTTACGGACAGAGCTGGGGGAAAATAAAGAGGAGTTAAATTTCAATGTTCTGATTTTGTATCCATCCTACCCCGTTCTGACCTTTCTCTCATTCCTTGCCTGGTATGAGCCATCCCTCATACCTGTTCTCTTGCTTATATCAAACTTGTTGAAACTACTGAAGCATTTCTTGCTGAAGACTATGTACTACTATTTTTGTTCCTGGGCTGTATGACATTGCATGACTTTGACCATGAATCTTCATTAAATAAAAATGAGGGTATACTGACATTAGAATGTGTAGCAACATTTACTTGCCACATCTCTATTAATTATTTACCGAGATCAACCAGTCAGAAGTTTCAAAAAAGAAACCAAGTTTTCTATCTTCTATACATCAAACTTCATAACCTGAGCACAGGGCACCAGAGACACAAATGAGTCTAATACAAGCTCTGACTTGGTAGTCCCTGGCTTTCACGTCCAATTAGTTATAGCTAGTCATACCGCTGAAGCTGCTATCTGCCCGGTCTAAAATCCAAACAAACCTGCAAAGGCATATGATTCTGTTTTTGTTTTTAATAATCCCTATTTTCTTTCCTGATGAGGCGACAATGTGCAATTGCAAACTCTCGGAAGCTCAACCAACACAGCTAGTAATCAACAAGGCCAAAGTCACTCCGGATTCATCTAGGGCCCAAATCTGAATCCACTTCCCGGTACACACTGCCTCCCAGAAGGAGTGAGGAGGGATGAACAGGCCTTGCCTCCAGCAAGGTTCCGGCGGTCATTCCACATACTCTCTCCTCAGACACCAACTGGGTACTTCGGTGGAAGAAAGTCTTACTGAGCGGCACTCCCAGGGGCTTGGTGGCATTCTAACAGGGTATCCCAGAGGCTCCATTTCGCTCCCTCCCTTTACTGACAAAGGAATCAAGATAACGGCAGGCCTCGATCCTGTGGGTTCGGGTTCAGCCGCCTCCAGAAAAGTGAGCTGAAACCTTTTTGCTGGTGGTGGTTTGTGCCTTCCGTTTGGGAAAAAACGCAACATCCACGAGGCGCGATTGAACGAGTTTTGCCTGTACTTGTAGCGTTGGCAGCTGAGACTGCATTAGGCGAGAACAGCTGCCACCGATCCTGGGTTCACATTGGAAGAGTAATGCTCAATGCTCATCCTTGGGCCCACATTATAATCACCTGCTTTTATTTATTTATTTATTTTAAATATATTTTATTGATTTTTCACAGAGAGGAAGGGAGAGGGATAGGGAGCTAGAAACATCGATGAGAGAGACACATCGACCAGCTGCCTCCTGCACCCCCCCCCCACCCCCCACTGGGAATGTGCCTGCAACCAATGCACATGCCCTTGACCAGAATCGAACCTGGGACCCCTCAGTCGGCAGGCAGATGCTCTATCCACTGAGCCAAACTGGTTTCGGCTATCATCACCTGCTTTTAAAATTTCAACCCCGGGTCACATCCAAAAGCACTTAAATCAGAATCTCTAAGGGTGGGCCCGAGGCATTTGTATTCAGTACGAAAGCTGCCCAGGTGTGTGCCGTAGCAGCACGGCCAAGGCTGAACCTGAGAGGGGGCGGTGAAGGATTGAGAAAAGACAGACAAGAGAATGAAGGCTGGGTGGATGCTGCTGCTTCTCTGGTGGAGAGACAGCGCCATGGACTACAAGCTGTGTCTTTATTTTATAGCCAGATGCTACGAGGCACAGTAAGGGCGTGGTCAAGATGTTTACAACGTTCTCGTGGGTTTCCACCCTATCAATTACACACACCTGAACTCTATCAAGCCCACATCACTCAGGCACGTGGGGCCACGTGTTCAGGCCATAGGTTCAAGCTTCCAACTACAGCTATTGGCTACCATTGGGCTGGAGGGCTCTGCCCTCCAAGCTGGGACTTGCATGTGGCCATGAGAGGACTGTGCCCTAGTATCAGTCCGAGGCTTGAACCTGTCCAAACACTGCTGCTCTCCACACAGGAGGATCCCAATGGGCAACAGAGATGAGTTACCTGTTGAGAACACAGGAGGAACATTTTTAAAAAATATATATATTTTATTGATTTTGTACAGAGAGGAAGGGAGAGAGATAGAGAGCTAGAAACATCGATGAGAGAGAGTCATCGATCAGCTGCCTCTTGCACACCCCCTACTGGGGATATGCCCGCAACCAAGGTGCATGCCCTTGACCGGAATCGAACCCGGGACCTTTCAGTCCCCAAGCCGACACTCTATCCACTGAGCCAAACCGGTTTCGGCCAGGAGGAACATTTTTGAAGTGACTTGGATAAATTAGAGGTGAGGGGGAAAGAAGGCTCCTATCCAACAAAGGTGAAACTAGAGAAAACGGGTGATGCAAACAAATTTGAAGTTAGCAAGAATTAAGTATGAAGACAAGTGTTTGCAAGAATCCACACAGTCTCTATTCCAAGGCAGTCTGGGTAGAGGAGAGACTGCTAGTAATTGACCTGGTTCAGATGAGCCAGAATCCTCACCTGGGGGCTCCAAGCCTCTGCTCCTTCTATTAAGCCACCTGGTCCTTAGGACTAGCAGTTGACACTAATTGAGCACCTATTACGGGCCAAATGCTTGACATGTCTTTCAAACAACTTTATGAGGTAGGTCTCTACCTCTTTCCAGTGTTTCCCAAACTTTTGACATATGTGTACCCCTTCAATAATTTTTGTAACGCTGAGTACCCCTCGTACTCATGAGAATGTAGAATTAGGCGCAGCTAAGCACGGTGCAGTGCATACCCCCACCAAACTCCGGTGCAACGTGTACCCCCACCAAACTCTTCCCATACCCCTGGGGGTACACGTACCACACTATGGGAAACGCTGATAGGCAGATGACACAAAGAAAGATGTAAGATTGGCCGAACCGGTTTGGCTCAGTGGTAGAGCGTCGGTCTGCGGACTGAAAGGTCCTGGGTTCGATTCCGGTCAAGGGCATGTACCCAGTAGGGGGTGTGCAAGAGGCAGCTGGTCGATGATTCTCTCTCATCGATGTTTCTCTCTATCCCTCTCTCTTCCTCTCTGTAAAAAATCAATAAAATATATTAAAAAAAAAAAATGAAAGACGTAAGATCGTTTACATTTATTTCCAAACAAGCAGATCACAACTATAGACCCTTGGGGACGTGGATTTCTTGAGAGTGCATGCAGAGCATTTCCTGTGCTGTTGTGATTACAGAATGTAGACATACCTTGTTTTATTGCTCTTTACAGATGTTTTTTTTTTCTTCTTTTTTATAAATTGAAGGCAAGACCCTCAACCAGCAAAGAGATTAGGACTCACTTTATTGTTGTGGTCTGGAACTGGACCTGCAATATCTCCGAGGTGGGCCTGTAGAATTTCCTTCTAAAAGGATTACCAAGTCCCTAATCAGGTGTCATTTGTATGCTTTTTATTAATCTGCAGATACTAAAGTGACATCTGTTATCATGTGAGCATCTACAGTCCTTTCTTTTAAAAAAAATATATTTTATTGATTTTTTACAGAGAGAAAGGGAAAGGGATAGTTAAAAACATTGATGGAACCCAAAACCGGTTTGGCTCAATGGATAGAGCATCGGCCTGTGGACTGAAGGGTCCCGGGTTCGATTCCGGTCAAGGGCATGTACCTTGGTTGCGGGCACATCCCCAGTAGGGGGTGTGCAAGAGGCAGCTGATCGATGATTCTCTCTCATCCATGTTTCTAACTCTCTATCCCTCTCTCTTCCTCTCTGTAAAAAATCAATATATATTAAAAAATAAAAACATTGATGGGAGAGAAACATTGATCAGCCACCTCCTGCACACCCCCTACTGGGGATGATGAGCCCGCAACCAAGGTACATGCCCTTGACCGTAATCAAACCTGGGACCCTTGAGTCCACAGGCTTTCACTCTATCCACTGAGCCAAACTGGACAGGGCTACAGTCCTTTCTTTAATATCAAGCAGGTGGCCCTTTTGTGGAGAGACGGGAGCCTCATTCGTTGGTGGGTGGGAATGTAAAATGGTGGCAGCCTCTCTGAAAATCCATTTGGCAGTTTCTTAAGAGGTGACCCAAGAAATAGCGAACAGCAAGTCTGCTCCCAGGTATCTGCTCAAATGAAACAATGTCCCAGAAAGAAAGGTACATAAACCCACTTCCTGTTCACAGCAGCACTGTCTCCTGTAGGCAAAATCAGAAACAATCCAAACGTCCATTATCGGGTGAAGGGAGAAATAAAATGATGTATCCACACATCAAAACACTACTGGGCAGTAAGAAGGAACTGCTGACATGTTCTACAGCATGAGCGAACCTCACCAGCACCGCACTGAGGGAAAGAGAAACAAAAGCTGTCCTGTGTGATCCCGCCTGCGCTCATACAATCCCCAGAAGAGGCACACCATCCAGAGGGAAAGCGGACTGGTTTTTCCTAGGACTGGGGGAAGGGGTACGAGTGAGGACTGAGTGCAAAGGGGAACTTTTTATTTTTTTGGAGGGGAGCACTATGAATATGTTTTAAAACTAGATTACGGTGATGGTTGCACAATTATCTGATTTGTTTAAAACTGTACCTAAAATGGATGCATTTTATAAAGTGAAAATTATACCTCAGTAAGGGTGCTCAAAAATATTGTATAAGGTAACTGGATTACATTTTTAAAGAGTGAAGGTTCTCATACTGAGAGGCTGGGAACCACCGATATAAGCAATGGTGAAGCAATTCAGCAAAAATGAGTGTGCATTTGGTGATCCTTTCACAATATATACAAATATCGAATCGTTATGGTGTGTACCTAAATCTTCTATGACGTTATATGTCAATTATATCTCAAAAATACTAAAAGTTAACAGAAGATAAATCTCCCCTAAAAATGGAGTGTACTTTGAAGGAAGTAAAATATTGATTCTCAAGGTCAAACCTTTTAGTAAACAGTCAAATGCTTACTTGTGGATGTTGTTCTAAAACTTAGCATCTATTCTTTGGACACAAGAAAGGCATGAAAGTGCCCTTTGTGGTTAGTAGAAGGAGAGATGAAAAACGGAAGGGAAAGAACAGCAAAGACCTCATAAAGGAAGTGGCAGCTGAGCCTGGCCTTGGGACGGGGAAAATTCCAGCAGGTGGCAAGGGGAGGGGACTACGTGGGCTGGGAAAGCCCCGGCACTCTCAGGAAACGTGTCTGACACAGAGGTCACCTACGGAAAGGTAGGGGAGACGAGGCTGGAATGGGTGCTAGGCCCAGGTGGTACCGGGTTGAATGCCGGGCCAAGGAGTCTCAACCTAATTTGGTGGCTAACGGGAGCCCCCTGAAGGCAGCGAGCTGTTCGGAACCCAATGAAGGAAGGTGACATGACCATGGGAAAAGTGGAGGGGCAGAGCCTGGGCGGAGAGAGACGTGTGGAGAATTGCTGCCTGAAGTTCAGAGTGCTTCACCAGGGCTCTGCACATAAAGGTGGCCGTGGCCGTGGCCGTGAGAAGAGAAAGGAGGGGCAGACTCTGGTTCTCTGGTCCCCGGAGGGGGGGCTTCCCCTGGAAGGACGGCCATCCCTTGAGGCTTGTGCCTTATCACTCTCCGGACTCTCCCGGCGTTTGTCTGGTCTTTCCTGCTGACAAAGTCCATGCGGACGCCTTTGGTCTTTGGCAGTCTGTGCTTCAGAAGACATATTCTCATCCGTTTTGTGGTTCCCAAGTAAAAGGATTCTACCTGGTAAATAAATTCCTTTCCCTTTAGGGAAGTACCATCACATGCAAGAGATGACTTTTTAATTCAAATCTGGCCTGCTTTTTATTTGTTTTTGGTTAATCTTCATTGGCGGATATTTTTCCATTGATTTTTTACGGAGAGTGAGAGAGAGAGAGGGTAAGACAGAGAAACACATTGGTTGCCTCCTGCATGAGTCCCAACCAGGGGGAGGAGCCTATAACCAAGGTACGTGGTCTTGACTGGAATCGAACCCAGGACCCTTTGGTCCCCAGGCCAACACTCTAACCACTGAGCCAGACCAGGTAGGGCCAGATTTGGCCCATTTTTAAAAACAGGATGTTAATTTTGAAAGGCTGCCCTGGATCATATGCTATGTTCAATTTCAATCTGGATTTTGAGGGATAAGTCAAATATTAAGTGGACTGCAAGGCTTTTAGCTGACTGGAAATAAAAGTTTGTATGGTCTTCTTAGAGCTCCTATTAAAGATAATCGTATATGTCTGCCTGCCCCATTTCTAAGCGAACAGACTGCATAAAAGCAAACACAATGGTTTAAGCACACAGCATTATTTCTACTGCAGAGATCTTAAACTGTTTGTTTGTTTTCTTACAGACTTTTTATAACACGTTTGTAGAAACCACAGCTTTACTTGCTCAGTGACCGTAGATGAGTCACATCCTCTTAGGGCCTCCATTGTTTCTTCAACTGTGAGATCAAAGAGTCGGAAGAGGTAACAGCTTAGTAGCGTGGGTTAAGCACCCTCTTCAGTGACTCTATTATGAAGGGGTTCTCGCCCCATCTTAAAACATGCTAGAAATCTAAAGTCCAGTTAGTAATGGCCTATTCTTTCAGTCTCTGAAACAAATCAACACACTTTTTCTGGATCCCTGCCGTGTGTGTGTGTGTGTGTGTGTGTGTGTGTGTGTGTGTTGCTATTCTAGGCACAGATGGGGCGAAAACCAGTTAGAGACACAGTCCCTGCCTTCGTATTGTCTAAAACCAGGAAGACAAACATAACCACGTGTGATATTAAGTGGCAATAAAATTTCGACAACAGGCTTTATCACTTAGATCAATAGAGTTTGACAAATTTTGACAAAGACCATCCCTAAATGTCCTTAACCTTTGATGGTTATCTCTCCTGGAGAGCCCTCCCTGTAAGAGGCAGGATGCTGTTCTGTGTGGAGCATGCACTGGACGTCTCTTATTCCAAGTTCAAATCTGTTAGTTTTACTTCTGTAGAATAATAATGGAATACAGGCCCAAGTGAAGGAGTGGTGCGTCCAGGATTCAGTGATGCCTCATTTCCTTAATTTCTTTATTAGAAAACACGGAATTGATAGCTATTACTTAGATCTTATCATTAAGGTAGAGGGAAAGCCACTTTCTAAACAGCTGACCTCACAGTTACGTCTTGCCTGCACTCTGAGCCTGACCAGAACAGTGCCAGAGGAGGAGGAATAACTGGTATCCATAGCAACATCACCAGACTGGGGCAATGTAAAATGCTGTAACCTAGCGACTGATGACGAGAGGTGTGTGTAGGGGGAATTCTTCCAGTTCTGCAAAGGACAGTCATGCAGCACGGAACACACGAATAACGCTAGGGCAATGCGGAAAAGCCGACTACTCCGCGGGGAGCTGGGAATGGCAGCTGCATAAAGCCTTAGTACGATGCTGCAGAATCTTAAACCGGAAAAGCAGGCAAACACCTCCTCCCTGCCCACATCGTCGCTCAGGTTCAGGGAAAGTCCCTTCTGTGTCACCACCGAGATGGAAAATGAATGTCGCAGCACCAATCATCTCAGTCTTTCTCTCTTTCTCATTACAGAGAGGCACTGGATTTTGGGGAGAGGAGAAGCTGCCCTGGTCCCGGCTACAAATGAGTGTGCTCTGCACATAAAGAAGGCAACATTACAAAGCTACCCGGCTCACCATGTATCACACAGCATGAGCTTTTCTTCTCAGCAGCCATCACATAGATTCATGTGAACATTCAGAGAGTGAGAGCCATGGACTCCACATGGTTCGATCCCCTTGTTTCACTGAAACAAACTGAGACCCAGAGTGAGGATTTATTAAAGGTCCCTTGAGTGACGGTGCATGGAAGTGAGTGACAGGGTGGCAGTGAGGTCTTCAGTGCTCCCAGGCCAATTCTTTCCATTAAAACCTAACTTTATGGGAATGAAAAATAAACTTCTATTATGTAAAGCCTTTGAGATCTTAGGGTTTATCCTATATAATAAAAGGCTGCTATGCAAGTCAACCAAACAGCATTACGACCTGTCACTATGATGTACACTGACCACCAGGGGGCATACTCTCAATGCAGGAGCTTTCCCCTGGTGGTCAGTGTGCTCCCACAGTGGGAGCACGGTTCAGCCAGAAGCTGGGCTCATGGCTGGCTAGTGCAGTGTCAGTGGTGGGAGCCTTTCCCACCTCTGCAGCAGTTGGACATCCTCAAGGGCTCCCAGACTGTGAGAGGGTGCAGGCCGAACTGAGGGACCCCCTCCCACCGAGTGCACTAATTCTGTGCACTGGGCCTCTAGTCTGATATAAGTTTTGTCCTACCTAATGTAACCATGAATGGATATATCTTACCCCAAGGCAATCTAAAAACATAACCACTCTTTAAAAAATTTAAGGGATTCTGGATCAAGTTACAGCTTTACAGAAACTTACCAAAATCTGTGATTAAAAGAGGTATACCTGAGTTAAAAAAAAGCCAACCACCTCTCTACTTGGGAAAGAATGGTGTGTATGTATAAGGAAAGGTGGTACTGTTACAACTGCCTGCCATTGTACTTAGAACTGGTGGAAAGTTAACCATCAGCCACTCCAAGTCCTTTGGAAAATTCCCAGGAAAGGGAAGTCCAGGACTCTTTCTTTTGACACTAGTATGGCTGTGTCACCAACCCCTTCTCTCTGGAGACAGAACTGGCCCACGCTTCTAGTCTCTCTTGTATTGGAGGGAGGCCCTGTAACCAAGTTCCGAGCAGTGAGTGAGTGGAAGCCATGGGCAGCACGTCCAGCATGTCCCATGGAACCCTGCCAGGCTTGCTCCCTCCTGCCGAGACCTTGGAAGCCACCTGTGGGAGGTGGCAGAGTCACAAGATGGAGATGGTTGGATCACGAAATCATTTCCTGAATTGTGGGCCACCCGCCAATCCAGAATACCAACTTTTAACTCCTCTGTTAAGCTACTAAGATTTGGGGATTTAACTGCTACAGAAACTGCAGTATTAATAAATACTGTAATAATATGTAACTAGGTTACCCCTCTACAAATAGTGCACACTACTCCTTTGTTTTCTCCCTTAATCAGTGTTATATTATTTATTCCCAAAGAGACGGCTTTGCTTCTCCCTGAGAGCCCCACTGGAAGTAGCAAGGGACTGGGACTGCAGGCATGACAAGTCACTAACTTCTCTGGGTCTCCACTTCCTTAACTACTTATTAATAGACCAGAGGCCCGTTGCATGAAGATTCGTGAATAGGCCTTTCTTCCCCTGGCTGCTGGCACCAGTTTTCCTCCAGTACCCAGGACCCAGGCCTTCGCTCTGGCCACCACCTTCCGTCTTTGTGGCCAGAGCACTGCTCCTGTAGCTCCAAGTGGTTGGGGGGCAGAGCCACCACCATCTTTGTCATGTTAATTTGCATACTCACTCCTGACTGACTGGTGGGCATCACGAAGTGATGGTCAATTTGCATGTTTATCTTTTATTAGTGTAGACTAGAGGCCCAGTGCATGGAATTCGTGCAAGGGAGGGGGTGTCCCTCAGCCCAGCCTGCACCCTCTCCAATCTGGGACCCCTTAGGGGGTGTCATCCTAAACCAGCAGTCAGTCATCCCCCAGCCTGATCCCCCTAACTGCTCTCCCCTGCCAGCCTGATCACCCCTAACTGCCTCTGCCTTGACCCTGCCACCATGGCTTTGTCCGGAAGGACATCCAATCTAATTAGCATATTACCCTTTTATTAGTATAGATTAGTGATTTGCAAATAATTTTTAATATACTGCTGAAAACCCATTTTTTCCAAATAAAATATTAAGCAGAACATCAATATATAAAACATAGGAATGCTCAGGGGGAAATGGAAATGGGGAAGGGATAGAAACCCCCCAGCTTTCTGTCACTTTCATCTCTTCCCTCTAACATCCTGAGGCACCTCGGGAGCCCTAGGGCTCCTCAGAACATAGTTTGAGAACCACTGATCTAAACCAAGTTTTCCACATTATGGATTATTGTTTTTTTGACAGCACAGCCCTTTATGAGGAGCTTCAATACACAGATACAGATAAAGGTAAACTTAAATGTGTAAATTTAAATGCATAAACACAATAGGAACAATGAAGCCTTTTCAAAACCACTTGAAGCTGGAGGATAAGAATAACAACAGCAGCTTCACTCAGTATTGATGTGTTTGTGGATTTACTTCTGATTTTGAAGTTCTGAAACAAACCGTATTCACCCAGTGACATCGTTACAAATACCACCAACTTTTACACAACTCGACTTCCAACAGCGTGATACCCCTTTGTTCACCGGGAGGCGAGAGGCTGTAGGCTATGTCCCTAGAAGGCGGCACACACTGAGGCCCCAACAGCCTTTCCGCTGTGAAATGCGGCGTCCCTCCCAAGAGAGGGCATGTTCTCTATTTTGGTAACGGTTCTTCCACGTGTTATAATTTACAAGAAAACACAATCAAGTCTGAGGAAGCTCTGAAAAGCAAACGTCTTATAAACCTCTGCTCCCAGCAGACGAGACGTTCTTTTTCGGCCTGAAAATCACATGACAGCGATGGATTACTTCCTGGACTCCAATGAAGATGCGCTCCGAGGCAAAACATGACCCGTTTTCCTGCTGATTATGTTTACTCACTGAGTACAGATTCCGGTATTTTCTTTTCCAAGGCAACAAATGTAGAAACCGGAACTATGGGTTTAACCTGCCTGGGTAACAAACATATGCATAGCTTGCTGCCAGTTTTTTTTTTTTTTTTCCCCCTGCCAGTGAATTCCAACCTTTCTATCACCCACAACCCATTTGGCAGGTACAAAATGTGGAGGCCACACCTCACATCAGACAGTGGCAGCTTGTTTAACTGTTTTCACTCCAATATAAGGCACTAAGCTGTCTCCAAGGACTCAAGGAACCCAGATTTCGATGTAAAAATAAATAAATAAATAAATAAATAAATAAATATCTGGTTGCCATTATATAAAGTCAAAGCTAGCAGCATTAACAAGATTTACTTCTATAGCCGAAACCAGTTTGGCTCAGTGGATAGAGCGTCAGCCTGCATACTGAAAGGTCCTGGGCTCGATTCCGGTCAAGGGCATGTACTTTGGTTGCGGGCACATCCCCTCTGGGGGATGTGCAGGAGGCAGCTGATCGATGTTTCTGTCTCATTGATGTTTCTAACTCTCTATCCCTCTCCCTTCCTCTCTGTAAAAAAATCAATAAAATTTAAAAAAAGAAAAAAAGAAGTACATTACTTTGCTTTAAAAAAAAAAAATTTACTTCTATAGTCATTCATCCAAATCTTTGGCTTTGATGACTCTTGGGTTGCCTCTTGAATTTAGATTTAATATGCTAGAAGCTTAGGTGCTCTTCTTTTGAAACAGGTTACCAGGCCCTAGCAGGTTTGGCTCAGTGGATAGAACACTGGCCGGTAGACAGAAGATCCAAGTTTGATTCCAGTCAAGGACACATACCTCAGTTCCCCAGTCCTGGTTGGGGCATGTGCGGAAGACACCAATTAATGTCTCTCTCACATCAATGTTTCTCTCTCTCACTGTCTCTTCCCCTCTCTTCCACACTCTCCAAAAATCAGTGGAAAAATATCCTCCAGTGAGGATTAACAAAAAAAACAAAAAAAAAAAACAAAAACAAAAAAAGCTAATCAGAACTAGGTACAGTGGTCACTAACACAACCAACCTGAAGACTCTTGAATCAGGCATGGTCCTCTCTGGGTAAATAATTAAAAACAGGCTCAAATAATCAAGACACAGATCTACCAATAAAAACACCCATCTGCGGAAAGAATAAGCAATGACCCCCCCCCCCCCCATGTGTTTAACCTGCTAATTAGCAATAATACCATTCTGGAAAGGCTGGCCATACTGTCTTCACAGAGCACAGCTCCCACAGGCAAAGCCCTCTTCTGTTTCAGCTCAAGGGACCCTCTCGATACCCTTGAGACAACAAAGAGAAACTGCTAAACGGGGATCCCCAACTCTGGATTCACTGTGACTCTGAAGTTTAGGGGCCCCAGACAACACCCAGGCAACGATCACCTAAAAAATACCCCCATGGGTGGAGATACGCGTGAGGAGGTTTCTGTTTCTGACTGACATCCCACCCTTGGAAACGTACAAAAACCAATCTCCAAACCAGTGGTTAACCCGTAACCCTGCAAGGCCGCTGGGCAACCGTACTCAGTTTCTGATCTTCAGTTTCCTTCTGTCAAGTCAAGAGCAATTACCACCACTTCCTCACAGAGTGGTAACCTGAGAGGTCGTCTCACATAGGAACACATCCTATTGTTCGGTTGGGAAATAACCTTGTATTCCTCACTGCTTTCAAGGATAGGCTGACTAATACCCGCCATGTCTTTTTCCTACAACACAACGCCTGCAAGTGAAGCAGACGTTCCGAAGAAAACAAGTAATAGTGCCCACCCTAAAAGGAAAAACACAAACACCAAAACCCAGTTCAGCAACCAACACTACTTTAGATGAGCAGCTGCTTGTGCTTTTTACCCAGGCAGGTTTCTACATTTTTTGCCTGTTCACTGTAACGTGTCCTGGAGACAAAAATGGTTGTGTCACCCCCCAGAGGCAGAGACCGGGAGGCTAACAGCCTCGGGTTTAAGCCGGCACCCCGAGAAAGAAACCGGGGGGAAGGGGCTTCGAGAAGGTCCCAGGTGCAGAGCTGCTAATCCCATGGGAGCTGTTTATTTTATTTTTAAAAATATATATTTTATTGATTTTTTTACAGACAGGAAGGGAGAGAGATAGAGAGCTAGAAACGTCGATGAGAGAGAAACATCGACCAGTTGCCTCCTGTACACCCCCTACCAGGGATGTTTCCACAACCAAGGTACATGCCCTTGACCGGAATTGAACCTGGGACCTTTCAGTCAGCAGACCTATGCTCTACCACTGAGCCAAACTGGTTTCGGCTCACGGGAGCTGTTTAAAGACAAGAGTCAGCTTCCACTCAGAGGAAATTCGTCTCTTCAGGGAAGATTAGCTCCAGCTAGCAGGCACATTATATTCTTTGTGTGTGGATGAGACATTAGAGGCAAAACCAAGGCCTACAGCTCCTAACAGGCAGGGAACAAAACACCTGTTTGCACCAACTTCCTCTACACACTTCTATACAGTGAGAGGTGGGGGTAGGGGTGAGAAGGAGAAGGGGGACCATAGAGGGCAGAGGTCAGCCCTGGGGGCAGGGGGTAGACACTCATCTGAATACAGCTTCAGTCACCTGACCAAAGGTACCAGGGCAGAGCCTCAGGTACCGAGAGAGTTTGGATGCGAAATTTAACTCAAAATTTCACCTCAACGTAACAGAATTGTTATTTAACATTGATTTAGGGAAAGAGAGGAAGGAAGAGAGAGATTTGTTGTTCTAGGTATTTACTCATTCACTGGTTGATTCTTGTGTGTGCCCTCACAGGGGATAGAACACATAACCTTGGTGTACCGTCTTTAGTTGTTTTTTGTTTTTAATATATTTTATTGATTTTTTTACAGAGAGGAAGGAGAGGGAGAGTTAGAAACATCGATGAGAGAGAAACATCGATCAGCTGCCTCCTGCACACCCTCTACAGGGATGTGCCCACAACCAAGGGTACATGCCCTTGACCGGAATTGAACTTGGGACCCTTCAGTCCGCAGGCTGACGCTCTATCCACTGAGCCAAACCAGTTAGGGCCCGTCTTTCGTTTTACTCTGATAGAGGATCATGGGGGGTTTTCCCTATTTACATTTCTGTGCTGTCTGAATTTCCTTTTATACTGATCATGAATGAGTTCGTTCTGCCATCAGAAAAAGCCCTGTGTGTGTGTGTGTGTGTGTGTATACATACATAAATTTAAGAACCTATGAGTAGAAACCTAAAAGCAGAGGCAAAATTAGAATTCCTGAATATGTAGTGAGAGAAACTGAGTAAAGTTTCTTCCCTTAAGAAGCCACCCCTATTCCAGCTAGATAAACCAAGTTTCACAAAGAACACACCACTGGGTGCCAAGCTTTCACAGACACAGATTTCAAACTGCTAGGCTTCACCTGAACTACAAGGGGATCTTTGTTCCTTTATTTCAACCTCTTCTCTTCATCACCAACCTTCAGACTAGTCCTCCAGGCACCTCTTGGCTTAAGTCCTTCTCGTTTAAAATGCAAGCTTTGATTTCCCCTGGCCTTGGACCTAAGCCTAACTTCCTGCTGAACTCTTTCTATCACCTTCTCCATCTGTGACTATAACCTTTTTGGGGGCTTCATGCAGCCTTTGAAATGGCCTTTATAAAAAAATATTGCTCCAACGATAGCTTCTCTCTTTGGCATAATTAAATACTAATTATCCAAAGTCATTGTGACTGGACACATGACCACACTTCTGGGTGTGAGGACCCGGGGAAAGGCTTGTTAGAGACACATGCAGAGCTGCAATGAAGGGGAAAACGGATAGGGAGGGCGCTGGGACAAAGCTAAAGAACATAACACGGTATTGGAACAAGTAATAAGGGGGAAATAATGATTCCAAGGTGAATGCATAGGAGTTTTACATCCAGGGCTACACATGGAGCAAAGACACATCCTCAAAGCGGCTGTCCAAAGGCAGGCATTGGGAGCTTTCCAACGGGGAATGCTGACTGCCTGCCTGTGCACACTACGGGCCATTTGAGGTTCTAAGAACAGCTAAGATGACAGACAGTGGAGACGGGGAGTTCTTCTCTGTGTATGCTCCCTGTAAGTGGGTAGGGGGAGCCATAATGACACCCAGACCCAAATAATGGCCAACCCTCCCATGAGGCAAGATCATCTGGGGGAGCGGGGAGTGGGGAGCTAAAACGTTCATTCCCATCTCCCTCAGCACACTCAGTAGCTGATTAACCTACAGGCCACCGAGAAACACGGCACAATGCAGGTACTCGCAGGCTTTAAGTCAGACACAGAAGCCTTGCCCATTCTGTAGTCACTCTTCTCGATTCATGGGAAGTGGGGTGTTTATCATGCCAGGAGCAGCCACGAAGACAGCATTAGCTTGCTAGGCAACTGCATTCCCGATACCTGCAGCTTGCCTGTCAGCACTGCCGTCCACAGTCCCCCCGTCCAGCGTTTTCGAACAGCACCCACACAGCATGCGAGTGAGCGGAAAGAGTAAGGAGTGTTCTGCAGAGTGCATGGAGGGGCAGTGTGCTCTTCAGAAAGTTAGAGTCGTTTTAAATAATTCTTTAATGCCGTGCACCGTAGCCACTTAACAAAAATAACAACCAACAATCCTTTTTTGTTTTAATCCTCACCTGAGGACATGCTTACAGGAGAGAGGGAGGGAGAGGAAACATCAATTGATGGGTTGCCTTCAGGATGTTCCCTGACTGGGGATCAAACCGCAACCCCAGCATGTGCCCTGCCGGGAATCGAACCAATAACCTTTCTGTGCACAGGACGATGCCCAACCAACGGAGCCACTCCAGTCAGGCCAACCAACAATTGTCTATTGAATGCCCTCTCTCCTAGACACCTGTTTATAACAACGAACAAGCTGGACATGGTCCCTGTTCTCAGCATTTACGATGGAACACTACCCACCACAGAACCCTGTTCCCCGCTTCCTAGGACCCCACAGGTCCCACCTCAAATGTATTTCCTCAGCAGAGCTTCCCTCCTGACCCTTCCTAAGGTAGCTCTCTTCTCTCTGGTCATTGGCCATCACATCCCCCTTCTCGTGGGTTTGTTTAGATGTTTCTATAGCTCTTCCTCCCTATTGGTTCCACACAACAAAGGCCTTGCGTAGCTACCCACTGTATCCCCAATGCCTTGTTCAATAAATATTTGCTGAATGTTCAATTAAATAATTTTTCCATTAAAAAATAATAAAGG
This sequence comes from Pipistrellus hanaki, assembly GCF_964339955.1. NCBI lineage: Eukaryota > Metazoa > Chordata > Mammalia > Chiroptera > Vespertilionidae > Pipistrellus > Pipistrellus hanaki. The sequence continues at coordinate 21,873,502 of NC_140521.1, read as the reverse complement.
TTTTATTCTTTTACTCAAAATAACAGAATGCCAGTTAGTCATTAAGGGAGAGTGATGAGAGAGGTAGATCTAGGACTTTTTCAAAGAATAAAATTAAGGGTTACAAACCTCTTCCCATTGGTCATGGCAACCCTTACTCAACTGGTTGCAGGCACATGTGTCTTTGGTGTGTAAACATAGTATAATGAGTGTGAGAAACCCCCAAGGACAGTGGTACCACTGTGAGCACCTCTCATAGACTGCACTTCCTAAGATCCAAGAGCTGGACCTGCTGAAAAACACACACCTAAAAATGGTTCTTATTATGGGCTGACGTTCATTTGTTGACGTTCAAACCCCACGACCTCCTACTGTGGCTTATCAGGAGATACAGAGACTTTACAGAGGTAATCAGATTAAAAAGAGGCCAGTAGGCTGGGCCCTGATGCAATATGACTGGTGTTTTTACAAGGAGAGGAAATTTGATAACAGAGAAAATATTCAAAGAGGAAAGAGACACAGGGAGAAGACAGACATCGACAGCCGAGGAGAGCGGCCTGGAACAGGTCTGTCCTCACGGCCCTCAGAAGCCAGCCCTTTGATTTTGGACCACTGGCCTCCAGAACTGAGAGACGAGAACTTTCTGTTGGTTAAGCCACTCTGAGGTACTTTATGTCAGTCCTAGCAAACCAATACAGTTTTCTATAACCTTCTAAGGTTTTCATTTTAAGTTATCTTAGCTCTAAGTCAAGAGTAAATGTTATGATTTTTTTTTCCATTAAGAATTCCATACAGCGTTAGAAATCCACGGGAGAATAAACAATGCTGAGACATAATTCATATAGAAAACATAACTGGATTCCTATGTCACACAATACTAAAAAATACATTCTAGGTAGGTTAAAGATCTAAATGTAAAATACAAGTCTTAAATTTTTGTAATGAATATTGGAAAATATCTATGACATGGAAGACAGGACTGAGTAAAATATAAAAAAAATGATGAATGCATTTGCCTTCATTAAAAGTACACACTTCTGGCCCTAGCTGGTTTGCCTCAGTGGATAGAGAGTCAGCCTGTGGACTGAAGGGTCCCGGGTTAGATTCTGGTCATGCAGGAGGCAGCCAATCAATGATTCTCATCATTGATGTTTCTATCTCTCTCTCCTTCTTCCTTCCTCTCTGAAATCAATAATATATATATAAAAGTACACACTTCTGTTTACTACAAGACTCCATAAACAAAGTAAAAATATTATAGTATCAAAAATGTGTAAAAAATTCTTACATGCCAATAAGAAAACAGGTGAAGTTTATAAACAGGCAATTCACAACAAGCATAAAAACAAGACATGCTCAGCTTCATAGGAATTCATGAAATGGAAACAAAAACAATAAAAATTCCATTTCGCATCCATGAGACTGAATGAATTTTAAAAATCTGACAATAACCAAGTATTGGTGAAGACCTGAAGACGCACACCTGGCTCTCACACACACTGCTGGCTAAGCATGTGATCTGTACAACCGTATTTTGGAGAAGAATATGGCAACAGCTCATGAAGTTGAATATGAGTTTACTCTTGGACCCAGCAATTCCACTCCTAGGTTTATCCCCAGAGTAAATCACTTATATGTGCACCAGAAGAAGAGGTATAAGAATAATCATTACAAAAAAGTTTGTAATAATGCAAATTATAGAAACCTGTGTAATTTTATTAACCAATGTCATCCCAATAAATTCAATTTAAAAAGCACAAAAAAAAGTATGTATAGTGTTTCTCAACAAAAGATTGGATAACTATATTGTACTACATTTGCACAGTGAAATGGTAAACAATTAAAATAAATAAACGGGAACTACATTTGTTAACATGGTTCAATCCCCCAAAACAAAGCATGCCAAAGGACAAGTTGCAAAATGTGTACGTGATGCTGCCATTTATTAAATGTTTGAAACACGGAAAAAATTTAATTGTTCTACACTGGTACATGTATATTTATTGGTGATATATCTGTGTTCACACACATATGTGTGGGAGTAATATAAGTATAAAAGCATGAACAGGGAGGATTATAAGTCTGGAAAAGTGGAGAGAAATGAGATGAGAGCCTCAAATGTATCAGTAATGCCTTATCTCCTTAAGAAACCTGACTATGAAAAATGTTTAGATTTTACAAAGCTGGACTTATATTATTTTTTGTGGTTTTCTGCCTGCTTGAAGTTATCTCATATTTTTTTAAAATGAAAAAAGCAACAATCTAATAATTACATGTAATAATTACAATCTAATACATAATAATCAAAGAATCACTAAGATTGTATACATTCAGGCCTGCAGGGGACTGAAGCCCTAACTCCTTGTAAAGAAAATGGGGCTAGGCCAAAACCTGTTTGGCTCAGTGGTAGAGCGTTGGTCTGCGGACTGAAAGGTCCCAGGTTCAATTCCGGTCAAGGGCATGTACCTTGGTTGCGGGTACATCCCTGGTAGGGGGTGTGCAAGAGGCAGCTGGTCGATGTTTCTCTCTCATTGACGTTTCTAGCTCTCTATCTCTCTCCCTTCCTCTCTGTAAAAAATCAATAAAATATATTTAAAAAAAAGAAAGAAAGAAAAGAAAATGGGGCTAGGACCACACACATGCTGTTGGTAGGATGAGGAGGGAAGGAGATGGAAAAAAGGTGTGACTGACATATCACACCTAAAATCGCAGGGAAAAGTGTAAGGACATTTTCTGGCCAGTTTTTACAAACTCTAGAGCTATGTATTTTGGGGAAGAAAACCCTTAGAAGTCCCTAAGCAATTTTAAACCCCACTTTTTATAAGAAGAAAGCAATTGCTTTTCCCATTCTTGGGTCACCAGGTGCTCAAGTCTGACCTCGGTGTTTGCAAGAATGTGCGAGCAGGGTTTAATTAGTACCAGGAAAATGCTTTCTTTTAACTCTGACTGGCGTTTCTAACACCACGGAGATTCATTTTGAAAATAATACCTTATTTCAACTGCCTCTGTAGACTGAAAAGGCCAAGTAAGAAGCCTGTGGTTGCTGATATTCTTTTCATAATGAACAAGACTGTTTCTCCTTGTCCAAATCACTGCTTTGGCTCGTTGGTGTACACTAGGGGTGTCGAACTCAATCAGAGAAGGGGCCAAAATCTAAAATCCAGCCTAAATCGCGGGCCGAATAGTTTACTGAACAGTCATAAACTGACAATGTCATAAACTGACAGCGGAGTGCAGTGATGACAGCGCGGTGAGGGCCACATTGCAAGGCCTGGCGGGCTGGATTTGGCCCGCGGGCCTTGTGTTTGACACATGTGGTGTACACACAGAACGTAAGAACGTCCAACAGTGTCTAAACTGTGTTTGCTGCCGAAACCGGTTTGGCTCAGTGGTAGAGCGTCGGCCTGCGGACTGAAAGGTCTCAGGTTCGATTCCGGTCAGGGGCATGTACATTGGTTGCGGGCACATCCCCGGTGGGGGGTGTGCAGGAGGCAGCTGGTTGATGTTTCTCTCTCATCGATGCTTCTGGCACTCTATCTCTCTCCCTTCCTCTCTGTAAAATATCAATAAAATATATTAAAAAAAATAAAAAAAATAAACTGTTTGTTATACGCTGTAGCAGGATAAATGTGCGAATAATCACCTCTTTAATACGGATCAGAACCCCGATATCTTTGCTGCTGCTGTTGATTAAAGTTGTCTGGGGCTCTGGAGGTTTTTGCTGTCATGCCATGAAAAATACTGTATTATGTATCAGAAGGCTTTTCACCAAACCTCCATCTGAAGCTTTTAAAGGGAATACTCTCCTTAGACAACAAGTACAGCCAGGAGCCCTTTGTGCGAGCAAGGCCCACTGTATTCTTTCCACTTGTGATATAGTCAGGATGATAAATGTCTAACACGTCCTATGAAACGCCACTGTCAATGCCATCGTGATATTACTTTGTAACTTGGGAAGCAAATTACACTTTCTCCAAATACATCAGCCTGAGTTTCACAAAACAAGACTCGTGATCTTAGAAGCTAGAAGAGAACTTAGAGGGCATTTTGTCCAAATAAGCAAAAAAACAGGCCATCAAGGTATCCCCAGGATATATGCAGCAGCATATACAGGTGTATCCAGGGAATACAGGGTGCCATAGAATAAACCCAGCTCAACTCCTGGGATAATCAATTTTACACAAATATTTTTGCATAGCGACTAATGTACTAAATGAAACATTTTCATCTACTGGCATGTGCTGGGGACACTCTCAAGTGAGAGAATCCGTGTTTCACAAATGCTGAAGTCCCACTGACATGACAAGGGCATGATGATTATAATGACAGCTACCATACTTACTGAGCACTTAAGATACGCTAGATTTTGTGATTGGAGCTGTAACATACATTCTCTCGCTTAGTCCTCACAACACTACCAGGCACTAGAAATAATATAATTGTTTACTACATGGAGGAGGAAACTAAGGTGAAAAAAAGGTTTCCATGTTCATCTAGCTGGTAAAGAGCAGAGTCTGTGTTTGGTCCCAGGGTTGTCTGGCTCCAACGCCTCTGATCTTAATTGCTGCCTCAGAAATTGGAAACTGAGGCCCAATCAGTCTTCAAAAGGAAGATCCTTAAGCAAGACACGTATCTTTCTTCCTGTCCCTAAAGCTTTCCCAGCTATGGACTCAGAACAACACCTTCTCTTTATTCATCGTAACGAGGATCCAGAGGCTCCCGGATACACATGCTCACAGCACCCTATTTTAGAGCTGAAAAGAACCTTAGTCACACAGAACACCTGTACATGAATGTTTATAGTAGCCGACAAGTGGAAACAACCTAAATGTTCACCAAATAATGAGTGGATAAACAAACTGTGTTATCTCCACGCAGTGGAATACTCTTCAGCTACCAAAATAAAGCACTAATGCCTGCTACGATGTAGAAACATTGTGCTAAGGGAAAGAAGCCAGTCACAAAGGGTCACATATGAAATGTGTAGAATAGGCAAATCCATAGACAGAGATTAGTGGTTGTCAGGGCATGCAGTAGCCGGTTAGGAGGACTCGGGGAGTGGCTGCTGATAGGTACAGGTTTGTTTGAAGGGAGAGAGGTAAGACAGCCTATAATTAGATAGTGGAGCTGGTAGCACAACTCTGTAAATATACTAAAAACTATGGAATTGTACACTTTTAAAAAGTAAATGTTATGGTCTGTGAATTATATCTTAATAAAACTATTATTAAAAAACATAACAGCCCAGCCAGCATGGCTCAGCAGTTAAGCTTCGACCTAAGAACCAGGAGGTCACAGTTCAATTCCTGGCAAGGCACATGCCTGGTTGTGGGATGATCCCCAATGTGCAGGGGTGTGCAGGAGGCAGTTAATCAATGATTCTCTCTCATCACTGATGTTTCTATCTCTCTCTCCCTCTCCTTTACTCTCTGAAATCAATAAAAAATATATTTAAAAACAAACAAACAAACAAACAAACAAACAACTGCCTTGAAAGACACAGCAGTAAAGGAAATATATTTAAAAATGCTTTGGACAAAAGCACCATAGAAATATTGTACTGCATTGTAGACATTATACATTTCATGCTTATAAAAGCACATTATGTACACTGCAAGGAAAGTATGGCCTTCTATTACTTCTGCTGGTTGCTTTCTTGTCCTAGGAGAACCTTAATTCACTTCAAAGTACTGCTCGAGTCCTCAAGTTCCTGAATACCCAGTTAAAAAATAAAAATGTAAAGCACTCTAAACTGGCTGCTGATGGAAAGAAACCCCAGGGAATTGTCCTGCTTAAAAGAGAAAGGGGAAAAAAGGCCGCTAAACTCACCAAAGGCCTACATTCAAGGCCAGAGAGGATACAAAGAATCTAGATCGAGTGGAAACGATATCCTCCTACAATCTTTTGGGAGCTGCTTATCAGGAATTTCTACAGAGAAATTAGGCAAAGGAACCTCAACTATAAAGGCACTGCTTAAATAAAAGAACCATCCACACCGACACAAATCCTTATCTTCTCATACGACTTAATGTAAACACTTTCTCTTAGCCTCACGTCAGCAGTACGTACGGTACTTGCATGCAGCACACGTTTCCCCCCCATTTTAAGGACAAGGAAAGTGAGGCACCAAGAAGGTCGCCTGCTAATGAGAAGCATCTGCATTCCCAGCTCTGGGCTCTTTCCTATGTCATGCTTATGTTTGCTTTCTCCCTTCCTCTGCTTGGCCACCGAGAGTTCTTTCAGAACGTGAATTCAGCCTCAAGAAATAATTTCCCCTTTCATTGTTCTGGCTGGTTGTGTTCCTTTCATAAGTCTCCATAAGAAACACTTGCTCAGAATCAGCGTGAAATGTATGTTTTTGAACAAACAAATCAATGTTGCTAGGCCTACCTGGTTAGTTTAACCTTTCATGAATAACAAAGACTCAAAAAACTGTATAAAGTCTCACAAGGTTAGAGATTCCCTCCCCAGTTGCTAAAAATGGTTTTTAGAACTGAGTCAGTTTAGAACTGAGTTAATGAGCTGGCCCTGTAAATGACTTTTTTTTTTTTAATATATTTTATTGATTTTTTACAGAGAGGAAGAGAGAGGGATAGAGATTTAGAAACATCGATGAGAGAATCATTGAACAGCTGCCTCTTGTACCCTTCCCACTGGGGATGTGCCCGCAACCAAGGTACATGCCCCTGATCAGAATCGAACATGGGACCTTTCAGTCTGCAGGCCGATGCTTTATCCACTGAGCCAAACAGGTTTCGGCTGTAAATGACTTCTTGAAGAACTATCAAACTCTTCCTTTCCAGCCAATCAAATGGTGACTGGATTCCCTAGACAGGAAACTTGCAGGTAAGACCTTTAGATCAGGGGTCTTCAAACTACGGCCCGCGGGCCACATGCGGCCCGCAGAGGAGTCTGATCTGGCCCGCCAGGTTTTTTGGGCAGTGAGCGCAGCCGAGGTGTTACAGTAGGAATTAGTAGTTCATATAGTCCGGCCCTCCAGCTCTCTGAGGGACCGTGATCTGGCCCCCACTTTAAAAAGTTTGAGGACCCCTGCCTTTAGATCTATTGCTTGAATTCTCACCTACGTTCTATTTTTTTACTTTTTTTTTTTTTTTTTTTTTTTTAACATATGACGGTGGTTTATTCCTTTTTAACTAAAAGTCAGGAAGTAGGTGTGCAGTTCAGGCAGATGCTGGCTTCATTCTTTTAACTCTCCAAGAACCCAAGCCCCTTCCAGCTCCTCACTCCGCCATCCCAGGCCGCAGCCCTTATCCTCTGGCCCCAAGATGGATGTCTGCATTCCCAGCAACAAGACAGAGCGAGGAAAAAGCAGGACATGCCTCTGCTGACTTTAAGTGACAGTTCCAGGGATACATTTTTAAAATTTAGAGAGAGAGAGAACATTGATTTGTTGCTCCACCCATTTATTCTTACACATGCCCTGACTGGGGATGGAACCCACAACCGTGATGCACTGAGAGGACACTCCAATCAACTGAGCCACCAGGCCAGGGCAACCTTTCAGATATTCTGATATGAATGCATCTCTCTCTCTCTCTCTCTCTCTCTCTCTCTCTCTTTCTCTCTCCTTTCCTTTTTTTTCCCCTTCTCTCTCACATATTCTTCCTTCTCTCCCACCTATTCTCCCTCTCCCTCTCCCTTCCATGCTATCCTTCTTTACTCCCCTTCCTCTTCTTTTCTCTATTATAGCATTTACTTCACACTTCCTTGTGAGGCATGAAGGCTTTAACTAGTCTCTGAGTACCCTCTGAAAGCAACTGACTAGTGCACTAATCTCATACAGGTGTTAAGCATCCAATTAGTGAAAACACCAAGAATTTACCATATGCTGCTCTAGCCAAGCCTTTCCCGAAGATCTAAGAACCAAAGAGGAACCATGCTCTCATGAGAATATTAGTGCTGCCCTGGCCAGTTTGGCTCAGTGGATAGAGGACTGGCCTGCAGACTAAAGGTTCCCGGGTTCAATTCTGGTCAAGGGCACATGCCTGAGTTGCAGGCTTGGTCCCCAGTAAGGGGTATGCAGGAGGCAGCCAATCAATGAGTCACTCTCATTATTGATGTTCCTTCTCTCCCCTCTCCCCGCCACCCTTTCTCTCTCTCTTCCTTCCTCTCTGAAATCAATTAAAAAAAATTTTTAAAGAATATTAAGGCTTACGGATGAGATCAGAGAAGAAGTCCTTTTTTTCTTTTGGTAACTAAAGAGTTAGCAGTTTTCTTTTCAACACACAAGAAGGACTTAAGAACAATAGTAAGTGCAGCTCTTGATTCAAAAGTGGGTGGATTTAGAGAACAGGGTATTAACAACATTCCTGCATTTGTTAAAAAGGTATGTTCTATATTTAAATTAGATTTCCACCTATCCAGCCTTCCAACCCTTTCTTTGCAATGATTTTACAGACTTGACCTTGGTTAATTAGTATTTTCATGACACCACCCTATAAATGGTACAAGAATTTTTTTTTAAAGAATTTGTACTTAGTGTGGAAATAAAGAGAACAAATTTTAAATACAGATACACATATCTCCTTTCATATTTAAATAATACAAAGGAATCTACATTCACAAAGGCAACATCAATAAAAATCATCTGCCCTAGAAATTTTCCCTTCAGTTTGAAGACAGAGGCATTTGATATTTGAACTAAACACATTAATATAATTTTCCCAGTGACAGGTTTTCTCTAGGTAAAGTAATTAGAGACTTTTAGAGCTACAAGGAATGTCAGAAATCATTAGACACAATTCTTTCTCTTAAAAAATGAGAAAACCCCCAAGTTAAGTGATTGTTAAAGCCTCAAAAGCTGGCCAATGCCAGGAAAGGGTCTTGGCTCCTGATTCGTAGCACAGCTAAAGTCCTTATAGGTGAAAAATATTCAACTTGCTGATATAACACCAAACGCAACGGAAGTGAGAATTAGTCTTACTTTACACATGATTGACATGATACAGCTTTCAAATTCAGTTAAGAATTTTACACCATCGATTCTTAACTTGGGACTCACCCTGCTGAGCTGATCCAGTAGCCTTTGGTTCTGTTCCGATAATTCCTGGACAGCCCGTGTTTTCTCTCGATCTGCCTCCCGTAGGTGAACTTGCTGCCGCTCCAGCTCATCCTGAAGCTGCTTCACGTCACTCTCCAGCTCGGACACGCGCCCTTCCCACTCTCCTTCTCGGTTCTCAAATCGTCTTCTTAGTTCGTGCTTCTCTTGTTCTAAGTGCTGGGTGAAAAGTGAAGATTTAAAACCTGTTAAAAATTCGTTTTTTTTCTCTTTGCACACTCTCCTAACTTTTTTTGTTTGTTTATTGATTTTAGAGAAGAGGGAAACATCGACTCGTTGTTCCATTTACTCATGCATTCATTGGTTGAGTCTTGTATGTGCCCTGACCAGGGATGGAACCCACAACCTTGGTGTATTGGGACCATGCTCTAACCACCTGAGCTACCTGGCCAGGGCCTCGCCTAACTTTTCTTTTTTAGTACAACAAAACACTATCACTAGGGAAAAGTTGTCCTTTTCACAGCTACAAAAATATCCCCTCCATCCAGAATAGAAAAGGAGTTGGTTTCATAAAGAGAATGCCATTCCTTTTGAAAATACTTAAATTATTATGTTTATTCTTGTCCTTGGGCATGGGGTTCTAGACCTAGGAATTCACCTGAAATTTAGCAAGTTATCTAATTAATTGAACTATACATTTAAACAATTTAAAATGACGACTTAAGAAGGCTTCTGTTGCCTGGCAGAATACCAGACAGAATTTTCAGAAACGGAAAGAACTCCAGAGACCCTTCAGATTTACTATCTTATCTTACAAATGAGGCAATAGAAGAGGTTAAGTAATGAGCTCAGATCAGTACTAGTAAATGACAGAGCTGGGATTTGTGTCCCAGTCATTTGACTGTTTGGTGCTCTAAATCACCACTCAATAAATATTTGTTGCTATATATATAGCACTGTATTTCAAAATCACTAAGGCAAGGTCAGGTGCAGGCCTACTCTAAATCATGGCCTGGTAGCCTTGCACATTTTTTCCTAATCCATTCATTCATTCTTTAGTGCTTACTAGGAGCCAGTATTGTGGTGGGGACACAGTGATGAACAAAACAGACATGGTTCTTGCCTACATGGAGTTTTTATGCCAGTGAGACGGTCGGATACCTGTAATAAGTGGTGTGTGAAAATGATAAGCAGGAAAAAGTATAAACGATTAGAAGGAGCAGCTTAACAGAAAAACTCTTTTGGATTGAAGGAAATAAGAACATCTTCCTGTTTCTGTGCGATGAGGCAAGTATATTCTCCTACTTGAAAGCATAGTATGTACAAAAAAAAGCCAAGTCTATACCTAAAGAATCATATAAATATAAGTTAAAGTAATGGTCCTCAACTTTCACTCTCTCAGAAAAGCTCTGATTTAAATGTCCAAAATATACCCACCTGAATCCCAGTTTCAAAGATCGTGATTTAGTTAAGAATGGGATGAGGCCTAGGTATCCATTCATCCATCCATCCACCACCCACCCACCCACCTATCCAAGATCTGATGCACCGAAGGTTGTTATCAAGCATGAAACTATTTCAACAGGCTAACAGGAGCATCTGAATCTTCTCCTTCAGAGGACTCAGTCATCTCTTCACCTTGGGAAGCGAGGCTCTCAATCTATGCAAGATTTCACCTTTCAAATATTTGTTGGAATGCTTCTTTGGGGAAGCCTTACGGGCCAGAGTGTAGTTTCACAAGAAAATTGGTCCCGTTACTTCACATCTGAGATGTGTCTAAAAAGGAGGTGATGGCATTTCATCCTGACATCTATTCACACCTTACTTTGCTCTGGGTGAGGTGTGTTTCTGAAAGTTGAATTTACCTCCAAAAGATGAAAATTTACCATTACAGAATAGGCCAAATAATGTGCCAAACGATAAAAGCAGTGATCCAAAACTAAATTTCTGAGCGCATTAGCAAAGGCAGTTTGCTAATAAATATTAAAATAAATGTACAGCCTCCCAAGTTGATCACTTTAAGGGAACAACTCATTTGTTTATAGCCATGCTAGTATATTTGTTGAAAAAGTCACTTTTCGGTTGTACTTTATGCAATCTCTGTTTGGAGCATGTGGGAAAAGGAACGACAAGGGAGGGACTTCTACTCAGCAGCATGAGAATTCATGCTCTATCGGTGCTTCCCTCATATTGCTAAACGTCCAAAAGGAGAACGTTTTACTCACTGTAGACACTGCAGAAAGATGAAATGCGGAAACAAGTGATAATTACAGTCTTAAAACTAATTCTTGGCTTTACTGAGTTTTTCCAAAATGAAAAATATTGAGCAGACGGCCAATAGCAAGAACTCGGTACTCACAGTGTTGCGGAGGCCAGATAAATTAGGCTTGTGTTCTAAAAGAACAGAGAGACTTAAAAATATTCAGCAAGCAGCTGTTAGTGAGCAGCCCAACCAAGCAACTGAAACAATCCGATCCACTTGAGGGGCGGGGCTGAGGACAGGTGGTGCTGATCAATCTGTCCTCGTGTTTCTTTGGACACGTGACCAAGTTCCTAATTCAAGTTTCTCGACACGTGGGTGTTGGGAGGGGAGGAAAGTCAAGACCTCCCTATTTATAAACATACAAAATGTAGCCTTTATCTACTCTGAAAAAGAAAGGTTTCTCCTAGAATTGCATTTCAATTAAGGGCTGAATTAACCAGTAAATTCTAGGCCAGTGGTCGCCAACCTTTCGGACCTCATGGACTCGGGTGGCAACCGCTGCTCCAGGCAGAACTGTCGGCAAGTGTGGAGGCTCTGCCCATGCTTCCTGTTTCTTGGGACTATAAGGTGTCTTAGAAGTTAATAGCTATACCTGAAACTAACATAATGTTATAAGGTCAGTTATACCTCCACAGGATAGAAAATTAATATCAAAAGTGTCAAGGTCATCACAAACAAAGAATTCACCATGGCCAAATAGCTCAGTTAGTTTCAGGTTTGATGCCCAGTCAGGGCACATACTAGAATCAACCAATAAATGCATAAATAAGTGGAACAACAAATCCATGTTGCTCTCTCTCCCCCCCCCCTTTCTCTCTTCCTTCCTCCCACCCTTTCCTCTATCTCTAAAAAAAATAAAAATTAAAAAATCAATGAATAAAAATGAATTAAAAAAACGATAAGGCAAGTCTAAGAAACTGTTGCAGCAAAGAAGAGACGTAAGATATGAAAACTATAATGTGATATCCTGAATGGAATCCTGGAACAGAAATATACATTAAAGGCTAAGGAAATCTGAATAAACTCAAGACTTTAGTTAATAATAACGTATCAGTATTGGTTTCTTTTAAATATATATATATATATATATATATATATATATTTATTTTTTTATTTTATTGATTTCAGAGAGGAAGGAAGAGGGGAGAGAGAGAAACATCAGTGATGAGAGAGCATCACTGATTGGCTACCTCCTGAACATCCCACACTGGGGGATCAAGCCTGCAACCATGGCATGTGCGGTGACTGGGAATCGAACTGGAGACCTCTTGGTTCCTGGGTGGAGACTCAACCTCTGAGCCACACTGACCAGGTAGTACTGGTTTCTTCATTACGGTGTGTACCATACTAATGTAAGATGTTAGAAAGAGAGGAAACTAGGTAGAGGGCATATGGGAACTCTCTGCACCACCTTTCCACATTTCTTCTGAAAATCTAACATCATTCTAAAAAAGAAAAAGTTTATTTAAAACTCTGAAAAAACAAAAGCTAGTACCATTATCCTACCTAAAATTGGTTGTCACAGAAATGGACTTCTTCAAAGAACTGAAAAAGCAACACCATTCTCATAAGTTCAGGATATGTTTCTTGAAAATTACAAAGAAAAAAGACCTTTTTAAAAAGTGGACCTAGCATTGAATGCAAATAAAGACCCCTAGGTATGTTCCCTAAATCTACCACTGAGTCCTATTATGTAGTCATTTTCATTTTACTTGCTTTGCCCTCTTAAAAAAAAAAAATAGTACTAGAACCCCTGCTGGGTGGCTCATTGGCTGGAGTGTCACCCTGTACACCAAAAAGGTTGAGGGTTTGATTCCCAGGCAAGGCACATACCTGAGTTGTGGGTTTGGGCCTGTAGGGGAGGCAACCAATCCATGTTTCTCTCCCACATCAATGTTTCTCTCTTTCTCTCAGATCAGTGGAACATAACAATGACTGGCTGAGGATAAAACAACAACTGATATAGTGCATGCCTTCTTGGGGTCCACAGTCTCTCTGGGCCTCAGTTTCCTTTTATTTATTATGAATTTGTAGATTAAAAAGTTTGATTTTAGAGAGAGAAAGGGGGAGAGAGAGAGAAACATTTATCAGTTGCCTCCTATATGTGCTCTAACAGGGGAATCGAACCCACAACCTAAGTATGTGCCATGACCCAGAACAGAACCCACAACTTTTTGGTGCATCGGACGACACTCTAACCAACTATGTCCCACTGGCCAGCCAAAACTAAAAATTTTTAAGATCATTTTCAAACATATCTAGAAGAAACAGTATACCTGAATTCTTCATGCACAGCTTCAATGCTGCTCAATATTTGCCTTTTAAAAAATAAACTTTTTAAAAATGTGGTAAAAGTACAGCATTCCTCCCTTATCTGTAGTTTCGCTTTCCACAGTTTCAACTACCCACAGTCAAGCTTGGTCCAAAAATATTAAATGGAAAATTCCAGAAATAAACAATTCATAAGTTTTCAACTTTGCACCCACCTGAGAAGCGTGATAAATCTCGCACCCTCCCACTCTATCCTGCCCGGCAAGTGAATCATCCCTTTGTCCAGCTGCATACACTCCCCGCCAGTTAGTCACTCAGAGCCCTCGGGGTTAACAGGTCACCTAACCTGGCACTGCAGTGCTTGTGTTCAGGTAACCCTTATTTTACTTAATAGCGGCTGCAAAACACAAAGCTGGCGATTTGGAACCGCCAGGGAAGCTGTGAAGTATTTACTGTAAGTGAAAAGGTCAAAGTTCTCGACTTAATCGTTCTGTTGTATTATTCGTTGTTGTTAATCTCTTACTGTGCCTCCCTTATAAATTAAACTTTATCATAGGTATGCATGTATAGGGAAAAACACAGTACATATGAGGTTCGGTACTATCTGTGGTTTCCGGCATCTGCTGGGGGTCTTGGGACATATCCTCCTCAGGTCAGGGGGGACTGCAGTATACGTCACATAAAATTTCCCGTCTTGATTTTTAAGTGCACAGTTCAGTAGTGTTAAGTACATTCACACTGTTGTGCAACCAACTTCCAGAAGTTAACTAGAGTTCATGATGCGGACCTGCAGAGGAGTGAGGGTTTTAAAAACTAGTTTAAGAGCTTTAAACTATTTCATAGACAAAGGTAATTTACTCACAACAGAACCTGTCTGGGTACGGAATTTTGAAATCCTTTTCCTTTGTTGAAGAAAGGTCTCAAGGCTCCACAGGGGACCCAGGATGTGTGTAACTGCACCCTCAGGACTACTCTGAAATCTACCACTCATCAAGCTGACTGATACGATAGGCCTTTCAAGTCGGCTGTCTCTTCAATCAGCTCCCTCACTGAAGGAATTTCAGATCAAGTATAAATCTCTGCAGTAGTACTTCTATATAGAGCCGTGTAATCAAATCTCTTAAAAAAAAAAAAAAAAAGACACCCTTTTATTTGTAGACCTCCACTTCAAGTGAAAATGAAACAATTCAATTCACTGGGCTGCTTTTTGGCAGTCTACCTATAGGTTTCACAAACCGCTTTTCACAGAGGTATCTGGAGAGTTCATCGCCTGGCAGACCTAGTTAACAGGCCACCTGAACCACAGGGCACTCACTGGTTTCCTCTTTCTCTCCCCGATTTACTTGTGGTATGTTGTTAGACTACAGACACACCTAAATCGTATTCTAGAAAAGTTTTGCAGCCTACATTCTGACTGTTCAAGCAGCAGCACGTGATATAGAACCAGACTCGGGTCGATTTCAGACCTTATTCAGGACTGTACTATTCTCCTGTAACCAATAAAAAAACAAAACAAAACAAAACAAAAAAACTGGCTGCAACCAAAGTGGGTAACAATAGTAAATGCACAGGCCGAAAACAGATAAGCTTGTCTCCGCTGACACCGATGCTTCCCCTTTTTTAAATCTAATTTTTAGAAATGCTGGTGGTGTTCCATGCCACGTTCTAGTTAAGACCCTTTTCTAGTTAAGGGCAAGACATGTCAGAAATCTTATAGCTCCTTTAAGGGGTACGTATAATAGTTGAAACAATATGGTCCTCATATCTGGCCATCCAATTGCACGTGTGAGACCCAGGACTCAGAAAAGCGCTGTTTAGATACACATAAATACTGAGGCCCAAATTAAATCCACCACCAGGGTCACACGCTGAGCCCGGGCTGGCCTGGCTGCAATGGAACCACGCTTCCTAATCCCCGAGTATTTGAAGGCTATAAAAAGCTCCTTGAGGGGCACTTGTTTCCCACAACTCCGAGCTGCCGGGAAGTTAAAACAAGGGCATCTGGAGGCCTTAATGCCCAAACTAGAAAGCCTTAGGCTAACACCCTGATTAGAGATTAACTACTCTGAAAACCTGAAGCATATTTTAAATGCTTACCCTTTCTCACTGCTCTGTGTGCACACACCACCCCAGCCTGCATGAACAGTCATACTGTGAGCTCTCTTGGAGATGCTGTGTACAGTCCATACATGACTGGTCCACAGCGTGCATGGACCCATGTGTTGTGAACAGGGTGGCAAAGTCTGTGTATTCGATGGTCTGATCATCCGAAACCCTCCATCCTACTCCCATGCTTCCAGGCGGTTTTCTGTGAGGTAGGGTGAGCCAGGAGGGGTGGAGTGGGTGAGTGGCTCCGGAAGCGGCCCAGGGCCTGGCGGGAGTCTGGGCTCCCCGCTTCCCACCCATCCCAACGGGGTCGAACTCACCTCCAGTTTGTCCGTCAGCTCCTTGTGCATTTGTTCGTACTGCCGGCTCATGTCCTGGTTCTTCTCCAGCAGCGCCTTGCCCAGCCGGGCCGCCAGCACCAGGTCCTTCTCCTTCTGCCGGATCACCGACAGCAGCTCGGGGTCCTGGGCGGGCAGAGGCAGCAGCAGCCCGGCCTCCTCGGCCAGAGGCCCGGGCTCGGCCGGAGGCTGCTCTCCGGGGTCGGACGGCCGTTCCCCGGCCGCCAGCAGCGCCAGCTCCTCCTCTAACGCCAGTTCCAGCTCCCCGGGGCCCCCGGGGAAGGACACCTGGGCGGCGGCGGCGGCTGGACTCCCGTCGGTGTCCGCGGCGGGCAGCTCCATGCAGCAGGCGCTGTCCGGCTCTGCGGGTGCTGAAGCGCGGCCGGCCGAGCCCAGGCAGAAGGCGGACATGGCCCGCGCGCGGAGCCCGCAGCGGTGCGGCCCGGCCGGCGCGCGCCAGGCTGCAGGGGGAGGGGCCCCGCCGCGCCGCCCCGCGCCTCGCCCGCCCGCCCCGCGCCGCGGCACGCGCCCCCCGGGCCCCGCGAGTCCTGGGCGCGGCGCGCGCCGGCCGCCCCTCCCCCGCGCCGGCGGCACGCGCCCTCCGCCCGCCCGCCCCCGGGCTCAGCCGCTCCGCGCGCCGCGGAGGACGGGTGGTCCAGGGAGGCCCCGCGAAGGGAGGCTAGGGCCGCGAGGCGAGGCGAGGTTGCGGGAGGAACGCCGCCGCCTCCGCCGCCGGGTTCTCAGCCGCCCTGTTGCTGTTGCTGCTGCCGCTGCCGCTGCCGCCGCCGGCCGGGCAGCGCCTCACGGGGCCGGCTGCGCTCCGCTGTCGCTTCCACGCGCGCTGCTGCTGCTGCCGGCGGCCACGCTCCGCAGCCGCGCTCCATGTCCCTCCGCGCGGCGGCAGTCCCGGCAGCGGCGGCGGCGGCGGCGGCGGCTGCTCAGGCGCCGAGGCGGCCGCTCCACATCGCGCGCCGCGCAGCCCGGCGAGCTCCTTCCTGCCTTTCGGGGCCCCTCGCGCTCGCCCTGCCGCCGCACCCGCCCCGGGCTTCCGGCCGCGCCCCTGGCCCCGCCTCCGCCGCCGCCTGACGCGCGCCGCACCTGTTCGCCGCGCCGCGGGGTGCGCCGGCGCCTGGGTCTCCGCGGCGGCGCCAGGGGGCGCCGGAGCCGTGACCCCTGCCGTGACCCCTGCGCGGCCTCACGCCCGGGGCGGCGCGCGGGGCGGTCGGCAGCTCCCTGAGGCTTCCCCCGCCCCGGACCCGCGGGGGCCCCGAGGGGCGCTCCGGCCCGTCCAGGTGCGGCCCGGCCCCCAGCGCCCTCAGCGCGGGGTGTGGCCTCGGCCTCCCGTGGGAACGCGGCCGCCCCGGCCTCGCCTCCCCCTGGGGGTGGGGGAGCCTCACAACCGGGCGAGGCTCGAGCGGGACGCTGCCTCTTCGGAGACGTCCCCGCGGACAGGCGCCCCGGCCCCGGAGGGACGTCCCCGCGGACAGGTGGCCAGGCCCCGGGGAGACGCGTGGCCAGCGGTGAGATCCGCCCCCGCGAGGCGGAGCCGTCAGGAGAGGGAGCCCTGGAGGGCGGGAGGAGGGGCTGGCTCGGAAGCCTGCATCTCGATGGTGATGACTCAGGGATGTGAGGGACCAGAACCTCGAAAATAACAGCCTCGGAAATAAAAAAGAAAGGAATTCTATTGAGAAATAACGAAAAACACCTCTCACTGAGGAGAATATGGAACAAAGGAATGTCCCTAATGATAACTTGTGCCTCTGCCGAAACCGGTTTGGCTCAGTGGATAGCGTTGGCCTGTGGACTGAAGGGTCCCAGGTTCGATTCCGGTCAAGGGCATGTACCTTGGTTGTGGGCACATCCCCAGAGGGGTGTGTGTGCAGGAGGCAGCTGGTCGATGTTTCTCTCTCATGGATGTTTCTAGCTCTCTATCCCTCGCCCTTCCTCTCTGTAAAAAATCAATAAAATATACTTTAAAATAATAAATAACTTCTGCCTCTGAGCACTGGGCGGGTGCCACGGCTGCAGGGGTCTTCAAACTACGGCCCGCGGGCCACATGCGGCCCGCAGAGGAGTCTGATCCTGCCCGCCAGGTTTTTTGGGCAGTGAGCGCAGCCGAGGTGTTACAGTAGGGATTAGTAGTTCATATAGTCCGGCCCTCCAGCTCTCTGAGGGACCGTGATCTGGCCCCCACTTTAAAAAGTTTGAGGACTCCTGTAAGGGATGCATATGCATTATCTTAGGTGACCCTCGCAGGCACCCTAGGAGGTGAGCTCGGTCACTCTTCCCATTTTACCGAGGAGGAAATCGAGGCCCGTGGTTGCGCAGGTAATTGCACCAGGATCCGGTCCAGACTGGTTGGCCGGGGTTACTTCCACACAATGAGGTCCGGAGGAAGGTGGTGGTGAGGAGCGCTGCCCGCGGGGATCAGAAGGAAGACTGAGCCCACTAGCTGGTGCCGGTCGGTCCTTGCTCTGACCTCATTGGTGATGCTCCGTCTCCTAATTCCAGAAACTGCCCTTTCTGAAGCTAGAATCGCGATCCTCTCTCCCTTGCCTCTTGGACAGCATCCCATTTTTACTTAGATCATGGCTTGATTCTTTCCCCGCAGTGAGATGAGAATTTCAGGACAAGAGGCCAAAATGGGTCAAACGTTTCTCCTGGCTTTTATTTCTTATTAAATTCAGGGCCCCGCCATATTCAGGCCTATGCACCACTTTCTATGCTGGGGCTAAGGGGGAGAATCTGAAAGGCCTCGAGTTTTAGGGCTGGCTTTGTTCACTTGTTGCCTGGAAGGGAGAGAGACAAGAAGGGGTCCCACATCAATCTTAGAGCTCAGTTTGGCAATTCCCCTTTGTCTCTTTTTGCCAGGAAAGAACATGTTTCTCCCTAATCTATTTAGAAACAGAATTTCTAATCCAGAGGGGTTTCGGCTGTTTATTTTTCCTTGATCCAGACTTACAGCCCATCTTTCCAAAAAGGTGTTTGGCCTCCCCTTTTTTGTAAAAAAAAAAAAATATATATATATATATATATATATATATATATATATATATATATATATATATATATTTGATTGTTTTACAGAGAGGAAGGGAAAAGGACAGAAGGTTAGGAACATGGATGAGAGAGAAACGTAGAAACATTGATCAGCTGCCTCCTGCACACCCCCTACTAGGGATGTACCTGCAACCAAGGTACATGCCCTTGACTGGAATCGAACCTGGGACCCTTAAGTCCTCATGCCTACGCTCTAGCTACTGAGCCAAACCGGTTAGGGCTGGTCTGCCCCTTCTTGAATTCAGTGGTCCTGCTCCATTAGACTGACCTGTTACTGAGAGAACAGTGCTAACTAGCTCACAGGGCTCCACTGCTGACCTGGCCAGGAAGTGGTCATTTCCTACTGGACAGGTTTGCCTTCAGCACTGTCTCCCTGTGAGTAATCAGAAGAGACCAGCCCAAGATTGGAGAACTATTTTTTAAAAAATATATATTTTATTGATTTTTTACAGAGAGAAAGGGAGAGAGAGAGAGCTAGAAAGGTCGATGAGAGAGAAACATCGACCAGCTGCCTCCTGCACACCCCCCACCATGGATGTGCCCGCAACCAACATACATGCCCCTGACCGGAATCGAACCTGGAACCTTTCAGTCCGCAGATTGACGCTCTGCCACTGAGCCAAACCAGCTTCGGCTGGAGAACTATTTAGAATAGTGGTTCTTTTACATTTTGGTCTCAGAACCTCTTTACACTCTTAAAAATTATTGAAGATTCCAAAAACTTTTAGTTTGGATAGATTTAGATATTGATATTTACCATATTAAACACTAACTGATAACATTTATTATTTCATTTAAAAATACTTATAATAAACCTATTACATATTAACATCATGTGTTTTAGTAAAAAAAAAAAAAAAATCATTATGCAGTCCCAAATTTAAAAAGAATGAGAGGACTTGCATTATTATTATTTTGTTGTTAATCCTCACCCGAGGATATTTTTCCCATTGATTTTGGAGAGAATGGAAGGGAGGAGGAGAGACACAAAGAGAGAGACATTGATATGAGAAAGAAACATCCATCGGTTGCCTCCCATACCCATCCCAACTGGGGATCGAACCTGCAACCTTTTGGGGAAGGGGACGATGCTCCAACCAACTGAGCTACCTGGCTAGAGCATTAGGCACATTCTTAAGGGAAACTAGCTTTATTTTTTCCCTCTTTGGTAGCACATGGCAGTGAAGAATAACATTCCCACCAATGCATGCTGGTCCCACTGCTTTGATTCATGCTAAGGTTTCTGTAGTGTTGCCCACCATTGCTTTGGCACCATCAGTACAAATGTCAACAGTGAAAAATGAAAATGGTATTCGACCAATAGTAAAATTAGTTATACTATTATTTTTAAAAATATATTTTATTGATTTTTTTATAGAGAGGAAGGGAGAGAAATAGAGTTAAAAACATCAATCAACTGCCTCCTACACACCTCCAACTAGGGATGTGCCCGTTAGCAACCAAGGTACATGCCCTTGACCGGAATTGAACCTGGGACTTTTCAGTCCGCAGGCTGACACTATCCACTGAGCCAAACTGGTTGGGCTAGTTATACTATTATTAATAAAATTATGAAAATAGTGTTCACTTTATAGATTTTAAGAAAGGGTCTTTGGGACTTTGTAGATTTTAAGAAATGGCTCTAAATCAACAGTTTGAGAACTGTTGATTTAGAGCCATTTAAGACCATTAGGTCAGACTTGAGCTAAGAAGAATAAATAAGTACCTGCCAATATAGAAATTAGTGCCAGAATTTAAAGCTCATCAAAGCAAAGCTTATTGTTAAGTTTATTCTGCTTCATGCTAGAATAATATTAGCTAAAATATATTTAGCTGTACATTCCTTACATCCTTTATATGACATCTCATTTAATCCTCACAATAACCTATAATGTTAATATGTAATCCCAATATATATACTACTTGATACTATGATGCTAGTGCTTTATGCCTGACTGACTATTTACTAGAGGCCCAGGGCACAAATTCATGCACAGGTGGGGCGGATCAGAGCAGGGCCTGTCAGTAGGAGGTTGGCTGGCCAGCTCCTCCCGTAATGGGACAGGTTCGCTGACTGCAGTGGGCATCATAGCAACCAGTGGTTACAGCGTTCTGGTTGCTGGCTTTAGATAGATAGATAGATAGATAGATAGATAGATAGAATAATATCTATTTTTATTGATTTCAGAGAGGAAGGGAGAAGGAGAGATTGAAACATCAATGAGAGAGTAACATGAATCGGCTGCCTCTTGCACACCCCTACTGGCGATAGAGCCCACAACCTGGGCATGTGCCCTTGACCTGAATTGAACCCAGGACCCTTCAGTCTGCAGGCTGATGTTCTATCTGTTGAGCCAAACCACCTAGGGCCTGACTGACTCTTAATTACTATATCTCACTTCACATTTTTAATATTTATATATTCCTTTAAATATATTTGTATTAGTTATGCTGTTGGTACCTGGATATTCTGGTTGAACTTGGATATGACTGACCTTAGATTTCTACTATGGATGGAAATTTTCCTTCTAAGAAATCCTATTTCCAAATATGGCAACACTCATTGAATTTCCCCAAGTTGTTTTATTAACATCTTGATCTGCAAAAACTGCGAAGTGTAAAAGACAAAACATTTTCCAGAAAATTTGAAAAGTAAAGCATTGAAGAAACACCAGGAGTTGGCAAAACATGTGACAAAGCAGTTCTACGCTTGATATTTTTATTCAGCAATTATAAGTGTGTGTGCATTTTTTCAAGTGGCATATTTTATTTATGAGCTAGTGGTGGGAACATAAAAGTCTCAAAATTTTCTCAAATATAATTAAAAAGCTTTTTAAAATGTATTTTGGAGATGAATTGATTCAACATTTTGTAAAACGTGGTGTGTATACTGAACTTGATTTTAAATAATATTTTATTGATTCAGGAGAAGAAGGGGGAGAGGAGAGGAGAGAAGAGGAGAGGAGAGGAGAGAGAGAGAACAACCAATGATGAGAGAGAATCATTGATCGGCTGCCTGGTACACGCTCCACTCTGGGGATCAAGCCTACAACCCGGGCATATGCCCTGACCAGGAACCCAACTGTGACCGGTTCATAGGTTGACCTTCAACTACTGAGTTGGCAGGACTGAACTTGATTTTTAAGGAAAAAATATTAACGTCAGTGGCTGGCGCTCACCAGTGTTGGCCTTTAGCAGACACCCTCTTCTCCCTGGCATGGGAGTGTGCTTTCTCTCTATCCATCTGGGTGCCTCAGCTCTCCCTGCTGGGATCCTTTCTCAGTCCCACCTAAAGTTGCAGCAACTCCCCACCCCCATCTCTAGGTTCTCACCTTGATATCCCCTAGCACCTTTCCCCTCAACTCTCCAGGGCCCTGTCCTGGGCCTCAACCCCCACCCCACTCCTTTTCCCTTTTCCCAGATCACCATTCTGCCTGAATATCCACCTTCAGCTTCACCGTGTCCTCACCCTGCCAAGCTCCTTGTTTCTCTCAAAGCCTGGCACACTTTACTCAAGTCTCATCCTGTCCCTCCCCACTGATTCGCCCTCCCTCAGCTTCTGTCCTTTTCTTTCCACCACTATTTCTGTCCAACCTTTCTCTTTTTTTTTTTTTTTTTTTAATAAGTTTTTATTTTTCATATTATTACAAATGTTCCTTCCCCCCCCTCCCCCACCATTGCTCTCCTCCACCAGGTTCCCACCCCACCCTCTGCCCTTTCCCCTCTCCCCATTGTCCTCATCCATAGGTGCACAGTTTATGTTCAGTCTCTTCCCACGCCCCCCTCTCCCCTTTTCCCCAAGAATCGTCAGTTCACTCCCCTTCTATACCTCTGATTCTATTATATTCAACAGTTAATATTGTTCATCAGATTTTTTAAATTTCCTTGGTTTTTAGATTCACTTGTTGATAATTACGTATTTGTTGTTCATAATTTTTATCTTTGTTTACTTTCTCTTCTGAAAGAACCCCCTTCAGCAATTCATATAATTCTGGTTTGGTGGTGATGAACTCCTTTAGCTTTTTTTTATTAGTGAAGCTCTTTATCTGGCCTTCGATTCTGAGTGATAGCTTTGCTGGGTAGCTTATTTTTGGCTGTAGGTTCTTGCTATTCATCACCTTGAATATTTCTTGCCATTCCCTTCTGGCCTGCATGATTTCTGTTGAGAAGTCAGCTGACAATCGTATAGGTGCTCCTTTATAAGTTACTACCTTCTTTGCTCTTGCTTCTTTTAGTATTCTCTCTTTATCTTTTGGTCTTGGAATTTTATTTTATTTTATTTTTTTTTTTTTTAATAAGTTTTTATTTTTCATATTATTACAAATGTTCCTTCCCCCCGCCCCCCCACCATTGCTCTCCTCCACCAGGTTCCCACCCCACCCTCTGCCCTTTCCCCTCTCCCCATTGTCCTCATCCATAGGTGCACAGTTTATGTTCAGTCTCTTCCCACGCCCCCCTCTCCCCTTTTCCCCAAGAATCGTCAGTTCACTCCCCTTCCATACCTCTGATTCTATTATATTCAACAGTTAATATTGTTCATCAGATTTTTTTAATTTCCTTGGTTTTTAGAGTCACTTGTTGATAATTATGTATTTGTTGTTCATAATTTTTATCTTTGTTTACTTTCTCTTCTGAAAGAACCCCCTTCAGCAATTCATATAATTCTGGTTTGGTGGTGATGAACTCCTTTAGCTTTTTTTTATTAGTGAAGCTCTTTATCTGGCCTTCGATTCTGAGTGATAGCTTTGCTGGGTAGCTTATTTTTGGCTGTAGGTTCTTGCTATTCATCACCTTGAATATTTCTTGCCATTCCCTTCTGGCCTGCATGGTTTCTGTTGAGAAGTCAGCTGACAGTCGTATAGGTGCTCCTTTATAAGTTACTACCTTCTTTGCTCTTGCTTCTTTTAATATTCTCTCTTTATCTTTTGCTCTTGGAATTTTAATAATGATGTGTCTCGGTGTGGTCCTCTTTGGATTCCTTTTGTTTGGAGTTCTGTGCGCTTCCTGGACTTGTAAGTCAAATTCTTTCACCAGGTGGGGGAAGTTTTCTGTCACTATTTCTTTCAGTATGTTTTCGATATCTTGCTCTCTCTCATCTTCTGGAACCCCCATAATTCTGATGTTGGTTCGCTTGAAGTTGTCCCAGAGGTTTCTTACATTATCTTCAATTTTCTGGATTCTCTTGCCTTCTAGCTTCTGTGGAGGAGTGTCTTCTGGCTCTTTATGTTCCAAATCTTTGACTTGATTCTTGCGATCTTCCCTTTTGTTTTTAGGACTCTGTAAAATATGTTTTATTTCAGACAATGTATTCTTTATTTCTTGTTGTTCCCTTATCATTTCTTGATGGTCTCTTTTCATATCCTCATAGGTCTTATCCATCTTTTCTAGGAAATTCTTGAAAAACCTTATAAGCGTAGATTTGAACTCTATATCCAGACGCTTTTTGTCCTCCATTTCTTTCGTTTGTGATCTATTTTGTTGTCGCATTTCGCAGTTACAGATGGGACGGGGTTTCAGGGTGGAGCCTGCAGCTTTGGCTTCCGTCAGCCCCGCCCTATGCGGGTCCTTCAGTGCTCGCTGCCGGTGCCTCTGAGAGAAAGGTGCCCTCGATTTTCGCCTGCTGCCAAACAGTCTATGCTCTCCCACAATGAGCCTGGTATTGGGGTTCAGTTCAGTTGGAAGTGGAGTTGGAGGTGGCGTTCACAGCAGTCTGGAGCCCCAGTCTCCTTCCCGTCAGGGCAATCCCGAGGCACAGCCGACCGTCCCTTCTCTGGGGGCAGTGTGCGCGCCTCCGGGGCCTCCTTTCTCCGCTACCCCGGGGTTCCGACTTACAGCCCAGCTCCCTATGGCTGAGCCTGGGTCCCCGGGGTCTGGCCCAGAACTGGAGTTCAGAGCAGTCAGGGGCCCAGCACAGTCGGAGTTTTATCTCCTTTCCGCTAGGGAACGCCCGTCAGGCACTCGGCCTCCCTCCTCTCCGGCTCCGTCCTCTCCGCGCGCCGCGTGTCTCCGTACCTTAGGCTTTTACAGCTCCTCCGCGCTTCCTTCTGGTTTTCTCCTTGCTTCTCGTTGTAGGATTTCCAGTCAGTCGACTTTCCTGTAGTTCTGGGTATTGTCCATTTTATATTTTAGTTGTATTTTATTAAAATTGTTGTGTGCGGCTGCGGCTAGTTGCCTACCCGAGCAGCCATCTTGGATTCTCTCTGAGTTCTTGGTCTTGGAATTTTAATAATGATGTGTCTCGGTGTGGTCCTCTTTGGATTCCTTTTGTTTGGAGTTCTGTGCGCTTCCTGGACTTGTAAGTCAAATTCTTTCACCAGGTGGGGGAAGTTTTCTGTCACTATTTCTTTCAGTATGTTTTCGATATCTTGCTCTCTCTCATCTTCTGGAACCCCCATAATTCTGATGTTGGTTCGCTTGAAGTTGTCCCAGAGGTTTCTTACATTATCTTCAATTTTCTGGATTCTCTTGCCTTCTAGCTTCTGTGGAGGAGTGTCTTCTGGCTCTTTATGTTCCAAATCTTTGACTTGATTCTTGCGATCTTCCCTTCTGTTTTTAGGACTCTGTAGAATATTTTTTATTTCAGACAATGTATTCTTTATTTCTTGTTGATCCCTTATCATTTCTTGTTGACTCCTTATTAATTCTAGTTGATCTCTTTTCATATCCTCATAGGCCTTATCCATCTTTTCTAGGAAATTCTTGAAAAACCTTATAAGCGTAGATTTGAACTCTATATCCAGACGCTTTTTGTTCTCCATTTCTTTCGTTTGTGATCTATTTTGTTGTCGCATTTCGCAGTTACAGATGGGATGGGGTTTCAGGGTGGAGCCTGCAGCTTTGGCTTCCGTCAGCCCCGCCCTATGCGGGTCCTTCAGTGCTCGCTGCCGGTGCCTCTGAGAGAAAGGTGCCCTCGATTTTCGCCTGCTGCCAAACAGTCTATGCTCTCCCACAATGAGCCCGGTATTAGGGTTCAGTTCAGTTGGAAGTGGAGTTGGAGGTGGCGTTCACAGCAGTCTGGAGCCCCAGTCTCCTTCCCGTCAGGGCAATCCCGCGGCACAGCCGACCGTCCCTTCTCTGGGGGCAGTGTGTGCGCCTCCGGGACCTCCTTTCTCCGCTACCCCGGGGTTCCGACTTACAGCCCAGCTCCCTATGGCTGAGCCTGAGTCCCTGGGGTCTGGCCCAGAACTGGGGTTCAGAGCAGTCAGGGGCCCAGCACAGTCGGAGTTTTATCTCCTTTCCGCTAGGGAACGCCCGCCAGGCACTCGGCCTCCCTCCTCTCCGGCTCCGTCCTCTCCGCGCGCGCCGTGTGTCTCCGTACCTTAGGCTTTTACAGCTCCTCCGTGCTTCCTTCTGGTTTTCTCCTTGCTTCTTGTTGTAGGATTTCCAGTCAGTCGACTTTCCTGTAGTTCTGGGTAATGTCCATTTTATATTTTAGTTGTATTTTATTAAAATTGTTGTGTGCGGCTGCGGCTAGTTGCCTACCCGAGCAGCCATCTTGGATTCTCTGTCTCCAACCTTTCTCTTCCTGGTGCGAGTTCCTTTCTCCCAAAAGGATTTACTTAACACACGGGTCTGACTGCCTTTTTACCCGTACCCATTATTTTCTAACTACATAGAAAATGCTCATGAGGTTTGAACTCCAGGCCCATCTCTCCCTTCGCAGGCATTTTCCATCTTTCCCTTTATCGATGAAGAGCATGGACTCTGGAGCCAGCCTTTCTGGGCTGGTATCCCAGTTCTGCCACTTGTGACTTGGGTAATCTTTTTTTTTTTTTTTAATTTCTTTATTGATTAATGTATTAACTATGTGTCCTCATCCCCCCATTAGTCCCCTAACCTCCCACCCCGACTTGGGTCATCTTGAATCTCTATCCTTTATAAAATGAGGATAATAGTAACAGTTATCTAATAAGATCATTATTAAGACAAAAAAATTTCATATATGTAAAGCACTTAAAATGGTGCAGCCCTAGCCAGTTTGGCTCAGTGAATAGAGCACATGTGTCAAACACAAGGCCCGCGGGCCAAATCCAGCCCGCCAGGCCTTGCAATGTGGCCCGCACCGCGCTATCATCACTGCACTCCGCTGTCAGTTTATGACATTGTCAGTTTATGACTGTTCAGTAAACCATTCTGCCCGCGATTTAGGCTGGATTTTAGATTTTGGCCCCTTCTCTGATTGAGTTCGACACCCCTAGAATAGAGCATCAGCCCACAGGCTGAAAGGTTCCGGGTTTGATTCTGGCCAAGGGTGCATACAGGAGGCAACCAATAAATGTGTCTCTCTCACATCGATGTCTCTGTCTCCCACCACCCCACTCCTTTTCCCTTTTCCCAGATCACCATTCTGCCTGAATATCTGCCTGAAAAAATAAATGGAAAAATATCCTCAGGTGAGGAATCCTATGTAATAATCCTATATAATAAAAGGCTAATATGCAAATAGACCAAACAACTGAACAACAGGTTTCTATGACGTGTCCTGACCACCAGGGGGCCCAGGAAGCATCGCGGGTGGTGGCTAGGGTGCAATGGTGGAGCAGGCAAGTGGGGTGCCAGACCAAGGCAGGGCGCCAGTCGCTGTCATCAGGGCAAGCCTCTGGTGGTTACTGAGAATTCTTTGCTCCCACACACTGCAGTCCTCAGGTCAGCAGGTGTGAGTGGCGGCTGCCGCCCAATCGCCCTGAGGGCTTCTCCACCTCCTGCTCCTGAGGGGCAATTGGGGCAGCAGCCACCTCTCACCCCTGCTGCTGGCACCGGCCCCAATCACTCTGTGCTGTCAGCAGGTGCCAGCAGGGCCGGTGCTGTCAGAGAGTGGGAGCAGCGGTGGCAGGAGCAGAGGCTGCTGGCAGACAGGGGACCAGGGGCCACAGCGGGAGGGGCCAGGCGGGGGCATCAAGGATGGGCCAAGGCCCACCCCTGTGCCAACTGCAGCCTCTCGGCCCATTGTTCGGGCCCCTAGTAAATAAGTAAGTAAATAAATAAATGGTACATGGCACATGGTAGGCACAATGTAGGTGTTTGATAAAATACCTGAGCACAGATCTCTCCCTCTGATACCATAATCTTTTCTAACTTTTGCATCTGTCTTTCCCTTATATACCTGTTTCCTTTTAAAATCAATTAAACTTTAAAAAAATGAGTCAATTCAGATAAAAATAATAAATAATGATAGAAATGGTATTGGGTATGGCAAAATCATGATGGTGATATGGATATGACTAAAACCGGGGTAGAATAGAATTATTGAGGGTGATGGTCTGGGGTTTCTGGGTGAGATCTGGCGTTTAAGCACCTGTTTCTGATCGAGCAAGGCATTCAATGTGCGTGGGCTTTGGTTTCCTCGTCTGTATGGTGAGAGGTTGGGCTGGATGGCCATCCTTCATCTTTTAAGCTAGTGGTTCTCACCTGGAAGTGCTTGTGCCCCCCTGGAGATACTGGGCAATATCTGGAGACATTTTTGGTTGTCACAGCTGGGAGCAAGGGTTGCTACTGGCATCTAGTGGGTAGAGGCCAGAGATGCTGCTCTACATTCTGCAATGCCAGGACAGCCCACAGCAAGCATTTTCTATCCACAAATGTCAATAGTGCTGAGGTTGTGATCTAAAATGACAGGCTTCTGCAATTTGACATGGGATTTGTTCCCCGAAAAGGAATCAACGGGCTGTACACAAGAGAGTCTATTATGTGAGCCAACGGGTGCTTTTGGCTGCTTCTAGGGATTCCCATTGGGAAACCAGCCCATAACAGAGCCATACCACTTAGGCAAACAAACAAGAAAAAAAAATTAGGCAAACAAACAAGCAAAAAAAAAAAAAATCCTTTTGTTTTGAGCTGAATTGCTCTCAACATCGACTAAATGGCTCCCTACTCTCCTTCTCCCTCTTCTAATGATTTGGCTGTTTCCATTGCCCAAATTCATCTGAAAATTACTACTTTATGCTAAGAGTTGGCTGTATTTTGTTCTTTACTGTCCACAGTTGGAAAGATTTGTGATTTAATTTTCTCTGTATCCACATCTTTCTATTTCTTTCCAACAATCTTGGCCCTAAAAACACTGCTGATGTGTTTTGCTACATGTATCATTTATCTGAAGCTATTTTTAGGCATTTCCTAGTTTTATTTCATTTCAAGAATTTCTCAAACATTTGTTATGTCTTGTTCTTTTTGCATCACATTCTGGTTTAATCTGTTGGCAGGCAAGATATTTATACCTATTGATACTGCTCATACTCACAGTTTCTTAAGTGAATTTCTCTTCTCCCCCCTCTCCTGTAGTTTTCTTTGTCAAATTTAAAGAAACTGGTTTTATAAATAGTGTATCATCCAGTTGCCAGGACAACTGAATATGTTTGCTGGTGGGTAGGTAGGATGCCTTAAAAATCTATTTTTCATAATTTGTGGTATCATTGCTATTACTACCCTCTGGCTCTTGGGAGAAATAAGTTTTTACTGGTGATGAAATATCTTTATGGGTGAATTAAAATTCCCAAGTTCTAATGAAAGCCAATGGATAATTCAGTTATCAGAGCAGTTGGCCAGTAGGTATTTATTGATTAATCAACAAAAGTTGGCATGGATTTGGAATTAACATTATATAAGACCTTCGGATGTTATCTTCAAGGAGTATTACATCATTGATTGTGTAAGAGTGTGGTCACACGGGACAGTCACTATGATCATGTGGCTTGTCAATAGCTGACACCAGAGGAAATAAACGTAGTGGTTAAGAACATGTTTCTCGAGTAAGACCTAACTGAGGCTCCCCCAGTTACTAACTGGTCCTCGGACCACCTCTCTGACCACCAGGCAATGTGTAAATAATTTGTTCATTAATGTATCCTTAAGGCATAGCACAGTGCCTATAGTCAGATCTTGATACATGTTTATGATGAATAAATAATATATGTACAGTGCCCTGGCTGGTGTCGCTCAGCGGTTACCGTGTTGGCCTTCACACCCAAGGGTTTCAGGATTGATTACTAGTCAAGGGCAGGTACCTCGGTTGCAGGTTTAATCCCTGGCCTGGTCAGAGCATGTGTGGGAGGCAACCAATCAACGTGTGTCTCTCACATTGATGTTTCTCTCTGCCTCCCTCCCTCCACTCTCCCTGAAAAATCAATGGGGAAAAAAATATCCTCAGATGAGGATTAACACAAATAAAATAAAATAAAAATAATACATGTAAAGCACTTAGCACACTGCTTAGCATGGTCAGTGCTCACTCAGTACGATGTTAGGAAAAGAACACCTTGATCTCAGAATGCCAGATTTGTTACATACTAACTTGGTTGGTATTAACCTCTTCATTTACAGAATATTTATTATAAATGGAGGCTGTGGTGTTAGATACTATGTCGGAAGCAAAAATGTATATGCAATGATACTTGCAGATGTGCCTCTGAGGTTGCTAACTTGGGCAAAGAATGGTAGTGCTAGGAAGAGAGAGAGAGAATCAGCAACTATGGCTGCAGCCAAGGACACCTGGCTCCTATAGGGAAATAAGACCAGCGTGTAATCAGTGTAAACACAGCGATCACAAGAGGGAGTTGTTGTTGAGATGTTGGTCAGGAATTGTATTAATGGGTTTGAAATTGGAAAGTTTCCTCGTCTGGAAGAAAAGTTCTTAAAGGACAACTAGAATGGATGGAGAAGGGCTAGAATATTTGACAGGAGGAGAAAGGTGGTCCCCTGTGTTTGGAAAAGCATTGGTGAAGGCCTGGTGGTGGGAAATGGGGAGCAAACATGGCTCCGTGCCTATGGGAATGGTGGCGTCTCTCCTTTATCGGTGTGACCACAGGTGGAGTGACCGCTGCCCCCATCTGCAGTGAAGCACATTGGGCTTCTCTTCCTGACAGCCCCTTCCTCCCAGCCCCAGCCCCAATCCAACAAAGGAAGGCATTAGAGAGAGAAGCGGGCCCTCCTGATGGGTTTAGAAAATGTTTGCATAGAAGAAAGCTGTCTGCAGCTTTTATTATCCATTTGCATTTACAAAAGTCAAGAATTTATATTCAAGAAGACGTGTGAAATTACCCATTAAAAGAAGAGAAGATGGCAAAGACTCAGAAACTGATCCCAGAATTTATTTTAATTGAAGAAAAACCAAGAAATACATCAAAGGTATAAATCTGCATTTCCCTGGGGTCTCCGTGGTGTGATTCAGCTTTTTTTTTTTTTAGTAAGTGGGTCAGAAAACTGCTAATTCTGTGAGGATTTTGTTCAACTGCACTCAACTGGTATATTTGTTTCTTGCAGAACTAAAAAAAAAAAAAAAAGTATGCTAAATTGTCAAAGTTGATATCAACCTAGTGTCAAACTGCTTTGTTTATCAACCATGAATACAGTTTTAATTTTCTTTTTTAAAATATATTTTTATTGATTTTAGAGAAGAAGGGCGAGAGAGATAGAAAGAAGCATGACTGAGAACGCCTTTACTGCCATGCTAGCAGGCATCAGCTGTACGGTAATATAACCTGGGGCTATTGGGTAAGTTTTTCTGGACTTATATTCCTAACCCTTCACGGGTGGGAGCCCTTACCTGGGCTGATCCTCCTGCCCAAAGTAGTCACTGATGATACCAAACACCTTGGTCATCCAGGAGGACCACAGGTGGGACAAGGAAATATAATTACATAGTGGTCACCACCCATCTCCCCTTTTGTATGACACAAAATTAAACCACTGCTCCTTTGTGTGTAAAATTAAACAGAGGTTTCTGGCTGGTGATGACACCAAAGGAAGGGACCATCACTACTTCCTCCCGGGAGAGGTGTAGAAGATGAAACAAAGACCTTGTCTATAGAAAAAGAAATTGACAGCCAGTTTAAAATGGAATTTCCATGGCCTAGAGCAAAGAATATCCTCACATGATATTATTCTACAAGGTCACTATAATTTTTCCTAGAGTTGGGTTATTCCCATTACCTATAATAGTATAATAGTACCTCGCACCATGGGGTATCAATAAAAAATCATTTATTTTATTTTTATATATATATATATATATATATATATATATATATATATATATATATATATTGTTTGTTGGTGGTGCTTGGAGACAAAGGTACACAGCTCTAGATATTTTAGAATTACAACAGCATATTGTACAATTATCCCAAACAAACATACACACCAATCCTTTGAATGTCTGGCAGCAATTTAAAACGACATGAAAGGACTTCATCCCTCCTACTATGCAGAGGGCCCCCTGGGAAGGCACCTGAGCATTCTATATTGGCCCATCTTGCCCTTGTGGCCAAAAATGAACCTCTTCTCATGGTCCAGGTGCCCACAACTGTTGCCTGACCTTTCAGTTCATGCCGAGGCTGAAGCACCATGGTGGCTGGTACCATGGATCTCTCGCCTGCCCAGTGGGGGGAGCTGAATCCTCTCTAGAGAAGAAACATGGGTTCCCAAAAATTATGAGATCAAAGCCCGGGCCTCGCCAGCAGGTGAGGGGTTCCTGAGGCAGGTGCTGGGTGTGGAGCCCATGGGGGCACAGGCTACCAAGGAGACAGAACTAAACCTCACATCAGCCTGCTTGGCCCCGGAGGATGGCTGGTTAGCCAGACACGGGTAAGATTCCTCATGGAAGGAACAACCTAAGACAGGCACAGTCGCAGAGGGGCCATCAGGAGAGAACTTGGGGGTCAACAGAGGTGGGGCACAGACCCTTACCAACCCCCCTGCAACATGGCAGGCACCTGAACCTTCTCCCATTCTGAGGGAGGTCTCCTGCTCCCATGGCTGCTTCGCTTCCTATGCACAGCTCAAATCGAGAACAGACAGAGACTTGGCTGACAGCAGCTGCCCTCTCACTGCAACAAGACTTGTTTGAGAGGTCTTATACCCATGGTGTGGACAAGTGGGTTTTTAATATCCAAGTCCAGCCTAGTAGCAGGAATGCTCAGGCCCTTCTCAAGAAGGGAAATAATCAATTCCACTAATATACACATGGTAAATAAGATTGTTGCTAGAATGTTGAGTTTGACAGATGAATAGTAGCCAACTTCTCAGAGGAAATTAATGTGGCTAATGGAAATAAATGAATATTCTAGAAAAACTGATTGTGCTGTACAAAAAGCTGTTCCTAAAGTGTTAACAAAAATTCTATTGGCAGAACGAACGTCCCATGGTAAAATTGCACATGTTATGAACCTAAAGCAGTCATAGTGTAGCGCAAATAATTTAAAATGTAAAAGCTATCAAGACTACATTATAAAATTTACAAAAGTCTCCTATTATTTAAAGTAAAAAAGGGAATGACAGTGGAAGAATATCATGTAAGGGAAAATATCCTGAGAATAATTCACATCTAAAAAATTTGTACTTTAGAATATTAACCTTCATTCGAAACGCTAATAGCAAGATACCCATGAAAATACACACATGTTGTCAAAACATGCCAGGGGAAAATTATTTGGGGGGGAAAATGAAAAAGAATCCCGAATCAAATTTAAAGAAAATATCCCTTTATTAACTTTTGGTCGAGAATATATTTGTATATTTTCAGAAAACAACTCCAAGACCATCAGGAATCCTGTAACAGAGAGGAATAGACAGAAGCGCTCCAGCCATGAAGAGAGAAGAGACACAATTCAGAGATGAAAGATGCTGATGATGCCTCAGCATACCAGCAGACAGCAGCTGTGTATTACTGAAGGATGCCCAGGACCAAACCAGAGACGGTCAGACCTGCATTACCACCATTTGTCCACCAACCAGATCTGAAATATCATGGCTGACATGTACACATAAGGAACTATTTGACATTGAAATTGGGACTTAAAAGAACTATTGGCCCAGAAAGGAACTCACTACAGACTGATTCATTTGCCTCTCAGCATAACCATTATTGCTTGTCGCAGTTTAGGTTCTTACAAGGGTATTTCTTGGATCACATGATCTCACACATCTAGAAGAAATAATGAACAACATAAACTGATGAACAAAAACAGACCCAGAGAAAGAGAAGCAGCGATCAGACTCTCAAACCTCAGAGGGAAAGTAGGGGAGGGTGGGGGTAAGGGGAAGAGATCAACCAAAGGACTTGTGTGCATGCATATGGGCCTAGCCCAGTGTTTTTCAACCTTTTTTGGGCAAAGGCACACTTGTTTCATGAAAAAAATCACGAGGCACACCACCATTAGAAAATGTTAAAAAATTTAACTCTGTGCCTATATTGACTATATATAAAGTAATTCTCTTGAATAGGAATCAAATAAACACAAAGAAAGTATTTTATAATTACTTTATTATGAAATATTAAGTAAACAAAATAGTGAAAAATTATAAAATTCTTGTCTTGTCTGCACCTACGGCACACCAGGCAACATCTCCGGAACAGCGGTTGAAAAACGCTGGCCTAGCCAGTGGCCATGGACAACAGGGGGGTGAGGCATATGTAGGGAGGGGGTTGGGATGGGAATGGGGGGATAAGGACAATTATGTGAGACCATAATCAATAAAATAAATTAATTAATTTTAAAAAAGAAAGAAAGAAACATCAATGAGGAGAGAGAATCATTGATTGGCTACCTCCTGCATGTCCCCCACTGGGGACTAAGCCCGAAATCTGGGCATGTGCCCTTAACCAACATTGAACCTGGGACCCTTCAGTCCACAGGCCAACTCTCTATCTGCTGAGCCAAACCAGTTAGAGCCAGTCTTAATTTCTTTGATTGAAAGTCTGTCCTTTAATTAGCAAGTAGTGAGTGACAATAATGTTTGCACCTTTATTTTGGAAACTAGAGGCCCAGTGCATGAAAATTTGTGCACTGTGGGGAGGGGGCGTTCCTCAGCCTGCCTGCCCCCTCTCACAGTCGGGGACCCCTTGGGGGATTGGGCCTAAGCTGGCAGTCAGACATCCCTCTGACTATCCGGGAGCCCCCTGGGGAGTGGGCCTAAGCTGCAGTTGGACATACCTAGCACTGCCGAGGCAATGGGAGAGGCTCCTGCCACCTCCGCTGCACTCCCAGCCATCAGCCCAACTTGTGGCTGAACAGAGTTCCCCCTGTGGGAGCACACTGACCACCAGGGGACAGCTCCTGCATTGAGTGTCTGCCCCCTGGTGGTCAGTGCACGTCATAGCAACTGGTCATTCCACTGTTAGGGTCACTTTACCCTTTTATTATATAGGATGCTGTGTCCTATGTTGCACAACTCTATGTATAGCTGATACAGTGACACTGTAACACAGGGAGTCTCAAACAGAATGAAATTCAACAGGCAAACCATTGTACTAAACATGGAAGAGCTTTTTTTTTTTTTTCCAGTTTTAGTAAAATACACATAACATAAAGTTTACATTTTTGTCATTTTTACGTGAACAATTCCATGGCATTGATTATATTCACATTGTTGTGTTACCACCGCCACCAGCATTCATAGAACGCTTTGTTTTGCAAAACTGAACATCTGTACCCATGACACAGTAACTCCCCATCTCCCTTCTCCCAGCCCCTGGCAGCCATTGCTGTACTTCCGATCTCTATGAATTTGGCTATTCTAGATATGCCGTACATGGGATCATTCAGTATTTGTTCTTTTATAACTGGATTGTTTCACTTAGCATAATGACTGCAATGCTCATTGTAGTATGTATCAGAATTTCCTTCTTTTTTATTTAAAAAATATAGTTTATTGATTTTTCACAGAGAGGAAGGGAGAAGGGTAGAGGGTTAGAAACATGATGTGAGAGAAACATCGATCAGCTGCCTCCTGCACGCCCCCTACTGGGGATGTGCCCACAATCAAGGTACATGCCCTTGACCGGAATCAAACCTGGGACCTTTCAGTCTGCAGGCCAACACTCTATCCACTGAGCCAAACCGGTTTTGGCTTCCTTCCTTTTTAAGACTAATATTCCATTATATGTACATACCACATTTTGTTTATCCTTTCATCAGTTAATGGACATTTGGGTTGCTTCCACCATTTGGCTCTTGTGAATAGTGCTGCTGTGAACATGAGGAAACAAATATCTCTTCAAGTTCCTACTTTTGATTCTTTTGTGTATATACCCAGAAATGAAATCGTTAGATCATGTGCTAATTCTATTTTTAAAGTTTTAAGGAATCTCCATATGTTCCCCATAGTGCTGGAGAGCTATTTTAAAATCATCTGACATTGAGATGCACTTATTCATTCATTCCTTCGCTCTCATTCTTTCAACAAACATTCCTGAGGATTTGCCTTATATAATGACAATGCTAGGCTTGGTCGAGTTTGTAATTAAGACTAATTTGGTGGTATAAAAGAGATCTGTAAAATAAATATACAATGTAGTACTCCCAAGCCAGAAGGAGACTTGAATTCAGGGATTCAACACCATTTCTTAAAATGTTGCTTATCAGAAGAGAAGTTGGTCTATTTGGAAGCACAGAAAAAGAATCAAGGGGGGAACTATCAGGAGACCCATTAAATCACGGCTCAGGAATAGAGTTCTACTTTACAGACTCATTGAGGAGATTATCCCCAGAAGAGCAGAGTGTGTCTAAATATTCGGAGGGACGCTTTTTTAGCTCATTCTCCTGATTCTCTTGGTTCTAATTATATGCTTCTTAAACTGTGTTCTGACTGTAATTTGGCTTCTCTGCCTACAAAGAGAGAATGTTTTTGGTCATGCCAACCTCAACATCCTGGTCTTTGAGAGATTAAATATTTCTCATCATAATTAATAATTTGGGGAGCTCCAGTGGCGCAGTTGGTTAGTGCGCAGTACTTATAATTAATAATTTGGCATCTTGGTTTTGAACATGAGGCTTATTGAGCGCTAATGAATGTCAGTGCAATTCTAAAATATTTTGCTGCTACTGATGTGCTGGCCAAGTCAGATTCCTAAGCCTCTTACACCATAGACCGGAGCCAGGCCATAGATGTCCCTGAACTTCAGTTTCCTGATCTGAAAATGGAAATCAAAAACAGTACCTACCTCATAGAGTTGTACTGATTATATAACTCCATGCCTCTCACATAATAAGCACTATGCCAGTGCTGAGTCTTGTTATTAATAGGAACTGAACTCACTTATGAGATTTCTTGGTAGACAAAGTCTGACCTTGGTAGACAAAGCCCACATGCTTCTCTTCTGCTGGAATCTGCACACCTCTTTTTTTTATTTTTCATTTTTTATTTTATTTTTAAAAAAATATATTTTATTGATTTTGTACAGAGAGGAAGGGAGAGAGATGGAGAGTTAGAAACATCGATGAGAGAGAACATCGATCAGCTGCCTCTTGCACACCCCCTACTGGGGATGTGCCCGCAACCAAGGTACATGCCCTTGACCGGAATCGAACCCAGGACCCTTCAGTCCCCAAGCTGATGCTCTATCCATTGAGCCAAACCGGTCTTGGCTGCACACCTCATTTTAAAAAAAAATTTTTTTCTAGCCATATTTAGAAATAATATATTTTATTGATTTTTTACAGCGAGGAAGGGAGAGGGATGGAGAGTTAGAAACATCAATAAAAGAGAAACATTGATCAGCTGCCTCTTGCACATCCCCTACTGGGGATGTGTCCGCAAACGAACTACATGCCCTTGACTGGAATCGAACCTGGGACCCTTCAGTCCGCAGGTCGATGCTCTACCCACTGAGCCAAGCCAGTTAGGGCTGCACACCTCTTATAGGCAAAGTGCAGGGCACGTTGTGAAGGAGCCATCCCATCCCAGGTTGCCTTCCTGCCTCCTTTTTTTGCTGCCTCTCCCTCTCTTTCCAAGCACTGCACACCCTCAGGATTTTCTGCCACGGCCAGAGGAATCCAGCACCCCCTGGGAGTACCACAAGCTCTGGCCTTCACATAACCCAGCTTGCAGGTCCCTGGCAAGGTTACTGTAGTCAGTACAACAAATTTATTAATGCCAAAAAAGTCATGACTGAGCGGCTATGGATTACACATGCGTCCATTTTAACCTTCCCAGAAATGTATTGCCAACACCCAAAGGAATGCTCTCACATGGTAGAATTTAATCGACTGCGATTGGCCAATAAAGGGGAAAACTTTGGAGTCATGTGAGGCCCATTTGGTTCCCTCTTTCAGGTCTGTTGTTTTCTTTACTGTCCTTTTAAAGAAGTCTGGGCCCATTACAGAAAAAAAAAAAAAAAGAAGAAAAAAAAAACTTGTTATTGTGTGAACTCAAGGGATTTAATGAGATTTGCAGGGTTTTGAGTGAGAACTGGGAAATTCTTGGGCTAAGTTAGGGGTTTCAGGTGTGGGTGAGTTGCTGAATAGTAACGATAAGGGCCAGGGCAGAAGAGTAATATGAAATGGAGCTGATCAGAGACTAGGACAGATACTGACTGTTACTTTTTTGGAGCAAACAAGGCTGGTCCAGAGGACCTGAGCAAGGAGTTGAACTAGCTGCTGTTAACTTTGCTACTTTCTAACTGTGAGTCAATATACGGCACCAAAACAAGTGTATGATTTAGAAAACCACAAAATTCACTTGAAGAATTGGTAAACAGAACTTCCAAAGAAATTGTGAGTGAATAGAATTATTTAACCTGAGATAAGTAACAACATCCTGTGTTATGTTATTGAAGGTGGTTGTGTAAGTCAGCGTTCTCCAGAGAAACAGACCAATAGGACAAATAGACGAGAAATTTATTGTAGGTGTGAGCTTGCATGGTTATGGAGGCCAAAAAATATCACCACCTGCTGTCCCCACGCTGGAAAGCCAGGAAAGCTGCTGGTGTACTTCAGTCCAAACCCAAAGGCCCGAGGACTGGGGAGATGCTGGGGTATGCCAGAAATACTGTTTTACCAGCTGGAGTTCCCTTAGCCCCTTATTTCTATGTCATTAGACATGGAAAGTTAACCATCACTTGCCCTAGCCAGTATTGCTCAGTGGATAGAGCATCGGCCTGCAGACTGAAGGGTCCCAGGTTCGATTCTGTTCAAGGGCACATGCTGGGGTTTCAGGCTCTATTCCCAGTAGGAGGCATGCAGGAGGCAGACAATCAATGATTCTCTCTCATCATGGATGTTTCCATCTCTCCCTTCCTTTCTGATATTAATAAAAATATATTTTAAAAAAGAAAATTAATCATCACAGTGGTGATCAATTACTCTCTAACTACACTGAGGATTTTAATTAAATATCAAACAAAAGTTTCTGGAAATGCTGGTTGACTGGCCCTAAAATCATTTACTAAATGTACAGACTCTGGGCTCCTTTTAAAAATGGAAGTGGTAAATGACAAGTACTGGTGCAGATGGGGAGAAAAAGGAACACTGCTGGTGGGAATGCAGACTGGTGAAGCCACTGTGGAGAACTCTAGTATGGAGTTTCCTCAAAAAACTAAAAATGAAACTCCCATTTGACCCAGTGATCCCAATTCTAGGAATGTATCCCAAGAAACTATTGAATAGAAACACCAATTAGAAAGGATATATGCACCCCTATGTTCATAGCAGCACAATTTACCATAGTTAAGATTTGGAAACAGCCTACGTGCCCATCAGCAGATGAGTGGATTAGAGAACTATGGTACATCTACACAATGGAATCCTATGCTGCTTTAAAAAAGAAAGAATTGTTAGCATTTGCAGCAGTATGGATGGAACTGGAGAGCATTGTGCTAAGTGAAATATGCCAGTCAGTGAAAGAAAAACACCACATGATCTCACTCATTTATGGATAGTAAAGAACATTATAACCTGATGAACAAAAAGATAGATACAGATGCAGAGAAGCATCGAACAGACTGTCAAATTACAGCAGGAAGGCTGGGGGGGGGGGGGGAGAGGTGGGAGGTAAGAAGTCAACCGAAGGACTTGTATGCATGCATATATAGCATAACCAATGGACACAAGACACTGGGGGGTGAGGGCAATGGGGGGATATGGGCACACATGTAATACCTTAATCAATAAAAAATTTAAGAGGAAGTGGCCACTCTGGCCGGTGTGGCTCAATTGGTTGAATGCTGTTTCATGTACTGGAAGGTCCCAGTTCCATTCCCAGCCAGGGTATATGCCCAGATTGTGGGCTCAATCCCCAGTAGAAGGCGTGCAGGAGGCAACCAATGGATGTTTCTCTCTCACATCAATGTTTCCCTCTGTCTGTTCTCCCTCCCTCTTTGAAATCAATTTGAAAACATCCTATATAGTAAAAGGCTAATATGCAAATCGACCAAATGGTGGAAGGACCAGTTGCTATGACATGCACAGACCACCAGGGGGAAAATGCTCAACTCAGGAGCTGCCCCCCAGCCTGCAGGCCCCAGGTTGGCCAAGGCAGGTGCTAGCAGGGGTCTCCTGGTTGCCCTGCTGGTCACTCTGCAGATTGGCCCTGATCGCCAGCCAGGCCGAGGGACCCTACCCATGAACAAATTTCATGCACTGGGCCTCTAGTATTTATTATTTATTTATTTATTTATTTATTAAAATATATTTTATTGATTTTTTACAGAGAGGAAGGGAGAGAGATAGAGAGCTAGAAATGTTGATGAGAGAGAAACATCAACCAACTGCCTCCTGTACACTCACTACCGGGGATGTGCCCGCAACCAATGTACATGCCCCTGACCAGAATCGAATCTGGGACCTTTCAGTCCGCAGACCGACGCTCTACCCCTGAGCCAAACCGGTTTGGGCAGGCCTCTAGTATTTAAAAATAAAAATTGAAGTGGTGGGCCAGGATGTAACATATAGGATGGCTGGCTTGTATGTGGCCATGGGGAACATCCAAGTATGAATGAATGGTGCACACTTGAGCTTGTCATTCATCTCTTCTGCTTTGTCATTCTATATAACTCTCTATAATACTAGTAAAAGACTAATATGCAAATTGTCTGTTTGAGTGGGAGTTCAGCCAGGAGCTCAACTGGGAGTTTGACCAGGGGTTGGGGCCAGCTGGCCAACCACAGGAGGCCCCTCCCCCTAGCCAGCCCAGCCCAATTGGCTCCAATCAGGGCGAGCAGGCTGGACCCCACCTGTGCACGAATTTGTGCACCAGGCCTCTAGTCCACCATAAAAACAGAAATTGGTCTGTGTTAACTAAACTCATCCAATGTAATGGCCATTTATGTCAACATATAGCAATAACATTCTCAGAAAGTGCTTGCCCTTAATTTAACACTTGGACTATTGTGATAACTGGGCTTCTTTGAGATGTCTAAAAACAGACCGGATTGATCTGTCTCAGCTATGGGAAGTTTTGAGTGGGAACAGCGAAGGTGCAATTTTATTTCAAAGACAGCTGCAACTCCTATGATAAAAATTACTTTACGCCCAATAAAATTGGACTTTGAGGCTAAGATTAAGTCTCCAGGACTTAACTTGGGTAATGGAAGCTCTTAGATTCTTGTGCAGTAGATGTTTCAAATTAGGTATGGCCACAAAGTATCACTCTAAGGAACGAACCCTCGAACCTTTCTAGGGATGGGAAACCTTTCAATGTTATGGCCACCTTGAGTGAAAAGTTCATTGTCCACCCAGGTTCTGGCCACCAATTTCACTCACCTTCCTCTCACTTTTCCCTTGAAGTTCCGAGGGAGTGGGGCCCTCTTTTGAGTCGGTACAAGTACAGGAGCCAGAGAAACAGCAGGAAAATTCAATGAGGAAATTGTTTGATCAGATCAGAACCAGCTGTCTCGGTAAGCTAGCCAGCTTTCCTAGGATCAGAAACTCAAAAACCTATGCTTTTCAACGTGGCCTTTTTCTTTCTTTGCTCCTGGTACTTCCTGTGTTTACTAGTGAAGCCTCTTTTTAAAATCACAGATGATCTCATCTTTGCTAAAGGGCACAGGGAAAGGGAATTTTAAATTTATCCATGTTTTGGCCCATGTTTAAATGGAGAACTGAGAAACTCAGAAATGTGCTGCGGTGTTTTGCTTTGTATTCTTTTTTGCCTTTTTTTTTTTTTTTTTTTTTTCCTTGTTGAAATGAACATCAGGAAAGTCATTTAAAATTTAGGATCAGCCCTAACTGGTTTGGCTCAGTGGGTAAGAACGTCTGCCTGGGGACTCAAGGGTCCCAGGTTCGATTCCGGTCAAGGGCATGTACATTGGTTGCGGGCACATCCCCAGTACGGGTGTGCAGGAGGCAGCTGATCGATGTTTCTCTCTCATTGATGTTTCTAACTCTCTATCCCTCTCCTTTCCTCTCTGTAAAAATATCAACAAAATATATTAAATAAATAAATAAATAAATAAATAAATAAATAAAATTTAGGATCGGCTGAGGTAGCTCAGTGGTTGAGCATCGACCTATGAACCAGGAGGTCACGTTTCTATTCCTGGTCAGGGCACATGTCCTGTTGCAGGCAGGCTCCCTGGTAGAAGGCGTGCAGGAGGCATCTGATCAATGATTCTCATCATTGATGTTTCTGTCTTTTTCTCCCTCTCTTTTCCTCTCTGAAATCAATAAAAATATATTTTAAAAATATAGGATCATTGTACAAAGCTGTACTTTGTACAGCTTCACATAAAGCTTCTTTCATAAAAAAAAATGGGGATATCCCAAAGTTAAAAAAAAAAAGAAAACAACATAAGTAAACAAATTTTTAAAAACTGGAAATATCCGAAGACAGTTACCAATTTTAGCCCAACAGCTCACTAAACACTGAGCCATAACAGATGTAATTTTTTAGAGTTGATGAATCTTTTCAGCACCGATTCTTGGGGGCCTCTGGCATCGACATCTGGTATTATTATTTCAAATGATGATTAAAAATGAGTCTTATGTGCTAGGAAGCTCTTCCTGTTATTTATTTATCTTTTAGGCTTCCTTTTCCAACCACGTGCTTTAGTTCTGCTTATTTTAGGAAGCATGCATAGTGTTGCCATTAATGTATTCAGTATCAATTATGCACTTGCACACAGCTCTGCGTGGGTGAGTTGCAGAGCTGAGAATTTCCTTAAGAAAATGAATTCTGAATTTCAGTTTCCTTTGATCACTTTCCCATTTTAGCTGGCTACCTGGGGGGAGGAAAAGCTCCAAAGGCATCTGATGCCGCTGTTAGCTTTTAGTTTGAGTCATGCACCTTGGCTTTAACTTTAATGAAAACAGAAGGCGCGAACCCTGAAGCGTACGTGTTGGTCCCAATTCATAGGTCCTGGATAAGAAGCGTACGTGTTGTTCTTAAAAATTCATCAAGAATGCACTTTTTTGCTGAAGCCGGTTTGGCTCAGTGGTAGAGCATTGGTCTGCGGACTGAAGGGTCCCAGGTTCGATTCCGGTCAAGGGCATGTACATTGGTTGCGGGCACATCCCCGGTAGGGGGTGTGCAAGAGGCAGCTGGTCGATGTTTCTCTCTCATTGATGTTTCTGGCTCTCTGTCTCTCTCCCTTCCTCCTCTCTGTGAAATATCAATAAAATATATTAAAAAAAAAAAAAAAAAAAGAATGCACTTTTTTTTTTTGCTACTTGAAATCTCAGGTTTTGCTTAGTCTAAGTCTACAGCCAGGCCAACAAAATGATGTCCTATTAGATTCTTGGCAAAATTTTCTTTGACTCTAACCTCCCCCCTCCCCGTGTCTCCCACTTCCTTGTCAATCCCTCTTTTCTCTCCTCATCACGGATACCCTCATCAGCTTCAGCATGATGTCATGAACTGGCTCCCTGCCAGCCTCCTAGCTCCCCCCTCCCCCATCATAGAGACTATTTTTCAAAGTCCTGCTTGGGATTAACTGACCTTGGCAGTTAGGCTAACAAAAGGTGGAGCGGTTCAGGCAGCTTGTGGGAAATTTCCTTTACAGATGGTTTCTTTCTCTTAGGTGGCAGAAACAGAGACTCTTGGATGGCATATATTGGCTCGTAATTAATCATGAGCCAGGGTTGATATCCATCAACCTGACCCTACCAGAATGTTCTGATTTTTAAGATTTGCCTCCCTAAGTAGCATATCCTTGCCTCTGTTTGGGCCTTGAAGGAATTAAACCAATGAGAGATCAATCCATCTAAAAAACAACAACTTGATTAAAAACATCCTAGATCTGGCTTGTATAAAAAATAAAAACAAATACAGTCTGCTGGCGTAGCTTTGTGATTAAGCATTGACCTATGAACCAGGAGGTCACAGGCTCGATTCCACCCAGGATTCCGCCCAGGCTCCATCCCCAGTTGGGGTGTGCAGGAGGCAGCTGATCAATGATTTTCTCTCATCCTTGTTTCTCTGCTCCCTCTCCCTTCCTCTCTAAAATCATTAAAAATATATTTTAAAAAATAAGTATATAGCAAGTCTTGAAAAAATATCTGTATATCCATGTTCATGGTAGCATTATTCATAATAGCCAAAGAGTGGAAGCAACCCAAGTGTCTGTTGATGGATGAAAGAAGGAACAAAAATGTGACTTATTCATCTAATAGAGTATTTATTACTCAGCCTATAAAGGAATGACATTTTGGCATGTGCTGCAACATGGATGAAACTGGAGGACTTAGGCTAAGCGAGAGAAGCCAGTCTCAAAAAGACAACTGCTATGTGATTCCACTTATATGTGATCTCTAGAGCAAATTCCTAGAGACAGGAAGTGGAAACATGGTTATCAGGGCCTGGGGAGAGGGGAGAATGAAAAGCTGTTTTATGGATGGCTATAGAGCTTCAGTCTCGCAGATGCAAAAGTCCTATGGGTTGGTTGTACAATAATATGGATATACTGGACAATATTGACCTGAACACTCAAAAATGTTTAAGATATGGTTAAGATGGTAGATTTTATGTATGCATATTTTACTGCAGTTTTAGAAATCCTTTAGAAAGTCAGTGAGAAAACTCTGGTGATGAATTTGATAAATCTTTATTGTTCAGATTATTACAATTATTCCTCTTTTTCCCCCTCATAGCTCCCCTCCACCCAGTTCTCACCCCATCCTCTGCCCTTAACACCGCCCCCCCCAGTGTCCTCATCCATAGGTGTACAATTTTTGTC
Source organism: Pipistrellus hanaki (assembly GCF_964339955.1). Taxonomy (NCBI): domain Eukaryota; kingdom Metazoa; phylum Chordata; class Mammalia; order Chiroptera; family Vespertilionidae; genus Pipistrellus; species Pipistrellus hanaki. The sequence continues at coordinate 21,828,584 of NC_140521.1, read as the reverse complement.
CAGTCTCTTCCCGCACTCTCTACACCACTTCCCCCCCAAGAATTGTCAGTCCACTCCCTTTCTATGCCCTGATTCTATTATATTCACCAGTTTATTCTGTTCATAAATTTTTTTATTTACTTGATTTTTATTTATTTTTTTAAAAAAATATATTTTATTGATTTTTGTACAGAGAGGAAGGGAGAGAAATAGAGTTAGAAACATCGATGAGAGAGAGTCATCGATCAGCTGCCTCTTGCACACCCCCTACTGGGGATATGCCCGCAACCAAGGTACATGCCCTTGACCGGAATCGAACCCGGGGCCCTTCAGTCCCCAAGCCGACGCTCTATCCATTGAGCCAAACCGGTCCCGGCGATTTTTAGATTCACTTGTTGATAGATATGTATTTGTTGTTCATAATTTTTATCTTTACCTTTTTCTTCTTCTTCCTCTTCTTAGAGAAATACCTTTTAGCATTTCATATAATACTGGTTTGGTGGTGATGAAATCCTTTAGCTTTTTCTTATCTGTGAAGCTCTTTATCTGACCTTCAATTCTGAATGATAGCTTTGCTGGGTAAAGTAATCTTGGTTGTAGGTTCTTGCTATTCATTACTTTGAATATTTCTTGCCACTCCCTTCTAGCCTGCATAGTTTCTGTTGAGAAATCAGCTGATAATAGTATCGGAGCTCCTTTGTAGGTAACTAACTGGTTTTCTCTTGCTGCTTATATTGTAATATTCTCTTTGTCTTTTGCTCTTGGCATTTTAATTATGATGTGTCTTGGTATGGTCCTCTTTGGATTCCTTTTATTTGTGCTTCCTGGACTTGTAAGTCTATTTCTTTCACCAGGTGGGGAAAGTTTTCTGCCATTATTTCTTTCAATAGGTTTTCATTATCTTGCTCTCTCTCTTCTTCTGGGACCCCCATAATTCGGATGTTGGTACACTTGAAGTTGTCCCAGAGGCTCCTTACACTATCTTCATATTTTGGATTCTTTTTTCTTTTTGCTTTTCCAGTTGGGTGTTTTTTACTTCTTTGTATTTCAAATCTTTGACTTGATTCTTGGGATCCTGTAGTCTGTTTTTAGATCTCTGTATATTATTCTTTATTTCAGTCAGTGTATGCTTAATTTTTGATTGATCCTTTTCATATCCTTGAGGGTCTCACTAAATTTCTCGGAGGTTTCTAGAAGATTCTTGAGTAACCTTATAACTGTGGTTTTGAACTCTATATCCAGTATTTTGTTTTCATTCATTTCTTTCATTTGTGACTTGTTTCTTTGACTCCGCATTTTGGCTGCTTCCCTGTATTTGTTTCTATGTACTGGGTAGCTGCTAAGTCTCCTTGAGTTGACAGAGTGGCTTTGCGTGATTGGTGTCCTATAGGACCAGTGTCTCAGCCTCCCCAGTCTCCTGAGGTGGATACATTTGGTGTACCTCTTTGTGGGCTGTGTGCACAGTCTTGTTGTAGTTAAGCCTTGTTTGCTGTTGGTAGCACTGGAAGAAATTGATCTCCAGGCCAGTTGGCTGTGATGATCAGCTGTGTCTATACTGGAAGATCTGTTGTGCAGGAGACACCCTTATGGGGCAAGACTTGCTTCATAGTAGGGCTTTGGTGCTCATTGAGTTTGCCCCTGAGTGTCTCTCTTATGGATGTGAAGAGTTGTAACCTGATATGGTTTCACATTAACCACTGAATACACTGGCTCTTGGATCTCCAAGGAGGTGCAAGGTCAGCCACTGTCTGGGGCCGCCCAGCAAGAACTACAGAGACATCTGCAGATTCCTCCTCTTTGTATGGAGTTTGGCAGTGCCTAGTGAAGCCCAGTTGTGAAGTAAGGCCATTGCTGCTGCCAGGTAGTGGCCCTTCTTTTGGGATCTCTGGGGCTCTCTGACCCAGCTGCAAGTTTTTTGTTTTTTTTTTTTTAGGCAAAGGAGAGGCCATTGATATACAAAAGCCACTGCTCACAGCTTGGGTGGGGTTGTAAATTGGGTGTGGTGGGGTCTCTGGGAATCACCAGGGCGGAGCAAACAGCAATGGCCGCCCTGAACTGGAGAAGTCCCTTGTTCTCTGTATCCTGCACCCCCATGCAGGGACAATGATTGCTACAAGCACCTCTGAGAGTAAGTCACCCTCATGTTCCTGTCCAGATGCCAGACAGTCCAGTTTCCCCCCATATGTGCCTGGTCCCCCAGAGTCTCGCCTGGAACTGGAGTTCAGAGCAGTGGGAGCTTGTATCTCCCTCCTGAAGAAAAGAGTAGCACATCCAGGTGCCAACACTTTCCGTGCCTCCGCAATTCCTCTGAGCCTCACTGCACCTTCTTCACCTCTCTAGATCCCACTCAGCCGGCTTCCCTGTGGTTCTGGGTGGTAGTTGTTCTGCTGTTCAGTTGTGGTTTTGATGTGGTTGTGAGAGGCAGCAAGTATAGGTAATTACCTATGCTGCCATCTTGGTTTCTCCCTTAAAAGCCATCACTTTTTTTTTTTTTTAATTTTATTGATTTTTCACAGAGAGGAAGAGAGAGGGATAGAGAGTTAGACACATCGATGAGAGAGAATCATCGATCAGCTGCCTCTTGCACACCCCCCACTGGGGATGTGCCCGCAACCAAGGTACATGCCCTTGACCGGAATCGAACCCGGGACCTTTCAGTCCGCAGGCCGACGCTCTATCCACTGAGCCAAACCGGTCTCGGCAAAAGCCATCACTTTTGTCAGCAATAGGATAAAATGTGCCACCATGATTTGTATTTTATTGTGTGTGGGATTTTTTTTTTTTTTTTTTTAAGAAAATTATCCTAGCCCAGCCAGCGTGGCCCAGTGGTTGAGCGTCGACTTATGAACCAGGAGGTCATGGTTTGCTTCCCAGTCAGGGTACATGCCTGGGTTGCAGGTTTGATCCCCAGTAGGAGATGTGCAGGAGGCAGCTGATAAATTCCTCTCATCATTGATGCTGCTATTTCTCTCTTCTTTCCTCTCTAAATTAATAAAAATATATTTTAAAGAAAGAATATCACCCTTGGTCTGTTATGAGTAAATAAGAAGTATAGATTGATGGCAATAGCTATCACTTTCATATCAGAAAGGAAAAATTTGAATACATTTCCATTATTGGACTGGCCAAGCAAAAAACCCTGACCTTTGGAAATTTTATTTCCTCTTCCCTCCAATCTGGTAAAGGGGACTGAGGGGAGGGAGGGAGAGGGCAGCAAGGAAAAACAGTTCAGGTAGTGGATGAACAGAATAATTGTATTGGGAGGTAGAACATCAGGAATGAGAAAATGCTGGAGATCTTTCCAGGGAGAGGGCCCTGACATCCAGGGACGGCCACCATAACGCCGTCAGGTTTCGTCCAGAGTTTAAGAGATAGCCCTGGCCGGTGTGGCTCAGTGGATGGAGCATTGGCCTGCAGACTGAGGGGTCCTGGGTTCGATTCTGGTTGGGGCCATGTGCCTTGGTTGCCTGTGCATCCCCAGTGGGGAGTGTGCAGGAGGCAGCTGATCGATGTTTCTCTCCCATCGATGTTTCTGGTTCTCCATCCCTCTCCCTTCCTCTCTGTGAAAAATCAATTAAAATAAAAAAGATAAACAAGTAGGAGAGGTTTTGATAAGAAAGACGCAGAGAAACACTTCCTGCTGCCTGAGAATTCTGAGTCAGTGCCCCGAGTACAAGAGCGGCTGCGGATCCTCATCTCTAGGGAGTTGAAAGAAAAGGGCAATTTGCTCTTAGTCATTTGGGATGAGTCAAGGTGAGGTCATCAGATCCTTCGAGCCCCGTGAATCATCCTCCTGTGCTAAGGTTTTGTGCCCCTAATCGCTTAAACTGTTTTTATTTTTATTTGTTGATTTAAAAAATATATATATTTTATTGATTTTGTACAGAGAGGAAGGGAGAGAGATAGAGAGCTAGAAACATCGATGAGAGAGAGAGTCATCGATCAGCTGCCTCTTGCACACCCCCTACTGGGGATGTGCCCGCAACCAAGGTACATGCCCTTGACCAGAATCGAACCCGGGTCCCTTCAGTCCCCAAGCGGACGCTCTATCCATTGAGCCAAACCGGTTTCGGCTATTTGTTGATTTTTAAAAGAGAGACAGAGCGAGAGAAACATCGATTTGTTGTCCCACTTACTTATGCATTCAGGGGCTGCTTCTTGTCTGTGCCCTGACCTGGGGTCCAACCTGCAACCTTGGCGTGTTCGGACAACGCTCTAACCGACTGAGCTACGGGCCAGGCTAACCTGATGTTAATACGTGTTGCTACCAGCACAGCGCCTGCTCCGTGAGTTCATGCCTCCTGCCCCGCCCCCTCCACAGCTCTTCTACCGGGAGGAGAGGCTGCTGGGAACCAAGAGCAGTCAGTTCTGGAAGCACAAGCTCTGGGTGCCTGGCACCTTTCAGATGAAAGAATCACAACATGCTCAAAAGTGCGGCGAGCCTACACTCTGTCACCCAGATTGTGCTCATCACGGGAACAGCAGCCATCCGGTTCACGGCTGCCTGGCGTGACATGCAACGTGACACCTGGGCGGCGGCCGGTGCGTCCCCAGACCGGGCACTGCACCTGGGGAGTCGGGCAGGCGCCGGGCCCCGTGTCCCGTGGAAGCGCACGGGAAGGACTAAAACAGCGTGGCCTCTGCGTGGGAATCGCCGGCTTCCCTGTCGCAATGTCACAGCTTAAGGCCGTTGGGCACTTGGCTAGTGTGACGGAGGAACTGAGGTTGTACTTCTACTTAAATTCTATCAGTTTACATTTTTTAAAGGTTGAGATGAAATTCACATAAAAGTAACCATTTAAAAATGAACAATTCCACGGCACTTGTCACAATCACAATGCTGCCAACCACCACCTCTCTCCGGTTCCAAAACACCTTCATCGCCCCAAAGGGAGACCCTGTACCCAGTCAGCAATGTTCCCCACTTCCTACCCCACCCCCCAATCCCCAGCTGGCACCTCCAATCTGTGCTTGTCTCCAAGGGTTACCTATTCCAGGCTTTTCCTATAATTGGAATCATAATAGCTTTTGTGTCTGGCTTCTTTTACTTAGAATAATGCAAGTGTATTTCCATTTAAATTTAAAAATAGTTGGCTCTGTTATTGGAAAACTTTTAAGTACGTTTGGAGTTACTTGAGTATATAAATCTACTTTTTCAGTTCCAAGTTTCTGAAATTTAACTACAGAGCAATAATTTCCAATTATTTCCAAAGGACACAGCATCCCAATCAAGATAAGTGTAAAATTACACTTTATCAGATTTCAGAGACTTTGTATGAAAAAAAGAATACCAAAGATCTCATTTATTCTTTTTAAAAATATTGGTTATACATTGAAATAATAATGTCTTGGATATATTTGGTTTAAGGAAATAATGTTTTTAAAATTAATTTCAATTGTTTGCTTTCTGCTTTGTTTCATTATAGCTGCTAGAAAATATAAAATTATGCATGTGTCCCACATTATATTTTTATCATTCCTCTTCTCATAAAAAAACCTAACTCAAGCTAACTAATTTGAAAACATTTATTTTGAGCACCTATTATAAACTTTTATATTTTGACAACTATATGGATGGAAAAGTTGGTTAAAAACCATTTGTTTGCCAATTTTATTGACCTTTCCTTAGACTTTAGTCTGGACAAGAAGTTTGTTTATGGATTGAGTTAAAGGAGTTTTCTTTAAACATATATATTTTATTTTAAATATATTTCTTTATTGATTTCAGAGAGGAAGGGAGGAGAGAGAGATAGAAACATCAATGATGAGAGAGAATCATTGATCGGCTGCCTCCTACATGACCCCAACTAGGGACTGAGCCTGCAACCCAGGCATGTGCCCTTGGCCGGAATTGAACCTGGGATCCTTGAGTTGGCAGGCTGATGCTCTATTCACTGAGCCATGCCGGCTAGGGCAATATATATTTTATTGATTTTTTACAGAGAAGGGAGAGGGATAGAGAGTTAGAAACATCAAAGAGAGAGAGTCATCGATCAGCTGCCTCTTGCACACCCCCTACTGGGGATGTGCCCACAACCAAGGTACGTGACCTTAACCAGAATCAAACCTGGGACCCTTCAGTCCTCAGGCTGATGCTCTATCCACTGAGCCAAACCTGTTAGGGAGAGTTAAAGGAGTTTGATCAAGTTTTCCTTCTTTCCTGCCAGATGCTGATGCTCATATAGAGTCAGAATCACTAGGAAAGGTCTTACGATACAATCATTTCTGCTTTTTAACTGGTAATTTAATGATGGTCAGTTTGGGATGAACCAAAAGTATATGCCTTACTGCTGCTGAGAACAAGGATCCTTATCTAAATCCATTCATCATTATGCTGAGTGGTGCCGGGCGCTGTGCACTATGGTAGATGCCAGGAATGCAGGTGCAAAGAAACAGGAACAGTCCCTGCCTAGCTGAATTTGCATTCCACTGAGAAGAGACAGAAACAAATTAATAAGATAATCATAGATTCTGAAAGTTCTATGAAAACCATAAATATAGCGATTTGATAAAGAGCAACTCCATCGAAAGGTGAGGAGTGAGGTGAGGGATGACTATGTCAGGGTTGGTAGCTGGGTAATCTCTCAAAGATGACATTTGGATTGACATTTAAAGACTAAGGAGTCAGCCACACCTGGACAGAACCCTCAGGTAGAAAGCTCAGTGGAGGCAAAGGCCTTAAAATGGGAAAGAATTTAATGTGTCTGAGGTATTGAATGGAAGCCACCTGGCTAGGGCAGTGGTCTGCAAACTCATCAGTCAACAGAGTCAAATATCAACAGTACAACAATTGAAATTTCTTTCGAGAGCCAATTTTTTTAAACTTACACTTCTTCTAATGCCACTTTTTCAACATAGATTCGCCTAGGCTGTGGTATTTTGTGAAACAGCCACACTCAAGGGGCCAAAGAGCCATATGTGGCTCGCAAGCTGCAGTTTGCCGACCACGAGGCTAGGGTATGTAATCAAAAGAGAAAGGAATAGGAGAGTTGTTGGCAAGTCAGAGCCAACAGGTCAGAGTAAGCAACTAAATTTTATTCTAAGGGTAATGGGGAGCCATTGATGATTTTAGAGCACAAAAGTAACCAGCTATATGCCAAAACTGGTTTGGCTCAATGGATAGAGCGTCGGCTTGGGGACTAAAAGGTCCCGGGTTCGATTCCGGTCAAGGGCATGTACCTTGGTTGCGGGCATATCCTCAGTAGGGGGTGTGCAAGAGGCAGCTGATCGATGACTCTCATCGATGTTTCTAACTCTCTATCTCTCTCCCTTCCTCTCTGTAAAAAATCAATTTTATATATATATATATATATATATATATATATATATATGTAACCAGATATAGTAGTTTCCATTCAGATCTAATTGCCAGAAATAAGACCTAACAATTGAGTAGTTTTGATAAGTGTCCTCCAGCATTCACAGTATTTTAATCAATAATCCCACATACCAAGACACGTTGCACCTTTCCCATGGGGCCTGTTTCCTTGAGAGACCACGGGACTCTCCAGGAGATAAGTCGTCAAAAGGAAAGTCGAAGTCAGTCAGGCAAGTTAGGCTCAAAATAATCTTATATCTGGCCGAAACCAGTTTGGCTCAGTGGATAGAGCGTCGGCCTGCGCACTGAAAGGTCCCATTTTCGATTCCGGTCAAGGGCATGTACCTTGGTTGCGGGTACATCCCCAGTGTGTGTGGGGGTGCAGGAGGCAGCTGGTCGATGTTTCTCTCTAATTGATGATTCTAGCTCTCTGTCCCTCTTCCTTCCTCTCTGTAAAAAATCAATAAAATATATTTAAAAAAATAATAATCTTATATCTGGCTGGAGTTTGGGTGGGTGATCTTTCAGGACAGTGGAGGACCTGTCACTCGGATGAATTCTCAGGACCAGTCCTTAAGGACTTACCATGCTTAGTTTTGTGTGGCTTTGGCTCTCAGTAAAAGCTGAAGGGGCTGTTGAATGAGAACTTTTTTGGTCCCCACTCATCGTTGTTGTGGCATCTTGTCCGTGGGTTGGGACACAATGTGGCTGGGAGCCGTTCCCCTCTACTGAATACCACCCTCATGCATCCAACAACGTGGCACCTTTACTAGTTGGTACCCAGGAGGCGGCAGCAGCGGCTGGCAGGAGAGGTGGTACTCAATGACAGAAGATGGAGATGTCTCTCGGGTAAAGTGGAAGTCAACTGAGATCGTCTCAAACAGCAGGAACAGCAGCAGGCCTGCTTGGTGCAGGTGTCCAGAGCAGATGGACAGGAGGGAAAATTCGAAAATGTGGTTAGCGGACTAGACTTGTTTCTGAGCACGTGTGACTCCCTCCTGGGCACTCCCGGAAATCCTGGCTGGGAGTAAGCGCGCAGGAGTCTGGAATTCTACGGTAGACAGCAGAGGAGGGCGCGGTGAGCTGTCTTGGGTTGGATTCCCCCAAGAAATGCTTGCTGAGGCAAGGATTTAAGGGCAGGTGGTTTATTTGGGGCCGTGGTCAGCAAACTGCGGCTCGCAAGTACATTCCGCTCTTTGGCCCCTTGAGTATGGCTCTTCCACAAAACACCACGGCCTGGGCGAGTCTATGTTGAAGAAGTGGCATTAGAAGAAATTTAAGTTTAAAAAATGTGGCTCTCAAAAAAAAATTTCAATCATTGTACTGTTGATGTTTGGCTCTGTTGACTAATGAGTTTGCCAACCACTGATTTGGGGGATGAACCCAGGAAACAGCAGCGTGAGGGTGAGGGAAAGGGAGACGCAGGAAGGAAGACAGCCGGGAAGAGGTGTGTACCAAGCCAGTCACTGCTCTGGGCACCTGGGGCTTGGTGGCCCCGGGGAACTCTGGGAGACTGCAGACGACAGGCCTCCCGTGGCAATGAAGGGAGAGGGAGCTGGGTTCCTGTCCTACCCACTCGCATCCATCTCCGTGGGGCTGCTTTTAGGGCCTTGTGCTCCCTGGCACTTCTGGGCCGTCCTGCTTGCTGGCCAGGAGTGATTCCACAGCCAGAACAGAGCCCTCATTCAGGCCACAGGTGCAGCAATGAGCACCCTGTGGTGTAGAGAGATGGGTGGTAAGGGCTCTGGGCAGGGCCTCGCAGTGTATGCTATACCCGTTACTACACCCATCACCACACCCGTCACTACATCCGTCACTACACCTGTCGCTATATCCATCACTACACCCATCACTATATCCGTCACTACACCCATCACTACACCCGTCACCACACCCGTCACTATATCCGTCACTACACCCGTCACTACACCCGTTGCTATATCCATCACTACACCCATCACTATATTCGTCACTACACCCATCACTATATGTCACTACACCCATCACTACACCCGTCACCATACCCGTTACTGCACCCGCTACTGCACCCATCACTACACCTGTCCCCATACCCATTACTGCACCTGTCACTGTACCTGTCACTACATCCGTCACTATACCCGTCACCATACCCATCACTGTACTCGTCACTATACCCGTCACTACACCCGTCACCATACCCGTCACTGCACCCGTCACCACACCCGTCACTACACCCGTCACTGCACCCGTCACTAAACCCGTCACTACACCCGTCACCGCACCCGTCACCGCACCCCATCACTACACCCGTCACTGCACCCGTCACCGCACCCGTCACCACACCCATCTATGAGCAGAGAGGATTTGTCTCTGTGTTGTCTCATTTCTGGACCCATCTCAGTCCTCACTTTTGTGTTGTTTGTTCTTTTCCTTCATCTCCTATGTACACTTCATGCTACATGGCTATGGTTTATGTATTCTTGGAAGCTGCCTTCAATCTTTTTTTGGGGGGCGGGGGCAAAGGGAGGGGAAGCAGAGTATAAGTAAGTACTAGTGAGGGTCACTGTGTCCCCTTTACTTGTTGGCCATTTTCCTCCTCTGTGACCTTCTTGGAACAAAGCTTTGTTCACTGTGCCCAGCACCGTACAACGCTGGGCACGTTGAAAGCATCTGCGTATTGTTCTGTAGAATGACACACGGCACAGAGACACACAGGCTGCAATAAACCAACAACAGGTGCCGGCGAGGGTGTGGAGAAGAGGGAGCCCTCGTGCCCTGCTGGTGGGAACGCAGACAGCGGGCAGCCACTGTGGAGAGCAATATGGAATTTCCTCAAAAAATTAAAGATGGAGCTTCTGTTTGACCCAGCAATCCCACTCCTGGGAATATATGCTAATGACCCTGAAGCACCAGTCAGAAAGGATGAATGCACCCCCATGTTCAGAGCTGCACCATTTACATAGCAGCTAAGATCTGGAAGCAGCCCAGGTGCCCATCAGTGGGTGAGTGGGTAAAAGACTGTGGTGCATCTACACCATGGAGTACTGTGAGCTGTAAAAAAGAAGAATCTCTTACCCTCGGAGACAGCATGGAGGGACCTGGAGAGCATATACTAAGCAAAATAAGCCAGTCAGAGAAAGACAAATATCACATGATCTCACTTATACATGGAATCTAATGAATGAAATAAACGGACGAACAAAGTAGATCCAGAGGCATGGATGCATGGAACAGACAGACAGAGCTCAGAGGGCAGGGTGGTGGGGAGACGGGAAGGGAGCTCATATGCATGTGTGCACAGCCCATGGATACAGACAATGGTGTGGTGAAGGCTGGGGGGGTGGGCACAGGGGCTGGGAAAGGGGGGGAATGGGGGACACATGTAATATTGTCAACCATAAGAAATAAATTTAAAAAGCATGACTCTGTGACCGGATGCAGACACAGAGGCACAGGACTGTGGCCCCTTTTTTGAACCTAGTGCTTGGGACCGTGCCTGCCACATAGTAGATGCTCGGTAAACATGTATTCAATGAATGGATAGGAGGCATAGGACCTCTGTGCAGTAAGGTTTCCCACAGGCCAACCATCAGAAATCCACCAAATATAGAATTGTGTGTTTAGTAAGGTCAAGGCTCCCTGCTACCTCTATCATGTGGGCGTGCTTGTTTTCATGAGCACAGGCTGGGAGGCGGAGCGAAAGATTGCTCTGGAGACGCTGTTTGAAGATGCAGACTCAGCAGGCTCTGTGCACGGAGGAGCGCCCAATGGCAATTCAGTGCATCCTGATAATGAACCTAATCTCTGCTGGTAGGTGTCCTGGCAAACCGCTCTCCATCGCACCCCACCGGGAGAGGAATTACCGGCAATGCCGGAGACTGGGCTCCCCCGGGGCCTCACAGCCTGGAAATGGAGGGACCGTTTTGTAGCTTATGAATCAGAGAGAACTTGGGTAAGGGCTGGGTCACAGGCAGGTAGGCATCTGGAGTTTTGAGCTGTAATATTTTTCCCTTCAGAGGCAAGCTCAGTGTTTTCCTTAATGAAACACTAACCGAAAACCAGGAAGTCTACCCTTTGAAAGACAAGCTCTTCACGTGTCGTAGGTTGCATCACCCACAAGTAGGTCACCTCTAGGAAGCTCCGTTTTCACGTAGATCTTAGCAAAGAAGGAGAGAGATAGCGTGGCGCTCCTGTCACTTACGTGTTTTTAAAGGAAGGTGCACGTGCACAGAATAAAATCCATCCTTTGGAAGTGAGGGTCCAGGGGTGTTAAGTGCACTCACTCTGCTATGCAGCCGGCACCTCTGCTTCTTCCCGAGCGGTTCCATCCGAAAGGAGTCCCTGGCTCATTAGCAGTCGCTCCCATCACCCCTCCTCCCTGCTCCTGACAACCACTAATCACCGTCTCTGCAGACCTGCCTGCTCTGGCTCTTCCATGTACACGGAACCCAACCAGGCGGGTGTCCTTTCCGGGCTGGCTTCTTTCACTTACCGTGATCATTTCCAGTTCATTCATGTTGTAAGCATGTATCAGTGCTTCCTTTCTAAAAAATATTTTAAAATATATTCTTATTGATTTCAGAAAGGACGGGGGAGCGAGAGCGAGAGACAGATCGATTTGCTGTTCCACTTATTAATACGTTCATTGGCTGCTTCTTGTACGAGCCCTGGCCAGAGACCAAGTCTGCGACCTTGCTGTCCTGGTGCTTCAGGATTCTTAGCATGTATTCCCAGAGGTGGGATTGCTGGGGAAAACGGCTGCTGCACCTTTAATTTTTCTGAGGAAACTCCATGCTGTTTTCCATAGTGGCTGCGCCTGTCTGCATTCCCCAGCAGCAGGGTATGAGGGCTGCCCTTTCTCCACACCCTTGCCAGCACCTGTTGTTTGTTGATTTATTGCAGCCTGTGTGTCTCTCTCATCACTGATGTTTCATCTCTCTCCCTCTCCTCTCTTCTCTGAAATAAATGACTATATATATATATATATATATATATATATATATATATAATTTTTTTTAAAGGAAAGGAAAAGTCTAGTTGTAATACAGGTTTGCCAAATGCTTGGCCAACCCCGAGGGAAGCTCTGGAGTGAGGACCATCCATCAGAGTCCTCGCCGAGGGGAAATGTCCTCTTCAGGGCTGCGCGGGGAAGGGCAGGACTTGGAGGGAGGAAGCTCTCCCCCTGAGGCAGCCCCTGGAGGAGCCGGCAGCTGGGGCCATCCGCTGACCACGCTCCTGCGTCTGGACAGCAAGTCTCTCCTGAAGGGGCGTGTGGGTGGCAGGTCCCTATGGACACCGTAGGGACCATGTTCCAGCTGCCACAGCCATCGCCGGCCTGATCCACTCAGTGGCTGCCTTTCTTTCCTGTCTCCCTTCCCACTGCCCTGGAGGCATCCCCTTCTCCTCCCGGTAAATGTACCGAACCCAAATCCTTGTTCGGGCTCGGCTTCTGGGGAAACGGACGTGAAGACACACCAGCTCGCCTAGAGAGTGATGTTCCTGCGGCAGGTCTGGTGGTTTCAAGTTATATGAATGTACTTTTTTCCCTTTAATATTTTTATTGATTTTTAGAGAGAGAGGACGGGAGAGGGAGAGAGAGCGAGAGCAACATTGATGTGATGGCGAAGCATCAATGATCGGCTGCCTCCTGCCCGCCAGTCATTGAGCCCGCAACCTGGGCCTGTGCCCAGACCGTGAATCATACCGGCAACCTCTCGGTGTGCTGATCGGCACCCAACCACCTGAGCCACACGGGCCAGGGCTGGACTCGCTTTTCTGGAGTTACAGGTACGTAGGGTGATTCAAGTTCTGGGCTTCAATTGCACAATTCTCGTTTAATTTGTTGCCTTCATTCTGCTCACATTCCTTTTCCTCCTAAAAGTATCAAAATGTGGTACACTTTTCGATCCTCTTACCCCTCTTGGAAGTGAGTGGTCCCTCACGAGACACACGGGCAGGGAACAGTGGTGAGTGTTTATCTCGAATGCCACCCACTCACGTCTGTTTGGGTGAACTTCACGCTGTAGAGATGGAAGCAGCTTTGGGCCCAGCTAACCCGGTGACCCTCAGCCTTTGCCGCTCGCGATACACATGTTGAACGTCCACAGGCAAACACCGCGGGAGTCCCAGGATGCCACTCCTCTTTCTGACAAGGGGGAAAGCATATCGAATGCTGGAAAGAATTAGGTTGTTATAAGGATAATGTATTATTTAAAAACAGATGAATCATTCTCAAGCTTCGGCACTTTAGCCATTAGCATCCAATCACTCACAACAGCCTTCACGACCAATTGAATTTGAGGACTGCTGCTCTCCTTCCAAACCCTGGATGACATAAAAAGTCAGTGAGCCGCCCGGTCAGGTAGCTCAGTTGGTTAGAGCAGTGGTCGGCAAACCTCAGCATGAGAGCCACATGAGGCTCTTTGGCCCCTTGAGTGTTCTAACGCCACTTCTTCAAAATAGACTTGCCCAGGCCGAAAACGGACTTCTGCGCATGGGCCATGAAGTTTCAGTCGCACTGTACGTGCATGCCAGCACATGGAAGAGCCACACTCAAGGGGCCAAAGAGCCGCATGTGGCTCTCAAGCCACGGTTTGTCAACCACTGGGTTAGAGCATCATCAGCAAGGTTGTAGGTTCAATCCCTGGTCAGGGCACATACAAGAAACAACCAATGAATGCATCCATAAGTGGAACAACAAAGTAATCTCTCTCTCTAAACTAGGGGTGTCGAACTCAATCAGAGAAGGGGCCAAAATCTAAAATCCAGCCTAAATCGCGGGCCGAATGGTTTACTGAACAGTCATAAACTGACAATGTCATAAACTGACAACAGCGCGGTGCGGGCCACATTGCAAGGCCTGGCGGGCTGGATTTGGCCCGCGGGCCTTGTGTTTGACACATGTGCTCTAAACAAACAAACAAACAAACAAATAAAACAAAACAATAAAGAAATCTAACAGAATTAGCTTGAGTACATTGGCTCCCCCAACCAAACCACGGGGAAGTGCTGGTTGGAGCTGGCTGCCCGGATGCTCAGAACTCAGCTTCACTATCGCTGTGCCCCTCACCCACGCCGTTCTCTGGAAATCGGCTGTGTTGCTTTCAGAATTTCTTCTCTGGGTGAGAGCCTGTGACCAGAGAGGAGGGACACCCTCTTCTCATCCCAGTTAGAAGAACCCCACGGAAGCACTTTGATTGGCTCCACCTGGGACTGTCCACGGTTTCCAGGGAATAACGTGTAGACGAAGCCAGGCAAGGCAGATGCCACAGGGTTTCTCACGTACGCAGTTGCTTCAGGGATAGTTGGGGCCTGGCAGCCACGAGTCAGTCTCTCACTCAGGGAAAACGAAATTTTACACACAGTCCAGCCCTTATTCCCAATGGATCCAGTCCATTTCCTGGGCTATAAATAGTAAAACCTTCCCCTCTCCTTCCAAGTGCAAATATTTTGAATATTTTCATGATTGTTTTCCAAAGCCTACTTTCACAGTCTCTCTTCAGAAGGCTTGTGCCAGTGTGTATTCCCATAAAGAGATGGCGGTGGGCATCCTTGGGTTGTAAACTGCCATTGATCCTGCACTGGTGGTTCTCAATCAAGGGTGATTTTCCATCCCAAGGGATAATGGCGGAGTCTGGAAACATTTTAATCATCACAACTGGTTTCTAGTGGATAGGACAGGATGATGCTAGACATCTTACAATGCAGATAACAGTCCCCACAACAAAGATTTATTTGGCCCCAAGTCTCTGTAGTGCTGAGGTTGGGAATCCCTGATCTATACAAACAGATACGGTCTTTATCCTATTTAATAAAAGCCCAGCGACTGAGTGGCAGAACGACCAGAACAACCGCTCGACCAGTCGCTATGAGGTGCACTGACCACCAGGAGGCAGATGCTCAACCCAGGAGCTGCCCCCTGGTGGTCAGTGTGCTCCACAGGGGGAGCACCACTCAGCTGACCGGGATGAGTAGTGCTCCCACGGCAGGCCAATCCCTGCAGGCCACCCCCACCAGTGTACGAATTTGTGCACCGGGCCTCTAGTTTCTGAACATAAAGGAGTCTCAACAAGAAGACTTGCCTGGACAGGGAAACTCGGGTAGCATGTGACCAGAGCTGGTGTATTCAGGCACACTTGAAGTCTTGTTTTCCCCATTTGGGAGGAGGGCAATAAATGTGCAGTAGCATGTTTTAAGGTGGCCAGCTACACGGCTCAGAGCACTCGCGCCTTCCAGGCTCTGCTGGGCTTTGTGTTAAGGGTAATAATTAAAGCACTTTAGCAAAAGAGAAATGGCAATTAATATGAGAAATGCCAATGTTCGGTTTATTTCTATCCCGACCCTTGAAACATAATAGTCATTTGTTGTCATGAAGGAAACTTAATGAAGGACCAACAGAATGTAGAAAAAGCCCGAGAGCAAAGTGTGTGGTCTCAGCATACTATACAACAGAAAATAATTGCTCTTTAATTTTTAGCTTCTTTATTTAGCATCTTTCTCCACATTACCCATCAAACCCAACTGTATTTTCTTTTTGGAAACAGTGTAATGAGGCAATAAAGGGACTTTGACATCAGTCTGTCGGCATTCAAATCCTGACTCGACTGATTATTATTATTATTATTTAATATATTTTACTAAGTTTTTACAGAGAGGAAGAGAGAGGGATAGAAAGTTAGAAACATTGATGAGATAGAAACATTGACCAGCTGCCTCCTGCACACTGGGGATATGCTAGAAACCAAGGTACATGCCTTTGACCGGAATAGAACCTGGGACTTTTCAGTCCGAAGGCTGACGCTCTATCCACTGAGCCAAACAGGTTTTGGCTCGACTGATTATTACTGGTGTGACTCTGGGCAAGTTACTTAACTAACCTGAGTTTCCTCTTTTGTAAATTGGAGCTGATAATGGTATCTCTTCGTAGGGCCACTGTGGTGTTCAGTGGCCCATATACATAAAGAGTTTTGAACAATGCCATAGCAAGTACTATGTATTAGTAATGTTCTTTTCAATTCTACGTTATGAGAACTTTTCAGATCCACTCTTTTAGCAGTTTTCAAATATACATTACAGTATTGATATCTTAGCTGATTCTCATTTGTCTCTCATTGATCCTAAATCTTACAATGTGAGGCTATTACTTGAAATTAATAAATTGAGAGCTGGAAAAAAAATTAGAGACGCAGTTTTCTTCTTCTCCCTTGTTAGTCCATTTTCCTTTCCTTGTCATTTTCCAGGATCTACGTACCTTCACTGCTTGAGAAGGTACTATTTCCTTTTTGTGTTTTACCCTGAATAAAACCAAGAATAGTCAGTGAACTATGAGTCAGATAATCCAACGCTATTCTTGACCAGCTGTGCAAGCTGGGTCTCAGTTTTCTTATCTGCAAAATGGGAAAAATTCTACCTGCTCAGGGTCAACCTCAACGGGTTGCAATGAGATTGAGTTGCAGTGGTGTATGTGAAAATGCTTCATCATTGGTAAATGAACGCAAAAACATAAGGAATTATTAATAGAGCCTTGAACACAGTAGGTGTGGTGTAGTAATCATTTGCTGGAATTTATTCCTGTGGGATCTGATCCAATAACAGCCACCAGGTGGCAGCAAAGAGCAAGCTTCTCTCAGAGGGTTCCCTGAGTTTTTTGGGGGAGTAAAGTGATTGATGCTTCTCCCCGATTTCTACCAAGTTGATTCCTTTCACTCATTCCCCGCCTCCACAACTCTTCCCTATTCTAGAGCCACCCACGTGTCTTCTTTTCCCCCCGCTTCTAATTCCCACCATGGGAATGGTACCAAAAATAAAAAAAAATTGAGGGGCAAATTGGAAGTGACCTCAATCTCTATGATCAGAGCCCGAGGTTAATATGAACTGGCAATGTGGATTAAACTGAGGAGAACTGTGAAATACAATTTAGGCAAAAATGGATGAAAATTGATGCAGCGATGGGGAAAATGAAAATATTTTTAGCAGATTAGTTGTTCTCTAAAGTCCTGTCTCAGGTGGGCCATCTGTTGACCCCTCATCCATCAACAAATATTCATCCCTGAGTTGGGAATACAGAAGCAGACCCAGTCCTCCTGGAGAAAGAGGAGACAAATATTGGACAAGTAATTAATTGCCCATGTGATGTGAGCCAAGGCGCGAGGAGGAGTGAGAACGGGCCAAGCCAAAACCGGGAGGGGAGGGTGCAGGTAAGAGCCCTCTTTGCAGAGGAGACAGCAAACTCGGTGGCCCGATGACCTCCATGTAATTCTAGAACATTCCAATGGGGAAAATATATACAATGACCAAAAGCTGGCAGATTTCTGTTTTATTAGAAGTAATAAAATAATTTTTCATCTATACATAATTGGAAAATACTCCTGTGTATGTAGGAGGCAATATTACTTTGGTCTGAGGATGGCGATGGGGTTGCACTGATTTCATATAGTCCCTAAGACAACTCTGTGACTCTCCCCACCCGCCAGCCCCCACTTCACCCCCGGACAACACAGGACACAATCCCTGTCCTCCAGGGGCTGAGAATTTAGTTGGAACAATGGCTGCCTCCCTCCGCTCCACCTCACCCCAACACTCTCTCTGTCTTAGTATTCGACGTAAACTTCTGAGGTTCTGGCAGGTGGGGACAGGGATCTACTCAGCTGATGCCACAAAGACCAACCTTGGTGCAAGTTCCCTTGCCTAGTACACCTCCCACCGCCCTGTGGAGCGGTCCGACCCTACCTGCCCCCGCCCTGTGGAGCGGTCCGACCCTACCTGTCCCCGCCCTGTGGAGCGGTCCCCCTCCACCTGCCCCCGCCCCGTGGAGCGGTCCCACTCCATCTGCCCCCGCCCTGTGGAGCGGTCCGACTGCACCTGCCCCCGCCCCGTGGAGCGGTCTGACCCTACCTGCCCCCGCCCTGTGGAGCGGTCCCACTGCACCTCCCACCGCCCTGTGGAGTGGTCCGACCCTACCTGCCCCCGCCCTTTGGAGCGGTCCCACTGCACCTGCCCCCGCCCTGTGGAGCGGTCTGACCCTACCTGCCCCCGCCCTGTGGAGCGGTCTGACCCTACCTGCCCCCGCCCTGTGGAGCGGTCTGACCCTACCTGCCCCCGCCCCGTGGAGGGTCCGACCCTACCTGCCCCCGCCCCGTGGAGGGTCCGACCCTACCTGCCCCCGCCCCGTGGAGGGTCCGACCCTACCTGCCCCCGCCCCGTGGAGGGTCCGACCCTACCTGCCCCCGCCCCGTGGAGGGTCCGACCCTACCTGCCCCCGCCCCGTGGAGGGGTCCGACCCTACCTGCCCCCGCCCTGTGGAGCGGTCCCACTGCACCTGCCCCCGCCCTGTGGAGCGGTCCCACTGCACCTGCCCCCGCCCTGTGGAGCGGTCCCACTGCACCTGCCCCCGCCCTGTGGAGCGGTCCCACGGCACCTGCCCCCGCCCTGTCATATCCAGTCTTCACCTGTCATATTTGTTCCCTTTCAAACTTTTCACGAAGCACGCTCTCAGGAACTTTTCAACATCTCTCAGGCCCCCTTTCCAGATATTGCATGGTCTCTCATCTCTCTCCTCTCAGCATCTCTGCTTCTCTTTCCACACAAAAACGCCCCCTATTTTTCCCTTCTGCACAGGGCGGAAGGTGACTGTCCTCGGCCCTGGAGTCTCCGTGGCTCCGTTTAGAGGACAGTAGCGCCCGATGGGCCCTCACGCCCTGCTCTCCGGTGTTAGTTAGGAGAAACGGCCTTGGGGCTCACAGCGTCAGTGTCTACTCCTCGTCCCAGGTCTGGTCAGGGGGTGGGGTCACATTGTGCAGACACAGACACAGGGGCCACCACTGGAGACGGGAATGGGGACCAGGCGGTTCTCAGGGACTTGGTGTCTTACCCCCGTGACCAGGGCAGAAAAGTAAACGGATGCCCATGTTAGGAAGGTCTTGCATTCAATGGAGCTGAATGATTCGCTCGGTGTCCTCTGCCACAGGCATTCGGGAGCACCGCGTCAGGTCGTTCTTGTTTTATTGTCTGGTGGAAAACAGAGAGACACCTCAGAGGCTCAGAGAACAAGCCGGTCTCCACCAATTCCCACGGAGAGATAGGCCCCCATTTCTGCCCCTGATCGGCTGCCATGAATATTTCCAATGAAGCTCTAATCACAGTGATTTCTGGCTCCTGGGAGAAGCTTAGCCGCACACCGGGAAAGCGGTGGAGGCTCTTGGATGCATTACTTTTTTTGCCGGAAGCGGTTTTCCTTGGCGAAGGAAAGTGAGCTGGGGGCTGTGCTCCTGAGGCACAAAGCCTTCATTTCCAACTCTGCCTTTTATACCCTGCTCATGGGAGCGGCAGGAAAGCCGGCTCGGGAGAGTGATCGCCTTCGAACTTTATTTTCTTCGGGTGCCTCCCTTCAGCCGCTGTCCGAGGACTCTCCCTATACCACCTCTGAGGAAACCCCGTAGCTTTCAGGCTTCTTCAAGTGTTCCCAAAGTCCTGTGCGGCCTGCCGATTCTCCGCTCCCTCCTATTCCGGAACAGGCCAGGCTTGTGAGTGTGGGGGAGGGGTGTGATCTGCTTTTCCATGTTTCAGTGAGGCAAACATCTCCAGCCCTCAATGTCTGAGAAAGGTCCCCAGGAGGAGGAGAGGAAACAGTGCTACTCCAGCCTGGGTTTGGGGTCAAGGGCTAGAGCAGGGGTCTTCAAACTACGGCCCGCGGGCCACATGTGGCCCGCAGAGGAGTCTGATCCGGCCCGCCAGGTTTTTTGGGCAGTGAGCGCAGCCGAGGTGTTACAGTAGGAATTAGTAGTTCATATAGTCCGGCCCTCCAGCTCTCTGAGGGACCGTGATCTGGCCCCCACTTTAAAAAGTTTGAGGACCCCTGGGCTAGAGTGAGGCTACAGGCAGCCCAGGAGTGTGTTTCCTTCTTATAGAAAAGGGGGACCCCAATTGTTTCTTCTCTCTTTGGAGCATAGGGTCCGAGAAGTTCCTTTTGTTCCCAGGTTTGAGTCCTGGCTGCCTCCTTCAGAGCCATCCCATGACCAAAGGCAAGCAGGAGGCTCCAATTCCTTTAGGTGCCCTTTTGTCATGGAGGCCTCCAAGAATACGCTATTTCGTGGTGTAGACACAAGGACCACCTGTAAGCCAAATAAATGCTAGGGAGGTGAAGAGAGGGAACGCCCCTCTTCAGATGGCAGAGTCCAGCACGCACTCAGCCAGAAGGAAGAGAGCTCTGGCTGAACTGGTTTTGTGAACACCCACGGTTTGCTGTTGTCTATATATATAAAAGCCTAAGCTACTGGCGGACCAGCCGACTGGCCAGTAGCTATGACATGCACAGAACACCAGGGGGCAGACGCTCAATGCAGGGGCTGCCAAGCAACAGCAACTTTGCAGAGTGCCATCTCGCCATCTGGGGCCCCTCGGGGGATGTGGGACTGCCAGTTTTGGCCCCATCCCTGCAGGCCAGGCCAAGGGACCCTACCTGAGCATGGATCCACACACTGGGCCTCTAATGTAGGATGAAACGCTTGGAAAGGGGAACAACGGACTGATGCTTCCACATGCTCTGTGTTTGTTTGAGACAGACATAAGCAAAGCAGGGCCTTCACATGACCGATTTTTCTGGGCATAGAGGTTTTCCACAACCGGGAAGACACTTCTCTTTCAATGGTGTGCTCGATGGTGTATTTTTGGGACGGGAATTTCTTGTTCAGGGGTGATGTGGCTTAGGGCAGCACGTGGGAAAGGCTTCTGTAACCGGACAATGGGTCTGGGCTGCCTGTCTCCCCTAGAGCCAGTGGAGCAGAGACAGGGCTGAATCCCATAGGAGCGTTTACCCCAATATTGCTGGCAGCGTGGGAGAGCAGCAGGTCATCCACAGAAATCTGCTGTGCAGCCCATCATAAGCCAGCTGCTTATATAGGCATAAGTACAAAGGAAAGTAGGCAAAGGGAGTTTACAGATATGCAGAAGGCTAGGGGTCTGCAAAGGGCTGAGTGATTTGCAAGGGCTGGGGTTACATGAGAAATAGCGAAGGGAGTGCCCACATTAACAAACAGGTCAGCAGGCTGGGGGTTTGCAAGGGCCTGTGGGTATGCAGAAAGGGCCTGGGGATCGTCTTAGGGCTGCTGGCTTCCGTAACACATCTTTGCTCCTCTTTCCAGATAACGGGCAGCTCCAAACGGGGAGGGCGGGCTGCCTCTCTGAGTCAGCTCCAGCCAGGGGGGAACGTGCCTTCTTTAATCAGAATAAAACGGTCACGGCTAACAGAGCCTGATTGATATTTCCTACAATGCTAGCTGGTTCCAGCATTCCATTTCTGCCCCCTTACATGTCCCCGGTTTGATAATGGCTTTCTTGGATCTGTTCCTGATCCTCGGACCTTTCCCGGCACCACTTCCCCGCCACTCATTAGACTGGGAGTTCCTGATGGGACTCCACGGACCTCCCAGGGGCCTGGCAGGGAGTTAGGCATCCGTGAACTTGGCCGCAGGGAAGATCACTTTTCCCCCCCACCAAGTTCTAACCGAAAGCCGGCCTTTCTCCTCTCATTAGGAATGCAGGCGGCAGAGCACCGGAGTGCTCCCGGTTCTGTGACCTTCCCGCCAGCAGAGGTCACAGACATTTGCATATTGCATGGAGAGCTGGTAATCTCAAAGTTAGTGCTTGAGAATCACTTCGAAATGAGGGCGGCTGTGAGAGCTGCTGCTGAATCTTATTATTTAGTGCGTTAATAAAGACACGCACGCATTGCTGTACCCCACGTTGGCTGTTAGAAGTATTCCGGGAACTGTATTTCAGTGTAATTGGCTCCTTTGTAATCCTGTGTGTTACACACCCAGAGGGACTCGCTGCAGGGCCCCAGGGTTTTATGTCTCGTGAGCCTGGGGCACTCCTGCCTCTGGGGCCCTCCTCCCCAGAAGTTATTAACAATTACATGATTACGACTGTGTGGGTTTAGAGAGGATGTAAATCCAGACTGGATTTATGGGTATCATTGTCGTTATTTCTCTTTTGCTTTAAAAAACAATGAAAACATTTGTGTGGGCCCCGGGCCCTGCGCCTGCTGTGCCTGCCGCGCCTGCTGGAGGAGTCGGCCTGAGCGGCTACTCCAGTTCCATGTTTGCAGCTCTTGCCTACGACGTCCCAGTGACACTCAGTCTCCATCTTCAGCCCCATCTCATTTCTTTCCCTCCCTCCCTTTCTCCCTCCTTCCCTTCCTTCTTTCATTCTTTTCCTTCTTCCCTTTCTTCCCTTTCTTCCCCTTCTTCCCCTTCTTCCCTTTCTTTCTTTCTTTCTTTTTTTCTTTCTTTCTCTCTTTCTCTCTTTCTTTTCCTCCCTCCCTTCCTCCCTCCTTCCCTTCTCTCCTTTCCTTCCTTCCTTCCTCCTTCCCTCTCTTCCTTTTTTCCTTCCTTCCTTCCTTCCTTCCTTCCTTCCTTCCTTCCTTCCTTCCTTCCTCCCTCCCTCCCTCCCTCCCTCCCTCCCTCTCTCTCTCTCTCTCTCTCTCTCTCTCTCTCTCTTTCTTTCTCTCTCTCTCTGTCTCTCTCTCTCTCTCTCTCTCTCTCTCTCTCTCTCTCCTTTCTTTCTCTTTTATCCTCACCCAAGGATATGTTTTCATTTATTTTTAGAGAGAGAGGGGGGGAGAGTGAGAGAAACATTGATGTGAGAGAGAAACATCAATCCGTTGCCTCCCGTAGGTGCCCTGACCCGGGATTGAACCCACAGCCTTTAGTGTCCAGGTCCTTTAGACTCTAGGACAACGCTTCAACCCAAGCGGAGCCACCTGACCTGACCCTCGGACACCTCAGTCACAGAGGAGCCACACTGGCTGTCCCAGAGCCATCCTGAACTACCAGGTCTGACACCAAGCACACTGAGTGGCTCTTTAACTCTGCGTGCGCTCCGATGTCCTCACTGGCGCCCTCCCCAGCCCTGAGTGGAGAAACCTGGGTCACTGTGACTCGTCCTCTCCTGCCCTCTCCACGCGTCAGTGACCAAATCCTGCCAACCTCCTCCCCGCCTCCTTCCCAGCCCCAGCCCGACCTCCGTCCCCGGAACCCCTGGCCCAGAATTCCCCCACACCTCCCACACAAACCTCGCTGCCTGTCTTTTGCGGAATAATCTTCCGGGGTGCTGACCTCAGGGTACCCACAGCCACCCAACCCGTGGGCTGTCCCACTGTCCGAACACACAGTGAGCTGTGGGCGCGGAGTGTGCTCAGAGCGAGGATCTCCGGGTCCCGCTGCAGCGGCAGCTTCCGACCCGCTTGCTATTGGACGGTGACCGGGAATCTGTGTTTGAAGCAAAGAGACACCCCTGGGTTCTCTTGGAGCTTCTTTTGAGAGACACGATGATGCCGGATAACTATTCCACGGTGTTTGACTTTCTTCCCGACCGAATTCCAACCTACCCGTTAGGCCTCTGCTTCTCCCTCCCCCTCTAGAGCTGTGAGCTACCCCTGCTCCTCCCTCCGATTACCCCTGTGCCTTCGCTCCAAAGCACCTCCTTCCCTGCTGGTTGAAGACCTCCTCACCTGCCGGGGTTCCATTAAAGGTGACTTCTTCTTCATATCTTCTGACCTCTCCAGGTAGAAGTGACTTCCCTTCTCTGTTCTCTGAACCACGCTGGACAAACCTCGCAGCTCATGTTTACTGGAGAGAGGGGCGGGGGGACGGGATGTTCAAAACCTCCAAGGCAGTGTGGGACACTGGCCGGCGCAGTCAGCACTCAGAGGTGGGCTTGTGCGAAGGACGGAGTCATAACAGTAGCACAGGGGTGGGAGAGGGGCTTTACTGACTGGTACAAAAGTATTTCAACATTTTAAAAATATGTTTTATTGATTTAAGAGAGGAAGAGAGATAGCAACATCCATGATGAAAGAGAACCATGAATCTACTGCCTCCTACACGCCCAATACTAGGGATTGAGTCCACAACCCAGGCATGTGCCCTGACCGGGAATTGAACCTGTGACCTCCTGGTTCATAGGTCGATGCTCAACCACTGAGCCATACCTGCCGGGCATATTTCAACATTTTAACAATCAGTATGGACATACTGGCCAAATAGTAGCAACCTGTGTGTGTGTGTGTGTGTGTGTGTGTCCTGCTAGGCCCTAGCATGGTTACATGCATTTTGATGCTCATCCCCAGTCTTTTCATAGTTATCAGCTTCACCCCGCTCCCTCAATAGGTTTTAGACCATCTGCAAAATGGATGGCTTCAAATGTCACCTTCTTTCTCTTCCTTCTCATACCTGTGTTGCAAATATGACGGCAGGTAAAAAAACAAAAACAAAAACCTCCCTCCCCCCAACCCCCACACCGCCCAAACCGGTTTGGCTCAGTGGATAGAACGTAGGCCTGCGGGCTGAAAGGTCCCGGGTTCCGTTCCAGTCAAAGGCATGTGCTTTGGTTGCGGGTGCATCTCCGGTGGGGGGTATGCAAGAGGCAGCTGATCGATATTTCTAACTCTCTATCCTTCTCCCTTCCTCTCTGTAAAAAAATCAATAAAATATATTAAAAAAAAAAAAAAAAGAATTTCCCCCAGTGATTCTTATGCATGCTAACCTTTGGGAACTATTGGGTCAGGTCAGTGGTTTTCATATCTGGTTGCGCCTGGAATTCCCTGGAGAGTTTGAAATGTACAGATTACTAGAGGCCCGCCCCCTCCCCCAACCTCTGGAACAAGAATCTCTGAGGGTGTGGCGCAGGCACTGTGTTTTATAAAACCTTCCTCGGTCACTCTGCTTTTAGTTAGGGTAGAGAACTACTGGTTTAGGACATTCTTAAACTCGTTAACCAGTCCCCAAGCAGTGTAATTGAATGCTTACAGTAATTAATAGGCGATTTTCTCTCTGGAATATGAACTCACGTGTTGGTGTGTGTGTGTGTGTGTGTGTGTGTGTTGGGAAGGAGGAAAACTCATTCTTATTTAGACTGCTGTCAGTGGGAAACCGCTTAGCAAGTCAAGTCATGCATTTCTATTCTGTGCAAGTCACGATGATTATTAAGGTGCTGAAATTGTCTTGAGTGGGCAGAGTTGGAACTGGCTGACTTATCATTCAGCGGCTTCCTGTTAATCAGTGGGGCAGATGGCCTGACTGCAATCCCTGAAGTCTATGGACTGCTTTGCATAGTCCTCTTGTGAAATAATGTACCACTTTCCCCCTCAGTTCATGGGATAAAAATAAGGCACAGAAATTGCAGGGAGCTGCTCAAGGCTGGATATCTTGCAAGTGTCAAAGTCAAAGATAGACTCTCTGAAGTCAGGTTATACAACTCAGAGTGGTGAGCTGACAGAATTGGGCACTTAGAAGAAGCATTTTGGATGACATGGTGTTGGTTGGAGGAGGTGGTTGAGAGGATGTGACTGCCAGTGGACCAGCGAGCAGGCCCTGGGCAATTGGAATCTCCACATTCCTCTGCTATCCTTGGGGTGTACATTGTGCCCACCATTTCCCTAAGTCAGTGGTTGGCAAACTCATTAGTCAACAGAGCCAAATATCAACAGTACAACAATTGAAATTTCTTTTGAGAGCCGGGACCGGTTTGGCTCAGTGGATAGAGCGTCGGCCTGTGGACTGAAAGGTCCCGGGTTCGATTCCGGTCAAGGGCATGTACCTTGGTTGCGGGCACATCCCCAGTGGGGGGTGTGCAAGAGGCAGCTGATCGATGATTCTCTCTCATCCATGTTTCTAACTCTCTATCCCTCTCTCTTCCTCTCTGTGAAAAATCAATAAAATATATTTTAAAAAAATTTCTTTTGAGAGTCAAATTTTTTAAACTTAAACTTCTTCTAATGCCACTTCTTCAAAATAGACTCGCCCAGGCCATGGTATTTTGTGGAAGAGCCACACTCAAGGGGCCAAAGAGCCGCATGGAATCTCGCTAGCTGCAGTTTGCTGACTATGGCCCTAGGGGAGCCATTTTCAAAGACCTAACCTTAAGAGAGGAATGTGTTGCCTGGCTGACATGGCTCCAAGGTTGAGTGTTGACCTCTGAACCAGGAGGTCACAGTTTGACTCCTGGTCAGGGCACATGCCTGGGTTGTGGCCTTGATCCTCAGTGTGGGACATGCAGGAGGCGCTGATTGATGATTCTCTCTCATCACTGATGTTCCTATCTCTCCCTCTCCCTTCTTCTGTGAAACCAATAAAAATGCCTATCTCTATAAAAGCGTAATATGCAAATCGATCAAACTTCGGAATTACCGGTTGGCTGTGATGTGCCCTGACCATCAGGGGGCAGACACTCAAAGCAGGAGCTCCCCCAGCCTGTAGGCCCTGATTGCCCAATGGGAAACTGGGGGTGGGTGGTGGTGAATGCAGGCGGTGCTGGGGCCCAATCGCCCTGCTGGTGGCTCCACACACAGAGGGCAACCAGTGGCAGCAGGGGGCAGAGGGCGGGGCCAGCTGCCAGCAGCTGGGAAAGATCGGCCCTGATTGCAGGCCAGGCCTAGGGATACTACTGTGCACGAGTTCGTGTGCCAGGCCTCTAGTGCTTAACAATAAAAAAGGGAGCCATGTGTTGTTGAGGCTATCTGGTTCCTGGTTCTGATCTTCTGGCCACAGATTGGTTCAAGGGTCATCAAATGGCTGGCTTCAGGTCAACAAGAGAAAGTAAGTTCCAGGTCTTGTGTGAGAGATTTCAGAAGATAGTCTTTCTTCCCTGGGATGGTGAGCATGACGATGTGGAGCAGCCATAGGACCACTTGGTAAGCCCTGGAAAGGATGCTAGCCCAATAGAAGGAAGGAGAGGATGGAAAGCTGCAGGCCAGGGAGATGCCTACAGGTTTTGAGTTACGTGAGCGAATAGATAACACATTCTCAGCATTGTTTAAGCGCCTGGAGCTGGACTTCAACCAAAACATCCTCATTGGCAACCATCTCTTATGAGCACAACTGACTACTTTTTAGGGGGAAATGGATGGGGAACTTCAGGCCACATGCTATTGAGAAGGACCTACCTCCCAAAGTAGGCTATGCAGGCTCTCTTGGCAGGTAAGGGGTTTTTACAGTCCCTCCTTGGGCCCCTTCAGTTAATGAAATCATGTGCCTGAGTCCTCTAAGGAAACCTATTAGTAGCCCTACACAAGCAAAAACTCAATACATTTGCCGACTGACTGGACATCCTCATTGTTAGTTGTTGAAAATCATTCCTATAGTTGGATCTCTAAATTTGAAAATGTAGACAAGCTCAAACTGAGTGAGTGTCTTGGGGCTCTTATAACCCACACAAAGCTCAGAAACTCATTTGTTTTATATCTTTGGCCATTAATAAACTCAACTTCTCTCTGCCGATCTTGACCGAAGGGGTCCACCTGCAGGATTCAGAAATGATTTGGGACTTTCAAAAGTGTTTAGCCCAGACCCGAAGGGCGGAGCCTAGCCCCAAAGAACTAAACCCAGACCTAGAGCCCAGCCCAGACCCTAAGGGCTGTAGCTAAGGCAGTCTTTTGGGGACGGGGACCTCCCCATGGCCCGGACCCATTTGATGTTAATGGACCTACCCAGGGATGGCCCAGCCAAGGCTTAAGAGCTGAATCTAGTCCCAAAGGGCTGACACTGGTTCTGAAGACCAGAACCTGGCCCCTGAGACCCCAACCAAATCCTGGGAATAGCCGGGGCGGAGCCTACCTGGAAGAGCCGGGCCCAGACAAACCAGCCGCGTTGAAACTGTCGCTGCATGTCTGTTATCCCTGTTTCAGAAAGGGGTGCAATTAAGAGGTCACTGGAGAAGGCGTTGTCACTCCGGTGAAAGCCCATTTATATAATCTTTGTAAAGGCACCCCTTGCTGCATTTGACTCGGACTTTGCTTTTCGAGGCACGACCAGATGGGCATCACCATGAAAAGCAAGATATAATTAAGGACTTGGTTAGGACAGTACAAGTGAGAGGGGGCGGCACCTGCAGTTATCCTACTCGGCCACTAGATAGCGCTTCTGCTCCGGTGAGGCAAAGCTCCGAAAGAGCCTAATAGTATAATATAAGGAAGTAAATTTGAAGGCGGGATATAGTAGGTGCTCAGTAGACAGTGCGGAATGGAGAAAGTCTGCATTTCATAGATGAAGTATTTCCATTGCTAAACAAGCAAAGTAGAAATTAGTAGGCACAATGTGAAAACACTTCATGCCCACTAAGATGACCCTAAGAATAATTTTTAAAAAGCGCAGAAAATAACAAGTGTTGGTGAAGACGCGGAGAAATTGGAGCCTGATGCATTGCTGGTGGGAATGCACAATGGCGTCGCTGCTGTGAAAAACAGCTGGGCAGTGCTCCTAAACACTAACTGTGGCATCATATCGTCCAGCAGTCCACCACTAGGTATCTGCACAAAAGAATCGAAAGCGGGCCCTAACTGGTTTGGCTCAGTGGATAGGATAGAGCTCCGGCCTGAGGACTGAAAGGTCCCAGGTTCAATTCCGGTCAAGGGCATGTACCTTGGTTGCAGGCACGTCTCCACTGGGGGGGTGTGCAGGAGGCAGCTGATAGATGATTCTCTCTCATGGATGTTTCTAATACTCTATCTCTCTCCCTTCCTCTCTGTAAAAAAATCGATAAAATATATTAAAAAAAAAAAAAGAATTGAAAGCTGGACTCAAGCAGATACTTGTATGCCTGTGTTCTTAGCATTATTCACAATAGCCAAGAGGTGGAGACTACCCAAGGTCCATCAGCGGTTGAGTAGACACACAAAATGAGGTCTATCTACACCATGTACTATGACCCAGCCATAACAAGGAGTGAAGTTCTGGTACATGCTACAATGTGGAGGAATCTGGAAAACATTATTCTAATTTTGTGCCATGAACCAGACACAAAAGGATGAATATTCTATGATTCCACTTGTATGAGGTACCTGGTATGGGCAGATTCAGAGGGACAGGAAGAGTGGAAGTTACCGGGGCTTGGAACGGGGAATGAGAGTCATTTTGTAACGTGTACAGAGTTCCCGTTTGGCGAGATGGAAAGAGCGCAGGAGGGGGATGGTGGTAGTAGTTGTACAAGAATAGGAATATACTGAATACTTGAACTGTACACTTGACAATGGCTGAGATGGTAAGTGTTATGCTCGTTGAATTTTAACCATAATTAAAAAAAATAAATGAGTCCTGGCTGCATAGCTCAGTTGTTAGAGTGCTGTTCAGAAACACCGAGGTTGTGGGGTTGATACTTGGTCAGGACACATACAAGAATCAACCATGAATGCATAAATAAGTAGAACAACAGATCAGTCTCTCTCTCTCTCTCTCTCTCTCTCTCTCTCTCAAATCAATCAATAATTTTATTTTTTTAAAAAAAGAGAGAGAACAAGAGCTATGTCAGGCTGGACAGCGTCTTTCTCAATATGTATAAGCCCCCCAAAGAGCGATCTTGGGCTTTTCTGCAAAATGATGCTAATGAGCAACAGAACAGAACACATCTTATCTTTTCCTACACAACCCTCCCCCCCTCCCAAGTCCCCCCAGCTACGTTTGCTTTCTGGCTGGGACAGTCTCTCCACACCCCCATATGGAAAACTAAGATGTATCCTGCAGTCTCCCCAAGCGCTTTAACTTCACTAGAAGTTGAGAAAGAAAGAGAACATGACCAAGACTGTGCCACAGCGGAAAGAGTAGAGAAGTGCAGCCCCGGCACTTAGGTTATTTACGTTGAGAAAAGGCCAGCCCCGGCAGTTTTAAAGAATGCGACGGCAAAGACAATTCTCTTCTTAGTGGACGAGCATTTAGTCATTACAAAACGTTGCTCAGACCTCATCTCCTCCTATCCTGCCTGCACGCCGCCTTCTTCCACCGTGCTGGATTCGGGAGGCCCAGCGTGGCTCCCAAAGATGTGCAGGTCCTACCGCTCAGATCCTGGGAATACCGATCTCACCCGGCCAAAGGGAGGGCGTTTTCCAAAGTGAAACATAAACCAGAGCGGCTTTTCAGTTGAATTTTAGGTTCTAACACTTGACTGAACTCAGGGGTGCATTAACCCAGAGACTATCCATGTCCCGAGGGCCTGTCAAGGCACAGACACCGTGCAAGATACTGAAGATGGTTATCAGGAGCCGGACGGCACGGTCCCTGCCCTTGCACGGCTGAAGTGTGGGTGCTCAGAGACAGGTTTTTATGTAGGATACATATGTTTTCAACTCCTTAAACCCCAAGGAGTGTGATTGCCGGGCTGATGGCACCTTTGGTTTGGAAATTGCCTAACCGTCTTCCGAAGTGGCTGCACCACTTTGCACTCACACCAGCCATGAACCAGTGTCCCTGTGGCTCCACACCAGCGCCAGCATTTGGTGTTGCCGGTTTCCTGACTTGGGTCCTGGGAACAGGTTTAAGGTGGTATTTCATTGTTGTTTTAATTTGCGCTTCCCCAATGACATGGGATGCGGAACATCTTTTCATGTGCTTATCTGCCACCTGTCTGTTTTCTAGGGGGAGGTGTCAAGGTTTTTGAGCCATTTAAAAAAAAAAATAGTTTGTTCACAGTGAACTAAGGAGGCTTTGCCTTTTTCTTAAAAAATACATTTTATTGATTTTTTACAGAGAGGAAGGGAGAGGAATAGAGAGCTAGAAACATCGATGAGAGAGAAGCATCGATCAGCTGCCTCCTGCACACCTCCTACTGGGGATGTGCCTACAACCAGGGTACATGCCCTTGACCAGAATCGAACCTGAGACCCTTCTGTCCTCAGGCCAATACTCTATCCACTGAGCCAAACCGGTGAGGGCTAGGGCTGAACAATTTTTAAATCAGGTTGTTTGTTCTCTTATTGTTAACTTCTAAGTTTTTTTTTTTTTTTTTTTTTTTTTTTTTTTGTGTGTGTGTGTGTTTTAAAAATATATTTTATTGATTTTTTTACAGATAGGAAGGGAGAGGGATAGATAGCTAGAAACGTCGATGAGAGAGAAACATCGACCACCTGCCTCTTGCACACCCCCTACTGGGGATGTGTCTGCAACCAATGTATATGTCCTTGACCGGAGTCGAACCTGGGACCTTTCAGTATGCAGACCGACGCTCTACCACTGAGCCAAACCAGCTTCAGCTGTGTGTTTTTTTGTTTGTTTGTTTTTTTTTTGAGGGGGGTATGTTTTGGGTAATAGCCCTTTATCAGATGTATCATCTGCAAATATTTTCTCCCAGTCTGTGGCGTTTATTTTTATTTTCTTAAACACTGTAGGGATTTGATAACTTTTTTCTTTTCTAGTTGTCCTAGAGAACATTTGATGTGAGCCAGATGGCTGAATTTCTTGCATTTTAAATGGACGGGACATTGTAAAATACTCCCGAAATTAGTGGGCTGAAGGTAGCGGTATTAAACCTCTAAGGTTTAAAGCTTTTACCTTTAAAGAAACACGATTAATGGACATGCCCAAGTACCATAGAGTGATTGTCTAGAATCAAATGACAGGAAAGCTAATTGCCATTTAATTGTATTTTGAAAATTTATTTTTCCTTGTTGGAAGCTTTGTCTAGGGTCAAAGAAGGGAAACACACACACACACACACACACACACACACACAAATAGGAAATGATTCATCCAAACTTGGATAAAACACCGACACCATTAGGTGTAAAAATGGAAGTTGTAACAGTTAAATTTTCATAATCTTTAAATCTGGAAACTGTATTTTGGTTTATTTGTGAGCTGTGTTGGTTTAAATAACATATGTTTAATGTTTTTGTTGGGAATTTTCCCATCCTATACTCACAACAGTTCTCAATCAAGGGAGACGTTGCCCTCCCCATCTTTTCTTCCAAGGCACTTGGCAATGTTTGGAGACGTTTTTTCCCCCGTCATATGTTTTTTTTTTTTTTTTTTTTTTTTTTTTATAATATATATTTTTATTGATTTTGTACAGAGAGGAAGGGAGAGAGATACAGAGTTAGAAACATCGATGAGAGAGAGTGGGGATATGCCCACAACCAAGGTACATGCCCTTGACCGGATATGCCTACTGGGGATATGCCCACAACCAAGGTACATGCCCTTGACCGGAATCAAACCCGGGACCCTTCAGTCCCCAAGCCGACGCTCTATCCATTGAGCCAAACCGGTCTTGGCTCCCCTCATATGTTTTTATTGATTTCAGAGAGGAAAGGAGAGGGAGAGGGAGATAGAAACATCAATAATGAGAGAAAATCAATTGGCTGCCTCCTGCACGCCCCCTCCTGGGGATCGAGCCAGGCATGTGCCCTTGACTGGAATGGAACCCAGGACCCTTCAGTCTATAGGCCGACGCTCTATCCACTGAACCAAACCAGCTAGGGCTGGAGGCATTTTTTATTGTCATGACTAGGGGTGTGTGCTAGTGGGTGGAGGCCAGGGATACTGCTAAATATCCTACAATGAACAGGACATGCCTCCATAATGAAGAATTATCTGGACCAAAATGTCAACAGTGTCCAGGATGAGAAATTGGAGTGATAACAATGTTTCACATTTATAACTCACTAGAGGCCCGATGCATGAAATTTGTGCAAGGCTCTCGGCCCTCACAGCCCCTCATAGCCTCAGCTGGCCCTCACACCCTGGTTTCGTCCAGAAGGTTGTCCGGAAGGATGTCCAGAAGGTCCTTCAGCTGTTCCATCTAATTAGCATATTAGCTCTTCATTATATAGGATTTTAAATTTTTTTACCTTAAAAATTGAGATATCATTCACATACCATAAAGTTCACACTTTAATTGTAGAGTTCAGTAGTTTTTAGTATATTCACAAAGTTGTGTAACTATCAACATTGCCATCTAATTCTAGAACATTTTTTAAAAATTGATTTTTTACACAGAGGAAGGGAGAGGAATAGAGAGTTAGAAACATCAATCAGCTGCCTCTTGCACACATTCTATTGGGGATGTGCCCCCAACCAAGGTGCATGCCCTTGACCGGAATCGAACCTGGGACCCTTCAGTCCACAGGCCGACACTCTATCCACTGATCCAAACAGGTCAGGGCTAATTAAAATATTTTAATCACCTCTGAGAAGAAACTCCCTACTCATTAGTAGTCATTCCCCGTCCCCCCATCTTCCTAGCCCCTGGCAATCACTAATCTCTGCCTCTATCTCCTTGGATTCCCCTAGTCTAGACATTTCATGGAAATGGAATCATGTAATATGTGGCCTTTTGCATTTGGATTCTTTCACTGAGCAAAATGTTTTTGAGATTCATCCATGTTGTAGTCGGTTGCCAGCGGTTCATTCCTATTTATGATAGAATAATATTCCGTTACTTGGACAAACCATCTCTGTGTACCCATTTATTTGTTACTTCCTACTTTTGGGCTGCAATGAATGCCAAATGCTGTCAGGAGCATTTGTGTAGAGGTTTTTGTGTGGATATATGTTTTAATTTCTCTTGAGTATATACCTAAAAGTGAAGTTGTTGGGTCATAGATTCTGTGTTTAACTTTTTGAGGAACTGCCAAACGCCATAATTTTACATTCTCACCAGCAATGAAGGAGGGTTCAATTTTATTGCACGTCTTCAGCAGCACTTGGCATTGCATGTTTTTATTTTTATTTATGATAGCCATCCTAGTGGGTACGGAGTCGTATCTCATTGTGGTTTTGATTTATACTTTCCTAATGACTCATGATGTTGAGCATCTTTTAATGCACTTATGGGCCATATTTGCATATCTTCTTTGGAGAACTGTCTATTCACATCTTTTGCATATTTTAAAGTTGGGCTATTTGTCTTTTTACTGTTGTGTAAAAATTCTTTATACATTCTGGATATGAGACCCTTATTAGATATCTGACTTACAAATATTTTTCCCTAGTCTGTGGTTTGCTGGCTTTAGATTTTGCAAAGCATTTCACATTTCTTAGCTCTTTAAAAAAAAAAAAATTTATTGATTTTTCACAGAGAGGAAGGGAGGGAGATAGCTAAAACATCAATGAGAGAAAAACATGGACCAGCTGCCTCCTGCACGCCCCCCACCGGGGACATGCCCGCAATCAATGTACATGCCCTTGACCGGAATCGAATCCGGGACCTTCCAGTCCGCAAACCGACGCTCTATCCACTGAGCCAAACCGGCTTCAGCTACATTTCTTAGCTCTTAATGTCATAATAACTATGCTTAAATTTAGACTCAAAGGTTAAGTGATTTGTGTTTTCCAAATTTCATGATTTAAAAAAAGTTATCTTCATGTGCCACTTATACTACTATCAACTTAACATTTTCTTTATTCACTTATTTTATTCCTTTTAAGCAAGAGTGGAAGGGAAGAGACAGAAACATTGATATTGCCTCAGGTGACACAGGATGGAGCCTGCAACCAAGGTGCATGACCTTGGCCAGGATTGAACCTGGGACCCTTCCATCCACAGGCCAATGTCCTGTCCACTAAGCCAAACTGGCTAGTGCTCATTTTCTTTCTCCCTTAGCCTTACTCCAAGTGATATAAGCTGTGAAATACCTGGTTTGATGGACCAGCTACAGTTCTCCCTGGCACAGGGTAAAATGTAACAAATGTATGTGACCTGAAAGTGTTTCTCACACCGGTGGTGGGAACACATTTAGGAGAACAAGTGATGCCTGGGCTATGGCTCCCTCTTAGTGTGCACGCAGCTGGTGGTGGTCATTTTTATTATTTAGAACTTACCTGCAGCTAAAATAGCTCCAGGAACTGTTTCTTACCAAAGGGACCAGAATAGCATTGCCTCTTTGTGGCTAGCTTCTCAGATTCCTCTTTTTCCCTTTAGGAAGATGGTATGTACAATGCTCAATGTTCCACTCCGTCTGGTTTGAATCTTATTCTTAAGTCAAGTCCCCTATCTCTTTAAGGTGCATTGGCTTACCTCTGCTTGCTTTCTCTCCCGGGTGAATGTTCTGAGGGCCATCCCATTGATTTAAAGTTTCGGGTATTTGCTATCACATTCCGCCTGCCACAGCCCTCTGCCGCCTCCCCTGCCACAGGACTCATCAGCCTTCTCAATTGTTCGCTTACAGCCCCGTTTCCCCTATCACACTTGGCTCCTCAAAAACAGGCAAGATGGGAGTTCTTTTCATATTGGTGCCCTCAGTGCTTGGAATAATAATTTTTTTTAAATAAGCGAATAAGTGGTAATTAAATGCAGGAACATCACAATGTCCCTCATTATGACTCAGAGCTGGTGAACTTTGTCCAGAATCCCCGTCACGGCAATCATCACGGATTCACGTTCAGCATTGAACTGGTCATCGTCTCATTTTGTGCAAGAACAAATGTCCAATTTCCTAACAGTCTCGTTCTAATGACGGTTCCTTCCATTTGGCCCATTTGGCCCATTTGGCCGTGCTTGTCCTTTTCCTATTGGCACAGCCTCTATTGTCCCTCTTCACTCTCTTTCCCTCCCACACTCTGTGCAGGGACTACCCCTGAGGGAAAAGCTAGCGCTAATGTGGCTTTTGCCTTATGTTTCTTTCTTCCTTTTGCTTATTTCCTATCTTGTTTCACAAAGGATTCACTGTTCTACTGGGACATTAATAGGGTATCAAAGTAGGATTCGGGGCAATGCAAAAGGGTGTTGTTTAACATTGCATTCTAATTTAGGAAGAATAAGACTTAAGATTCTGGTCAAGACTTCTGTTTGTGACACCTGGAAACTAGTTTGCTGGACTAGAAAAAGCAGCAGAAGCATTGACTAGCTCCATATTCCCAGCTTTTCTGTGATTCTTTTTTTTTTTAATCCTCACCCAAGGATATTTAAAAGTTGCGGGGGGGTGAGGGGGAAGAAACATCGATATGAGAGAGACACATAGATTGGGGCTGGGGAACCTGCAACTGAGGTACATGCCCTTGACCAGGAATTGAACGCTCAATTCTTTGGTCCATGGGCTCATGCTCTAACCATTGAGCTACCACCCAGGGCCTGAGATTCTTTATATCAAGGCAAGAGCTGTCTAGAACCCTATTTTGGTCTCCCCTCATCTTGCCATCCACAAACTTAGTTAAGCCTCTCAGGCCATTAGAAACATTTCTTATTTTTATACATTGTTCTGGACTGGGTTGGCCCTTGAAAATGACAAAAGCAAGGGCTGGGAGAATGTCTAATGTCTTCTGAGAAGCAGGTTTTGTGTAGAGGAAAGGATTTGAAGTCATATAGTCCCAGAGTTCCAAACCCAGCTCCAAGCCTAAAGCTGAATGACTCAAGATCAGTCCCATGATCCCTCTAAACTTCGATGTGTGCAGTATGGATTACAGTTCCTCCCTCTCAGGGTTGTGGTGAGGATTCACTGAGATAAAGTGCTTGGTAAAGTAAGGAGGGCTTGATAAATAAGAGCTGTATTGTCTCAGAAATGAGTAGCCAGTTATATTTTGGGGGGAAAAGTGTATTAAGCAAGTCTGTAGCTTTGGTTTTGTGTTGATATGTGCATATGTGGTGCATGTGTGAATGTGATAACACATTTCCAGTTCTATCTAGTGTAGGGATTAGAAGAGTAAAGAAATTTTTTTTATATACACACATAGAACATATATAAACACAATGGAATAATTATAAAATCTCCATTTTATTACCACCCAGGTTAAGAAATAGATCATATCCGTACCCAGACTCCCTGAAAGGCCCCATCACAACTCCAGGAAACCACTGTCTGGCCTTTTGCGTTCTTATGGTTTTACCACCCGTATATACATCCCTCCCTAAACAACTTTGTTTTGTCAGCTTTTGAAATTTATACTAATAAATCATACTTTATTGTTTTACTTCCTTCATTCAGCATTGTTTTGAGACCTATTATGCCATTGTGTGTAGTGTAGTTTATTCCTTTTCATTGCTGTTTGAAAACAGGACAAATAAGAAATTATCCTTTCTACGGCTGATGGATATTTGGCTAGCTTCCAGTTCTTTTGGCCCTTACACCACTCAATATTATTTGTACATTCTTGTACATGTCTCCTGGTGTACACAGTTAGGCATTTCTGTAAGATATATGTCCAGGAGTGAGTTGTAGACTGTGCGTATATTCAATTTCAGCAAATAGTGCCAAGACTGTACTAATTTACACTCCCATCAGTTATGTATGAATGTATGTAGAGTCTCTTCTTTGAAAGTTAGACTTTAGCTAAGATGGAAAAACAAGACCAGGCGGAGGCCTGGCTGCCTTCCTCCTCGCTGGTGGCCTTGAAAGCAGGAGACGCTGCCCTGGCCACTTCCCCAGGGATCCTAGGCACAAACCGGCGTCAGTAACCCCTGCATCCAGTTTAACCGCCAATTTCAAAATTCCTTGGCCGGCCCTGCCGGGTTAGTCCTTCCCAGATTCCCATTGGTCACCAGTCAAAGGAAGGAGCAATTTGATTGGCTCCCCTTTACCCTCACTCTGTCCCTTTAAGGACCTGGGCGGGGCCTGGGTGGTACGCAGATGTCCATCATAGGTAGCGGTCCTCTGATTGGTCCAAACAGGGTTGGGACCCACCCATTCGTCCCCGAGTTCAAACGCGAAGGCGGGAGGCCGGCGGCGGAGCTCGGCGCTGACGGGCGGGGTCCTCTGAGCGTGAGTCTGAGCCCCCCCGAGCCCAGTTCTTCCCACCCGACTCCCAACACGGCGGAGGGCCCCCGTCACCCACACCAGTCCCGCTTCGCCTCCCGCTGCGGGGAGGGCGGCGGTCCCGCCCTCAGGGCTGCGGCGGGAGTGAGAGGGGGTCAGCTGTGGGGGTCGGGGGGTCAGCTGTGAGGGTCGGGGGGTCAGCTGTGGGGGTCCGGGGGGTCAGCTGTGGGGGTCCGGGGGGTCAGCTGTGGGGGTCGGGGGGTCAGCTGTGGGGGCCCGGGGGGTCAGCTGTGGGGGTCGGGGGTCGGCGAGCGGGGTCCGGAGGGTCAGGATGGCGGTGCGCGCGCCTCTCCCACGGGAGCCGAAGGGTCTGCTGGGGGCGGAGGGGCCCGGGGCGTGAGGAGTTGGCCCCATGGCCTTCTGCGCCGCCTCCTGTCAGCATGACGTGCGTGCGTTCTTCCGACTGGTGGAGTCCGGCTGCCACTTGCTACCTGTGTGACCTTACCTCCTCAGTGTCGTCACACCCCGGCATCCACCCACCCCCTGCTTCCTCCGGCCTCTGTCACTCTGCTCTAGCCCCTCGGCCTTCCTTCCTGCCATCATTAGAGAAGGCCAGCGCCTGCCTCAGAGCCTTAGTGGAGCCCTGGCTGGTCCCTCTGCCTGGGGTGCTTTTCCTTCTCCAGTGATCACAAGGCTTGCTTACGGCGGATAGAAAGCTGTTTTTTGTTCGCCCTCCCCAGACTGAGTACCCCAAGGCCCCGGGTGTGGTGGCCGACCTTCACCTTCCCATCCCTGCTATCTAAGGAATATCAGGATCCTTCAGCCCTTCCTTCTCACCTCGTCAGCGCACCCTTGACCTTCTCCTTTCTCCCTTCAGCACCTGCGGGGAGATGTTGAAATTCAAATATGGAGCCCGGAATCCGCTGGACACTGGCGCTGCTGAGCCCATTGCCACTCGGGCCTCCAGGCTGAATCTTTTCTTCCAGGTAACAGGCTGCCAACTCTGCTCACCTGAGTTTGTTTCCTTGTCACTCATCTTTATGTTTATTACAATATTGAGACCAACCTAGGAGACATCCCGTTCTCATGCAGCGTCAGCAGGCATAAATATGGAGCAATGCTGCTAGATCTGTCAGTTTTTTTTTTTTTTTATAAATATATTTTATTGACTTTTTACAGAGAGGAAGGGAGAGGGAGTGAGAGTTAGAAACATTGATGAGGGAAAAGCATCTATCAGTTGCCTCCTGCACACCCCCTATTGGGGATGTGCCCCACAACCAGGGTACATGCCCTTGACCAGAATCGAACCCAGGACCCCCCAGTCCGAAGGCCGACACTCTAGCCACTGAGCCAAACTGGTTAGGGTGATCTGCCAGTGTTTTAAGAGAAGCCAGAAACATCCCCTTCTCCTACCGTTTTGGTAAAATCTGATTTTTCAATATTGGCAGATAATTCAAATTATTTTACATATCACAGGCCAAACAAAACATGTCTGTGGGCTAGATACAGTCTGCTAGTTTGCAACTGTTGCTCTAGATCAGGAATGAATTCAGCTTTAGAATAGTTACTCCCTTCATCACACTCTAGATTAGGGGTGTCGAACTCAATCAGAGAAGGGGCCAAAATCTAAAATCCAGCCTAAATCGCGGGCCGAATGGTACTGAACAGTCATAAACTGACAATGTCATAAACTGACAGTGGAGTGCAGTGATGACAGCGCGGTGCGGGCCACATTGCAAGGCCTGGCGGGCTGGATTTGGCCCGCGGGCCTTGTGTTTGACACATGTGCTCTAGATTGTTTGAGTGAATTAAAGACACTGAAGTTATACTAATAAACCTCTGGGCACACATGAAGGAAATGGCAGTCCTTGTTTCCTGTAGTAGAGACATGGAGACATGTCCAGACCAGCAGGGTCCAGAATGAATGTTCCCTTGGGCCTCAGACCGTTAAAAAGAAGGGCCTTTTCTAATTAATGGACCTTCACGTGATGTTTTTCTTCCCAGATGCTGGTGAAAGAAACCCACAGTAATGGAATCGTACAAGTGATAACTTAATGACTGTCAATTGATGTCTCTATAAAGAATGAAGCTACAGAATTGGGCTGTTAGCATGTGTCGTGAGCAGTTAGTCAAGTTGGTGGCTTGTAATTTACTCTGTGTGGATGGATGTTATTGATCAAAGCTTTTCATTATTGACAGTGTCTCCATCTGCTGTTTGCTGTTTTTAGGGGAAACCACCCTTGATGACTCAACAGCAGCTGTCTTCTCTTTCCCGAGAAGGGATATTAGATGCCCTCTTCGTTCTCTTTGAAGAATGCCGGCAGCCTGCTCTGATGAAGATTAAGCACGTGAGCAACTTCGTCCGGAAGTGTAAGTTGGGAGAACTGTTTCTTGAAACTGTTCCCCTGGAGAAACCTGGGAGGATACCACAGGCAGAATGAGTCAGTGGTTGCTGAGAGTGGGAAAGAATTCTGCTCTTAGGCCCCTTTTCAAAGTCAGCTTCCACCTGTTGTAGCTGGGAGACCGGATAAGTCAGGCTTCTTGTTCGCAAGCGACAGAAACTCATCTCAAACTAGCTTAGGCCAGTAAGTGAGAAATCCAAGGGTGGGTCAAACTTTAGGCATGGCTGGTTCCAGGGACTTAAATATTGTCCTCTGGCCTAGTCCTCCACTCACTCAGCCTGGACTGCTCCATTAGGCATAGTGAGCACAATGCTTAAGTCCCACAATATTTAATTTTAATAAGTTTAATTTATTTTAACTTAATTTATTTTAAAGTCATAAGGAAATATGTATTGTATATAGAAATAATGTATAATGGTTCTGGATTATGATTATATTTGTCATTATGCCACTGCTCATAAAATATATATAATTTTTTATTTTATTTATTTATTTTATTTTTAATGGAGGAAGGGGCTGATGAAAGCAAAAGAGCCTAAGGGCCCATGTTGGCCCTGCCCACACCCTGTTCTTGACTTTGCTTGACTTGGGGAAGTTGGCTGCTGGTCCCTAGTCTTTTTTGACCAGTGGTGATTTTGCCCACAGGGACACTGGGCAACGTCTGGGGACATTTGTGATTGTCAAAACTGGGGGGGGGGGGGGGGGGGGGGGAAGGGGGGGCATTGCTACTGGCATCTAAACAGCCTGTAAGGCACAGGACAGTTTTCCACAACATGGAATTATCGGGCTGGAAATGTCAATTGTGCCAAGTTTTGGAAACCCTGCCTTACATGACTTAACAGTATAACCACCCTAAACTTTAGTCGTCTCAAATGATGATCATTGTATTACCTTTCACGATTCTGTGGGTTCCTGGGCTCAGCTGAGGACTCCTCCTCTCTATGTGATGTTGGCCAAGATTTCAGGCACCAGGGACCCCTGGTCTGGAATGTCCAGATGGTTCACCCAGTGCTGACATGTTGACTAGAAGGCTGGGCTCAGCTGGGGTTCTGGGGTGACTAGGCCTTTTTCTCCTGAAGTCTCAGGGTTTTCGTGCTCTCCACGGCGCCTCTATGTGGTCCCTCTCTCAGGGGGTCAGCCAGCTACAGCCTGGATGCCTGTTATCTAAATAAAGTTTTACTGGAACACACAGCTCATTTGTTTAGGCGTTGTCTGTGGCTGCTTCCACATTTACAGTGGCATTTGAGTAGTGGTGACTGAGACCTTGAAAGGCCTACAAAGCCTAAAAGCCTGAAGTATTTACCATCTGGTCCTTTGAGGAAAAACTTGCTGATCCCTGATCTGCATGGTGATCCCTGATCTGCATGGTGGGTCTCTAGCAGAGATGTCCTACATGGTAGCTCGAGGTTTCCAAAAGCACAAAAGTAGAAGCGGCCAAGCCCCTTAGGGTGAAGTCCCGGAAGGGGCCTAGGGTCTATTTAGCTACATTTTGTTGTTTGAAGTGGGTCATAGGGCGGCCCAGGTTCCACTGCCAGGAACTACGCAAGGGCATGAATTCCAGGGGACATGTGTCACCTGGCACCACCTTCAGAGACTGGCTATCATACGCTGCCTGACCTTTATCTTTCACTGTGTACTAGTATATTAATACAATGGCAGGGAAGATTCTAATCGGCTCTGTTTTGGGTCGTTTGCCCACCAGTCACTGTGATTGGCCTCACCTGGGTACTCGGGTTCAGGGCACCGTGATTACCAGGGCCTCATGGAATGGGGGATGTGCAAGTAGCCAGAGGAGCTGGGAGTTTTGAATAGATGAAACCAGTGTATGGGCCCTAGCCTGTTTGTCCAGTGGATAGAGCATTGGCCTGTGGACTGAAGGTGTCTGGCATTGCAGGAGGCAGCCGATCATGATTCTCTGTCATTATTGATGTTTCTCTCCCTGTCCCTGTCCCTGTCCCTGTCCCTGTCCCTGTCCCTCTCCCTCTCCCTCTCCTTCTCCCTCTCCGAAATCAATAAAAATGTATTAAAAAAAATCAGTATATGTTCAGTACAATGACTTTAGGTAGTTAGGTGTGAACCTTGTCTGTCCTCAGTTTCCTCATCTGTAAAATGGGGGAAATGTATATCTAATAAGGCTGTGAGGGAATTGAATGATCAGGTTTATCATGTTGCCTGGTACATAGAGACACTTCATAAATGTTTCCCAATAACGATAGTCATAAACCTCCACCGATGTTTAATATATCTTTAACTTTAAAATGTCCTTGGGGTGTTTGCTCATTATTCTGTATTTGTTTGAATAAACTCCCACCTTATTTTCTTGCATATTTAAATTCTCAAATAGGGAGTGGAGGGGAAGGGAAATTATGTGACAGACGAATTTACCACTTACCGAGCCACCCAGAGGCACCTTCATTAGGCTGGAGATTGCTCTCTGGTTACTTTAAAGCAGTGGCTCTTCTTGACTCATTCCATAATCAGGGGGTTAGGCTTAGTGAAATGTAGATTCTTCAAATGGAATTCTCTTTCAGGGAACTGTTTCATATTGTTGAAGAGGCTTCCTGGAGAGTATAGTTGAGAGGCTATGATTGAAAAAGGTTGATTGCATTAGTGTTTTTTTTTAATTTTTTATTTTCTTTCCTTTTGAGTTTCTGTTTCAGAATGCAAGCTTCAGTTTCCCATGGGAATAAAGGTCCAAAAGCTGTTATTGCCCAAGATTCTAGAATCTTGTCACAGAGATAGAGATTTTCTCTGGGAATTTTTGGAGGAAATGAGACAGAGTGTACCCCTATAAACCAAAATGTTGCCCCTAGCATGGGCCAAGGGAGGGCAGAGAACTAGCATCTGGGAACGAGGGATGGAACTTTTTTCTTAATTACTGTCCTATCCCCAGTGTCTGACACATAGTAGCTGCTCAGTAAATACTGGTTGACTGACTATGATGCTAATGAACAAAACAAGTGGCCAAACCTTAAATATAGTGTCCCATAATTTGTGTGAAAAATAAACAGCAAGAGTGATATTAAAACACACATAGAAAAGTGTTCGTAATTGCCAAAGTTGGGAATTTTTGGTGAGTTGATAGTAGCTAAAATTCTACCCTCTTTCATCCACATTCACCATAGGTAAAATCTGTGTGTTCACAACTTTAATATTTATGGGCAAATTATAACTTGAAGTTTTTTCTTCCTAATTGTAAACATAATACAAAATTAAATATAAAAGATCAAAGAGAAAAATCCCTCAAAATCTTGCCTGCCTGAGATAACCATTATTAATAGTTTAGTGTATAGTATTGCAATGTTTTTGTCCTTATAAAATATTATAGCAATTATCAAAACACATCAAAAGGAGAAGACAGTATTTTATGAATTCCTCTGCCCCGGTCAATTAGCTTTAGCATCTATCAGCCCTTTCCCTGCGTGTTCTAACATTACTTGTGTTTAATTTTACACAAAAAGAATAATATGTGTTAAATTAGAAAGTGAAACATAATTACTTATTTGAGATCAATAAGAACTCAATGGGAATCACTGGTTCAGGCAAAGCCCAAATAGTGTTCCGATGAGGAGCAATGGGTATTTAGGAGGAAGGGAAGGGGCAGGATGACATCAACAGAAGGAA
The DNA here is from genome assembly GCF_964339955.1 of Pipistrellus hanaki. Classification (NCBI taxonomy): domain Eukaryota; kingdom Metazoa; phylum Chordata; class Mammalia; order Chiroptera; family Vespertilionidae; genus Pipistrellus; species Pipistrellus hanaki. Next base: position 21,784,831 of record NC_140521.1, on the reverse strand, counting down.
GGCATTTCTGTTGGTGCAGATAGCATTAACAGCCATGTTCATTCTAAATCATATTTAAAATTTCAGGCCAGTAGTCATAATAACTGCTTTTTTTTTTGTTATTTTGGCAAACAGTTCTTTGGGACAACGTTTCTTAAGCCCCATCCAAATGTTGTTTGCTCTGTTTTAATATTCCAAAGATTTGAGACAGAACAAGTTTAAGGCAGTTCCTCTGGCTTGGCAGCTCCGGTCCATTTTAGAGTGGTTCTGTTATTATTATTCACAAATGTGTATAATGTATTGTTCACATTGTGTATAATGTCTTGCCACTAGCTTTGCTCACTTAACAGCATATTTACCCAACAAATATTTATGGAGCATTGGCTATGTGCCAGATTCCCTTTTAGGTTTACAATAGTGACTAAAACAGACAAACTCTCCCCATATATTCTAGTGGAGGTAGAATAAGGGCCTAATCTTTTAAACAAGGGCCTAATATTCTTTTATGTGGGTGGACTTTCCCGTTGATGGACCTTTAGGTTGTTTTTAATCTTCTGTTACAAGCGTGCTCATCACGTTTTCATATGTATCTTCTGAGCACATGTGCTGGTGTTTCTGTGAAGCACTTTGAGTTCCTGGAAGTTGAAATGTTGGATTACTAAATCTCGAAAAGAAGCAGTGCATTCAGCGGTGCTGGCTTTTCCTTTCTGGGTGCAAATGTCTATCTGACAAGACCATCCTTTGCCTGCATTCTGTTATAGTGCTTCCGGTCTTTATTGCCACTTCAGAAGTCAGCACTGGGCTCTTACCTGCTATAACCATGTGCAGGGGTGAAGGGTAAAATGGTCTTGGGATTACAGAAGCTGCTAATTTAGAGAGAAATTGTGAAGATTTATTTTCTTAAATAGTCATAGACTTGAGTTTAGGGTCTTACCTGTTCACCTTAACAATCCAAAGCCTTTGAAAAAAGATATTGAGATTTGGAATGATTTTTTATTTTATTTATTTATTTTTTTAAGGTTAAGATGTTATCTTTCTTTTTTAAAAAATAAATTTTTATTTTTCATATTATTACAAATGTTTCTCTCCCCCCCCCATTGCTCTCCTCCACCAGGTTCCCACCCCACCCTCTGCCTTTTCCCCACCCCCCATTGTCCTTATCCATAGGTGCACAGTTTATGTTCAGTCTCTTCCCACATCCCCCTCTCCCCTTTGCCCCAAGAATCATCAGTTCACTCCCCTTCCATACTTCTGATTCTATTATATTCAACAGTTAATATTGTTCATCAGATTTTTTTTTTTAATTTCCTTGGTTTTTAGATTCACTTGTTGATAGTTACGTATTTGTTGTTCATAATTTTTATCTTTATTTACTTTCTCTTCCAAAAGTAAATTCATATAATTCTGGTTTGGTGGTGATGAACTCTAACTTTTTTTTTATTAGTGAAGCTCTTTATCTGGCCTTTGATTCTGAGTGATAGCTTTGCTGGGTAGATTATCTTTGTCTGTAGGTTCTTACTATTCATCACCTTGAATATTTCTTGCCATTCCCATCTGGCCTGCATGGTTTCTGTTGAGAAATCAGCTGACATTCGTATAGGTGCTCCTTTATAGGTAACTACCTGCTTTGCTCTTGCTGCTTTTAATATTCTCTCTTTCTCTTTTGCTCTTGGAATTTTAATTATGATTTGTCTTGGTGTGGTCCTCTTTGGATTCCTTTTGTTTGGAGTTTTTTGCGCTTCCTGGACTTGTAAGTCTAATTCTGTCACCAGGTGGGGGAAGTTTTCTGTCACTATTTCTTTCAGTATGTTTTTGATATCTTGCTCTCTCTCATCTTCTGGGACCCCCATAATTCTGATGTTGGTTCACTTGAAGTTGTCCCAGAGGTTTCTTACATTATCTTCAATTTTCTGGATTCTCTTGCCTTCTTGCTTCTGTGGAGGAGTGTCTTCTGGGTCTTTATGTTCCAAATCTTTGACTTGATTCTTGCGATCTTCCATTCTGTTTTTAGGACTCTGTATAATATTTTTTATTTCAGACAATGTATTCTTTATTTCTTGTTGATCCCTTATCATTTCTTGTTGATTTCTTATTAATTCTAGTTGATCCCTTTTCATATCCTCATAGGTCTTATCAACCTTTTCTAGGAAATTCTTGAAAAACCTTATAAGCGTATATTTGAACTCTATATCCAGTTGCTTTTTGTCCTCCATTTCTTTCGTTTGTGATCTATTTCGTTGTCTCGGCATTTTTGCAGCTTCTCTGATGGGGGCGGGGTTTCAGGGTGGAGCCTACAGCCTTGGCTTCCGTCAGCCCCGCCCTATGCTGTTCCTGAGTCTCAGTAATCCCCAGGGTCCTTCAGTACTCGTTGCAAGCACCTCTGAGAGAAAGGTGCCCTCGATTTTTGCCTGCTACCAAACAGTGTAGGATCTCCCCCAATGAGCCCGGAACTGGGGTTCAGTTCAGTTGGAAGTGGAGTTGGAGGTGGTGTTCAGAGCAGTCCGGAGCTTTGTCTCCTTCCCGCCAGGGCAATCCTGCGGCACAGCCAACGGTCCCTTCTCTGCACGCAATGTGCACGCCTCTGGGACCTCCTTTCGCCGCTCCCCCGGGGTTCCGCCTTACAGCCCAGCTCCCTATGGATGAGCCTGGGTCCCTGGGGTCTGGCCTAAAACTGGGGTTCAGAGCAGTCGGAACTGGGGCCCAGCACAGTCGGAGCTTTTAACTCCTTCCCTCTAGGGAACGTCAGCCAGGCACTCAGCCACCCCTCCTCTCTGGCTCCGTCCCTTAGGCTTTTACAGCTCCTCCACTCTTCCTTCTGGTTTTCTCCTTGCTTCTCGTAGAATTTCCAGTCAGTTGACTTTCCTGTAGTTCTGGGTAATGTCCATTTTACATTTTAGTTGTATTTTATTGAAATTGTTGTGTGCAGCTGCGACTAGGTGTTTACCTGTGCAGTCATCTTGGATTCTCCTCGTATCTCCTGGAATGATATTTTAGAATTCTGAGAGTATCATGGTGGTTTTGCCTGTAAGCAGTTTGCCTGCTTGTGTGATTGAGATGTCTGGTAGTTGGCAGAGACAGACCCAAAATTAATAAGTTGGACAAAGGCTGTAAGCAAATTGTGGGCTCAAGGCCTAACAGAGAATCAGGAGAGATTGGCCTTGTGTGGGAGCAGTAATGAAATCGGGTTCAGCCCAGAGAGTTGCAAGCCAGCGTATTTGGGAAATTATAGTTCAGAACTCAAACGCTTGATCTGAAAGAAACTTGGAAAGGGACAGGGAAGAAAGATGGGGCTGGCACTGTGATGTCAGGGTAAAAGGAAAATGCCGTTCAGCTTTCAATTTTGCTTCAGCAGTGATTTCTCTGTGGAGGCACTCTAGATTTTTTATTTTTATATTTTTATTTTTACAATGGTCATGATGAATTCATGGGGATCTACCTACCACTCTGGCCTGATTCCCCAAGGGCCGGAAGGAAGGTGTTTTGAGGATGACTGGCTAATGTGAGAGGTGGGTCTGTGGTGGGTAAACACTTAGTGCAACAGAGTTCATCGTAAGTGCCTTTGATACAAAGAAATTAAATTCCAGCTATGCAACAAAGAAAGGGGGTGGGTGACAGCAGTTACAACTGCATTGGCTAATTCATCAATATGCCACTCTGTGAATGTGGATATGAAATGGCTTTTCTTTTTGTTGGACTCGGTCCTGTCATGGTCTGAACAATCTGCTGAGCTGAACGTAACTCTAGAAATCTATCTTCCAATTTTGTCCATGGCCAACCTACAGAAATGGTGATCTGTTCCCGTGCCCAGAGGACTCCAGTGTCCCTCTGGGATTGCAAGACAGCCTCTTGGTCTTCAAGGTAGCACTGTCTGAGGGATTCTCCAGGGTAATTTTGATGATGTGTTTTCCTTGTCTTCCTTTGGAGTGTACCCCTGTATACGGTGCAGTTTCCTTATAATGTGCAGAACTGAATTAATTTTTCAGTCAGTCACAGCTGCTACCCTCCGTTCTTGCAGGTCATTAGAGTTGCTGCATATTCAGAGATGCTCCAGCCTAGTGTTCTTTCAGTGTTTAAAAAAAAGTATGTTAGAAACCTGCCATTCATTTATTTAGTCCATATTCATACATCAAAGATCTCTGACTGAACGTTTATGTCCCGCCCAGTTTACTGTGTTGAGCCTGTGTCCCTCAATGGGATGGTATTTGGAGGTGAGGCCTTTAGAGGTACTTAGATTGAGATGAGATCACAAGGATGGGGATTCCAAGAAGGGACTAGTGCTCTTATAAGAAGAGAAAGAGACTAAAACTGCCTTTCTCTTTGTCATGTGAGGATGGAGTGAAGAGGTGGTTGCCTATAAGCCAGGAATTGGGCCCCACCGGGAACTGAATATGCCTGCACCTTGATCTTGGATTTCCCAGCCTTCAGCATGATGAGAAATAAATGCCTGTTGTTTAAACAAATATCTATGGTATTTGTTATAGCAGTTCAAAGCAAACTAAGACACCAACAGTTTGTACTAGGACAGTGGTTGGCAAACTGCGGCTCTCGAGCCACATGTGCCACATGTGGCTCTTTGGTCCCTTGAGTGTGGCTTTTCCACAAAATATCACGACCTGGGCGAGTCTATTTTGGAGAAGTTTAAATTTAAAACATTTGGCTCTCAAAAGAAATTTCAGCCAAAATCAGTTTGGCTCTGGATAGAGCATCAGCCTGCGGACTGAAGGGTCCTGGGTTCGATTCTGGTCAAGGGCATGTACCTTGGTTGCAGGCACATCCCCCCAGTAGGGAGGTGCAAGAGGCAGCTGATTGATGACTCTCTCTGATCGATGTTTCTAACTCTCTATCCCTCTCCCTTCCTCTCTGTAAAAAAATCAATAAAATATATTTTAAAAAAATTTCAATCGTTTTACTGTTGATATTTCGCTCTGTTGACTAATGAGTTTGTCGACCACTGGCCTAGGAAAAGGAGTAAGATCATACATTAAGAAAAAGACAGCTGCAACCCTTTCAGAACTGTGGCATGTCAAGTTTGTTTTGTGTGTGTTTTGTAGCACTGCCACATATTAAGACAAGGAAGGCATTACTATTATTGACACAATTTATAGGCGATAAAATGGGCTACTGAAAGGAAACTGAGCTGAGCGCATGTCAGAATGGAATGTTCTAGAAACTACAGCATTGGTTGAGATGGGAGTCAGGATGCTTGCATCCATTGTAAAATTGACCTAAACGCGGACAAGCATTTTTGACCAAACACTGCCCTGCAGCTTTGGGGAGGAGGAAGGAAAGCTTGATCTGTTCTCCTTCCCCTATTTCCCAAGTCTACAGGATGCAAATTATAGCTGCCATGGAAACTGTGCTTTGGAATTTCTGGAGCCCTTAATTTAAAATATAAAAACACTTTTGTGCTGATTTTATAATTATTCATGATGATGAGAAGTGACTAAATGTCTTTGACAGTGAGGGAGGACATAAGAACACTTTCTCTTTTTTGGCTTTCATAAAGATGCAGGTCTTAGAAGCTCTTTATTTACCTGGGAGTCATTCTTCTATGTTTGCAGATTCCAGCACCATCACTGAGTTGCAGGAGCTCCAGCCTTCTGCGAAGGACTTCGAAGTGAGAAGCCTGGTGGGTTGTGGACACTTTGCTGAAGTGCAGGTGGTCAGAGAGAGAGCCACCGGGGACGTCTATGCCATGAAAGTGATGAAGAAGAAGGCCATGTTGGCCCAGGAGCAGGTAGGAGCATTTTGGCATCACACCTTTTCCCCTCTCTGTACCAGAATGTTTGTTGCAGAGCTGTTCATCTGCTGAATTGACATCTGGGATCAAGCACATTTTCCTGTGACTAGTTAGTTGCAGTTGCATGGGCAGACAGGTCTCTCATGTCCTTAGCTCTCTTTCTTGAACTAATCTTGACTCATTTTGAAGGCTCACAACTCCCCTGGATTTCTTTATCATGTTTTTATAGTTGTGTGTTTTATTCAGAACCAACTTGGCCTTTTAATTAATGAGTTTAAGGTCTTTCTTGACTGTCAGTTGGGGATTTAGAGATATGCATATTATGAGGTGAGTCAGCATTTGCTTTTGTGCACATTTTATATATTTGTGCTATGGGCATGTATATTTGATTTTAAAAAACACGCCTCTAAAGAAATGAAATAAAATCCTTATGTGGCTAGAGAGTTGCTTGTTTGAGAGCAGGTAAGAAGGCTATGGTATTTTTCTTTCTTTTAAACAAGCCTGATGCTCCAGACATATTGATTCTTTTGCTGTGTTTCTGGAGAGACGACCATCAGCCTTGGAGTTCAGAGAGTAATTTATTAGTTACAGACGTTTGAGTGCACATCATGTGTCTGATAATGTATCTGGCTCGTGGGAAGCCTGCACAAGGAAGTGAAGCTCCATGCTGTTGGTTTCAGGGTTTAAATTAAAATAACCTTGGAAAGCAGAGGAAAAATGCAAATATATAAAGCAGGCGCTTACCAGCTGAAACAGCTAAAGCGTCACAGGAGGGAGAGCAGTTAGCAAGTCTTTGAATGATGGAGTGAGGAGAGGTGTGAGCCAGGGGCAGTCAGGGGACGTTTGTTGCTGCGGGTTCTGGGCAGAGAGAAGTGACGAGAATATGCCAGGTGCAGCATGAGTGACTTTCTGGAGACTTGAGTACAGGATTGCTGTTTGCAGATGTGGTTTGTATTTTCAGTTTTTTAAAATGATTTAGAATAGACCTGGGAATGGGAAGAAATGAGGACATTTGGGTGGGATGGGGGTAACTGATGGGAAACCTCAAGAACCTTTTATTGTGGCAAAATAGATATAACATAAAATATATCGTTTTAACCATTTTAAAGATCAATTCATTGGTATTAGTGCCTTCGCAGTGTTGTGTAACCACAGCCATTTCTAGAACTTGTTCACATCCCAAACAGAAATGGTAACTCCCCATTCCCCCTACACCAGTTTTTGGAATGGCAGTTTAATCTGTGAGACAGCTGGGGATCATTTAGGCTTTTGGAAGGAGGAGGTTGGGATCAGAGTCTCAGGACCTCTGAGACTTTGTGTGGCCTCCAGGCAAAGAAGAGCGGAGGACAGGATGTTGCTTGTTGGAGTCCGAGGGGGATGTAGCCCGTGTTTAGAAATGCAGTGTGAGTAACTACCCAGAAAGGACCAATGCAGGGTGGGGCAGATCGTCTGCAGATTGTGGAAGATGCTCACCTGGCCTCCTGGCACCTACGTACCATCTATCCCCAGTGAACTCTTCCTGAGCACCTGCTGTGTTTGGAGTGTTTCTAGGTCGTTGGGAAGAGGCATTAGATATAGTCCCGACCTCGAGATGCTTACCTTGTAGATGGAAACAGTACATGCAAAGGCAGAATAATCCAGCGGCCCACACTGCAGTTCAGATAGCGTGCCTTCCTCCGGGGAATGACTCGTGATGACCCCTGTGAGGTATGGGTGGGAGGTCTCTAAAATCATACACATGTTGAAGTTGACCATCCATTCCTCAAGAGGGTGACTTTAAGAAAAGCAGGGTCCTTAGCTGAGCCATGCGGAGGCTTTGGAATTTAAGAGCATTAGAAGAGAGATGCCAGCACCAGGAGTGAGTGAAGAGAAATGCCCAAGGGGAGGAGGTAGGGAGAGGTAGTGTCCTGCAGACAAGACCTGTCGCCTAGGAGCGGCCAGTCCAGCCAGCCAGAGCTCCGTGAGAAGTGGAAGAGGTCATTTTAAATGAACAATGATACACTGTTACCGTCTAATCCTCAGACTCCCATTCAGGTGTGACCAGTGGTTCCACGGTCTTTTGGGACAAAAGGATCCAGTCCAGAACCACACCTGGCCTTTAGTTGTCCTGTCTTTTTAGTCTTTCCAATCTGGAACAATTCCTTAGTTTTTCCTGGACTTTCATGACCTTGATAATTCTAAAGACCACAGGCCAGTTATTTTGTAAAATTTGTATTTGTCTGATTTTCTCATGTTTGGGTTCAAGTTAGATGTCTTTGGCAGGAACATCACAGTTGAGACGCTCTGTTCTTTTTATTGCATCCCGCAGGTGGCTCTCAGTTTCAGTTGGTCACATTCAAGATGATGTTCACTTTGGTATCTGCCGAACTGCTTCACTCTAGTTACCTAAGTATCTTGTAGGAAGGTGCTTTCAAACTATCAAAACAGGCATTCCTCATAAAACTTTCAACTCACTCATTTATACTGTACGGGCTTATATTTAAATGTTTAAGTCAAAGAGTTATGATCCATTACTGTTATTATATATTTTTATAGTTAAATTGTCAGCAGGTTGGTCCATGAGAATCTCTTTAGATTGGCTTTTTGTCCTTTTGACATACCCCACCTTTGAGTACTGTCTTACTTTCTGGTACAAGTTTTCAGGACCTTGTACTTTTTCTTTGCCTGCTCCAGCCCTGCAACAGTCCTTTCAGTATAATACAGCCCTCCTGGCTCCCGTCTCTGCTCGGGGCTTGGGCCAAACCCTGGGAGCTTCCTGATGGCTCTCACATCACACCTCACTTTCTAGTCCAGCCCACAGCGCCAGCAGCAAGCTAACCAGTCAGTTGGAGCATCTGCCCCCTGGCGGTCAGTGCACGTTATAGTGCCTGGTCAAGTGGTCGAACTCCCAGATGAATTCTGGTCAAGGGGACAATTTGCATATTAAGGTTTTATTACCTATATAATAAAAATGCATTAGAATGCATCTAATCTACTGTCTTTGGTGCTGCCCTTCCCTTTGGTAGGCTCAGAACTTCCCTATATGTGGGTGCCTTCTTCACCCTGTATGGCTGTTGATACCATATATTGAACTGTCCCCACACGTGTTTGCAGCCCTCCTCATCCTGCTTGCACCTGGTATCCTGTTCTGGGCCACTATGCCTCTTTCTACCACTGTCACTGATGCTCAGGAAGGGAAGGTGAAGAGAAAGAGAAAGTACTTAGATTTAAAGAAAGTGAGTTGACTTTAAAGAAAGACACTAAGTAAATAATTGGTCAGATAATATATGGATCTGGCAAAAATTGTGAGCAAAGTAAGAAAATGGTTGAGATTTGTGGGATGCTGGGTTAAATGATTTTTTTTTTTTAAACTAGAGACATCAATTTAGGCTTTAAGAGAAAGAAAAGGGCATTTTCCTCTTCCTCACATTTACTTTGTATTATAATTGTCTAAAAGATTTCTTTTTCCTCTAGGTTTCATTTTTTGAGGAAGAACGGAACATATTATCTCAGAGCACAAGTCCTTGGATCCCCCAATTACAGTACGCCTTTCAGGACAAAAATAACCTTTATCTGGTGAGTATTTACATCTATCTGGAAGTAGCCCGGTGCACTGATACTGGATGTCACAGTCATAGAACCGATGTGGTTCTTGCTCAGACAGTCCATGGTACCTCTCTTTCCCTCCCCTGCTTTTCTGACTTTCAGGTGTCTTCCTGTTCTTCTCACCCTAAAGACTGAGGGCTAGCCCATTTAGAAACAGCCCCACTTACTGTTGGGTAGTGTAGCTATGACTTATAGGTCAATAATGAGAAATCATTTATTTGGGAATAGTCTGGGATTACCTTTAATAGAGTCTTGCTTTAATTTTTTAATAGAGGTATAATTGATATATAATAACTATATTTCAGATGTATAATATGTTTTATATTTGTATATATTGTGAAGTGATCACAACAAGTCTAGTTAACATCATTAAAAAATTTTTTTAATCCTCATCCGAGAATATGCTTAGAGATTGATAGATAGATAGATAAACATTGGTTACCTTCCATACACTTCTTGACAGGGGATCAAACCTGCAACCCTGGTATGTGCTTTGACTGAGAATTGAACTGGCAACCTTTTGGATGATGCTCAACCAACTAAGCCTCTTCCGGGGGGCAAGAAGTTTTAATTTTTTAAAATTGAGATAATTGATGATTATTATTAAGAAAATGCAATCACTGAAGAACTGTATGACATAGAAAGGAAAATGCTCTTCCTTTTTAGTCCATTTTCTAGTAGAACAAATATTAACTGTTATGCATGTTCTCTCTGACCCTTAACTATGTCTCATGGGAAAAGTATTTCTAGGTCTATATTTATAACACATACATATAGTTTATTTTACAAAAAAAGGTATATTACTCTCTGTTCTGCTCTGCTCTTCACCTTGTTTTTTGCCTTTACACGATTTGTCATGGACTTTTTTCCAGATTAGTACATACAGATCTGCCTCATTTTTTGAATGGCGCCATAGGTATTTCTGATATACATGTAACATAAGTTGTAGAATGCTAAAATTCATTTTGGGGCCTTGTTTAGATTCTTGGGGCTTTAGATTCTTAAAGTAAAAAAAAAGAAAAAGAAAAAAAAGTGTATCCTAGAAACAATTTTTGTTTTGTCTCTGAGTTAGCCCTTAAAACAAGACTATATAAACTTTATAGAGGCTCATGTAAGAGAGAGATGGGCTTCTATTTATCTTGCAATTTCACGGGGCTTCTTTTTGGGGACTTTACTGCCTTTATTTCCAACCTGGAATAAACAGTTTATTTGCTTTGGCTTCATATTAGTTGAGAAGCCATGCTGGTAGAGAAGCCTCCTCACGCCCCTCCCCCAACCCCTCCGTCCCCAGCCTTCTAAACGAGGACATTCTCACAGACTGCTGGGAGACTGGCCTTGCACCAGCCACATGCTCCTTCAAAATCAACACCACATCTGCTTGTTTATGGCCTGAAACTTCTTTTCCTTGAATAATGTCTGGGAAGCTTTTCTTCCTTGAGGACTGGGGCATGGAGCCCTGACCTTCACAAATGACCTTGATGATGTGTTCACTGATGCTTGCTGCAAATGCAACAATTGCCTTGTGGTGTCTGTATCTTACAGAGTCCCTTATGTTTGTGGCTATTAACAGACTTGTTGATTAGCCTGCAGAAAAGAAATTCCCTTGAAACCAGCAGGGGTTTGTTTGTTTGTTATTGTTGTTTTGGGTATTTTAATTAGAATTCTGCAAATGATTTAGAAGACCAGCTTGTGAGGATAAGCTTTATTTTCAAGGCAATGCATGCAGTCTTGGAGCTAGGAAAGGCACTGATTTTTGGCAAAAGCTCAGTCCACAGTTTTCTGGTCTGCCTTGCACTGCTCTGTAAGCTCATATTTCTCTTCCTTTGGGTTGAAGAGCTCATCTTCTAGATATCCCATCTCATGCAGTTTCTTCTTTAAAAAAAAAACAACACACATATTTTATTGATTTTTTACAGAGAGGAAGAGAGAGGGATAGTTAGAAACATTGATGAGAGAGAAACATCGATCAGCTGCCTCTTGCACACCCCCTACTGGAGATGTGCCTGCAACCAAGGTACATGCCCCCAACCAGAATCGAACCTGGGACCTTTCAGTCCGCAGGCTGATGCTCTCTCCACGGAGCCAAACCGGTTTCGGCTACAGCTTCTTCTTAAAACTACACATTGTTTAGGACTGTCACACTATCAAGGCCAGCTTTGGCCGGGTGATGACAGATTCTGAGTGTTGTGTGTAACTCAGATGACAACTAGTGGTCCAGGCACAGGTGGCAGTCACTGCTCAGTTGCTTCAGGGAAATGGTGTCTGTGGTGGCCAATGAGGATGACCAGAGGGAACCTAGGAGTTACCATTATCTTAAAAAAAAAAAAAATATTTTATTGATTTTTTTACAGAGAGGAAGGGAGAAAGGGATAGAGAGCTAGAAACATCGATGAAAGAGAAACATCCACCAGCTGCCTCCTGCACACCCCCCATTGGGGATGTGCACGCAACCAATGTCCATGCCCTTGACCGGAATTGAACCTGGGACCGACGCTCTATCCACTGAGCCAAACCGGTTTCAGCCCATTGTCTTTTTTTTTTTTTTTTTTTTTCCATGGCTCCACAAGTTTTAAAACATATCTTCAGGAAGTAATATTTGGGCATTTGAGAATTTTAAACTCTTTTGGTATTCCCATTTTTATCCTTACCAGTTGGCTTTGTCACAATGGTAAAAACCTACCCTTTCTTTTTAATTTGTGGACTTAACTGTGTGGACTTCTGCCTGAACATAGCCTTCCTGGAATAGCTCATGGGTTGGGAATACCTGCCGTTCCTCTGCTAAGATGGCTCCTGGCTGCAGGGGGTTTCCTTTTTGGGGTCTTCTAGCTGTGGGCTTCCCCCCTGGGTTTTGTCCCTGGCATCCGCATCCTCAGCTTAAGGACCATCTTCTCAGGTTATCTACTTGCCGACGTGCAAGATGGGAATGATTGCAAAACAGCTGCTTCTGGAGTTCTGGTTGCCTCAGCACACTGATACCTGGTTGCAACATCTTTCTGCCCTTCTTTAGTAGCTCCATTGAGTATCACTGATGGCATCTTGTAATTATCTCCTTGTCTGCATTGTCTTCTCAATTACTTTGGTACTTTGGAGTAAAATGCTTGCTTAGGGTGCAGTTTTCATAAAAAAATCCAAACTTAATATAGGAATCAAGGTGAGATTACAGATCCACCCTCCCTTATCTGCAATTCTGAAACACCCAGAGCTCTGAATAACCTCAAGTTCTTTTGTTACTTATTTGGCAGCAAAGCCTGACTTGAACTCCAGCAAAACCTGACCTGAACTCTCTTATTTATTCCGTTTAGTGTGACTATTCATCCATTTTGCTGCAAAATTACGAATGTATTTTATTACAGGGTGGTATCTCAGGCCCTACCCTTGGGTGTTACATAATGTAAAGTAAATGCACATTTTACCCTTCTGAAACCTGGGAATGCATTCTGCCGCAGGATCAGGGGACTAGATCTACTTTGGTATCATAAAGTACTAAATTCCATTATACCTTTTGACCACATAGAGATCATCAAACCTTTGAAGTTTAGGGAAACATGCAAATCATGGTAAGCTCCCCTGGTAGTTGAACATCATTGGTAATGCAAATGCATTTAATTGATGATACAATTTACATTAATGAAAAGATATAGGATTCCACCTCCGATATATTTCTCAGAGCTATCTCTCTTCTCCAGCCCTGCTTCTACGTGTGCGTTCCGGCCGCCATCTTTTGCCTGCATTACTGCATTAACCTCCTAGTGATCTCCCTGCCATCTGTCTTGTCCTTCCCCCAGGTCTTCCACACAGTGCAGCCAAGTTGTCCTGCTGTTAAAACCCTTCAAGACTCCCTGCTGCCCTCTGGATGAAGTCCAGACCTTTCCACGTGGTTTACATGGCCCTTTTTTTTTTTTTTCATGTCTCCAGCCTTGTTGCTTACTATTTCTTTCCTTTCCCTTGACAGTCACCCTACACTTCCTTTGGTTCTTTGAATTTGCCTCTAACCTTTCTCCATGCTGTTCCCTTTTTCCTTGTTCCTCTGGCTTACTCTGATTTCAACTTTTGGGCTTGGACCAGATGCTACTTCTTTTAGAAATAATTCTTCTTCTTCTCCTTCTTCTTCTTCTTCTTCTTCTTCTTCTTCTTCTTCTTCTTCTTCTTCTTCTTCTTCTTCTTCTTCTTCTTCTTCTTCTCCTCCTCCTCCTCCTCCTCCTCCTCCTCCTCCTCCTCCTCCTCCTCCTCCTTCTTTTTAATAACTTAAAACTTTTTTTAAATAAGAGTTGAGGTATAGTATAGTTTCAGGTGCACAACCCAATGATTGGGCACATATAACTTAATCTTTTTAAAAAAAATCTTTTATCATTTTTTAAAATATATTTTTATTGGTTTAAGAGAGGAAAAGAGAGGGAGCAAGAGATAGAAACATCAATGATGAGAGAGAATCATTGATTGGCTGCCTCCTGAATGCCCCCTACTGGGGATCGAGCCTGCAACCAGGCATGTGCCCTTGACTGAAATTGAACCTGGGACCCTTCAGTTTGCAGACCGATGCTCTTTCTACTGAGCCAAACCAGATAGGGCTCTATAACTTACCATTTTAGAAATTCCTGCCGGGCCCTTTACTGGACTCATCGCACCCCTGTACTTCCTCTTTCTGAGCAGCTACTCCTTCCTGAAGGGAGGGAGGGGTTATGTCTCCTTTGCTTCAGTAGAGTTTCCCCATGTAAATGCTTAAAAAATACTTATTGGATGAAAACACTGATTTCACAGAAATTTGATTTGTATACAAATTTACTTATTGTGTTATGGAAATAATATGTACTCTAAAGTATATAATTTAAGATAGACGCAATGGGATTTTCAAAATTTGGAGTGCAATGCCAAGGAAATTGAACTTGGGCACTTCGGAATTTTGATGGTTAAAAATTTTCCATTTGTAGTTACATACTAATGAATGTGGCTTACAATTTCTGGTATGTAGAAAATTGTAGCAAGTTCGTTGTAACATCTGGTTCTGTATAACAAGGCTAGTCCTGCATTCTGGCAGGTGGCCCATGGAAACAGTGCTGTGTTAATCTGGATCATGATGAAATCTGTTCAGTTCTGAATAGCAGATGCCTTTGCCTGTGTCCTTCCACTATGCAGCTGATCTTTACAAAGGAAACATTGTTTTGCAACTCACCACTTGTAATACGGTTACATCTAAATTCTTTGTAAATTCTTAGAGCTTGCTGGTTTTGTATTGATGTGTTTCATACTGTGGATCTCTTCAGGCTGCCTTAGCACTGAGCCTATAACTAACCAGTGAACCTTCTTTCCCTGCTGGCCTTCTATAAGCTTCCCTCTGTGCGTTCCCAATGCTCCCTGCTCCTCTGTTGCACACGGGGTGGTAGTAGTTAAGGTATAGGCTAAGGCATTGTAACGAAGAGACCCCAAAATACAGTCCATGTGGTGGAGCAGCAGTGATACTTCAGGAACCCAGTTTCCTTCCATCTGTGACTCCCCTATCCCTTAGGATGTTGTATTCATTGATGTGCTTGAACTGGGGCCATTTCATGCCTTTATTGTCCCCAACTGATAGCAGAAAGGAGAGCAAGGCAGAGCAGCCACATGTCTTTTCCATAGGATGATCCGGAGGTGGGGCACATGGTTTCCTCTCACATTTTGCTGACAAGACCTTGGTCACATGACTACACATCTGTATTGTCTTGCTGACCTATATCCAGCTCAGATTCTTACCACAATAGGTGAAGGGAAGAATGGATTTGGGGGACAAGTTATGTAGTCTGCCACAGAGATGAAAACTGGGTGTAAGCCACGCTCCCTAGAACCACCTCCCATCCTGTCATTACGTTATATTGTTGCATCCCAAACCACTTCTAACATGACCCTGGTTCTCATGTCCTGCTTGGAATTACTGCTCTATTCTTCCTATTTCTCTTTCAATGCACAGCCAGGTGGTTTCGTAAACAGTCTTCCTTTCTGTGAAGGAGCAATTTAGAGGTGGGCTGTTTCCAGGCAGCGACCCCGTGGCCTGTATGATCACCAGCCTGTGCTGCCGTTGGGAGTCTGGAGAGAGCGAATACAACTTCATTGTTTGTTTTACTGAAATGTGGCAGCTTGCGGTAGTTTTGACAGCAAAGACATGTGCTGTTTTGATCTCACTGGTAAGATTACCAGTTTTCAGGCTTGTCTCAAAACTCGCCAGCGTGTTCACGAGCTGCTGCTCGGGAGGCAGGCTTTGGAGACAGCTGCCCATCAGAAGGAGGCTGTTCCCTCGAATGTAGGTCTTTGTTCATTGCTGTTCCTGATGTGGTCTGTCCGGAGTCATTGGCCTTTTCGGCTTTAATGTTCTCAGTGGTGGAATCAGATATTAATACCTCTCATGGACCCCAATTCACTTGCTGAGTGTGTTACCTTCGGGGGGTTCTTTGAGTTCTCCATGCCTTTCATATAGTTGTGTTGTATCCTGGTCTTTAAGGCATATTTCAAGTGAGTGAATTTAGAGTCTTACCATTTTGGGTGTCCCTGTTTAGTTACATTGTCCCAGTTTGCCTGGCACCATCCTCCGTTTCTAATTCAGTAGGTCTGGGGCGGGGCCCAATAATTTTAATTTGTGATCAGTTCCCAGGTGAGGATGCTGCTGCTGGACCCCACTTTGAGAACCAGGGTCCTATAGCTGTTGGTATGGCTATAGTTAGCGTCTGGTTCCTGCGACTTCCTCCCACTCCTTCAGTATTAGTATACACATCTGAGACTCCTTTTCTGGTTCTTTTAGGCCAAGGCATGGTACCTACTCACTCCTCTGCTGTTAGCTAGCCACAGGAGTTTCACCATCCATGTTTATTTCCTTTAACCCTACCTATGCCTTTGGAAATAGCCCCTTCATTAATTCATCTCCTCTGTTATCTAGTTTGAGTGTGCTAGCCAACACTGTGGGTGATTCAGATCTCAATGAGGATTTTTTGAATTCATGCACTTATCAGGCTGGGATTCATAGTTTCTGAAATAAAAGGCCTCCTTTCTTTTTTTCTTGGTCATCTTGCCTTTCAAGAATAATTTAGGGTCTCTGCCAGGGCCCCCTCTGCTTATAGGACCCCTTCCTTGCTCCCTCATACCAAAGATCAGGAATACTGGCATAGTAGGTAATGATGCCAATAGCATCGTTGCGTTTCCATGGCACTTTCAGTCTTGCTGATTATAGTGCAGGCATTTCAAGGACAATGTTACAATATTTCTAAGTGATGGCCAGCGCAGTGTGCCTCTAAAGACACCTTAGGCAGATTGGAATAGAGTACTAAAGAACTATTAAATATTCATATACTTACATATGCATACATGTATAAGCAAGTGTGCAGGTATGTGTGTGCACATTACTGATACACTCACTCTTGGTTTCAAATGTAACACAGCTGATGGGAATTGCCATCCTTGTACTTGGGGGTTTGGACGCAAACACCAACAGAGAAGCATGTAATACGTTCCCTTTAATTAGCATCTGTAGCGGCTGCCATCAGAAGGGTCTGTCTCTGTTGGCCTGAATGTCTTTGCTTTAAAAGAGCAAGTCCATTATAGCTCCAAGCCTGGCTCGTCTGTCAGCTGCTGTGCTTTCTCTGCCATCCGCAGGGTTGTCACACTATTTAGGGCTGTTTCACTGCAGGGCTCTTTCCTCCTCCCACTTCCTGGCCTTTGATTACCATGCCTTGGCACTCGCCATTTGGGTGACCTGCAGCTGTTCAGGGACAGCTCTCGTCCTTGCAAAGATGGGGGATTGTAGCTTCAGTGCTGACAGCCTGGTTATTTTCCAGCCCTTTGTAGTCAGTGATCTTGTCTTGATTTGCAGAAAGGCTCCAGGTAGCCATTGGAAAAAAAATGTACAAAACAGAAGCGATAGTTGTATGAGGCCAGGTTTCGTACAAGGGCACCTTTGCTGTGGAAACTTTTCAACTGGTTGGAGTAGGGACCCTCGGTGCTCCACCATAGTGCTGGGCTGGCTGCATCAGAATCACCTGGTAGCACCCTAAAATGCAGGTCCTTAAGCCCCACCCATGGAGCTTAACTATGAAGTCTGAGTTGGTCCCTGGAACCCACATTTTTATTTACTTATTTTTTAAAATATATTTTATTGATTTTTTTACAGAGAGGAAGAGAGAGGGATAGAGAGTTAGAAACATCGATGAGAGAGAATCATCGATCAGCTGCTTCCTGCACACCCCCAACTGGGGATGTGCCTGCAACCAAGGTACATGCCCTTGACCAGAATCGAACCCGGGACCCTTCAGTCTGCAGGCTGACGCTCTATCCACTGAGCTAAACCGGCTTCGGCAGGAACCCACATTTTTAACAAGATCCTGAATGGTTAGGATGGGAAGAGACATACTTTACCCTTTCATGCTGTTTAATTAAAAAGAAATTTTTTTCATTCCATTAGAATTCCAGCTCCATGAAGATAGCTGTTTTCCTAATATCAAAAACAGTGCCTAGCACATAGTAGGCACTCACATATTTATTTGGATGAGTATATTTTATCTATTTTAAAATAGTGCTTACTTACCCAAGTGATTCTGGTGGGCAGGCAGGTTTGAGGAGCTCTGCCCAAAGGTCTTACCAGTCTAAGTAGGTTAGAAACCATATTTTGGGGGGGACCAACATCTCACTGGGCACCACTGGATAGTAAAACCAAGTGCTGTGAATGGTCAGTCTGGAACAGCCTGGGTGGTAACTTTAGCCTTAGTTTGTTGATAGTGTCTGTTGATGCTGCTCTTAAAGACTCTTAGTTTGTGACTTATTTTTAGGAATGTCAATTTTTATTCTCTTTTTGTTGTTGTTAATCCTCCCCGAGGATATTTTTTCATTGATCTTTTTTAGAGAGAGTGGAGGGAGGGGGAGAGATAAAGAGGGAAACTTGTACTGGTTGCTTCCTGCACTTGCCCTGACCAGGGCTGGGGACTGAGCTTGCAACCGAGGTATGTGCCTTTGACCAGAATCGAACCTGGAATCTTTCAGTCCGCAGACTGATGCTCTATCCACTGAGCCAAACTGGCTTGGGCTTATTTTAAGACATTTTCATTCTAAAAGTGTGACTACTAGTGTGCGTGTGTGTGTGTGTGTGTGTGTGAGAGAGAGAGAGAGAGAGAGAGAGAGAGAGAGAATGTGTGTTTATGTGTGTGTGTGTGTATGTGTGTGTGTGTGTATATATTAGAGGGCTCCTCAAATCTGCCTGCCCACCAGAATATATATATATATTCTGGTGGGCAGGCAGGTTTGAGGAGCCCTCTAATATATATATTAGAGGTCTGGTACATGAATTCCAGTCTGGTCAGGGGGAGGTGGGTGGTTGACTGGCCTGCCTGCTGGTTGAACTCCTGGTTGAGGGGACAATTTGCATATTAGCCTTTTATTATATAGGATATACACTGAGTGGCCAGATTATTATGCATTCAGAGATCATAGTAATCTGGCTACTCAGTGTATATGTAAAACAGACATCAAAATTAGCATTCATTCACTCACATACCAGAGCCTGTAGAGAACAAGGTTGGGGTGAGTGGGTGAGCCATAGGCAACTAGGTGGCTCCTGTGGGATCTTTTAGCACAGGGACAAGTAACTTATGTCTACTGTTAATTTGGGGGACATGAAGTCTACATTTTAGCTGCTGCCCCATCTAAGTGTTGCTGTTCTTGTTAGTTCATAGATCAAATCAAATGGAACCTTACTCTTCAAATTGTCCAGTCTCTGGTTGAGTATCTGCCATGTGTATGATGCCATGTGAATGGGGGTGACTCCCAGGTGATGTGGAGCCCTCCGGGAGGACACGCAACTCGCTGATTCCTTTCAGGGCCCTCTGGCCTGGGGTTGGCTTGGTGTGGGGCAGAGCCTTTACTTGACTAGCCTGGGGCCTCTGGGGATATGTGCCCGTGCTCCATGTTTGACTTTACTAGAGCTTTCTTCTAATTCTGGACTAAAAGCAAACAGGAGTTTGGAGGAGGATGGAGAAAATTCACTTTACAGAGGGAAAGGATGTGAACTATGTGAATGATGTGGAGGACCTTATTAGTGCCAGGCTTTGTGCTGAGAGGGTTCCTGGTGTGGGTGAAGTTTTTTGCTAATCAAATATTTTTGTTTGTCTTGTTAATCCTCACCCAAGGATATTTTCCCATTGATTTTTAGGGTGGAAAGGAGTGGGGGGGAGAGGTCGAAAGAGAGAGAAAAAAATCAATGTGAGAGAAATACATTTATTGGTTGCCTCTTGCATGTGACTGACCAGGACCAGGGCTTGAATCTGCAACCCAGGTACGTGCCCTTGACTGGAAATTGAACCCTCAACCCTTTGGTGTGTGGGCCAATGCTCTAACCACTAAGAAACACCAGCCAGGGCACTAACTCCCCCTTTCTTCCCTCTCCCTCCCCCCGCCCCATGTTTATACTAATAAGTTAATAATTTGTTATTGTTTTTAAATTCACAACAAAGGAGCTGTACTTTACCCTGCATAGGATGCCACTCTGTTTTACCGTGGACAGCTTTCCATGGCAGTGTGAATAGATCGAGTCCATTCATTTTTCATAGCTGAATCTTATCCCACTGTTTAGCTGGATCACATTTTAGCAGTTTCTTACTGATGGGTATTTGGGAGATTTCCAGGTTTTTTTCCTTCTATGTTACAAACAGTGCTGCAGTGGATCTGTTTATCTATCTACAAACTATTACATGTTCCTGTAAAATAGTCAGAAGTGGAATTATGAGACCAAAGAGTATATGTTCACATTTAAATATTTAATAGAGAGTCAGACTGTCTTCCACACAATGGAAGACTGATGGTTAAAGGCAAAGATTGTATCACATTTATTGCACGCGTGCTGTGTTCTGCTGGGTGCTGAGGGAATGCAGAAGGGGTGCAAGAGGTTTGTTGTCCTCCAGGAACTTCCATCGATGCTCTGTACTCACCCTCTGGAATGCCTGTTGGTATCAGTGGGTGGGCGAGTGGGAGGACTTAATTCAACTTTCAAGCTTGCCTTGCAAAGATTGTGCATGGTGTCTGGTACTAGCCTTTCATTTTATTGATTCTCTTGGGGAACAGATGCCATTTCCTTAGGGCGGGGACCTCATTCTACATGACTTATAATATGTCTCACACATCTTCATTACTTTGTGGAGACATCGTAATTAGAACATGTCAGGCAGGATTTGAGGATCTAATTGAGACATTTCCTTTTTTTGTGTGTGTGTATGAAGAATTAATAGCTTTGGCATTCTATACAGGTCATGGAATATCAGCCTGGAGGGGACTTGCTGTCACTTTTGAACAGATATGAGGACCAATTGGATGAAAACATGATTCAGTTTTACCTTGCCGAACTGATTTTGGCTGTTCACAGCGTTCATCTGATGGGATATGTACATCGGTAAGTGATACTCTCTGGTAGAATACTGAGGGTTTATCTGTATCACCTAAGAGTTCCAACAATAGAATGAATGGTTGATAATTTAGGCATCAAAATAACACTCTTCTAATTTTTAGCCAGCTTAACTATTACTGGCTGAAACTAAATTTTCCAAAATGGCAGACATTTCAGCTTGCCCATTCAACAGTGAAATAGACCTAGAATTGTAATGTTCTCAAGTTTGCTAGTTAGGTGTGTGAACGTAGTTAATTAAGACCAGGAGCTCTAATTAGAGGGATTCTTTGCATTATATGGTAGAAAGACAGAGTTTGACTTGCAAAAGGAGCTGTCATACCATGTAGAGCAGAACCATGGAATTGTACTTTTGACTTCACCTGTTAGTAATTTACAAAGGTATTCTGCACGATCCTCACTTGAAAAGTTTCTGTGCATCCTCACTATTTGATGTTTTATGTACCTGAGAATGTTGTGGGAATGGAATGTGGTTAGACCAGGAATCACAGGAGTCCTCCTCCTCTTCCTCCTCTTCCTCTTCAATGTATTTTGCAAAATGTGTGCTTATTATTTACAAGAGGCCTGGTATACAAAATTTGTGTACAGGGGAGGGTTCCCCTCAGCCCAGCCTGCACCCTCTCCAATCTGGAACCCCTTGGGGGATGTCCAACCGCTGTAAACTAGCAGTCAGACATCCCTCTCACAATCTGGGACAGCTGACTCCTAACTATTCACTTGCCTGCTTGCCTGATTGCCCCTAACTGCCCCCTCTGCCAACCTGATCACCCCTAACTGCCTCTGCCTGCTGACCTGATCACCCCAACTGCCCCCACCTCCCTGCTGGCCTGGACGCCCCCAACTAACCCCCCTGCCAGCCTGCCTGGTTGCCCCACGCAGCCTGCTGTTCATTTGTTTGGTCGTCCCTCACTAACCCCTCCTTGCTGGCCTGGTTCGGTCGTTACTATTACTATGACAGTATCCCAGACAATTTGCATATTCCTCTATTATTAGTATAGATATCCATCAATAGGGAGGTCTTATAGCAGAATACAGACACATAGATTTTTTAAAATTTAAATTCTTTTTTGTTTAAATTATTACATATGTCTCTTTTCCCCCCATTGACTTCTCCCCAGCTGTTCCCACCCCCCAGCACATGCCTTCACCTTCCTACTGTTTGTGTCCACGAGTTATGCTTATATGCATGCATATAAGTTCTTTAGTCGATCTCTTACTGCCCCCTCACCTCTGCCTTCCTTCTGAGATTGGACAGTCTGTTCTATACTTCTGTCTCTGGATTTATTTTTGTTCATCAGTTTATGTTGTTTATTATATTCCACAAATGATGAGTTCATGTGATATTTATCTTTCTCCGACTGGCTTATTTCGCTTAGCATAATGCTTTCCAGTTCCATCCATACTGTTGTAAATGGTAAGAGTTCCTTCTTTTTTACAGCAGTGTAGTATTCCATTGTGCAGATGTAACAGTTTTTTAATCCACTCATCTGCTGATGGGCACTTAGGCTGTTTCCAAATCTTAGCTATGGTGAATTGTGCTATGAACATAGGGGTGCATATGTCCTTTCTGATGGGTGATTCTGATTTATTGGGGTTTATTCCTAAAGTGGGATCACTGGGTTAAATGGGAGTTTTATTTTTAATTTTCTGAGGAAATGCCATACTGTTTTCCACAGCAGATACTAAGATTCTTGGCTGAATCAATGTCTAGGTGATGGGCATAGAGAAGACAACACTAATTTGTGGCCTGATTTTCTTACAGAGACCTCAAGCCTGAGAATATTCTCATTGATCGGACAGGACACATCAAGCTGGTGGATTTTGGATCAGCTGCTAAAATGAACTCAAATAAGATGGTAACAAAATGCAATAAGTTAGCTTAATAGAGGTTGTACTGAAAAACATTCTGTGATCCTTATAATAAGTTGGGGAAATACTGGGATAAAGCTGAGTGACATTTTGGAGCCTTTTTCTGCCGGCATGTGAAATGACTTCTTAAGGGGGATGAGAGTGGGGATGGGGACACAGAGTTCTTTCCCAGACTTACTTGACCTTGCACCCTGTTATGTATAATACTTGTTCATACCCTACAAGACATTTTTAGGAACATTCTTTTTAAAAAGTTTTTTTAAAATTAACTTTTCACAGAGAGGAAGGGAGAGGGATAGAAAGTTAGAAACATCGATGAGAGAGAAACATCTATCAGCTGCCTCCTGCACATCCCCCACTGGGAATGTGCCCGCAACCAAGGTACATGCCCTTGACCAGAATCGAACCTGGGACCTTTTAGTCTGCAAGCCAATGCTCTATCCATTGAGCGAAATCGGTTTCGGCTAGGAACATTCTTATAGTTTGGTTTAAAAGAGAGAAAAATACTCATTTTGTTTTCCCTTCATTTTCTTTGCCTGGTAGAGACTGTCTTCTTTTACATTATGGTTTTTTTTAACCTTAAAATATTTGTTGAAACATAATCTTCTTTATTTCAAATCCTCTATTTTCCATGCAGCACAATTAAAGTTAATCATCAGAGCAATTGAACCAAAATATCCTAGGCGTTAAGAACTAAGTGCTCAAAATGTTAATCCTGAGTCCTGGAACTGTGGTAAAAATTAAAATATATCCCATGTGTTAAATAGTAGGGCAGGAGGGCAGCTATTGAGAGCCAGAGTGAGAATATGTTAGGAAAAAATGACAAAGTAAAAAAAAAAAAAGGTTAAAAATCTAATAAAGTTAATACATATTAAAATGTGAATTTGGAAGTCAATTATGCAACAAATGATAAGTCTAAGAGAAAATCGACTTAGGTTTTAAGACTCATTTCACAACTGAACCACTTGGTGACCTAGATAAGTCCTTATGAGTTTGGCCTTTTATTCTTTCTCCAGAAAATACTGATTTTAGTAAAAATGCACAAATTAAGAGGTTAGAGAAGCTGTTCTTCAAAAATCCCCCAGCTGTGAGTTAAGTTCTTTCTGTAAAGGGAAATATGTAAAGTTATCTTTCTCAAATTTCTTGAAGGAAAGGTGGGTATTTATATCAAATTATGTTTTATAATCTATTCCTCTTGACCATTACATTAAGAATTAGATTATAGAACCAAAGCACTTTGTTTTTAAAATTGCATGCAATTTCAAAACAGGCATGAAAACTTAGGTGTTGAATTTATGGTGGAATAAAGTTCTGAAAAAAAAGTTAAATACAGCAAAAGTCTTACCACCTAAGATTAAAAAAACTTAACAAAAACTTACGCATCTAAGAAATAAATTGGGCCATTGGTACATAATCTGATCATTGAAGCATAGGTCAGCACCACTGACATTTTGGTCTGGAGAATCCTTTGTTGTGGGCTGTACTGTGTGGAACAGGATGTTTAGCTGCAGAAGATGCCAATAGTACCTTCCCCTCCAGTTGCAATAATCAACCAAAAATATCTCTAGGCATTTTAATTTTTGAGAAAATGCCATACTGTTTTCCACATGTCCCCTGAGAGGCAAAATCACCCCAGGTTGAGAATCATTGAGAAGCATCTGAAAGCTAGTTAATGAGAGCTAGCAACAATGCGTTTGCAATAAATCTGCTTAGAATGCTAGGCTAAGATCCAGTGTCACTGCTTGCTAAACAAATGGGAATCAGGATGAAGGCCCTATCTCTGCATCTGGAGTCATTCTCTTCAGACCCCTTGCAGCAGAGACAGGACTCCTATTCATTTCCGATTTCTGTTTTTCAGTGCTTCAAACCGCCCTTTTCACTTCTAATTGTAGCACCTTCACTCCAGGCAGGGAGCCTCCCAGAGGCACTGCCTTTTATTTGCAGCTCAATGAGCTTAACCCTGGATTATTTTGGTCAAGGAGATGTGGTTTCTCAGTCCTGTACACACAAGAGTATTGTACCTCCCCTCCTTGTGGAGACAGATCAATTTCTCTAGAACGTCCTACTTTTAGGGCTGAGAATGTGACAACCAGAGAAGTAGAGGTTTTTAGCATTGTTTTAAGTGCAAAGGCCCTTTTATTATAGAAGACCAAGTATTTGCAATCTACTACATAGATCAAGTATGGATATCCTCCTGTATAATAAAAGGCTAATGTGCAAATTGACTGAATGACAGAACAACCAGTCACCATGATGCACACTGACCACTAGGGAGCAGATGCTCAATGAAGGGGCTGCCCCATGGTGGTCAGGGCACTCCCACAGGGGGAGCGCTGCTCAGTCAGAAGCCCTGAGCCAGATTCACGGCTGGTGAGTGCAGCGTGATGGTGGGAGCGTCTCCCACCTTCATGGCAGTGCTAAGGATGTCCATCGGACATCCCCCGAGAGCTCCCGAATGTGAGAGGGCGTAGGCCCAGCTGAGGGACCCCACACTCCTCGAGTGAACGAATTTTGTGCACTGGACCTCTAGTAGAATTATAATTTTTTTTCTTTTTTTAAAATATATATTTTATTGATTTTTTACAGAGAGGAAGGAGAGAGGGATAGAGAGTTAGAAACATCGATGAGAGAGAGACATCGATCAGCTGCCTCTTGCACACCCCCTACTGGGGATGTGCCCGCAACCAAGGTACATGCCCTTGACAGGAATCGAACCTGGGACCTTTCAGTCTGCAGGCCGACCCTCTATCCACTGAGCCAAACCGGTTTCGGCTAATTTTGTTTTTTTAAATCAATGGAGGTAGGTTAGAAATGTGTTTCCACTAAATAGAATATTTTATGGTTCTGGCCAGGTAGCTCACTTGGTTAGAGTGTTGTCCTGATACACCAAGTTTGTGGGTTTGACCTCTGGTCAGGACACATACAAGAGGCAACCAATGATTACATAAATAACATTTTGGATGTTTCTCAAATAAAAAAACGTTTAAATATAATGTTTTATAGCCCTTAAGTTGGATCTAAATGATGTTGGTACTAAAAATACACTATATAAAATTGAATCCACATTGACTGAAATTATTGTGTTATCCCAAGTCAATTAATCTCTTTTCATTCACAAATATTGTTTATATGTTTTGGATATTTGTGAATCTTAAATCTGTTGTGTTTTCTATCTTCCATTGTCTTTATTTCAAGCTTCTTAGAATATTGCTTTGGAGTATTTTTCTTAGTAAGTACAGGTGGACCTTACTGCCTGGAGATTTGGGTGTTCTAGGATGTGCCAGTGACGTGCTGTGTGACTTAGATCACCACTTCATTTATTAGAATCTCAAAGAATGGCCGAAACCAGTTTGGCTCAGTGGATAGAGCGTCGGCCTGCGGACTGAAAGGTCCCAGGTTCGATTCCGGTCAATGGCACGTACCTTGGTTGCAGGCACATCCCCAGTAGGGGGTGTGCAAGAGGCAGCTGGTTGATGTTTCTCTCTCATCGACGTTTCTAACTCTCTATCCCTCTCAATTCCTTTCTGTGTAAAATCAATAAAATATATTTTAAAAAAAGAGAATCTCAAAGAATGGTCAACAGCTAATATTTTTAACCTGTGTCAGCTCGGAAAAAAAAATTGTAAGAAGATTATAAAGATTATAAATCAGCCCCATTGATCAGTTGGAAACCCATAGGATATAGCCATTTTTGAGATTTATGCTGGAGTGAGAATTTCTTAGCCCTCTGCTTCTGTAGAGGTGTATGTTTACACCCTGGGCAGTGAGATGGGGAAAGGTAGGTTGAAGCAGTTTTATACAGTGTAAGCATTTTGTGGGAAGGGGCTTGGGAAGAGGAAGACAGTGATTTTCTTACCTTCTTCTTGTCTTCTTTCTGCTTATAAAAGAACCTGCTAGATTAATCCTTTTCTTTCTCTTTTTAAAACCCTCTATTTCTCTAAATATGACTGACACTTCTTTCTTTTAGTAATTTTCTTCTCATCTCCTTCTGAACTGGTAAATTTTCTTCTCTATCAATATAGTGAAAATGAAAGAAACTTCACAAAATGGGGGGCCTGGTTAGATGGTGTGTTGGACTGGACTTATAGTACATGGTTTCCTTTTTGATATCTCACTCACATTAGCTGGCCATGAATTGCCCCCAGAGGAGAATGAAAGTATCTTGCAAAAACTTTATCAAGATGTGTGAGGTGACATGTCGATCAAGTTTAGTATTCTTGGAGGTCAATAGCTAATGGAAACTTAGTAATCATTAATGGCCATTAAAAGTCTGTTAATTACTGTTAATTACTTATAGTAGGACATATACAAAAAGCAAGCAAAGGAGTATTTTTCTTTAAAATTTAGAAAATTTACAATTGGATGAGACGACAGATGCCTATGATCACATATCTGTTATGGGCATTATTTGGGGAGTTAGCTGACTCTCTTTGATGAGTCTAATGAGTTTGAAAATGAGGCATTTGCAATTTATACCCTTTGCTGGATCATGCTGATACACATGACCTAGTCAAGTTCCAACTTGACTTTCAACCCTTTGGTTGTGGACAAGTAGCCAAGCCACGTGAGGTACAAACAGGGAAAACTGAATATTGTCAAACAACCTAGTGTGATGATAAAATAAAACCTAACATATGCAGATGTACATTTGAGGATTGTGTATTAATGTTCTGCAAGATAATTAGGCATTTAATCAACGATACAGTGGCCTTACTAACACCTGGGTAAATCAAGGTATTATAGTGTTTATTTTCTTATTTTGATATTTAAAAGGTATTCCTCATTGTCAGTATTGATGGATTTACCAGAATCCTGCAATTTAATCCTAACTTGTGTTGAGCTCATTAACATGTACACACACATTAAAACACAGAAGTCTGTGCTCAGGCTTCCCAGCGTCAAGGCTTCCTCTTGATGTAAGCTACTTTCAGTTCCTCAGGCTTAGGGTGTGCTGTCTTAAATCATGTTTCCTCCTTTCTCTTCACTTTAAAAAAAAATATATATATATATATATTGATTTTTTTACAGAGAGAAAGAGGGATAGAGAGTTAGAAACATCCATGAGAGAGAATCATCGATCAGCTTCCTCTTGCACACCCCCCACTGGAAATGTGCCCACAACCAAGGTACATGCCCTTGACCGGAATCGAACCTGGGACCTTTCAGTCTGCAGGCTGATGCTCTATCCACTGAGCCAAACCGGTTTCGGCTCTCTTCACTTTTGTCCATCAACACAGGTCCAGGGGTTTCTTGGGGGGTGTGGCCATGTAGCTTTCCCAAATGGGTATTTGCCGTGGAGATCCTGATGACCATAGTGTCAAGAGTAACAGCATCACACTGCTTTCTGGTTTACAATTTGGGAAAACATGATGGGCCTGAGGCAGGGGGGCACGAGGAGGACGAGTATGGAAAATGAGTCCATTTCCTATCACACTGGGCCTCTGGATCAGAGGAATGGACAAAATTAAACTTACAGTTGGAAGAGCATTGGGTCTTCATCACTGGGGAAAGGAGACCTCCTAGAGTCCTCTAAACATTCGCTTTCCTCTCAATTCCCAATCGAAGCTAATTTACTTTCTTGATATAAAGCCCAGCATTAAAGACATGTGGCCTTACCCATAAAATCTCTTGGCTCACAGAGGGGCACTTAACATCCTTTAATGGGGAGAAAGTTCTTTTGTGCCATGTAACTGCTGATGTGAGAGAAACCTTTTTAGATGTAGGGTTATTGGACAACTGGTCAACAGAGTATACGATTAACACCAGGCCCTCTCTGGTTTATGGGGAAGAAGGTTAGAGAGGTGATCCTTAGACTTCAAATTTCATGGTGCAATAAAACTTCAAAACAATTTTGAAGACCAAAAGGGCTGTTGCTGACTTATTAGGTTGCCTCCAAAGGGGTGGGTGAGGGGCAGAAAGCCTACTTCTGTCATGAGCATCATTTCAAGAAACAAAGGACATTTAAACACCAAAACAGCCAGAAGGACAAATTCTCAGAAACAGAAAGGACAGTTCTTTAAATGGAAAATATTTAGCTTTATAAAAAGACATGCTACATCGTCCTAATCTTTTGTTGCCAAGGTTGGGCCATTGGATTGGAGGGCCCTGGTTTCTGAACAGTGTGGAGGGAACAAGAAACAGGAGGAGTTGGGGATGAGGAAAGTGAACTCTGTAACATTTGACCTCTTGTGCAAATTTTCATATCTTTGGCCCGGTGAATGGGTCAAAGTGAAAATGTTGATTCCAAATATTTAAAATTGACATATAATATGTTTGTAATATTGTGTTGCCAACTAGCTGCCAGTGTCTCAGTAATGGGTAGATTGATCTTATAGATTCATTTTTAGGATTTATTATCACTTCGCTGTTTCATAAGAGAAGTTCTGTCACATCCATAACGTGTACCAGAAAAGCTATCTTCCACTTCACGGATATACTCCCCTCTCATTGTGTAACCAAAGGGTATATATCAACAGCTCTTTGCCCTTTTCTTTTGGATTATACTATGTGCTTAAAAAAAACTAGTAAGTCATTTGCATTTCCTGACAGTGTGCCACCTGACAGAAGGTTTAAGTGCCTGGAAGAAGAGTAATCAGTGGCAAATCAGCTTGTGTCTGAAATGTGGCTGTTCGCAATATATTTGAGGATAATTGAAAGCTTGTTGTGTTCATTTTATTTATGGGTTTCCAGGTGAATGCCAAACTCCCGATTGGGACCCCAGATTACATGGCCCCAGAAGTGTTGACAGTGATGAATGGGGATGGAAAAGGTGTCTACAGCCTCGACTGTGACTGGTGGTCAGTGGGAGTTATTGCTTATGAGATGGTGTATGGAAGGTCTCCGTTCACTGAGGGAACTTCGGCCAGGACCTTTAATAACATCATGAATTTCCAGGTAAAGAGCTATTATTAGATTTGAAATAATAGTAAGAAATGTTAAAAATTGTGGAATGAGCATTTGTAATGTAAGCCAGCAATACTGATTAATAACATAGCAAATACTTATATAGCACTTACTTTATGCCAAAAGCTGTTCTAAACACTTTGTTACTTTTAGTCTATTGGCTTTTAGCTGTCAGTAATTAATTGTAAGCTTATGTCATTATTTTGTGTACCATTAAAAAAGAAAACTGCAGCCAGTTAATCTATGATATTTAAGTATAAGATGCATTTTTATTTCAGTGTTGTTAAATGTGAATAAATGTGAGTCTTAGAATTGATGAAATATAGTTTATTAACTTGGCAAATTCTCCAACAACCCTGTGAGATAGATATTATTTTTATGTAACAGATAAGGAAACAAAAGCACAGAGTAGTTAAGTAACTTGTCCAAAATAACACAGTCTGGCTTTGCAGTCTATGCTCTTGATGTCATGCTATATGTGGCTTCTTATTACTATTAGCTATTGAATGTGATTGAGGGCATGAATCAAATACAGTAATGTATATAAAGTAGAATATAAAACTATTTTCTAATAACTGACTATTCACTATAGTAAGCCCATTTCTTAAAGATATGACAAATATAAATGTTTTAGTTTCAACCAAAGGAAAAAGAGAAGTGTTTTAACAGGTTTTGGTATCTCACTCAATTTCATCTTTCTGGATTACTTAATACATATTTTTATATGTATAATACATATTTTATATGCTTAAAACATGCATAGTTATTTGTTATTCTTGAGTCTCCTCTTGAGTTCAAGTTTCCACTTAGATGATTCTTGGGCTGATTTATTCCCCTCATTTCAGCCCACCATTCAGCAAGAGCAGATCGCACTCACTACATTGAAGTACCAGATTTACAGTGATGAGCAGGGAGAAGGTTCTCTGCCTTCTTCCTCCATCGTCACACAGAAATCAGAATACATGTGTGTGTGTGCAAAAGCGGAATACAGAGGGAGAGTGCAGGAGGGAGTGATAGGGTGGGAAAAGTAGGCAGGGAAGAAGGGCCCAGAGTGGGCAGGGTTTTCTAGGCAGACAGAACAGCATGATTTGTTTGGGCAGCTTTAAATAGCTCGTCATTGTTGGACAGCCAAGAGGGAGATGGGGAATGGCGCTAGATGAAATGGGAGAGGAGCAGGGGTCAAGTCATGAAAAGTATTGAGTCCTTGCAAAGAAACGAGGCCTGTTCCTATGAACAGGACATTTATTTTGGGAGCTTGCCTTTGGTTCAAAGAGAAGAGGGCACAAAACTTCCTTTTTTAATAAAAGAAAAAGAAGCTTGCATATAGGAGAAGTACTTTCTTAATATTGGGCCATAGAAAGCTGAATTTGCTAAGGAAATTATTTTATTTTTTGGAATAGCGGTTTTTGAAGTTTCCAGATGACCCCAAAGTTAGCAGTGAATTACTGGATCTGATTCAAAGCTTGTTGTGTGGCCAGAAAGAGAGACTGAAGTTTGAAGGCCTTTGTTGTCATCCTTTTTTCTCAAAAATCGACTGGAATAACATTCGTAACTGTAAGTAGAGTTGTGGTTCCTTCAGGGTTGGGATTAAGAAACATGTGAAAATGATCTGAAATTATTGTGGCCCACAGAAGCTGTTATAAACTATAACAATAAGGGCTTTAATTATCTACCGGATAGGAATGGCTGATGGTGTAGTGCAGCTGTCTGAGTAAAATTCCGCTTTCAAGTTGTTTGCACAGAACTGGGTCACTTAACAAACTCCGGGCTGATGTGGTCTTTAGAAATAGTCCCTCAGTAAGTTAGAGAGATGGACTTTGAAGATGGCAACTTGCTTCAATAGTTTTCTTCCAGAGGAACAGTGGGCCTGGTGTTCCGTTCACAGGTTAGAAAAAAGATTCCGAGATTAGGCAAAGTGCCCAGGTTGCTCTGCTAATGGCCAAGCCTGCATGAAAACCATAAATGCCTCGCATTTTCATTTGCTTCCCTCTAACATTTTTGTGTTTGCTCACGAGCATGTCAAATCTATAATCTATAGAATGGATTCATTCATGTATCACTTTGTAATGAACTAATGCAAACTAACTTCATTAAAAACAAAGATCTGATTTATTGTCAACAAAATAAAAAGGCTTGGTTTTTTACAAATTGGTGATTTTTTAAAACCGTTTTTTAATTGGGTGTGTTGTTGATTGAATGTGCTCTAGTGATCTGACCCAGTGATTAGCATAGATTAGCAGGTAAGAAAGCCATTGGCCTGCTTGAGTGTGTGTGATTTTTGCTGATGAGGGAGGTGGAGAAATGGAAGCCATCTTTAGGTGGCAAAACCAAGTTTCTAATTGGAACTGTTGTATTTATCACCGCTTATACCTTCAGCTGGAGTGTGTTGGGTTAAGATCCAATATTGTCGCTGAAACTGGTTTGGCTCAATGGATAGAGCATTGGCCAGCGGACTGAAAGATCCCAGGTTCGATTCTGGTCAAGGGCATGCACATTGATTGCGGGCACATCCCCGGTAGGGGGCGTGCAGGAGGCAGCTGGTCGATGTTTCTCTCTCATCTATGTTTCTAGCTTTTTATCCCTCTCCCTTCCTCTCTGTAAAAAGTCAATAAAATATATTAAAAAAAAAAAGATCCAGTATTGTCCAGTTGAAAGCCATGTTTATGGTTTCTGTAACCTCCTGCCAAAATATTTAAGTAGATTGCACTTCCATAAATCTTTTGGCTATTTTTCCCTTCTGGTAGAACATTGCTTTATTTTTCTAATCTTTAGATATTAACCCCCAACTCTCCACGGTTCTGAGCTTTTAATCAGTAATATATTTTCAGTGCAGTCTTCCTTTTTGCTTTTAGAAAGATGATACAATTTCTTTTAGTTGCTATTCAAATACTCTTTTCTTGCCTTGCCTTCTCATCTCTAATACTACAGGCCCGATAGGTATGGTCTTTGACCTGGCTAGTG
This sequence comes from Pipistrellus hanaki, assembly GCF_964339955.1. NCBI lineage: Eukaryota > Metazoa > Chordata > Mammalia > Chiroptera > Vespertilionidae > Pipistrellus > Pipistrellus hanaki. The sequence continues at coordinate 21,752,390 of NC_140521.1, read as the reverse complement.
ACCAGGACTGATCAGGTTCCCTGCCTCCCTGCCTCTTCCTTTCCTCAGTCCCTCAGCGGGGGCACTGCTGTTTGCCCTCCATATTCCATGCTGCCCCTGGTGGTCAGTGCACATCATAGTGAGTAATAAAACTCCTGGTCTCACATTTGAACTTCTGAGGGGACACTTTACATATTAGCCTTTTATATATATACTCTAGGCTCAGTGCACAAAATTTGTGCATGGGGAGGGGGATGTCCCTCAGCCCAGCCTGCACCCACTCTAATCTGGGACCTCTTGAGGGATGTCCAACATCCTTCTCACAATCCAGAATTGCTGGCTCCCAACCGCTCCCCTTCCCTTGCTGGATTGTCCCTATCTGCTTCTGCCTGTCAGCCTGACCATCTCCTAACCACTCCTCTGCCAGCCTGATCGATGCCTAACTGTTCCCCGGCCGGCCTGATTGCTCCTAACTGCCCTCCCCTGCCAGTCTGGTCACTCTTAACTGTCCTCCTCTGCAGAACTGGCCACCCCATACTGCCTTCCCCTGCTGGCCCAGTCACACCTAACTGCCCTCCCTGCTGGCCTGGTCGCCCCTAACTGCCCTTCCTGCTTGCCTGATCACCCAAAAGTACCCTCCCCTGCAGGCCTGGTTCCCCTCAACTTCCCTCCCCTGCAGGCCTGGGTCTCTCCCAACTGCCCTCCTCTGCTGCCCTAGTCACCCCTAACTGCCCACAACTACCCTCCCCTGCAGGCCATCTTGTGTCCACATGGGGGCAGCCGTCTTGTGTCTTGGAGTGATGGTCAATTTGTATATTAGATAGGAACAATAGATTCTTGAATAAGCAGATAATGGTTTATGCATGCATTTGCGGATTATGTCTATGAACATATCTCCATTCAAGTAAGTCAGTGAATAGTGATTAACTTATTTTGTTTTTTGGTCAATCTTGACTTTTCAGTATTATGTCAGAATTCTCAGTGGATAGAATGTTGGCCTGTAGACTGAAGGGATCCGGGTTCGATTCCAGTGAAGGGCACATGCCCGGGTTGCAGGCTCCATCCTCAGTGAGGGGCATGCAGAAGGCAGCTGGTTAGTGATTCTCTCTCATTGATGTTTCTATCTCTCCCTCTCCTGTTCTTTCTAAAATCAGTAAAAATATATTAATTAAAAAAAAGAATTTTCAGATTTTGTTCTAGTCTTTTCCTTTTGGACTGTTTATAGGTTTTAGGTTTGTTAGGTTTACAAGTGTAACCACTGTTCTGTAAATGAGATAGCCCCGTGGAGAATACATGTCAGTGTAGAATGTGGCCCATGTTGTCCATCATGAGGCCCATCTCTGAAGGTCATGGTTGTCTTTGGGAGGAGATGACTTTCTGATGGACTACTAATAGTCTTGCTCATCTTCACACTTGTTGCTGCCATATTGCACTCACTATTCCTTCTGTGGCTATCTTAATTTTTCCATATCCTAATCAGTGCCCTCTTAGTTTTTCCTTATTTTTAACACACGTCCCCGCTCCTTCTCCCCCCCACACTCATTCATATAAGGAAATTCTCTTCACCCAACTGAATTCTAATTCTTTTTTTAAAATTTATTTTTAAAGTAAAAATTGTATATATTTAAGATGTACAACACGATGATTTGCTATACATATACATGATGAAATGATTACTGTAGTCAAGCTAATTAACATATCTATCTCCTCACAGTTAGTTTTTTCTCTTTTATTTTTTTTGTGGTGTACCTGAAATCCACCCCCTTAGCAAATTTCCAGACTTCAGTATAGTATTGTTAACTGTAATAATTCTGTACATTAGATCTCTAGACTTATTCATCCTACATAACTCCAACTTTGTATCCCTTGACCAGTATTTCCCTGTTTTCTCCACCTCCCCACCCTGGTAACCAGTGTTCTACTCTCGGCCTCTTTATATTTGACTTTTTTAGATTTCACACAGAAGTGAGAACATGCAGCTTTTTTCTTTCTGTGCCTGTCTTATTTCCCTTAGCACAATGCCCTCAAGTTCACCCAGGTTGCTAATATATATATGGACACCTGGTTATTTCCATATTTTGCTCTTGGGAATAATGCTGCCATGAAATGGGAGACAGATACCTCTTCGAGGTACTGACTTAATTTTCCGTGGGTGAATAACCGAAAAAGGGCTGGCAGGGTCTCATGGTAGTTTTAGTTTTAGTTTTAGTTTTAGCTTTCTTGAGCAACCTCTATACTGTTTTCCTTAGTGGCTGTACCAATTTACAACAGTGCTCAATCCTTGCCAATACTTGTCTCTTGTCTTTTTTATAATGGCCATCCTAACAGGTATGAAGTGATATTTCATGGTGGTTTTGGTTTGTATTTCCCTGATGATTAGGACGTTAAGCACATTTCCATATAACTCTTGGCCATTTGTATGTCTTCTTTAGAATAATGTCTTTTCAGGCCCTTTGCCCAGAATCCTGGTTCTTAAAACTTGCTGGTTTTTATTGACTTCTAACTTCCGGTATAGTGGCTCTGAAAAGTCATAAAATATGGTGGCTTCAAAAATTTTTCTTTTAATTTTAATAAACCTTTTACTTTGGAATAGTATTAAATTTATAGGAAGGTTGCAAAGCTAGTACTGAGACTTCCCGAATACCCTACTCCCAGTTTCCCTAATGTTAACATTTTACATAACAATGCCACATTTGTCAAAACTAAGATTAGTATTGGTGCATTACTATTAATAAACTTTAGACTTGCTGTTTATTTCACCAGTGTCCCCAGTCATGTTTTCTTTCTTCTTCAGGAATAGAATCCAGGGTACCATTTTGCAATTAGAGCATTTGTAGTTGCTGGGACTAATCAGATCAACTAATGTAGCTCAGCCGATGGGTGGCATCTTTCTGCCCACTGAGGATGGGTGGTGCCCTTTCCTGGAGGTCCCGTGCCTCCCTGACCATGCAGAGAGCCATGGTATTCATTTCACCGTCTCCTGGCAGATTTTCTTACTTTCACCACCCTCTGATCCCTGCATATTTGCAGTCAGCTTAGAGCTTTGTGATTGAAAACATTGCTGGACTCCATGTGATTTGAGCTATGTTCTAATTCTAACAGAAATTATGCCTTTGTCCAACTCTTGTTTTCAGAAGCACATGTTAATTGACTTCCCGTCAGACAATACACTTGAAGTCATCAAGTTCTCCAAGTTCATGGTTGCTGCTTAAATGCCTCGTGGTTCCAAACTGTTGAATAGTCCACTTTCCACACATAAAAGTGTTTCTTGATGGAAGCAACATTAACCTCTCAGCTGTTTTTACCCCTAATTCTTTTTTTTTATTGTTGTAACTAACGGAAGTACTGCTTAACACAGCAGGTAATCTTCTAAAACTCATTATCTCAAGAAGTGATCTTGGCTGAATATATAAATGTAGTTTAAGAAGGGTCTGGGCAAATTTATGAATGACAGAGTTGGGAATGGCTTCTGAGAGAAACTTGGACAAGTTTTGGCTTTGACACTGAAGTCAGATGGAGCATCTGTGCCCCCGGGTCCTTCGCCTGGGGAGCGATATGGGCACCACCAGAACTCTGACCCAGTCAGGAATGCTTATTCTCCCAGCAAGCAACCTCTGTGATGAGTCACTGCCACACTCATGGGTCACCAGGTGCCCATTACTTGATGCTTCGTCCCCAGCTTCACATAATCAGATATAAGGTTGGGTTTTCAGCTGCTTAGTATTATTATCATTATTTCAAGGCTGCTTTCCAAGTTTTAATCTGGAGCCTCTTAAGTGTGCTATGTTTCTTGGGCTATGCAGTTCTGGTGATGTTTCAGGTGTTGGTCAGGAGTCTGGTTGTACCCACACTGATTTTGGGCTCTGGAAAGCTGAAGCCAATCGAGCTCCTCTTTCATGCCTTTGGGGTCGCACCTGCCTTTCCTGGCATCGTGCACCTGCTCCTGTCAGTGGGGAAGCATAGCAGTCTGGTGCACTCTTCCAGTTACACCTTCTAGAACATATTCCCCCAAAGGCATGGTGATGTCAGAGCAAGTTGTATATCTTGCACCTCTCATTCAAGACAACCAACTCTTGACATTGAGAAATGCATAATGGGAGTATCGATTATGGATTATTCCCTGGAACATCTGTGGCTATTGCTCTGGAGAACTTGTCTGTTGCTTATGACATGGGCTTTTTCTTTTGATTTTCTTTTCTTTCACCATTCTCAGGAAGGCACAGTCCTTGAAAAATTAATCTGAGTTTTCAGGTCCTTAACATTTATTAGCTGAGAGTACATTTTGTTTTGATCTAGGAGTGCCTATGGTGGTCCCTTGCTGATGAATACTGAGTTATTCCCCTGTCAGTTAGGTCCCCCCCTGCCCACTCTCCTCTCTTTCTCTCTCTTTGCTTATGATCATTAATTGCTCTCTGAATAGTGAAACCACAAGGTCATAATCCTGTGGATGCTCCCTTAACCTGAGGGATGACAGCATTTGGTTTAAATCAATGAAGAGAGGGAGTCTACACTGAGTGGCCAGATTATTATGGTCTCTGAACACATAATAATCTGGCCACTCAATGTGTGTGTGCATATATATATATATATATATATATATATATATATATGCACACACACACACATATATATATATACACACACACACACATACATATACATATCAGAGGCCTGGTGCATGAATTCGTGCATGGGGGGGGAGGGGGAAAAGAGATCCAGCCAGTCTGGCCAGGGGGAGGGGACATGGGCAGTTGGCCGGCTTGCCTGCTAGTCAAACTCCTGGTCGAGGGGACAATTTGCATATTAGTCTTTTATTATATAGGATATACACTGAGTGGCCAGATTATTATGCATTCAGAAATCAGTGTAGGTGAAGTTCTACATATTGTGTGTAGAAATAAGCACGATGTAACTAACCCATTGGGTATTTTACTCCAGTCCCTCTGTATGATAGAAATGGCACCTATTCTGAGTCAACTACTAGGTATTTAGGTATATCACACCATATTACTTTAAAACAATTCTGTCAGAGGTAAGGATTTTTATACCCATTTCACAGATGTGGACATTGTGGTAACTTATCCCAGGTCATATATCAAGTGAGTAAGAAGGGCCAGATTTGGGTTGAGGTCTAGAGCCCATGCTCTTTCTATAATACTATGCATGCCCAAGCAGAAATAATTGTGATTAGTAATTATGATATATCATAAACCATGTCACACAAAAATGGTTTAATCTCTGTGTCTGTTTACACATATTTGTAACTAGAGGCCTGGTGCACAAAATTCATGCATTCAGGGTTGGGGGGCAGTCTCTCAGCCCGGCCTATGCCCTCTTGCAGTCCGGGAGCCATCAGTCGGACATCCTTAGTGCTGCTGTGGAGACAGAAGATCCTGCCACTGCTGCTGTGCTTGCCAGCCTGGCTTCTGGCTGCGCAGCACTCACCCTGTGAGAGCACACTGACCACCAGGGGACAGCTCCTGGGTTGAGCGTCTGCCCCCTGATGGTCAGTGCGCGTCATAGCAACTGGGTCGTTCTGCCATTTGGTCAACTTGCATATTAGCCTTTTATTATATGGGATTGCAGTAATTTTTGGATGCATAAGACTCAAGATATTTGAGTACCTACAATGTCTAAGTAGCTCTACAGGTGAATAAATTTGGATATGACCCTGCCTTCATGGAGCTTATAGTCTAAGCGTTAGATCCTTTGCTTAGAGCTATGGTTCTGTTAAAATGCTTAGTCGGTCACATCTGGCTTACTGAACCACCAATGCTTTATTTTAAACAAAATGTAGACCATGACCCAGTGACCCTTCTCTGTGTATGGCATTCTGTTCTTTCTGCTAATCTCTTACCCTTCCCACACCTCAGATTTAGCCTGGGGAAGAACAATCCATGTTGGATCAATGACTTACTTCTAAAATCAGGGTTTATAGTCTTGAGATGAACTGAATGGACTGGATTCATGATTCTGTTGATTTAGAACAGGACTTCTCAACTGGACACTGTTGACATTTGGGACCAGGTAATTCTTTGTTGTGGGGGCTGGTGTGTGAATTGTAGCATGTTTAGCAGCACCTTTGGCCTTTGCCCATAGAGGTCATCCCTGCAGTTGTGACAACCAAAATGTCTCCAGATATTGCCTAGTGTCTCTTGGGGACACATTCCTCCCAGTTCAGAATCATTGACTTAAAAGAATCGACTGGTTGTTACCAGGAGAAAGTATCACAGTAATCGGAATCCCTCAGGATTGCTGTTGGCTGATAAGCAGGGGAGCTGGCATCTGGGGTCAGTGGGACTTGCTGTGCAGCGTGTGGACCATGGACCAGCAGCGTCAGCATCACCTGGGAGCTTGTTAGAGATGCAGAGACTCTCGCCCCACCTGCTAAGCTGAAGCTACATTTAAAAAAGATCCCCAGGAATCAGATTCCTGTGCATATTAGTGTTTGTGAAGCTTGGCAAGGGAGAAAATTAGATCTGAGTTTCTTGTTTATGTTTGTGGAGTCTTCCTAGTTTTGTGCTCTGGGCTTAGGCTAAGGAGAAACTACTTTTAGGCTAAGAACTTCGATGGGTGGATGGAGTGCTTAGAAATGCCAAAAATGAGGCACTGCTTTTGAGGAATTGAAAGTTTTTCCTCAGCTGGGCTTTGTATCCTTCATGATTTCAAGATGGTGGTTTAACTTAATCTCCACCTGCTGTAATGGTTGCAAATGGTTGTAAAAAAAAAAAAAAAAAAAAGGGCATTTTTATGCTTTCCCACACCCCAGCTTACTGTTGTTTTATATTTACCTTTAATTAAGGATGGATTAAACTTTTCATCATTAATACTTTTTGTATGCATGTATTATACTGCCATGCCATTTATTGTTACCTACTATGTGCTAAGGGCTCTGCAAAATACTTTATGCATGTTATTGTTTCATTTACTTCTCCCAAACCTCTGTGAGGCAGGTACAATTATTAGTCCCCCAGTACAGATGAGGATACTAAGGCCTAAAGAGAAGAAGCTGCTTAGTGAAGGTCACGGAGCAAGGCATTGGCAGTGGCGGAAGTCAAATCAGATCTCCCTGACTCCAAGGTCTCTTAGCTTTTATTTTTTTTGAAAAGTTGTATAATCCCTGGAAAACATTCCAGTGTCAAGGAAGGTCATACAATGAAAAACATCTCCTCCCCACCACACCTCCAGTTCCTCTCCTTAAAGCGAACCACTACTGCCAAATTTTTGTATAACTTTCCATAATATTTTCTGTTAATATAAACGACAGCACAGCCTGTACTCTTAAGAGCATCATTATTCTGCCTCCCGAGAATTCAGGAGTATTTATTGTCAGGTTATTTTTCTGCATCATTGGAATAAATGAGGGGAAAGTCTTTGCAAAACCCTACTGTGTTTATCCTTTAAATTTGCCACTCTATGATTTCAAATGAGCAGTGCTTTCTTCTCAAATGAAAAGCTCCTTATGGTTTTAATATGAATATTTCAGTTATTTATTTTAGTGCTGTTTTTCAGATAGCATTCTCTCAATGGCATGTGCAGTGTGTGTGTGTGTGTGTGTGTGTGTGTGTGTGTGTTGAGCCTTTTAAAGATCTCCTGTCATTTGAGCAGGCTCTGGCTGCGTGTTGTTTGTGAACTAGTTTGAGGACGGTGGTAGATATACTTCTCTGTTAGTCTTAGGTGGCCCCTTAAGTGTGTCTCCCCTTCAGACACCCACCCAATCCCTTCAGGGGCAGGAGGAAGGGAGGAAAGGGAGCTGTTTGGGGGACTAGTATAAGGAGGGTAGAAAGAGGGGGGGGGTGCTATAGTTGTGATGGCAGAAGCACAACTTACTGGACCACCTGTTAAAACATAAAAAAGGAATAGTGAAGACATGTCAGTAGCTCTTATAGTTTTATGGGATATTCAGGTGGATATTGATGTGTCTCTTGAGGGCTGTTCTTTTTTTAGAGAGTAAGTCATTGACAAGAGAAAATAGACTAAAAAGAGCTAAATGCTTATGAATTAAAATGATGGGATTTCATTCTAGAAGCTACATCCAGATGTTAAACATATGTAATATTTCATTTTATTCCAAGATAAGTTGAAACAAGCTTATTTCAGCTGTAATTGCAGTATTAGAAGGAACAAAACAAGTGTAGAAATCTGGGTGGTGGAAATATCAGAGTAAGGAAATAAAATGAGGGTCAAAGGTAAAAACGAACCAGTTCTTGTCAGTTTGCTAGAAGATAGATTTGGTGCTCTCAGCCTTTTGGTGGCCAAAGCAGAAAGTATTATGAACAGTCCCATGAGTCTCAGTCCCACGAGAAAGAGACCCAGAAGGTTTGCTCAGAAAACACTGGATTTTCTGAATGTGGAGCCTTGAAGAACTTCCCATAAATGAGACAGACCCCTGTGACATGGTGGACCACATCCCTCCAACGCATGCCCTGGGCCTTCCCCATGATGCTTCTTGTAGTGCCTCTTAGTGTGAGCCAGCAATGCAATGCAAAATTCCAGTTCAGCAAATCAACTCTAAATGAGGTAATTAGTGCCTTTCTTGGGAGAACATGGGAAACAGGAAATAGGTTTGTAGAGAAAGCCCATAAATTGGAATCCATAGCCCTTAAATTCTCACTTGCCAGAAAACCTTCCACAACCAAGCAATCATGGAAATGATTTGGCCAAAGATTCAACATTATATTAAACATCTGGGTCTATATTCAGCAGCCAACTTCCTAGTCGGCTCTGTGAAGTGTGGTGCTTGCATTTACGTACATATTCAGAGGGCGATGTTTGGATAGAATTAAAGAGGGCAGCTGGCAGGAGTCAAAGAGGTTAAAGCCTGGGACAAAGACTAAGAGGTCCATGTTGTTCATGACTGAGGGTTTGGCAATGATTTTCAGTGTCTCACTTTAGAGAAAAGTGTGGCCAAGTCTGTTGCTCCCTGCTGAGAGAAAAGAAAGGTATAGATGACTTCGGGTTCTAAGACCCACCCTCTGTCCCTCAAAATTCTGACTAAGAAAGGACACACACAGAGAACTGGTAGCCAGATAGGGACGAAAATGTCCACTTCATTCTTGGCAAGGCAAGTGCTCAGTGACCTTCGATGTAAGAGTCTGTTCAGTCCACCCACCGTATTGAACAGAGAAGAATGGGAGGCTTCCCTCATGGCCAGGGAGGCCTTGGAATACAGAGGACAAGCCTGGTCACGTGGGTGAGAGCCTGCCGCATCTGGACATAGGCAGTAAAGCAGGAGGTGCTAAGCCTGGTTCTTGTTTTTGCAGCAACCCTGTGGGCCACTAAAACAGCCTGAATGTCCAAGGCCGCCTTCCCTGGGAGAGGAGTGAGATTAGATGTGTTCATTCTACATGCCTACCTCATGGGGTGAAGGAGCCTGGGTGGAAGCTCCTTAGACCAGGAGAGAATTGGGGACAAAATAGTCTCCCTTCCCAATGGTCGGAGACAGCTTCACTGGGGAAGAATAGGCGTACAGTAAGTACATGCATTCTAAGTGTGCACTTAAGTTTGGTATACACCTGGGAAACCATCACCACCCTCAAGATAATGCACATGTCGCCGAAATCGGTTTGGCTCAGCGGATAGAGCCTTGGCCTGCAGACCAAAAGGTCTCAGGTTCGATTCCAGTCAAGGGCATGTACCTTGGTTGCGGGCACATCCCCAGTTGGTGGTTTGCAAGAGGCAGCTGATCAATGATTCTCTCTCATCGATGTTTCTAACTCTCTATCCCTCTCTCTTCCTCTCTGTAAAAAATAAATAAAATATATTAAAAAAAAGAGATAATGCACATGTACATCACCCCCACCATATCTTCATGGCCTTTGTAACTCTTCTCTACCACCTCTCCCCCTCCTTCCCTTGCCCTCAGACCATGATTAATCTGCCACTGTCACTCTAAACTTTATTTTCTAAACTTTATATGAAGTCATACAATATGTACTTACTTTATCCGGCTTCTTTCATTCAACATAATTATTCTGAGATTCATCCACATTGTAGGATGTATCATTATTTCATTTCTTTTTATTGCTAAGTAGTAGTTCATTGTATGGATAAACCACAGTTTGTTTATCCATTCATCTGCTGATAGACATTTGGGTTGTTTCTAGTTTTTGGCTATTTGCAATATAGCTTCTATGAACGCTTGTGTACAAATCTATGGACATATGTATTCATTTGTCTTGGACAAATGCCTAGGAGTGGAATGGCTGGATTATATATGTATGCTTAACTTTTTAAGAAAGTGCCAAAGTTTTTTTTGTTGTTTTTTAAAAAAATATATTTTATTGATTTTTTTTTTTTTACAGAGAGGAAGAGAAAGGGATAGAGAGCCAGAAACATTGATGAGAGAGAAACTTTGATGAGTTGCCTCCTGCACACCCCCTACTAGGAATGTGCCTGCAACCAAGGTACATGCCCTTGACCGGAATTGAACCTGGGACCCTTGAGTCTGCAGGCCGACGCTTTATCCACTGAGCCAAACCGGTTTTGGCTTGAAAGTGCCAAAGTTTTTTTTATAACGGTTGTGCCATTTTATATTCCTACTGTCAATGTATGAGAAATCTAGTTTCTCCACATCTTGTCAACATGCCCGTTGGATGTAGTCACTCATATCTTGGAGTATAGTCGGCTATGGAGATGGGCTTACATTAAAAAAAAATTTTCTCCCATGTATTGACTTGATGAACATCCCCACTTTGTCTCTGCTTTCTCAGCAGGGGATGATGGTGATGGTGATGGTTTTGTATTTGCTCCACCAGGCCCTGCAAACTGAAAGGCAGCTCCAGAAACTAAAATGGATTCTGATTTGACCTTATTTTGGCAAGAATATCTAGTAGAGGGGCTTCTCTGGTCTAAGGTGGGACAATATGAGGATTGAAAAGACTGCAGTGAAGATATCAACTATATAAAAATTCATGTGTTCACACCAATAACGAAAAAGAAATATTATTGGTTACTTCTGGCGATGGCTGAGGGCCCCCACCCTCCAACTCATTACTCTGAATGTTCCTAAATACAAAGAAAGGCCCAAGCATTGCCTTCCTATTCGAACTACCTTCTAGGGTAACCAAATTATTGATGTGGTAATAAATGCAGAAGGAATGACCCAGTTGGAAAGCCACCATTTTGTAGCCCTTAATGAAGTAATGGCTGCAGGCAGTGGTCATCAGTGACCATTAGTGGAAAGATTGGAGGGACCTTTGTGGTGGAGGGGTCAGGCTGGTATCATTGGAACCCTTTCCACTGGGTCTTCCTCAGCATCACAAGAAGGGAAACAAGCAGACATGTGTGCCTCTACTCTCAGGCACTAGTACATACCCAGCACACCCTGGGCAGTATTCTTGCCAAAAGAATTGAATATGAGTCTATGGAAGGCCCTGGCCAGTTTATAGGAGACATGCAGGACAGAAAACATGTTAAACGAGTCAAAGAATATAACCAACCAAGTCCAGAATGTGGGAGATTTTATTGGGACACGCCATCCAGTTTCTTTTTTCTTCTTCTCCTTCTCCTCCTCCTCCTCCTCCTCCTCCTCCTCCTCCTCCTCCTCCTCCTCCTCCTCCTTCTTCTTTCTTCTTCCTCCTCCTCTTCTTCTTCTTCTTCTTCTTCTTCTTCTTCTTCTTCTTCTTCTTCTTCTTCTTCATGTTTTATTGATTTTGTACAGAGAGGAAGGGAGAGAGATACAGAGTTAGAAACATCAATGAGAGAGAGTCATCGATCAGCTGCCTCTTGCACACCCCCTACTGGGGATATGCCCGCAACCAAGGTACATGTCCTTGACCGGAATCGAACCCGGGACCCTTCAGTCCCCAAGCCGACGCTCTATCCATTGAGCCAGATCGGTTTCAGCCATCCAGTTTCTTAAACCAATACATTGCATTAAGTGGTTGGTATAGATTAGGTTAGGGGTGTCGAACTCAATCAGAGAAGGGGCCAAAATCTAAAATCCAGCCTAAATCGCGGGCCGAATGGTTTACTGAACCGTCATAAACTGACAATGTCATAAACTGACAGCGGAGTGCAGTGATGACAGCGCGGTGGAGGCCACATTGCAAGGCCTGGCGGGCTGGATTTGGCCCGAGGGCCTTGTGTTTGACACATGTGGATTAGGTGGTACACCAACTGAATCAGTGTATGAACCTTGGTTGGATCCTGCTTCAAACTAACCAACCATAAAGAAACAGTTTTGGGGCAATTGGAGAAAGTCTAACACAAACATGGTATTAGAGAATGTTAAAGAGTTGCTATTAACTTTGTTGGGTGTGTGACAGTAGTGTGTGTGTGTGTGTGTGTGTGTGTGTGTGTGTGTGTTTGTGTGTGTGTGTTAGTCCTTTTGTATTAGAGCAGTGGTTTGCAACTGAGGGAGCTTTGCCCTTCAGGGGACATTTAGACACGTCTGGAAGCATTTCTGGTTCTCATGTCTGGAGGTGCTAATGGCATTAGTGGGTCTTGGTTGTGGATACTGGTAACTTGTAATACACCTGGCAGCCCCTACAACAAAACCTGAGAAACCCTGGGTTAGAGATATCTCCTGCAGTAATAATGGGGGGAAATGATAGGATCTCTGGGTTTGCCATTAATAACCAATAAGCATGCAAACAAGGTAGGAGTGGGTGAGATGCAATGAGATTGGGAGTTGCTAGCAGTGGAAGTGATGGGCACATGGGAATTAATTTTCCTACCTTACTACTACTGAGCATGTGAAAGTTTTCATAGCAAACATTTAAAAATAAAATTTGAACATGTTGGAGGGAAGGATACTACAGAGTCTTGAGGGCAGCAAAGAATGAATCAAATCCAGTGTGTTCTTGGGTGTAATTCAGTTGTTGAGATTGAGGGCAAGCAGGTTTTAGGGAGTGGAAGCCGATGAACCAGCTCATTTGCTTTTGTTCAACTAAAGCCTGGGGCTTCCACTGGGTCCCAAACTGGATACATCCAGACCCCACTTGGCAGAGAAATGCCCAGCTGCAGTGTGAACAGGCCTGTCTTTTGAGTGTTTTCTAGCCTATGTAGATGTGTCACAGGGCCCTGAGCAGCTAGATTGAGAGGGAAGGGAAAAACAAAGCAAAACAGGAGGCTCGAAATCTGTGGTGTCAGAATTGAGAGAAAGGATCTCTGACGGTACAATTCTGTGGGATAAGTTGTTACCCAAGAACGTGCTATTAAGTAGCCTTTGGGACATGGCTTTTGAGAACGGTGAGTTTCAGACAGAGCTCACACCCCACCGAGATCTCTGCCACTAGAGAGGAGCTCTCCTGAGCAGCTGGCAGCCAGACCCCAGCACCCTGGGGTGTTGGTGAAAGCATACTCCAGTAACTCTAACTTCCTTATTCGTTTCCTTTGTGAAAACCACCAAATCAACATTGCCCTACAGGCTTTTTATGACTCTTCTGGGAAGTAAAGAGATGGGAAAACTTTTAATTTACTTAACTCTATTAGCAGCTGGTTATGATTTGCCTTCTTTTTGAATAACTTATACAAGGTATCATTTGGATGAATTATATCTGATCGCCTCCCACCTGGAGGCTGTAAGGAATATAACCTGTTCTTAAGGGCTCCGCTACTACTGTGTATTTAGTAATTAGCTCTATTTGCCTCTCCCCTGACTTGGTTCATTCTCATGAGACCTCTAATATTGGGTTAACTTGCTCTTTCTATTGTAACCCTTTTCTCTTGGAATTAGAGCTGGTCATTGGTATTTTAAAAATGATAACAAATATTGTGCTCGCATCAGTTGTTACATTTTGCCATTTCTCTCTGTAGCAACCCACTGTCTGTCTCTGTTATCACTCCCTTTGGATAGAATTGTCGTGCTGATATTGTAGACTTGTCCTTCAGAGGTTTCTGGCGTCGACCTCTTCCCACTATCACTACTGAAACGATCATATCAGCCGCAGGAATTGACACCAACACAGCACTCCAAGACTCTCTCTCATAATCCCTCCTGAAAGTCCAATGCAGGATTCCCCCCTTTCGAGGTGCAGCCAAGATTTCACACTCACATACTGTGCAGCCTCATTACCCATGGCCTCTTGGCTGCTGCTGTGGCTTATCTAAAGTAGCACTCTTCCCCGCACTTCAGCCACGAAGACACCTTTAAACCAACTCTTGAGATTCATTCACCTCCATGACACTTCCCTTCAGGGGGACACAAAACTTCCTGTATCCCCGTCTTCAAAACTCGCTCTCACTCCACTGATGTATTCTTGACTCTTCACACCTATATCCTGACCTCTAAACAATAGAAATTGCTCCCCTTCCACTTATTTTGCAGTTCTGTGTTGTTAACACAGATAAGTGCAATTCCAGTGGCTTCTCAGATTTTAAGGAACTGAAGATAGCTTATTTTTTTGTAGTCTTCCTTATAGGTTTGAATATAGTAACTACTTAGTTAAGTAGTGTTTTTTAAAATATATTTTTATTGATTTCAGAGAGGGAGGGGGAAGGAAAGAGAGTAGAAACATCAATGATGAGAGAGAATTATTGATTGGCTGCCTCTGGCACGTCCCTTACTGGAAATTGAGCTCGGGACCTGGGCATGTGCCCCGACGGGGAATCAAACAGTTACTTGGTTCATAGATGGACGCTCAACCACTGATCAACATGGCCAGGCTAAATAGTTGGGTTTTTAAAAAAATTTTTATTGATTGATTTTAGAGAGAGAAGTAGGGAGAGGAGGGAAGAGAGAAAGAGAGAGAGAGAGAGAGAAGCATTTATTTGTTGTTCCGCTTATTTATGCATTCATTGATTGATTCTTGTATGTGATCTGACTGGGGATTGAACCCATGACCTGGGTGTACCAGGGTGATGCTCTAAACAACTGAGCTTCCAGCCTGGGCTAAGTAGTGCCTTTTTAAGGTGTAGGACATCATGGTTGATAGAATAAAGTTGCAAGTGTTTTTGATTTAATATTATTGAATGCCCACTGTGTTTCAGGTACAGTCCTGATTCATTATATTTATTTATGTGCCATTGTCCTTTATGACACTGTGTTGGCTGTTATTCATCTTCTACCTCTGCCACACACAACTCAGCACCAATGTATGTCACCCACAGTGATGATTAAAAGTCATAGGAGTTTTATGAGCTGTATCTAGGCTCAGGTGTTTTTATTTACATACTAGAGGCCTGGTGCATGAAATTCGTGTACTAGGGTGGGGGAGGGGTTGTCCCTTAGCCCAGTCTGTCCCCCTCATAGTCCTGGAACCCTCTGCGGGAAGTGATCGGCTCATCAGCGGAAGATGCCACCCCAATCACCCCCGCTGCTGCTGCCACTGCTGGCCGCCACAGCCGCCAAGGTTTTCAACACGGACTCCAGTCCCTTCACCACGAAAAAATGACAGCTTTCTTTTGACATTTCTTTTATTTATTTATTTATTTATTTATTTATTTATTTATTTTCTCACCTGAGGATATGTTTCCATTGATTTTTAGAGAGTGGGGAAGAGAGGGAAAGACAAAGAGAAACGTCAGTTTGAGAGGGACACTTCGATTGGTTGCCTCCTGCAGAGCCCTGACCTGGGCCCTGGTCAGGGAGGAGCCTGCAACCTAGGTACATGCCCTTGATCAGAATTGAACCCGGACCCTGGGGTCCATAGGCCAAGGCTCTATCTACTGAGCCAAACTAGCTAGGGCAGGATATGACATTCCTTAGCCCTTCCAGCAGCGGAGCTTTGCTTTTTCCTCCAGAAGTGAGGTGGAAAAACCCTAGATTGCCTTCTTGGATTCTTATTACCCAAGTTACCAAGAACCAAGATCACCGTGAGTGGCGGTGTTCCGGGAGCTTAGCCAATGGGCGGTCAGAAAAGGTGTTTCTTCTGCAGCTCATGCGCAGAAGCCCCCTGGTGTGTGTTCGTTCTGGCCCACTGCCAGCCCCATCCTCCCTGTGGTCGCTGGGGCTCCCACCCATCTGCACGCGCAGCTCCTCCTGAGCCGGTCATGATGCCTTAATGTGTCCTGGCTAATTTGCATATTACCTCTTTATATATATAGATTTTATGTCTCAATTCTTCATGACTAAATTGGGTCTCCTAAAGTGGCATATTGCATGAAATAACCTATTAGGTCTAAGAAATTATCCCACATCTAAGGCTCTTATTATTCCTTCCTTCCTTCAAACCAGATAGTAAACATGGAACAAGGACAGCCAGGTACTGCTGTAGCTGTGAGGTGTGCCGTGGAGGATAGCACTGTCCTTCCCTCATGGAGCTGGTGTTCCTGTGGGGAAAGCAGGTGATGGACACAGCAACAGAATTAGAAAGTCTTTTGTGTGTTTTTTTGTTAATCTTCACTCAGGGATATTTTTCTGTTGATATTTTAGAGAGAGTGTAAGGGAGGGAGAGAGACAGAGAGAAAGAAACATTGATGTGCAAGAGGCAAATTGATTGGTTGCCTCCTGCACATGCCCCAACCAGGGCTGGAGATTGAGCCTGCAATCAGGTACATCCCCTGGACTGGAATTGAACCCATGACCCGTCAGTTCAAGGGCCAACATTCTAAGCACTTATCTAAACTGGCCAGAGCTATGTTTTGAATACTTTTGAAGGCAATACATTTCCCCCCCTCAAAGCTTCTAATGAATGTCAGGACTTAAAAAAAAGAGAGAATTTATAGGAAAGAGATTAACTATAGTTCTTAAAATAGCTCTTTGTTTCTGAAAGCCTTGTTTTGCCATCTATCTTATATAACCAGCAGGAAAAAACAACCCTGCAGAACTTATTTGGATAGCCCCTGCCACCAAGGAGAAAGTGCCCTGATATGACCTCAAGCACAAGGCTGATTTATTTAAAAATATGTAGGAAAGCATATTTTTCTATACTTTTCTTAGTGGCTTTTGCCAATGAAAAGTAGATCTTAATATGTGGTTTCTTAGTTGTCATTGAGTGTGGTGGGTGTGTTGGTGGGGGAGATGATGATTTTGTAATACTGTATCAGAAAATAATATAGGCACTCATTAACATATTTTTCAGACAGAACAATCTCCACCTTAAATAAAGAGGCCTTAAAGCCTCTTTATTTAACTCAAACATCAAGTAACTTCCTCATAGCCTGTATTAGGCTACGTGCTCTCATTGCAAGAGGTATTTTCTAGTCATTTAATTATATGTCTGTTCAGTAAGTATTTATTGTGCACCTACTATGCTCCTAGCAAATGCTATATTCTCAGACTCTATCAACATAGATATAGATCCAATGACCTATAAATACTTTAAAAAATCCTCACCTGAGGACATGCTTATTGATTTTAGAAAGAGAGGGCTGGAGAGAGGTAGAGAGGTGGGCTAGGGGAGAGAGAGATGTGAGAGAGAAACATCGATTGGTTGCTTTCTGTATGCTCCCCGACTGGGGATCAAACCTACAACCTTCAGATGTATGGGACTGAGTCATCCAGCCAGGGCTTACTACCTTTTTTAAAGCAAAAAATATTACAATTTATTAGGATCAAATAAGGGCCATTATCCATAATGTATGAGAAAAAGGAGAATTAATTCCCTAAGATTGATATGGTCACATACTTGGTGGTCTTTAGACTTGGCCAAGTTTTCCATAATCCTTTTAAAATCCGGCATCTAGATTTTGATTGTTTGCTGCTCACTCTATCTGGTGTTGCAATTAGATGTGTATTCAACCTTGTTATTCTCTGTCCTTTGACCGCTCATGTCTTCTCTGTCTCTCTGTGTTGCATTCATTAGGAGGATGTTCCCAACTGTAGCGTGCTCGTGAATCACCTGCATATCTTGTTAGAATGCAGCTTCTGATTCCCTGGGCAGGGGCAGGGCCTGGGGTTCTGCATTTCTAGCTAACTCCCTGGCGATGGTGATGTTGCCAGCCTACATGTTACACTTTGGAAGCATAAGTCTGTGTGATGTCTTTAGATCTAACTGCCAGTTCACTAATTTCTTCTTCAGCTGTGTTCTAATCTTTTACTTATGCATCCAATAAAAGTTTAGCTTTAAATTCAGTACTAATACTTTTCATTTTTATAAGTTTCACTTGCTTCCTTTCAAATGTGCTCGGTCCTTTTTTCAAAACATTTTGTTCTTTTATTAGAATTTCTACTCATTTACCTGATAATAAATTACTAATTTTTTATGGTCCATTTTAGATTGTTCTTTTATCTGCAGTTTTTGAAGGGCAAATTTTCCCATTTCTTACACCTGTTCATGCTCCATCATGGTCGTTTGGATGGTTTTTTTTCCTTTGTTATGTGTAGCTGATAGTTTTTACTTTTTTATTGTGAACTAATTTAGTGTGTGTGTGTGTGTGTGTGTGTGTGTGTGTGTGTGTCCTGGGTTGTGAGAGTGTCCCTACAAGTTATTCTCCACTTGTGTCTGTGAGTACCCTAAGGACTCTGTGATCCTGGACCAGTATTGATGTTCATATAGTTCCCACACCTTATAGTTCCCACACCATTCACCCTACCCAGGTTTACAGTGTAGTTGCCACCCCTGTTTCTTTCCCCCTAAAGGGCTCTGGTCAAGGGTGAGCATCCTCATCACTTCCAGTTTCCAGTTTCCCCACTTCTCTTTGACCTGAGACGGTGGCCCTTTTCCCGCCCACATGTGATTCCTAGCGCCTCTTTTCAGAGTTTCCTGTTACACTCAATTGACTGCCTGTTTGGAGGCTTACATCCCTGGCTTTTAATCTGTCCTCTGAATATCTCACCCGTTATCAGCTGGTATATTTTGTGTTGACTTCTTTTTATTGTAGCTTATCTGGCCCTTTTTAAAAATTTTGACCAGATGGGCTACCTTTGAGCATGATGGGCTATTAAAGAGGACTCTTATTTTATAGTATGGAATTTCTAAATCATAATTATTTCACAGAGGGTGGCTTCTACCCCTATATTAATCATACTCTTCATTCAGAAGTGAAATTCTATTTTAGTCTCCTAAAGATAGATTAGTTCAGCGGTTGCCAACTGGTGGTCCATGGACCACTGGTGGTCTGTGAGGTCCAAAAGGTTGGCCACCACTGGATTAGGATATAGTGGAAAGGGTATTAAACCTCTGTTAGGAATTAAATGATATAATTAAATGATTAGCACAAACATCCGCATGAGTATGTCGGTGTCGTGTGCAGGAAAGAATAATATTCAACCTAGATTCTGCTGTATCTCACTGGACTTCAGTACCTGCAGCATCTGTTGTAAACATGTATCTCATCTGTCATAAACAGTAGTACAGTAGGCAGTCTTCATGGAGTGCTTAATGTGTGTTGAGAACTGTATAGGCACTTTATACAGATTCTTCTCATTTAAAACTCCCAGCTGCCCTTTGAGGAAGTTATCTCTGTATTGAAAGTGAGACTCAGAGAGGTTAAGTAATTTTCCCAAGGTCACAGAGCTGTTAAGTGGTAAAGCTTGAATCCGCTTAGTCAGATCCCAAAGTAGGTGCCATAACCACGATGCTTCCATCCTGTTATCATCTGCAAATCTCTCTTCATACATTTTTTGTTTTTATCTGAGTTTCCTTATTTTAGAATGGAAAACTCTTTTTGATTCTTATGAGATGTAGTTTCATTAATTTTTTTTTTTGCTTAAAAAAAGATATTGGGTAATTGAAATCAGATTGGATTTGGGGCTGTGTTGATGGAAGTATGCCTGGGATGTAGGCTGAAGCATTCAATGTAATTTTTCCCCCATCAGCTAATTTTTAAAGTGTTAAGCTAGTAGATTCTGATACTAACAGAGAACATTTAAATTCTCTTGAGAGCTTGGAGGTGTTAAATAATTTCCTGGCAGTGCACATTTTACATTTTCAATCTCCCACCTCATCTCAATGCACCTGAAGCTCTGAGAATGCTCTTTTGCACTAACTGGGAGCAGCCAGAGCCCCTTTCTCTCCTCCGCCCTCCATATCCCTTCCCCGCTCCACTTACTTCCCAGTGCTGCTGCAGACGTTGTCACTGGGGAACTTTGGAAACAGCCGGAATCTTTTGAGTCTGTAAATAGAAAACAGATGCTGCTCAGATCTGGCCCACGGCTTTGTCCAGGAAACAAGGAGTTAAACAAGAGGTCTGGACTGTGAAGGGCTGTGACAGCTGTCCTAGGGGGCGCTGTAGCCAACTCCGGCAGTGACTCATGCTGCCCTGTCACTCAGATCAGCATTGGCCCCTGCCACGCAGGCGGCCAGGTGGGGTTACAGCCAGAGCTCGCAAGGAGTGGGGAGCATGAAGCCTGCACTGCGGGGGATGTGATGCCCAGCTCGCCAACTCGCGGGGCCAGGCTGCCTCAGACGCTTCAGCCTGCAGCCATGGTAACGCTTCTGGCCGGCTGCACCCCCGGGAGCCCACCGCCATGGGCAGCCTCCTGGTGACGGATGGATGAGTTTCCTCCTCCCTGACTTGGAGAGAGTTGAGTAGGTCTGCAGCAAGCGGAGAAAGATGTAAGATGCCCCTGGCCAGGAGTCATGCCTTAACGAGGTAGGACGCCGATGTCCTTCGGTGCATCCGCCAGCGCAGGGGTGCTGTAGATCATGGGGAAGAACTTTATTTGGCTCGCGTTTCATTATGCTGATTAAACTGCGGTGGATTCGGAGCGGGGAGGGCATGCTTGAGCTGGGGAGAAGGGAAAACGAACTAAAAAAAAGTGATTAATAAGAGCTCCGTGTGTACTCATCTGGATATGAATGAGCTAGACTGCAGTGCTGTCCTAACAGGAGTTACATACCTCCCAGATCCTCTTTCCTCTCCCTCTCATTCCGGCTAATCCACAAAACATAGAAACCCCATCTTATTTCAACCTTATTTAACGAATAGCACTAAATATTAATAATGCAGACCTGTCTGGAAGAGGAAATGAATAGGTTTAGGTCATCGGGCATGCTGGCACCACCCGCTGATGCTCTGTATAAGCTCTCTGGAAATATCAGCAACGAGCGGCTTGCTCACATGAGTTCCCCAAGTGCTTTCTTTCCATCAAGTGACCTGTTTGAGTTTATCCTTCAGTTTATCCCAGCAGGGAAGGCAGCCTGTCTGCGGGTGGGTGGCCATGTTGGCAGAGAAGGGGTTAATCTCTTGTTGCTGTAAGAGCCGAGCCCAGGCAGGGGCTGCCTGTGCGAGCTAGATTGAAAGCAGGCGCTGCAGTGCCATCGCAAACGCTGAGGGAGTCGGAGGATTTTCTCCGCAACAGTGTGCAATCTGGCTGAATTTCTCTCTCTCCCCACCTTCTTCTTGTTTTTCTTTAACCAGCTCCTCCCCCCTTCGTTCCCACCCTCAAGTCTGATGATGACACCTCCAATTTTGATGAACCAGAGAAGAATTCGTGGGTTTCATCCTCTCCGTGCCAGCTGAACCCCTCAGGCTTCTCGGGCGAAGAACTGCCGTTTGTGGGGTTTTCATATAGCAAGGCTCTGGGGATTCTTGGTAGATCTGAGTAAGTGAGAATTTGACTCTCTAGGGGACCTGCATTGATGCAAGACCTACAGAGCCCCAAGGTGGTGGTGGTGGTGGTCGGGTGGCAGGAGTGTGGTGGGGGGAAGCTGTTAACCAGCCTGCATTGGGAACGCAATCTACCTGTTTGGGCTTGGGAGGGGTTGACTGTTAATATTTTCATTTTGCTGTATTTAAGGTACCTCTTCCTGTCTGCAGCATCATAATTGTCAATCGGGTACTTTGGGTTAGTTTCCTAGTCTTCGGTCTTCTTTAGAGGGAGGAGATATGGGAAGCAGCTAGCAGTGCAGATCTGTGGTGGAGGGAGAAAGGTGCAGGGCTAAGATGAGCTGTCCATCTGTGTTATCTGTCCACCTAGGTCTCCATCTCTCAGGCGGGGAGATGGAGGTTGCTGTCTTGGCTGTACTGCAAAACACCTAGGAGCTGTGGCTCAGGGTTCCTGATGGGTTTAGCTGTCAGAGCTTCAAGTGGCTGTGCGGAGCTCTCAGAGAGCCGAGCTCAGCTCCGCTCGAAGTCTGCTGGAGATCAGGGCGCTGGCAGAGCGCTGGCAGCCAGAGAAAGCCCCGCTACCATGAGCCACCGGGAGGGAGGGAGTGTGATGCAGCGAGTCACTGATTCCCAGAACCGGGCTTCGCAGGGGAAGAACCAAACAGACCAGGAGACTAGGAAATGGAAGTGTGTACTATTACTGCAAACCTCTCAACATGAGAAGTCTTTCTTCATTTTTTAAAAAGCTAATGAAAAACGCATAAGCGTGGCACTTGGGACAGGAGGGTCTGGGTTCCGCCTCCTGGATCTGTCTAAAATGCAGTAGCCTCTGTGGATGCAGGAGCTCAGTGTCTCGCTTCGTTCTCCTGATCTGATGACAGTCTGTGTTCAGAGGCGGGAGTTCCCAGGCAGTTCTTGGACCGGCCTGGCTCCTCACTTGGAGGCTCTCAGGGTAATGTTGGGCAGTTAGTTGCTGCCCACTTAGGAGATGAGCAGAATTTGATTTTCTCCTTGGCAGCATTCATTCCTGGTTTGTTGTGCTTGTAGCTTAGACATCAATTTGAAGGGATATCATGTTGGTTCTTGGATGGTGCCTCCCCTTGGGTGCTATTTTGACAGTAATGTTCCTGAAAAGATTTCAGACTATTGTGGGGAATTGGGCACTTGACATGAGATAGAGTTGAGGGCTGTGATTGAATTTGGGGCAGATTTTTATTTAGAAAGGTACTGAAGTGGTCCTTCTTTCCTCCCTGCCTGGGTGCTGGGTTTAAAATTTGGGGTTGGATTTTGGTAAGCATTGGCTGTGCTTTTCTGTCTAAATTTGCTCAGCAACCCCCAAAGGGATCTGATGATGGGAGGAGAGGCAGAAAGCAAACTAGCTGTTGAATGTGCCCTCAGATGGATCTGAAACGGCCCAGCAGAGCTGCAAGGTTTTGCACTGGCATCAGGGCCAGGGCAAACGTGGAGGCCCGATACTGAAGGATGCATGGTTCCTGAGCAGCTTAACCTTGACACATGCAGCATACTGAAGGTCACAAATGGGACTGCAAGGAGGCGTGTGGAGAGCTCTGTGCTGGTCAGTAGTGGGCTGGCCAGTTCAGAATGAAGCAGCTTAGGGTGCTGATCAGTGATCTGAAAAACCAAAGAGGACTCAAGGGAATTAGATTTTAGGGTCAAAGGCAGAATGTTAGGGGGGGAAGAGGGGGATCTTAGGCACACAGCAATGAATCTGAACAGGATGTGATTAATTGCTTATTTTTCAGGAAGACCGTAATTGCATCTTCCTGTATCTCGCCGAAAGCTCAGTTAAGGGAGCTCTGTCAGGGCATCTCAGTGCTAAGGCCCAGGCCCTCGACGGATTTAATTTACCCGTGACCCTTTTTGCCAGATTGTGTTTATATTGCTCACTGTATCTGAAGATAGCTATCTCACCTTTGGTAGTTCAAACTATATCTCTAGAGCATAGAATGAGCTTCTGTTCATGCCCCATCAGAATGCTTAATAAGATCCTCTTAATAGAAAAAAAGTCCAAGCAAACAAAAGGCTGTATTTCTCATTTGTCTTTGGGGAAACTTCATTGCCTTTTCCAAACCAATTCAGGGTTGGAATCAGAAAGATTCTTCTTTCATCTTATGTCTCTTAATGTGATCTTGCCTTCGGACTACACTGCCATGGGCAGCCCTACAGGTAAAACCTATAACAGCATTTTAGCAATTCACTCCACCTGTTGGATATAGGTAACCCTGGGCATATTGGGTTGTTATTATTTAGAAATTCAATAAAAGAGATTCAGTGATGGAGTTACTTAGAATCCCCTGCAGGTTTGTTGATATATATTTACAGAATTCATTTGGAGGTGGGGGATGCATTTTCTGGGGGTACCACCATCGCCACCAGGTACCTGGTGTTTCTTCCTGGTGTTTCTCCTCCTCCCCTCGCTGTTTCCAGCATCACAGGTTTTTATTTACTCACATTGATTACCTGTGCTGTTACTCACTCTTCACACCACCGAGGAAACTGCAGATGTTGCTCTACTGCGCTGGGTAAATTGACCCCAGGTCTGCTGCCAGTGAATTGAATGAAATGTTCAGAGGTGGGGCTGAATGAATGAGGAATTTTCTCGGAGACTCTGGCAGTGCAATGACGTTAATTGTCGCGGCTGTTTGTTAGGATCCCTTTTCGGGCCCCAGACTATTTCTCAGCCAGCCACTGAGCACATCATTCTTTTAAGGTTTAATACAGCTCTCAGTTTCAGCATTCTCTGTCTGAGTCTTCATTCTCTGTGGGAGTTCCTTGCAGCTTGAGTTGGAGGGAGTAGGAGAGAGGCTACAGAATTAGTTGGGTTGTCTTTGGGGTGGGATTTATGGCAAAGTTGGTTAGTGCTGGAGAGTGGGTAAGTATTCCCTTTTTCTTTTTAATCAACAATAACCCAAACCAAGTCCCCAAGTTCTGCATGCCTGGTGGTTCCTGTGAGCTTCTATTTGCTTGGATTTCACAACAGTAGGGTATTAACGGAAATCAGTGTGTTAAAAGTTTCAAAATAGAGCGGGTCCCAGCTCTCTTCCCTTCCCTGTCAGTCGGGTCCAATTCTTTAGGACCCTTCTCCATCCTCCGAGATAGGAGGCACTGCCTTGTTGAAGCTCTTGCTGGATCAGTGCATCTGCAAACCGACTGGCTTTCTAGTCTGTGTTCGTTTCGCATAGGCCGGTTGCATGCTGGTAAAGCAGTTGGGAATTGAAGAGGAGCATTACGATCCCAGTGGGGCTGGACTCTGTGGGAGGCCGTGTCTGTTTAGGAAGGGGCTTACTCTTCCCTTTGGCTCAGGGCTTCCCCTTTCCTTTTGGGTGGAGCTGAACCATCCAAACACTGGGGAGAATGAAGAATGGCTGCCATATTGCTTCCCCGGATCCTTAGAGAACCAGTTTCTGGTGCCTCTTCCTTGCATGTCAGTTTCCTCCTCTGCAAAGTGGGGTGATGATTATACCTCCTCTTAGGGCTGTTGGGAGGATTCTGTGAAGCATCTAAAACACTTGATCTAGTACCTGGCACGTGGAAAAGTCTCAATAAACGTTCACTTTTATTATTTTTGTTACTATTGATACTCTATTCTGTATATGCACAGTGTCCTGTTCATGTCAAGTGGTGATGGGAAGAGCTCAGCAATAATTAAAACTCCAAAGTCATACCAGACCAGAAACCCAGCTTCCCAGGCCCTGCGGATTTTCTGCTAGAGAAGCTTAAACGTCCTAACCAACCACAAATTAGTAGGCATTTGCCAAACGCCTGTAGGTAGAGGATGGTTGTTGGGTGGAGTGGATGGGGGATAGAATTAGAAGGCCCGGGCCCAGAGCAGTTCCTTTCTGTCAGGTTGTACCAGTGAGAGTGTGTGTGTGTGAGACAATTCAGGGAGCACCGAGCGAACACCTTTGCTGCAGAATATCTTGGTACAAATTGGAGAGGCAGGAGAGCCAGGCAGCCCAGGACGGGACACTTAGTAGGTAATGCCAGTCACAGTTCTTGCCAAATTACAGTGATGACCATCGTTGGAATGTCTGTCCGTTTTCCCTTATCGGCTGTGATCACAGGGCAGGGCTGGGTCTCATTCATCCGCTCTTACTGGAGCGCCGGGCATGGCAGACCCTCACGAAACGTGTGCTGAATCTGAATTTATAGGGTGGAAGGTGAAAGGTGAAATATTTGGCTTGGCTTTTTAGGAGACAGTGATTTGGATGAGTGGAGAGGGATGTAGACAGGATTTCAGGTAGGCAGAGTGATAACAGCTCATCCTTACAGAGTACCAGCTCCGTACCAGGTTCTGTTCTAAGCACTTTATACAGATCAGCTCATTTAGACTGCACAGCAGCCCACAAGGAAGTACCATCATCACCCCCATTTTACATGTGAGGAACCTGGGCACAGAGCGAGTCAGCAACTTGCCCAAGGCCACACAGCTCCGAGTGGCTCAGCTGGGACTTGAACCCAGACAGTGCAACTGCCGAGTCTCTTAGCCACTGTGCTCTCCTGCCAAGTGTAAATGACTCTGACAGGAGAAATTGGGAAATTTGTGTGAGGTCCTAAGTTCACATGCTTGTTGATGTGGAGGATGACAAGCAATGGGTTTGGAGCAGGGTCAGGTGAGAATTAACAAGTGATCTGAATGCTAAATGACTTTGTTTTCAATCTCTGTGAGGTTATTGAGTAGGTGGACTGTTTAGCTCCAGGATTTTTCTGATTGATTTCTTCCTCTTCTCATTTAGACACTTACCGTGTGTGTGTGTGTGTGTG
Organism: Pipistrellus hanaki; assembly: GCF_964339955.1. Classification (NCBI taxonomy): domain Eukaryota; kingdom Metazoa; phylum Chordata; class Mammalia; order Chiroptera; family Vespertilionidae; genus Pipistrellus; species Pipistrellus hanaki. The sequence goes on along the minus strand of NC_140521.1, from coordinate 21,726,248 downwards.
TGTGTGTGTGTGTGTGTGTGTGTGTGTACATCAACACATGCGTATGTACTCTTCCCTGAGAATTCTTATTTGCTAGGGTCTAAGGTTGGCAAGGACAGGGAGCTGCACTGACCTTGCTCTTCACCGTATCTGCAGGCTGCTCATATACAAGTTGCTCAATAAGCATTTGGTGAATCGATCCAAATCATTTTTATGGCTGCAGCTCTCCATTTGTTGATGACTCTATGATCCGTGTCTATTCAAACCTGCATTTTATACTTCCAAGCTGCCGTCTGCCATTTATCTTGGGATTGCTTATTCTAGTGAAGGATAGCCTGAGCTTTTCAATCAGTCCTATTTCCTTTTTACTGAAATACTTGGGAATATTCTCTTAAAAAGGGTTTTTCTTCCCACATCCAGCCTTGATCCTTATTGCAGAGTCTCATCTGTGTTTTTATTTTTTCTTTAGTCAGCAACAATGACAGAATCTATTGCGGTACATGAAGGTATGCATACCTTGTACTTCCCAAAGAGGTTAGAAAAATGTAAATGGCTCCTGCCCATGGTTACGGTTGTCCTGTATGGTTTCCATTCTGCCATTATCTGGACCAGATGTCTAACATTCCCCTCGGTTGTGTTGCATTCTCTATATCCTTGATCATTCAGTTCTTCCTTCTCTTAATCGAGCACATCTTGTTCTGCTTGTCTTATTCTGTTCTCTATTTAGACCGAGCGTGCTTGCCTTGCAGGCCTGGCAGGGCCGTTCTGCCGCCTTCTCACTTGTCTTAAAGATACCTTCAGGGAAGAGGATCCAAACCATCCCAGCCCAGTCCCAAAAATTAGGCTCTGGAAGATCTGTCAAGTGTTCTTGTGTGTGTGTTTTTGCTGGCCTACACATGCTAATTTGCACGGTTGCCTCGGATCCCCTAAGAAGACAGTAATTGACTAAATGGAGCTGTATGTTCTCAAGCTGTGTGCCAGTTTGGCAACCCTTCCTTTACCTAAGTGAATTTCTCTTCGTTCTCTCTATCTCTTATCTCTTGTCTCCTGACCTCACTCATCTTCTTTTCTCTGACAAGCAGAATTCTACAGAGAATAGTCTACACTCAGTGCCCCTATGTCTCAGAAGCTACTGCTTCCACCAACCCCAAATCTAGTGATTTCCACCTCACCGCAAGATACCGTTAATTGCCACATTCGTCTTGAAATTTTCTATTTTCTTCTGCAAACTTGGCTTTCCTTCTAAATCTCTGCCATTCACACTCTTTTGTAGCTGCTGTCTTCTATTCCAGGCCCTAAAGTACACACTGTTCCCTAAAGCACTCTGTTTAGCCTGTCCTTGGTGAACTCAATCAGTTTCTTTCTTTTTTAATATATTTTTTATTGAGAGGAAGAGAGAGGGATAGAGAGAGAGAATCATCGATCAGCTGCCTCTTGCACACCCCCCCACCCCCCCCCACACACACACTGGGGATGTGCCCGCAACCAAGGCACATGCCCTTGACCAGAATCGAACCTGGGACCTTTCAGTCTGCAGGCCAACGCTCTATCCACTGAGCCAAACCGGTTTCAGCTCAATCAGTTTCTTGATGTTAACTCTCCTTGCCCTGTGGCCTTCCTCCCAGCCAGGATATTCTACCAGTTCCTCACCGGCTCTGTCCTCTGTTCCCTCCCAACACAGACACACTCAGTAAGCCACTAGGTGCTAGCTTTGGCTTCTTCATTTCATTTAAGACAAGAAAACGGAGTCATCTGAAACTCTTGTCCCCATCCCATCTGTTGCTAAGACCTCTATGTTGTGCCTCTAGGGTGACACTTGTATCTATGCCCATCTTTCTGTCCTCACTCCCCTCCCCCATTGACACTTTTGCTTGGACCATTGCAGTAGCCTAGCGGATTCCTCTGCTTCCAGTGCTCCTGGCTCTAACCCATCCTCCACAGAAGATGGAACGCTTCCAAATCACAGGTTGGATGATGTCATTCTCCTGCTCAGACCTTCAGTAGAATCACAGTCGCACAGATTTAATGGCCACTCCTGGCCTTGGTATTCAAGCCTGGTTTATGCCAAGACCCAGCCTGCCTTTCAGTCCTCATTCCTTCTTGTCCCCTGTGTCTGGCCAAGCTGCTCACAGTGACTGTGTTTTCTACCCTGTGCCTTGCCCCTGGCAGGTCTTCAGTGAACATTTGTCAAATTGAATTAGACTAAAGTGGCCAGGGATTATACCATTTTCTTCTGCACAGTTTATTCAACTGTTAATGGAAGCTGTCATCTATTGAGTACTTCCTGTGTGCCCAGAACGATGCTGAGTGCCTTACATGCATTATCTCATTAAGTCCTCACCGTAAATCTATGAGTCAGCTGCTGTTAGCCCCATTTTACAGATGAGGAACTAAGGCTCAGCAATGTTAAGTTATTTTTCTTAAGTTTTGTAGGTAGTAACAGATCTAAGATTTAGATGCTGCTTCTAATGGTCATGACTTTACTAGATTATGCAGAACCTACAGAGTTGCCTAAAAATAACAAAGGTGAAAGAGCTGGCTTTACTAAGAATTCACTCTGTACCAGGTGCTATTGCAAATGACAAGCAGCCTCATTTAATCCCAATAACAACCCATTGTTTTACAGGTAAGGGAAGTGGTGATCGATCAGTGTGAAGCTTCTTAAGTTTCATGTGCTTTGATGTGGCAGAGGATGGCCAACTTTTTCAGCGTGTAACTGTAGAGCTAATACAAGCACTCTTCATTTTTTTGAATGAGCTATATAGCACAGCTTTGGAGTCAGAGAGATAAGAGCTCATATCTAAGCTCCACCTTTGCTAGCTGTATGAACGAGGCATTTAACTTCTCTCAGCCACAGCTCCCTTATGTGTAAGTGGGGGTTATAATAGCGTCTGTCTGATAGGTTTGTTGTGGGAACATGTAGAGCATACAATGCTAGCACCTGGAGCAGGTGAGTGTTCATTTCACATTTGTTATTGAGGGGTGAGGATGGGCCTAAGGGTGCTTTCGGATGTCTTGTCTTTCCTGCTTCACTTCATAAAGACGTCTTGCTGGTTTCTGCCCATTGAGAGAAGCAGACTCCATGTGGGGTGCTTGACAGATGTTGTAATATCTCCATTCAGTTTTTTATTCTGAATGGAGTCTGTGGTGTGTCAGTAAAACATGCTTGAGGCTTCTGGTAGGATCAGTTTCAAGTGGGGTTTGAAAGTCGGTGCAAGGGAAGGAGGAAATGCCAGTCTGATATCACGCACTTCCTCCACTTTACAGTGCTTGAGTGTGGCAGAATATGCATGTAATTGTGGCATTGCTGTTCCTAATACTAGGCACCTCTTGGGCAAGGACCAGCAACATTGCTCATGCCAGCATGCAAGGAAGGCACTGTTTGTTTTCCTTTGTCCATCCATGACCTTCGAACGAGGTGGCCTGGGGCACAGAAGTTCTTGGCACATCATTCATTCATTCATTCATTCGCTCAACAAATATATTGTTCTAGGCCTTGTGGCCTAACTATGAAAAAGGCAAAAATGGTTTTTGTCCCTAAGCATTCTGTTGGGGGATGACAGAGGATAAATAAGCTCATAAATTAGAAAATTTCAGATGGCGGTAGGGGCTCTGAAGAAATCCGAACCTAGATGGGGAATGACTGGGAGTGACTTGGGCGGCTGGAGCTGCAGGATGCACGGGGAACGTGGTTTGAATTTTGGTAGGTAGGGCCTTCAGGTTTGGGTTGTGCTCTACAGATGGCCCCTATGATTTTCCACATTATAATGGGGCAGAAGTAGAACTTGTACCTTGCATTTTTGTCTTTCCTGGTACAATCCTCTTTCATGATGCTGGGTAGCATCAGCGAACCGTAGCTCCGTCAGCCATACAGTCACGGGGTAAACAACCAATTCCCATTGTTTTTTTTTTGGACACTGGACACTGTTCTGAGTATGTTTAAAGTAGGCTAGGCTAAGCTATGATGTACAGTAGGTTAGGTATATTAAATGCATTTTTCACTTAATGATATTTTCAACTTAGTGATGGGTTTATTGGGGCGTAACCCCTTCACAAGTCAAAGAGCACCTGTATTTGCAATGTGCAGGAAGCCTTTGCAGGATTTTGAGGAGGGATGTGGAATAGCCGGTTCTTATTTTACAAAGGGTCTCTGTGATGTTGTGTGGTGGATAGTAGGGCAACAAGAGTTAGATTCAGGGAAGTAACTTGGGTTACTTCAGCCATCCAGACAAGAGGTGCAGGTATATCAATGAAATTAACCAGCAAAGCTAGGCACTGGCTTAGAGGTGGGGACTGTATTAGAGATCCCATGAGATGCTATGCTTTTATTAATAACATGATTTTTAATAACTGATTCTTAAATTACATGCTAATCATTCCAAAGGAAATGCTCTAATTCAACTGGAGACCACTGCTGATTGTGTGTCTATGTTTGGGTAGGGGGTACTCCAAAGCCAGCTAGACTCTGACACTCTTTAGAACAGCAGTATTTTTTATATTACCAAGTATTCATGATGGACACTACTGTATATGTTAAAATGGGTTTATGAAGTTAGTTCATAAATTTCAGAATGCCCAATCTTAAAAGCCAGTATGTTTTGGGAGCAGAATGCTGGTGAGTTTTTTATTCTTTACCCCGTGTTACATCTTGCAATGGCATGTGTTTTTAGTGCCTTTGGTCACAATTAAGAAGGGCCCGCAGCTGAGTAATTTGAGGCCCTTGTTTTAGCCTCCAGTACCCACTCGTGGTAGCTCACGCATATGTGTGATCTGTGAATTAGTGGCATCTTCTGCAGTCATGGGGTCCTCTTCTTAAGGGAATAAAGGGAGGTGTGATACATAATCATGATCTCAATCATTACAGTAGTGATTAGGAAGTACTTAACACGTGTACTGGCTTTTAGGATGGAAGTACAGATTGTATACTCTTTAGATATGAAGTATTTTGTTAATAGCTTTATTAAGGGTGTTTTTGGAGTTATGTGGATTACTTATAGACATTGGGGAAACTGCATTTTATCATTTTTACTTAAATGTTGAAGTTCCATGTAAAGTAATTTTTAGGTCACATCTAACACATTTAGAAAAATAAACACATTCTTTCTGCTGTAGCAGTAACAACGGAGCTCAGCCTTCCCTCTGTGTCATATACCGTTACCTCTATTAATACTCCTTGGGTCTCTATAATTATAAAGCAGATGTGTATCAGCAAGAGATGTCGATTTCTGAGTAAATTTTTCTAGAAAATAGAAGCTGGAAAAAAAAAAGGAAAACCCAAACTCGTCTTCGTGCTCACAGAGACAGCACTGCTGTGTGTGGGTGGGTGGCTGCATGCAGTGCTGCTCAGAAGTGCCTTTTCTCTCCATGGGGATAACTGGCTGTGGATCCGAGATGTGGCCAGGAGGAGTAGGCAAGCAATGTGTGGGCAGGCTGCATGTTCTTTTATTAGCATCCTTATTGTACTGCATCTCATCGAGCCTGGAGCATGAACCAGCCAGGGCCTCTGAAATCTGTGTTGTTTCCTATTTAATTACCACCCTTGAGCCATCGAGTGATGGAGGAAGAGTTGTTCGTGAGTGTGGGCTGAGCTGTTTGTGGGGGTGGCTGTGGACTGGCCTGGCTGTGGATATTCTTTAGTACCCAGGCTGCCCTGGGCTCAGGCTTAGAGTTGCCTTCCCAGAACTGCACATAGCCAGTCACAGATAGAAGTTACCTTCCCTCAAGTAACTGGTTTTCCTTTCCTCCGTGACCTCGCTTCTATGAGCTGCTTCGGTACCTTTCTTGGGTTTGTGCAAGGCATTGCAGCTCCACAATAGCAGAGTTGGGATTTGAACCAATAGCCGTTGGGTTGCAGAGCCCAACTTTAAATTCCCAACTCAACTGTCCCCACCCTAATCATCATAATATAGGAAAATGGAGAGGCCATAGGTAGGCTATTCCTGAGCATCAGTGTCATGGGATAATAATACTCACTCCATAGGATCGTGGGGAAGATTCAATGAGGTAACCCATAGAGCACCAACCAGTGCTTGGCACATAGTAAGTGCTCAATAAATGTGCATTATTATTGATGATAAAGATTGTGGCATTTGCTGAAACCGGTTTGGCTCAGTGGATAGAGTGTTGGCCTGCGGATTGAAGGGTCCCAGGTTCGATTCCCCTTGGTTGGGGATGTGCCCGCAACCAAGATGTGCCATGGTTGCGGGCACATCCCCAGTGGGGGGTGTGCAAGAGGTGGCTGATCAATGATTCTCTCTCATCGATGTTTCTAACTCTCTATCCCTCTCTCTTCCTCTCTGTAAAAAATCAATAAAATATATATTTTAAAAAAGATAGTGGCATTAATTCTCTCTGACATTGCTAGTTCCTTAAGGACAGGAATTGTAGCTTCCTTAACTTTATAACCTCGACAGCAAGGTTTCTTAACTCAGCACAATTGACATTTTGGGCTGGATAATGCTTTTGGGAGGTTCTTCTGTGGATGGCAGGATGTTGAGCAGCATATCTGGCCTCAACCCATTAGATGTTAATAGCACTCCAGACCGTGTTATAAAAGTAAAAAAATCAACACCCTCCAGATGTTACTCAGTGTCCCCTGGGTGACAAAATTGCCCCCTAATTGAGAACCACTGGTTTATAGGTACCTCTCACGGGATACCTTCCCTATCTATGTCTGTCTGTGTACCTATCTATCATGTATTTATCTTCTATCTATCTTATCTATCTAACACATTAATTTATAGAAGGTAGTCCTAAAATATTTATTGAAGTTTGAAAATTCTTTTTTTAAAAGTGTATATTTATTGATTTTAGAGAGGAAGGAAGAGGGAGAGAGATAGAAACATCAACAATGAGAGAGAATCTGCCTCTTGCATACCCCCCAGCTGTCTCTCGCATACCCCCTACTGGGGATTGGGCCTGCAACCTGGCAAGTGCCCTAGACTGGAATCGAACTCAGACCCTTCAGTCTGTAGGCTAGCGCTCTACCCACTGAGCCAAACCAGCTAGGGTGAAGTTTGAGAATATTTGGAAAACTCTTTAGTTAATAGGTAGAGTCCCATTCCAGGGTCAACAGAACTTCATGGTTAGTTTCTTGGCTGTAATTCTGTGCTCATCACTCAACCAGCTACACGATTTTTTGCAAACTTTCCTTAAAGCAACAAAACCATCAGCTCTTAATACTACTCTTTTTTAAAAAAAAATAAACTTTATTGTTCATATTATTACAGTTGTTCTTCCCCTTCCCCCAGCTCCCTTCCACCTGGTTCCCACCCCACCCTCTGCCCCTACCCCCACCCTCACCACCACTGTCCTCATCCATAGGTGTACGATTTTTGTCCAGTCTCTTCGTGCATCCCCTACACCCCTTTTCCCCTGAGAATTGTCAGTCCACTCCCTTTCTATGCCCCTGATTCTATTATATTCACCAGTTTATTCTGTTCATCAGATTTTTTTTATTTACTTGATTTTTAGATTCACTTGATAGATTTGTTCATAATTTTTATCTTTACCTTTTTCTTCTTCCTCTTTTTAAAGAATACTTTTCAGCATTTCATATAATACTGGTTTGGTGGTGATGAACTCCTTTAGCTTTTCCTTATCTGTGAAACTCTTTATCTGACCTTCAATTCTGAATGATAGCTTTGCCAGGTAGAGTAATCTTGGTTGTAGGTTCTTGCTATTCATCACTTTGAATATTTCTTGCCATTCCCATCTGGTCTGCATAGTTTCTGTTGAAAAATCAGCTGATAATCATATGGGTGCTCCCTTGTAGGTAACAAACTGTTTTCCTCTTGCTACTTGTAAGATTCTCTGTCTTTTGCTCTTGGCATTTTAATTATGATGTGTCTTGGTGTGGTCCTCTTTGGATTTCTTTTGTTTGGGGTTCTGTGTGCTTCCTGGACTTGTAAGTCTATTTCTTTCACTAGGTGGGGGAAGTCATTATTTCTTCAAATATGTTTTTAATATCTTGCTCTCTTCTCTAGCACACCCATAATTCGGATGTTGGTACACTTGAAGTTGTCCCAGAGGCTCCTTACACTATCTTCATATTTTTGGATTCTTTTTTCTTTTTTCTTTTCTGGTTGGATATGTTTTGTTTCTTTATATTTCAAATCTTTTATTTGATTCTTGCGATCTAGTTTGCTGTTGGATCTCTGTATATTATTCTTTATTTCAGTCATTGATGCTTAATTTCTAGTTTGTCCTTTTTTATATCCTCAAGGTTCTCACTAAATTTATCTGCTGTCTCTAGAAGATTCTTGAAAACCTTATAATTATGGTTTTGAACTCTACATCCAGTAGTTTTCTTTCCTCCATTTCTGTCATCTGTGACCTGTTTTTTGGTCTCTGCATTTTGACTGCTTCCCTGTGTTGATAGAGTGTCTTTGTGTGCTAGGTGTCCTATAGGGCTCAGTGGTTCAGCTTCCCCAGTTACCTGAGGTGGACACTCTTGGTGCACCCCTTTGTGGGCTGTGTGCACAGTGTTGTTGTAGTTAAGCCTTGAATGTTGTTGGTATCATTAGGGGGAATTGACCTCCAGGCCAATTGGCTGTGAGGATCAGCTGTGTCTACGATGGGAGAGCTGTGCTGGAGACACCCTTATTGGGCAAGACTTGCTTCAGTGGGGCTTTGGTGCTCACCGAGTCTGCCTCTTGAGTGTGTCCCTTATGGATGTGAGCAGTTGTAATCTGGATGGTCCCATTCTGACCACTGGTTCGACTGGCTCTTGGATCTCCAAGGAGGTGCTAATTTAGCCTATGCCTGAGGCCCTCGGCCAGAGCTATGGAGAAATCTGCAGATTCCTTTTCTTTGTTTGGGGTTTGGAGGTGCCCAGATGAGGCCCAGCTGTGAAGCAGTGCAAGCTGGTGTGGTGCCTTGGACCTTCTTTTGGAAGTTCTGAGGCTCTCTGACCCAGCTGCAGTTTGTTAGGTAATTTTAGATTGCAAAGGGCCAGGCCATTCATATGCAAAAGCTGCTGCACACAGCTGGGGTGTGGGGTGAAATCTGAGGGAATCCACAGTGTGGAGCAAACAGCTATGGCTGATCTTCATTCCTGCCCTAAGAGGCCCCTGGATCTCATTGTGCCACGGCAAGCATCTCTGAGAGAAAGCCGCCCTCGAGTTCTGCCTGAAGCCAGACAGTCCAGTTTCTCCCCATATGAGTCTGGATCCCCAGAGTCTCACCTGGAACTGGAGTTCAGAGCAGTCGGGAGCTTGTGTCTTCCTCCTGGTTGAAAAAGACAACCGCATACTCAGTTGCCAGCCCTTTTCGCTTGTGTGCCTCTGTACCTCTGCACTTTACTTTCGCACCTCCTCTGAGTCTCAGCGTGCTTTTCTCTTCCCTTCTAGTTGTATAATTTCCACTCAGCCAGCCTTCCTGTGCTTCTGGATGATGTCCGTTTTGTCTTTTAGTTGTAGTTTTGAAGTGGTTGAGCGAGGCAGCAATTTCAGGTGTTTACCTATGCCGCCATCTTGGTTTCTCTTTCACTGATTTTTAGAGAGAGTGGAAGAGAGAGGGAAAGACAGAGAGCTAAATACTGCTACTCGATGAAATGGTGCATTTTACAATAATTCTTAACCAGCTGAGTTACTACTTGCAGAGCACAGAGACCTATTTGGTAATAGTCTGGTGGATCTGAGGCCAGCTTTGGCTCCAACCTCCTAAGCTATGATTTACAATATGGTCAATTCTACAATAATGCAGATGTCTGCAATAATTTGCTATTGCTTGGAAAGTCAGAAGGACAGCTAATGAAAAGCTTAGGAAAAAAGTAGATATTTCAGAAATCTTTTGGGGGATCTGTTGGTTCAAGAAATACAGAGCTTATCATTGGTGCTAGTGATTGAATTGGCCTAAGTGCCTTTATGAAAAAATAAATGGAATACAAATATGTTAGGTTGTGCCAGCCTTTAGTATATTCCTTTTATGGAAATAATGAAAATGGTATATTTTAGTTGACTTATTAACATTGAGATCATAGGAGTAGTCTTTTATCATTGTCTAAAACATGTGCATTGTCTTAGAATTTATAACTCACCACGATTAACTTAAAAATTATGTTCCCATTAAAGAGTGACCAAAGGGCACCAGCATCAAATGGCGTGGTGAAAGTGCTGCTTGGCACCAAAAGCTGGGGACAGTCATACTATCCAATCTAATAAAGAGGGAATGTGCAAATTGACCATCACAATGATGGTGGTGCCCATAGCCACAAGATGACGGTGCCCAGTCCCCTCAGCCCCACTGGAGTCCCACAGTCCTTTCAGCCCAGCTGGGGTGGGGAGGAGGGCGGCAGGTGGCAGGCTCACTGTGCGGCCGGAACCACCCTCAGCCCCCCAGCTGCCTAGGGCTGGCCTGAGGCGCAGGCAAGCCTCAGATGGCAGCTGCCCAGCTGTCCAGTGCTGCCGAGGCTCAGGTAATCAGGGCTGGCCAAGACTTGCACTGCCGGCAGTGGCAGCAGCAGAGGTGTGATGGGGCATCGCCTTGCCTTGATCGCTGGCTCGCCTCTCGCCCCTGAGGGCTCCCAGACTGTGAAAGGGGGCAGGCTGGGCTGAAGGACATCCCTTCAGTGCATGAATTTTCATGTACCGGGCCTCTACTGAGTAATAAATGCCTAGACCCTAAATCACAGGCACCATGGTTCTCAGTGCTGTGTGTGCATTAGAATTACCAGGATGCTTAATGAAAATGGTGCTACTATTAGTCTATATGTCTCTGATTTAATTGGTCTTGTTGGACATATTTTTTTTTAAAGGCTTAATGTTTAAAGAGAAGTTTTAGGTTCACAGCAAAATTGAGAAGCAGGTTCGGAAATTTCATACGTACTTCTTGCCCCTGCTATTAACATCTGGTACCAGAGTGGTACCTTTGTTACGATGGATAAAACCTATACTGACCCATCGTTGTCACTCAAAGACCATAGTTTACTCTTGCTGTTGTACCATTCTAGGGCTTTGGACATCTGTGTAATAACATGCACCCATCATGGTAGTATCACATGGGTATTTTCATTGTCCATCAGTGTTTTTCAAAGGCTCTCCAGGTAACACTAAGGTGCAGGGCTGTCCAGAGGGCTGCAATGACCTTTGCCCTCTATCCTCTAGCCTCATGCTCCAATCCCATTGTTGTTTATGGGATTGTTGCTACAAGCCAGTTTAGTCACAGAATTCTTACCAGAGCTTTTAAAATTTTTATTTTATTTATTTATTATTTGAAAATTTAGAGTTTATTTGATCCAAACTCAGAACAAGCTCAAAAGCAAGATCTCAAAGAATTGAGAAGAGAATGGCAGTTTTGCGGTTCTCTTTATACATTTAGCGTCAAAGGAGAAAATGTAAGGAGGGTTATGTGAAATCCATTGGTGGCGTATTAAGGAGGTAGGAGAAAGCCAGGCAGAGGAAATGTCTAGGACTGGATAGAGTAAAATGGAGAAGTACATATTTCTTTTAACATCGAGATGGTATTTTGACAACAAGACAACAATCACCATTGCTTTTTATAGATGTGATTTTTATTTCTTAAGAAGACGATTTCCTTAGCACCTTTATTCAGAAGAGCTCTTAATTGTTGTACTAGTACTTCTAAACAGTGAACATTGGTCAAGTATCGGAACAGTAGAAGAATGAGGGAGTTAGACCTTGGGCGACAAGGAGGCATGCGCTTTGTCTCCTTCCTGCAAGTGCCAGTGAGTGGGGCCGCACATCTCCTCGATTCTGGGCCCCATTAAAGAGTGACCTAGATTAGGTTTTTGTTTGTTTTGTGAATCACGCCATCAGCTTTGCATCCACAGCTGCACACTTCAAATGTTAAGCCGGCCCTCCACATGTCATCAGGTTTGGGAGCCACTTCCCACCCATCACCATGCACCCATGTGATCACTCCTCTACAGATGCCGGTTTTGTGCTTGGGCACAGAGAGCTGTGGCCTGTGTTGTCTTCTCTGACTCATGTCAGAGCGTGTGACTTCATGACTGGCGGCTGATTCTTGATACTGGAGGACCTGTGAGCCTGTCTGTGGATCAGCCCTTCCTCCTGGCTGGGTTGGGTCTTCTTCTCCAGCTCCCTCCCAGAGTGAAGACAAGAATGAAGGAAACAGCAAGAGTAACCCAGGTCATGCTAAGCAACCCATTTTATCTCAGGTTAAAGGGGGGAAAAACTGTGTGAGTCTGTGTACCTAGATTTAGGTACAAAACAGGCTAATGAGAGGCGTAGAAATCAGTTAAAAATTTTGGCCAAATGTTAGATTTAAAAAAGGATTTATTTTTGGATTTTAGTCCCTGTTGCCCACTTCTATGAATAAGCAACATTTGTTTTAATGTGAATAATAGCACAGAGTGAATTCAACCCGCTGAGTTTGACTATTTCGAGTAACTGCTTTAGGCCTGTAGGGCCTGTGCTATTTATGACATTGCATGGGTAGTGATGACAAAAATGACAGTGATACTAGTAAATGGTTGGCTCGATTGAACCCTCGCGATGAGCCAGGCACTGTGCCTAGGGCTCTACCTAGGTTATCTCATCTAATCCCGCAGGAACTCTTTGAAGTAGGTTGAGAATTATCCCCATTTTACAGATGAGAAAAATGCAGCTGAGAGGTTACACAGCTAGCATGGCAGAGTCACATTTTGAAAAAAGCAGCCTGACTCTGGGTATTGACCTGCTTAGTTGCCCTGGAGCTGCCACTGGGGCATGGCAAGATAGCACTATCCCACCAACCCTTGTCACGGGGGTGGGAGGTCAGGGTAGGGACAGGGGAGCTGCAGGGAGAGAGGTGTTCTGAGTTGCTGCAGGGAACTGACCTCTTTCAGGCAGGGCAGTAGTTTGGGTCGGTATAAAGCAGAACTTTCACCTGCTGGTAAGATGTGAAAGCTAATGGAGAACCAGCTCCTGCAATCCCGTTACCAAGGCAACAAAGATGGGGCTGTGGGACAGCCGTGGGCTCTGCTGCATGTCCTTACCTATGTGAGAACCTTTGTCGGTTGTTGCTCTGACCCTGCCCTTCACCAGTCCCAGTGTTCGTGCCCAGGGGAGCCAACCACTGTGGGAAGCTGTCTTGGGAGGGGACTGTCATTTCCACCCATAATCAGCTGCTTCTAGGGATGAGGCAGAGTGCGAGAGTGATATACACAAGCATATCATTTCTATGGAGAGAGCATCCTTCTAACCCTCTCTCAGGAGGTCATGCTGCATTATTTTTGTGATCCCCCCCCCCCCCCCCCCAAGGGTTATATCAGGTGTATCAAGTCATCTTCCCTGCCCCAGCTCTTTACTGTGAGACGAACTAAAACCATTTAGTAATTGGCAGGTTGCTTAGTCACTCTGGACCTCAATTTCCTCACGTACAAATGAGGATAATAAATTGTATCTTCCTCCCAGAATTGTTGTGAGGAATAAAGAGTAAAAACATGTCTAGAGTTAGAACAGAACCAGGCATGTAGTCAGTGCCCAATAAGTGTATGAGCTTCTAGAGCTGCTGTAACAGATTGCTACAAATTTAGTGGCTTAACACAGGACACTTCCTACCTTAGAGATCTGGAGCTCAGAAGTCTGAGATGGGTTTTACTGGGCTGAAATCAAGGTGTAGACAAGACTGTACTCTGTAGCTTCTGAGAGAATCGGTCTCTTTGCCTTTTCCAGCTATGCTAGCCGCCTAGATTCCCTGGCTTGTGGCCCCTTCCTCCATCTTCAAGGCTAGCAGTGTGGTATCTTCAAATCTCTCTCTCTTTCTGACTCTGTCCTTAATTCTGTTGTGATATCTCCTTCTCTCTTCTGCTTTCATTTTATAAGGATCCTTATGATTACATTGGACCCAACCAAATAATCCACATTAATCTCCCCATCTCAAACTCCCTCACTTAATCACATCTGCAAACTCTCCTTTGCCGTGTCAGCTAACAGATTCACAGGTAATGGACATTCGGATGTGGACATCTTGGGGCATAGTGAGCCTTAGCAGTTTGTGTAAAATGAAACAGAACCAACTGGCTAGCTTGGGGATGGAATAAACAATAATTTGATTCATGTACATTTATTGAGTACTTGCTGTGTTAGCTCTCTGCTGCATTAGGACTATAGCATCAGTTATCCCTCCTCCCTAGAGCTTGTTTCCTTCCAGAGCTGTGGATGGCCTGCACCTTCCCATCGTCAGGCCCCAGGTTAAATGTCACCTCCTCAGAGAGGCACTCCCTGATTACTGTTGCTTAAAGCAGACCCTCGACCCATTTTCTCTTTGTGTCACGTCACCCTGTTTCCTTATTTGTCATCATCTGTAACCTTTTTTGTGTGTGTGTGTGTGTGCCTTATGCATTTTTTCTGCTCCTCTGCGGAATGCCAGTTCCAGGAGATCAGGGACCCTGATATCTTATTTATTGCTATTCCAGTGCCTGGGACAGTTTCTGGAACATAGTAGGTGCACAGCCCATATCTGCTGAGTGAGTGAAGCAATGTAGGCAGGGTGCTGCTCACACTCTCCTGTGTGGTAGGTCCTTTTATTAGCATCCCACCTCATAGATATGGAAACCGAGGCTCAGAGAGTCTGAATCATTGCCTCAGGTCAGTGGCAATTGAATTTACACCCAGCTCTGCCTGCTGCCAGGATCCTTGCTTCCTTCCACCTTCCTGCCTCATGCCGTGATGCCGTTAGAAGCCCCGCTGATGGCCACAGAGCTCTGGAAGCTCCATCGTCTGTGCCGTCGTTTCTGAATGCAGCTTTCAGGCCATGCATTTGCCACCTTGACATTGGTTTCCTTCTATCTAGGTCTGTTGTGTCGGGCCTTGACTCCCCTGCCAAGACTAGCTCCATGGAAAAGAAACTTCTCATCAAAAGTAAAGAGCTGCAAGACTCGCAGGACAAGTGTCACAAGGTATTTATTTCCGCAGCCGGCCTCTCTCCTTGCTCCAGGATCCTCCCGTCAATGTATGCCAAGGGAGCCGCCCGGGGCCGCTGCTGGCACTGAGCCACCTGATCCATACAGAGCGAGTGAGGTGCTATCGCCCTCGCTGAAGTCACGCCTCCGGCAGCTCAGAGGGAGATGAATTCGGGCCTTGACTTTGCTGTAAATCCTTTAAATCTTAACCAGAGGAGGCCCTGGATTTAAAACGGCCTGTTCCTCAGCATGACCCAGCCAGATGTCCGCTTCTTCCGGCAGGTGGTGTGGGTCCTCACCTGTGGCCGAGATGCATCCCATCTGCTCTGAGTGATGCGAAGTTTCTCTTCCTAGTCCTTTAAAACTCCTGCTTATGTAACTGCTGCCGCGGTGTTGATTATGCTCAACGTCTCTTAACATTCACTGTTCCTGACCAGGGGCAGCTTTCTGGAAGCGCATAAAAGTCACTACTTGCCTGGGACTCCTAAGTGTGCAGACGAATACATACTCCTTGCCCTGTCCTGGATTGTCCTCTAGACCTTTGCAAGGAGATGGGGGGGATCAAGATGGATTTGGGGTAACATTAAAGTGACGTCTGCAAAAACCAAACCAAACCAAAAGAGCAAACAGGTGCAAAGTGATGATTGTGGCTCTCTGGCTCACTGGGTTAGAGGAGTGACCAAGTGTGAACCGAGACGTGAATGAGAGGAGTGACTTAGCATTGGTGACTCTCCTTACGAAGAACTGTGCGCTCCTGGGCGAAGAAACAATGGTATTTCCATCCCAACCTTTGGCGCGATAGTGCCAGCCCAGACCACCAGATGGTTTTGGAGGCTACTTGAGATTTGATAGCCCCCAACGAACCTCCAGGGGCCTTTTTAACCTGTTGATGTGTTTATTTCAGATGGAGCAGGAAATGACCCGGTTACATCGGAGAGTGTCAGAGGTGGAGGCTGTGCTTAGTCAGAAGGAGGTGGAGCTGAAGGCCTCTGAGACTCAGAGATCCCTCCTGGAGCAGGACCTTGCTACCTACATCACAGAATGCAGTGTGAGCCTTTCCCAAGTCCCCTTCCCTTGGAGGTGGCACTTCCTGTTGTGTGTGTCTCATCCTGTTTCATGACAGCTCCATGAGGCACATCACAGCCAATGGCAGAGAGTAGAGAAAAGGAGCCTACAAAAGCAAGAACTGTGATTGCAGAGTAGTGTGAGCCTGGTGACAGGTCCCAGAGAGAAATGAGACTGGACCCCAGAAAGTCCAGGCAGGCCGCAGAGCTTGGCGATGGGCGTAGTCATCCTTGCAGCAAGTCACCAAGGGTCTGAACTTCACCCATCCCAACCTCTCTGGTCCAAACCTACACCAAGTCTGACACGATCAGCCTCGGGGAACCAAACTCGCAAATAAGCACAAGAAAATAAATGTCTTTTGAATCTGCCTGAAATCAATTTTCCATTGCCTGCAACTGGTGTAGCAATAAGAAAACTCAGCCTTTAAAACCCAGACCCTCTGTCATTATTTACCATGTGGCTTTTTTTTTTTCCTTTCCATCACAAGAGTAGACTGTCTTCTCCATTGTCTCGTTAAATTTTTCATCCAGGTGTGTGTTTTTTAATGTGCCCAATTAAACAGTCTTAAAAAAATGGAATCACACATTTTTCAAGTTTCTTCCCCCCTACTTCTTTCATGAGGGAGAGATCTATAGGACGTGGCTAATTAAGAGTAACTGCTATGTTTCCATTCCAGATTTGGCTGCCTTTCAGTGGTGAGTGAAGTTATTCAGCTCTGTAGTTCAGATATATATTTCAGTGCCACTGAAGCACTGAGGGAACTTTATGGATGAAAGGTATCCAGGAGACATAAGCCAGGAGATGGAAATAGACTGCTTGGAGTCTCAAGGGGCAATAGGGCAGAGCATGAAGTCATTGCTACTTTGAAAGAGCTATATACTAGCAAGTCCTTGAATAACTGATATTATAGAAAAGACTCTGTGGACTGTCCTAGTGTGGTTATAACAGCTAAGGGATCTGACTAGTGTTTAGTCCTAAACATGCAAGTAAATATGTGCTAAGACAGGGAGATGGTGGTAGGAGACAGCTTGTGTGGCTTCAGTCTGGATCAGAAGGTCACAGGGTTGAGATGATCTTTCTTGAACCCAGGGGTCTTTACAGGATGAAAATTGGAATCAGCAACCGACTGGAAGTTGTCGACTTTGGTCCCTCACCTGAAACCGTCTTGGTGTCTACGAAGCAGCTTGCAGCTCCCTTAATGAATCTTTTCAAACAGAACAGGCTCCACAGGGCCTCCCTATTAAAATTTTTGCTTTCTGCAGAGCTTAAAGCGAAGTTTGGAGCAAGCACGGATGGAGGTGTCCCAGGAGGATGACAAAGCACTGCAGCTTCTCCATGATATCAGAGAACAGAGCCGGAAGCTCCAAGAAATCAAAGAGCAGGTATGACTGCCTGCCCGGGAGCAGGGTGGCGCGCGGGCCTCATTTCAGGAGAGGGTGTTTGAGAGGTGGAGAGAAGGAAAGAGAAAGCATGAGACATGTAGGTCATTTGGAAACTTCAGCTAGCCCATATTTACATAAACTGTAGAGTGCTTGGTTGTAGCTCCTTTGAAATCCGTGCCCATAATGGCTGCTCTTTTCTTTTTTTTTTTTTTTTTTTTTTTAAATCAATCTTTATTGTTCATATTATTACAAAGGTTCCTCATTTCTTCCCCCCTCCACCAGGTTCCCACCCCACCCTCTGCCCCCTCCTCATCCCCCATTGTCCTCATCCATAGGTGCACAGTTTATGTTCAGTCTCTTCCTCCCTCCCTTTCCCCGATAGTAAATCCCTTTTCAGATAGTAAATCTGTTACTTAGCATTTTCTCATATCAATAATACCTCCACATGCCCAATGATACACTTCACACAAAAGACATTTTCAAATAGGTCAACCAGCCTCATCCAGGCCCCACCCAAGGCACTCACAGATCAACACCCCAGCGCTATACTAACTCAACACATCCAGATCTAAGCCTTCATCACTTGATTCAGCAGACCCTCAAGTTCCCGCAAAAGTTTCCAGCCATGTCTGAGAGGCAGCCGTGGGCAGGTACAGGCGAGGAGCGAGCTGTTTCGGGCCTGGCTGCTCCGGGCCTGGCCTCTGTTGCTCTGGTTCGTTCCACAACCAGCTGCTCTGGGTCTGGTCACTGCCGCTCCCGACCTAGTTGCTCTGGACTTGGCTGTTGCTGCTACAGGCCTGGCCGCACCTGACCCGGCTGCTCCGGGCCCGGTTGCTCCGGTCCCGGCCGCTCCGGGCCTGGCCGCTCCCAGCCTGTCAGCCGCTGCTCCGGGCCTGGCCGCTCCCAGCCTGTCAGCCGCTGCTTCGGGCCTGGCCGCTCCCAGCCTGGCAGCCACTGCTCCGGGCCTGGCCGCACCAGACCCGGCTGCTCCGGGCCTGGCCGCTCCCAGCCTGGCAGCTGCTGCTCTGGGCCTGGCCGCTCCCAGCCTGGCAGCCGCTGCTCCGGGCCTGGCCGCTCCCAGCCTGGCAGCCACTGCTCCTGGCCTGGCCGCACCAGACCCGGCTGCTCCGGGCCTGGCCGCTCCCAGCCTGGCAGCTGCTGCTCCGGGCCTGGCTGCTCCCAGCCTGGCAGCCGCTGCTCCTGGCCTGGCCGCACCAGACCCGGCTGCTCCGGGCCTGGCCGCTCCCAGCCTGGCAGCTGCTGCTCCTGGCCTGGCTGCTCCCAGCCTGGCAGCCGCTGCTCCTGGCCTGGCCGCACCAGACCCGGCTGCTCCGGGCCTGGCCGCTCCCAGCCTGGCAATGGCTGCTCTTTTCTATTAAAAGTCGTGGTTTAGAGCATGGGCAGGTCAGCTGTGGCCTCTGGACAAATCTGGCCCACCCCCTGTTTTCCATGACCATAAGCAGGAATGCCTTTGCATTTGTAAATACTTGTGGGAAAAATCAAAAGAAGAGGAATATGTCTTTTGGCACATGCAAAGTACATGGAAGTCAGAGTTGGGTGCCCATAGATAAGGCTTCGTGGATGGCCATGCTCATCCCTGACGCCTTGCCCGTAGCTGTTACTCCTGCGCCCATGGCGGGGGGAGCTGTGACAAAGACCATCTGGCCTGCAAAGCTGCAATCGCTTACGATCTAGCCTCTCACAGGAGGAGTGTGCAAACCTCTGCTTTCGATCACTACAAAGAAATTAAGGTTTTTTAGCTTTTCAGTTTCACCTTTAAGTTTTTGAGAGAAGCCAGGATAATTCATAGTCAGTAAAACTTACTAGATAAGTAAAATGTAAAGAAATAGTCAAGAAGAAGAGTAAGACTGAGTGAGATTTAACACAGCCAATCTGAGTGCAGAAAGCTCCATCATGTGTGTTCAGAAAAGAGCACTGAGAACTTTAAAAAAGCCTACTCTCCCCACACCCTCCTTTCAAAAGGGTTTTCTTTGGAGATTGTTCATTTTTTTTTTTCTTTTTTTTGCTTCATTGTTTCCATTTTAGCATAGATTTTTTCTGTTCTTTGAAGAAACTGTAAATAGAAACTTTCATGAAGAGATGGTAATGAGCAATTGGAGAGCTGAATTATCAGCTGCCAGGCAACTCTCATTCACTTCAGAAAACCCAATGTAAACAGTGATGGAAATGAACATTTTTGTCTCTGGGTAGCACCAACTTGGCCATCTGGGTGGTGCTAAATATAAGAAACGTCTGCAAATGATCAGATCCATTCACTCTTCTTTAAAGAAAGGATGATTGTTGGGGGGTGTTGTTGGTATAATCCATCACCTTAATATTTAAAAATGGTTGGTTACTATCCTCTTGCTTGATAAAAATGTTGTAAGTAAATATGCAATCTGGTTAGCAGATGTCTGAACACTACTAATCTTAGAGCTTTTCCAGGCCACTCAGTTTGAAAGACCTGCTTTGACAGGTGACTCATTGCCCCTTTTATCAACATGGTTTCTCATCCTGAGAGTTTCAGGAGGTGGGGTTCTTTTTCTCCCATTAGTTCAGTGTGTTCGGAAATTTGCTCTTGGTTGACATCCTGGGGAAATTAAAGCTATATTTGGCCACCAGAGGGAGCAGCTGGTGTCCATGAAATTCCCCAGAAACAGAATTAACAGAACATTTTGAAAGGTGGTTGAGTTCAAAGCAATGTCTTTTGTGATTTATATCGCAGTTGGCATGATGTGGAGTTTTAGATTTAATGACTGCTAACAGTTCCGGTGGGGGAAGAACACTTCTCGGTTTCTGATTTTACTTCTCACCAGAAGAAGGGTTTATTAACTTTTGGAAAGTTTTGTGAGGGAGGATGTTTGCAGTCCAGGAACATGCCCTGGCCGGTTTGGCTCAGTGGATAGAGTGTCGGCCTGTGGACTGAGGGTCCCAGGTTCGATTCCAGTCAAGGGCATACCTCAGTTGCAAGCTCTGGCCCTGATAGGGACACATGTGGGAGGCAACCCGTTGATGTGTGTCTCTCTCATTGATGTTTCTCTCTGTCTCTCAACCTCCCTTCCATTTTCTCTAAAAAAAAAAAAAATCAATGGAAAAATATCCTCGGGTGAGGATTGGCCAAAAAAGGAAGGCGTTTCCTGCTTTCAGCAACTCTTAGTAATTGGTTCCCAGCACTGTGTTCCTCTCAGGTTTGGCAATTTTCCCCTCCTCTTTATCTCAAAAGCTAATTTCTATATGGCTCTTTATTTTTTAATATTTTGCTTCTACCTAGCCACCCTTTATACAGTATTTGGACTTGGTTTAAAATAATACCCGAGTCTCCTGTGATGGTTTGATTCATGCACCTTTACCAGCAATTGCTGACCCCTCACTGTTGCCCTCGCCTCAGGAAGGGAAGCAGAAGCTCGGGAAACACGGAAGATGCTTCTCCCTGAATAGGTCCACGTCTGACCTCTTTCCCATTGAATTCTGCAGCTCCCTCGGAAACACTTACCTTAGGCCTCGGGAGTTGCCCATGGCCCCCATTCTGATCCGCTCAGCTCCCACCCGCAGGTCAGCCTGTGCTGAGACAGGACTGCTCTCCGCTGCCCTTGGAGACAGACCTGCTGACCTTCCCTCAGGTTTTCCCTGCAGCACGCATTAGCTATTGGATTTATGAGATTGCTGTGAAGTCTGCAGCATAACAACAGCGGCTCAACAAATGAGGTAGAATTCTCCTTGCTGCTTGAGCAGGCAGGGTGCCCCATGAGCTCAGAGAGCTGACGGAGAGGTTGCCTGATTCTTGCCTCCCTCCCGCCCCCCCCCCCCCCCCCCCCGGTGCTGATGGCTCAGGAAAGAGATGTTGGGGGATAAATAACTGCTCTGTCATTGCTGTCGACAAAACACAGACATTACATTTCTTCCTCACTAACAAGTTCAAGAAAGAAAAGGGAGCTTGGGTCCCAGGTTCGATTCTGGTCAAGGCCACAGACCTCAGTTGCACACATGATCCCTGGCAGGCAACTAATCAAAGTGTTTCTCTCACGTTGATGTTTCTTTCTTCTGTTTCTCCTCCTCCCTTCCACTCTCTAGGATAAATTGATGGAAATTGATGGAAAAATATCCTTGGGTGAGGATTAACAAAAAAGAAAAGAAAAGGGAGCTTGGGGATAAGATGCTCAAGATTTTCTCCCAACTCAGCTTCCTCCACAGATTGTTGTTTGTGACTGTAGGGTAGGACTGATGGTATTCATAGTTGCCCATAAAATATTTAAATTTTTTATTTAGAAGAGAAAAAGTTAAGGCTTTAGGTCAAAGAAACTTTTCGTAGATAATCATTTTTTTGTCTTTATATGAACACAGTAATAAAATATAATTCTAAAAATTATTATTATTATTATTATTATTATTATTATTTTATTTCATTTTTTTTGGAGAAGAAGGTCCAGGAAGGGACAGTACTCAGAGCCATGATAATCAGAATGCATCCAGGGGTCTGGAAAAACCCAAGGGAAAATGTATCGTTTTACATAATCGGCTCATGTTCCATTCCGTGAGTTCAGATAATTGTGAGCAGGTTATAAAGGCCTTTGGCTATATAACCCCACGTCACCCACTTGGGGTGCACCACCCAGAAACCTGGTGCCCCAGGACTTCTAGGCTGGAACCTCAGTGACAGTATAGTTTTCAGTAAAGTGAAATAGGACTCTCCACTCAGGGCTTGCTTTTTTTTCATTTCCCCTCTACCAATGATATAGTTAGAGGAGTGCTTGCATGAGAGCTACCCAGTTTTTATAAGGACATCACCTCCCTAGTGTGCACTGGGGAGATAGCCTATTAAAGTAGGCTGGGAGGTCTACTTTATACCTTATTATTTAAACACACACATGTCCTTGCTCAATTAATACCTCTTCAATTATTGCTTGGAGAATAGATCTTAGAGATGTTCTCTGTGTATAGTGAATGTCAAAGACCATCTTGATTCAATTTTTTGTTCTTTCATTTTATATCCCGCCTATCTGCACCCTAAGGCATCTTGGATTGCACAAGTGCCCATTCATTTTCTTATATATAAAAGTTTTGATTTTGCTAATAAAGATGATTTTCATACTTTGGCCAAAAGTTTTCAAAACTGCCCATTTCTTGCGGTAAATCCAATTTTGAAAAGCCTCAATTCATATGTTCTGTTTTGATTTTAGAAATGCATTTTGAAAAAGGTCAGGCTGTCTGGATCACTTGAAAGGGTTTGTTAGAGGGAACAAGATGATTCTTTCTTTGGAATCTCTCTCACAAGTTATTCTGACCGGAGCCAGTGTTTTCTGACTCTTGCAAATTTCAGGGTGACTTGTGTTTCAAGAGCAATGTTAAGTTCCTCATTCAGTTTGGGCCCAGAAAAATTAATGGTGAGAAACTGACATGATGACTTTCACCTTCTAAGATTCTTTCCAATTACCCTCTTGTGCAATCTGAAAGGTTAATTTTAAAACTAGTACCATATCTAATTATGTTAGGAGCACATGACTGCTAAGGACAAATCTATAGGAATGATTACCCTTGGAAGAAAGCTACACATAAGCAGTTTGTCCGGTTGTTTAAAGAACATCCCTTTCAGCTATACTGTGTTGCAGATGCCTGAAGGTTCTGTGCTTGCTTGTGGTATTATTTGCTCAAAGGGTCTTATTATAGGCACAGGTGTTCCAAATGGTGTTAATAGTTATCCATGTTCCACTTTAAGAGAATTTAAAGATTTAATACTCTCTTCTCCATCCTCACCCTCCCATGCCTCCCCCCTTTGCCCATCTGTCTGTTCACCTTCTCTCTAGGTCTGTTCTCTGCCAATCTCTCTTCAGTTTTGGTCTTCCCTCTTGGCCGATGTCTGTCCATCTTCACTGCCTGTCTTTTCTTTTAGTAGTTTTCAAGTTCACCTTTCTTCCATGGCCCGCCCTTTAGGAGTACCAGGCTCAGGTGGAAGAAATGAGGTTAATGATGAACCAGTTGGAAGAGGACCTGGTTTCGGCAAGAAGACGGAGTGACCTCTATGAGTCGGAACTGAGAGAGTCCAGGCTGGCCGCTGAAGAGTTCAAGCGGAAAGCAACAGAATCTCAGCATAAACTGCTGAAGGTAGCCACCGCCCACCAGGAGGGTGTTTGGGGTAGAATCATGAATAATCTAGCAAGAATAATGGGAGTGCTAGCCTGAGGAGTCTACGTGTAGGAAATAATGGGATATCTTGGAAAGCTCCTGGTTTTTACGGACGATAACTTATTTTGTCATCGTCGTTGTCGTCATCATCATCATCATCATCATCATAATCATCATCACTTTGATCACAGAGACTTAAGAAAGTACAGGAGGTAGTGTTGTCTGTAAGACTTTATATTCCTGAGACTCCCCGTTATGTCATATCTTTTAAATTACAGGCGAAGGATCAAGGGAAGCCTGAAGTGGGAGAATATTCCCAACTGGAGAAGGTATTTTCCTTTATTGATGTTGCTGTTTTGGTAGATAATCTTTCAGAGGTTACTATCAGTGGCCAGTCATTGGAAAGAATACTCATAATGAATAGAGAACTTTCTTCAGGTTTATTTTGATGGTCAACCTCTGGGTGACCACTTTTAGCTTCAGCTGTGGTTCTAAAGGGATAAAAGACATCATTTTTTTTTTTTTGTCATGTTGGCTCACAGTAACAAAAAACCCCCAGACTCTTAGTAAAATTAATGTGAAAATTCTCTTTGCCTTTAAGGCACTGGGCAACTTTGATTCTCTTTTTGCCATTTTGTATGCTGGTGATTCTAGAGGAACAGTCCCCGTGGAGGTTTGCTCTGGGATATTCGGTCTTTTCTGATAGGCCACTTGTTTTTCCTCTCCATTAGTAGGTACTGAGAAACACAACAAAAAGATCCCACAGAAACCTCAAGAAAATAGGACTGCAGTAAATGTAGCAAGACCTTAATGCTGATTTGCCTTTTGCTTTATTTCCTGGGATTTTAATTATAGATCAATGCTGAGCAGCAGCTCAAAATTCAAGAGCTCCAAGAAAAGCTGGAAAAGGTAAGCCTGAGGGGATTTTCTTGGGAGCCTAACCCCTTCCTCCCCCTTTCCAAATTCTTTACCTTGCCTCCTCCTGGGCATAAAAGATGAAAGAAACAGATTTAGTCACCCAGCGCAGGGGAAAATGCAGGGGGAGTGAGCTATTACCTGAAAATATGAGTTCTGAATATACTTTTTCTTTTGAGATGTGTCAGCAGTGTTTATTTTTGAAAACCAAGCTGTGTGAGATTCTCAAGAAAAGTTTCTAATTATACTGTGACAGAACCTAGGAAGCCGGCTTCTCTCCCTTCGGGGGCCAGGCTCCCCATTTTGCACATTTGTAAGGGAAGCATGTGTTGTTCATGACCCAGACTGCTTTCAATTAGAAACTCTGTGGGCAGCATTGCTGTGCACTGGAAGATGGAAGGAGCTGAGGAAGCATCTTCTGGGGGGAGGGGAGAGGGGGGAGTTTGGGTGACAGCATCCAGAAAAGTTTGTGCTAGTTGAACCCTGGAAATGCTAACAAAAGGGCCAGAATGAATGTGGTTCTGAGACATGCCTTGTGGATGTTTGTGAATGTGTTTATTGGTTTAGTGTAGCAGAACTCCTTCTTACTTTATTTATTTTTTTAATTGTGGTAAAAAAACAACATTAAATTTACCATTGTAGCCATTTTAAGTATATAGTTCAGGAGTGTTAGGCACATTCCCATGGTTGTACAGTGGAGCGCTGGAACTTGTCCATCTTGAAACCCTGGAACTCTGTACCTGCCACCACGAAGCCCCTTCCCCTAAAGCCCCCTGCCCCTGGGAACCACCTTTTCATTTTGTGTTTCTACTAGTATGGCCTTGACTGCTTTAGGTACTTCATATGAGTAGAGTAACACAGCATTTGTCCTTTTGTGACAGGCTTATTTCACTTAGCATAATATCCTTGAGTTTCAGCGACTTTGTGGCATGTGACAGGATTTCCTTCTTCAGGGCTGCATGATATCCCATTGTCCGTATCTTCCACATTTTATTTGTTCATTGCTTCCCTTCTTGCCTGTTCTCGAGCCACTAATGAAAGTCTTACTCCCTTTTAGCTAGTACTTGTGTAAGCAATCCTGTCTTCATCTAGAACTGTGCTCTCCAATAGAAGTGATATGCAAGCCCCCAATATCAGCCACAGATGTAATTTAAAATTTTCTAGTAGGCTTATTAGGAAAAACAAAAAGAAACAGGTAGAATTATTTGAATAGTATAGTTCATTTAGAGCAGTGTTTCCCAAACTTCTCTCATGATGAGAATCACCTGGTGGAGTTGTTAAACTACAGATTCCTGAATCCCAACTAAGAGGTGCTAAACTAGAATGTTGGGGAGCATATAGGTAAAATTGTATTCTTAACTTAGTGCTCTGTACAATTTTACCTATATGCTCCCCAACATTCTAGTTTAGCACCTCTTAGTTGGGATTCAGGAATCTGTAGTTTAACAACTCCACCAGGTGATTCTCATCATGAGAGAAGTTTGGGAAACACTGATTTAGAGTATATCATGGTAGCATCGTCAATATAAATATATCATGCTAACATGTCAATATTAAGACATTTATACTATTTCAGTTTTTAAATGTATTGAACGTAAAGAAAGAATGGAGTTCCCGCCCTAGCTAATTTGTCTCAGTGGGTAGAGCATTGGCCTGCAGACTGAAGGGTCCCAGGTTTGTTTCCAGTCAAGGGCACTGGATCCCCAGTGGGGGGCATGCAGAGAGCAGCTGATCAGTGATTCTCTTATCATTGATGTTTCTGTCTTCCTCTCTCTGAAATCAATAAAAATATATTTAAAAAAAAGAATGTAATTCTCAGTCCTACCAGCCACTTTCAAGGCTCCATGGCCACATGTGGCAAGTGGCTTCCATGTGGACAGTGCTGGTCTCGAAGCTGGAGTTTTCTTGCAGTTTCCATTTTTAAATTTTGAGTTTTTACTTTTTAATATTTTAATTTAAAGCAACTAAGTGTGAGGTTGTTGGTGTCTTAAACTCAGATCTTTACAATGATGCTATAAGAGCAGAAGTATAACGAAGACCCATATAAAAATTAACTTCAAAATATGTTATTTAAAAAAACAACACGTGGATTGGCAAATTACCATGAACGCTATGGTTCTTGTGCCCTTTGAAAACTAGTTGAAATTACCGTTTTTATCTTGTTTGCTTGTAAAGGTAGTACAAATTCTCTATAGGAAAATTAGAAAGTGAGATAATTAAATGAGGAGAAAATTAATGCTTTGAGGTAAATACATTATTATCTGGGTAGATAAATCCTTCTAGACTTTTGTGTTTGCACTGACTACATTGCATTGAATCTAAGATGATAATGATGATCAGATATATCACTATCTCATATACCCCAAGATGGAAAAAATGCTGTCAGTTTTCATTGTAGGATGCATTCCAAATTCAGCAATGTTAAAAAAAAATGCATGTGCATCTTAGAATTAGACAAACTTCATAATAAAATGAATGTTTATATGTTTTTTAAAATGGACATCCTACTAGTGTCCCTGGTTTTCCCCATTTAGAAAGTGGAATAAACGTGGCCATCCACTTTGTGTTCCCTCTTTCCTGTAGGCTGTGAAAGCCAGCACAGAGGCCACCGAGCTGCTGCAGAACATCCGCCAGGCAAAGGAGCGAGCCGAGCGCGAGCTGGAGAAGCTGCAGAACCGTGAGGACTCTTCCGAAGGCATAAAAAAGAAGCTGGTAGAAGCCGAGGTGAGCAGGGCACTGCCAGCCCCTGGCGAACTGACCCCGGGCCCTGGCGTGGCCACGTGGGAGTGACAGTGACCAGCCTCTGGCTGTGCCACGGGAGAGGAATGGCAAAGCCACCTCTTGCTTGTGTCTGACCAAACTGTTTTCCCTTCTGCAAATATTTTTGAAACTTGAGAGGCTTGGAAATGTTTTCCCAAAGGGGAAGAAAGATTTGTCGCAGCAGCTTCAAGTAGAAAGATGTTTTGATGAAAGCTTTTCCGTTCTGTTTTCCTCAGACCTGCTCACTCACCCGGGAGGGTTTGTTTGTGTTTATATAGGCAGACTAACGCCATCCCCAAGTTTTTCTTTTCTTCTCTCTGGACCCTTGTTTTTCCTTGCCTTTTCCCAACAGTGATAATAACATATTGATTTTAAAGGCTTCAGCTATTACCTGTGTGTCGATGACTTCCCAGATCTGTATTTCTGGGTGTCTTCTCTTTCTCATATTCTTTGTTGTTGTTGTTGTTGAAATCGTTTATATAATTATATAATAAACACACGAGTGTCTTCTCATTGTCAAAAACAAAACACTGCTGAATATAGAATAAAAGTGACACTTCCCCTTTTCTCCTGTCTATCTCCCCTAGCTCCTTGGTGATCGCTCTGCAGAATGGATGTGCCACAGTTGATTAACCATGTCCCTGGTGCTGGGCCTTCTGCTTTCCTTACCACCGTGCTGGCGTGACCCTGCTTGCTCATGTCTCTTTGGGGCCATCCTCACCCATGTTCCAGGCAGTATTTCCCACTGCTCCCCTGACATCTGGACTGGGTATTAATAGTGCATTAAATCTAGAATGAACTCAGGGTCTTCCCCCACGAACTGAGTTCCCTTCTTAATTTCCTCATGGTGGCCAAGGCCATCATTCATCTAGTCACCCCAGGCTTGAAACCTTGACACTGTATCTGCTTCTCCATGGACCCGTGGGCCCTGCCATTCAGTGAGCTACTCAGTCCTGTATATACAGCCACCCCTGTCCCCCCATTCATCCCCTGCCTGCCATTCTGTCGGCCTCCTCACAGACCAGGTCCTCTTCCTCTTAGCTGGGCAGTAGTGATTTTTTTTTTGCCTTTTGCTTCCGGTCTTTCCTTCCTCCCAGCAAGTTCGTATAGTAAGACTCGCGGACTCAGAAGAAGGCTCATCAACAAAGCTTGATGCCCCATCCCAAAGCTTTCAGGACTTCCATATATCTTACGTGCAGCCCTGAGCCTGGTACATGACTCGCCACTGTTTGACCCACCTTTTTGAATTTTACCTTTTCTCCTGCTCTTCCCCATCACGCATCTTGAGATGTAGCTGTTTCAGGCTTCAGCTGGGGCCTAACTTGGCTCTTGACCACCTCCGTGTTTCTGCTAACACGCCTGCCTTTGTCTGAGAGGCCTTGCATCCTCCTCTTCTGCCCTCCCCATATCCCAGACTGTTCCAGAACTCACGTCTCTTTGGCTCTTCCCCTCACCTGTTGGGTAAAAAGTCGCCTTTCCTGCCTCCAGCCTTCCACAGCACTCTGTACCTGTTTGCTTTATGGCTCTTCCCCTCTTAATCTACATTATGTTTACCTGTGTTTGTTTTACCTTTTGCAAGGGCAGGAGTTATGTCGGCTTCCTCTCTGTATTTTCCGTGATGCCTAGTGTGGTACTTCTGCAGATAGTAGGTGCTTCGTAAATATTTGAATGAATGAATGCACTCCTGTAACCTTCACAACCAAGTACTTGAATTCTAGAGTCTTTATTTTCCTCGCTGTTGGTGCGGGTCCTGAGACTTCTCTTCCCGCCTCAAGTGCAGGCGTTATGCCCGTAGCGGTTACCCCATTAAAACTCTCTGATTCACGATCTACAGGAACGTCGCCATTCTCTGGAGAACAAGGTAAAGAGGCTAGAGACCATGGAGCGTAGAGAAAACAGACTGAAGGATGACATCCAGACAAAATCCCAACAGATCCAGCAGATGGCTGATAAAATTCTGGTGAGCAGGAACCAAAGTTGAAAAGTTAAAAGATAACAGGGTAGAGGTTGCGAGGGAAGGGGGTAAAAAGAAGCATTAAGTGCCGTCAGAGGGGAGGTATTGCCAAGCAGGTGAACTAAGAGAAGCGATTTCAGTGAACACCGCATCAGAGAACAGAATGAATAATCACATTGTGGACATTTCAGCACTGGTAACAGATCCATAAACATTTTTTATTTTTGCTCTGTTTGCTACTGCCTGGCATTTTAAATGATGAATTTGCATACTCTGTTATTTCCCATAGATTTCTCAGGAGCATTTCCTTCCTATGAGCAGGGTTTTGTATGGCCGTTAGCTTCGCATTGCCAATTTTAAAAACTGCAGGGCTTTAGACCTTTAAGACCAAAGCCCAGATTCTTGTTTTTGGAGAAGAATATAATTAGTCATGCAGAATTGTTTTTCTCAGAGTAGTATTTGTCATAGCAATGTTCACCCACTCACTCTCTCTGCCACAGTTGGTTCTTATTGTTATTTTTCAATTTCTTTAGATGTAGCAAGTCATTTTTTTAGCTTTGTAATCACGATTCTGTATTCAGTTCTGGTGGCCAATTTAACTTCAATCAGGAAGGCTCGGGCGGTATTTGCAGATGGGTTCAAGTGTTGCCTGCCAGGGTGGGACTTTTGAAGGACTCTCTTTGGATCTCAGTCCCAAAGCCAGGAGTTTGATGCCACTTAGTGATGACGTGGAGTCTGTTCATAGCTCCTTCCTCCCCCGCCCCAGAAGCTACTCCGGCGTAGCCAGCTGTTTCTCTCTGCCATAAGGAGGCGAGGTGGTGAGCGGGTCACTTCTCTCTTTTTCTCTCTCTCTCTGCATCACTTCTGGGAAATGAATCATATATGAACTCAAGATTAGCCAACTTATAAGCCTGCACTTAATATTTTTTAAAGAAACACCCTTTGAAACTTTGCATTTCTATGTTTGTATATAGTCCCTAGCGTATGGATGCTCTTGAGCAAACAGCTGAAAGAGAAATTGGTTCGATTGTTTTGCTTGGGCACACAGTCTTCATGTATACGTCTGTACGCAAAGGCAAATGTGACTGTTATTCTACCCTTTCTGTTCTCTTTTTCTGTCATCAGAGTTTCTCTTGGCAATTGTCAAGTGTGTGAATTTTATTGTGAGTAAAATTAGGCCCCACCGAGATCCCCCACCACTATCCCTTGCTTTGTGCAAATGAAGTGGTTAAGTCTCTTGTGGTCGCAAAGTGTTTCTCTGTTTACTGGTGATGTGTTCATTCATTCATTCAACAAATATTTAATGAGCTTCTACTATGTGCCAGGCACTGTTCTAGGAGCTGGAAATATAGCAGCGAATGACAGTGTTTATGTAACAGGACTGAAGAGTTTGATCCAATACGTATAGAAAAGATAACGTTTTAAAAATGACAACAACAACAAAAAATGCCAAACTGCAAGACATCAGATTTTAGCATATCTGCTTTTCCAAAGGTCATTTGCAATTAACATGTAGGAGAATAGAGCTTCATATTCTTCGATTATATGTCGAAAACTCCCATTCATATATAGACCAGAAATTTGGTCTTAAAGTTGCTAGTTTCAGGTATCTGAGTTTTTAACCTGTTTTAGATTCAGATTTCCATTCCTGTGCTATCTTATGAGGACTGAAACTAACAAAAGAAGATTATCAAGTTATTTATAGCATAAAGAAAAAGTAAGCATATTTCTTTGTTTGAATGTATGTTGCCATCTGCCCAAGTTCCTCTGTGGCTGTGACTTCATTTACCGGAAGGTGCCTTTTGCTCAAGAACCCTGTGCTTATGCTGCGAAGTATCTAGGACATGGGCAGAGGTGGTCTTTAATACTGTTATATAATGAATAAGTTTTCAGCAGATCCCAAAATGTCTTCTGCTTTAAAATATTTGCTGTCTGGTAGGAACTTTCACCACAGATAGTTGGGGATCTCATTGTATAGCGAAGTCTTTGCAGAGGATCCTTTAGTACACATCAAACCCTTAAATTATGTTTTTTATTAATTAAAATTCTGTTTATGTTCAACTTTTCAAGATCATATCTGCTATATTGCAACAGATTTTGTGTACCTGGTCTTAAAACAACACTTCACTGGTCCCCGAAGCAAAGCCAATGCTTGCAGACTTTAGAATTTCAAAAGCTTGATCAGTAACATTTTATGTGCATGTGAATTTGGAAGTATTTTTTCCCATTTTTTGAACATATCCTGTATAATTTCTTCATTCTTCAAAATTCTCGTAATTCCCAATTTAAAAAAAAAAAAGTCATAATAGTGTCAAAAGATGAAAACTTGGAGTAATAACTGATAACTTTTTGTTTGTTTTTGATATCTTAGTTTTGGAGTGTTAACTTTTATATTAGTAATGAACTAATGGGTCTAGATTCATAAGACTTAATGTAGATGCGGATATGATATCTGCATTTGAGAATGTTTCAGTGAATTGAATGCTGCCTTTCACATATCAGTTTATAATACATTGGCAAATGAATTGGTATAATTTTCAAATGAATTACAAGTTTGTTTAAAGGTAGAATATTTAATAAAAGGATGCAGAGAATATTGAATTTGTGCTGTTGATATTACTCCAACTTCTCTTCTATTGATAACATATGTATGTACATATTTATGTCATTATTATCAGTATGTTTTATGTTCTGCTTTGTTACCATTAGCTTGTATCACATTGACCAGCGATTTTCAACTGGTGTGCTGCAAGAATTTTTAAAACATGCAATACCTGACTACTTAGTCAGGGGCACTGACCTCTTTTCCTTTAGATTGTCAAATAAAAAAGTGACAACAGCCAACACAACAATAGCTGTCTGATGTGAATCAATCAAAATTACACCTTTTTTTTGTCAGATCGGCAAAAAATATATTTTTTGGTGTGCCATAGCATTTTAATAGTTAGTGTATGTGTGTCATGAGATGGAAAAGGTTGAAAATCACTGATATACACATTAGGTCATATGACTGTCTTCATTCTCATATTCTGCATACCAGTCAGTTGAAATAATCATTCAAAACTCGAAGTGTTTCAATTGTAACATGAGTTTTCCTTCTGAGCTAGGGTTCTTGAGCAATCACTTTGTTAATGAGAAAAAATACAAAATTTTTTTTTTTTACCATAATAAATTAACTTTAAATTTAAAATAAATTAAAATTACTTTTCTCATTTAAGGCTGTCATAGCAGTGAAAATGGCCTGAAGCTCAAGATAGTGGTCAGGGGCTTTGCGCTGTACTCAACGTTCAAGTGTTGCCTTGTTACTCTTATTTCTCTATGCAGATATGAAGAGCTGCCTTTGTTTGGCCTGTCACACTGACAGATTTCTGATCCTGCCCACCTGCTGTGTGTGTATATGTGTGTGTGTATACTTGGACTTGGGAAGCCCAGGGCCAAGGCTTGGTGGTGATTTCCTTCCCAAGAGCCTTAGGGCTAGTGATGAAGGAACAGATGCCTGTTGCCTGTGATACCTGTGCCACAGTCATGCTTCCTGTGAATAGCTAACACACTGGCTATGGCCTGCCCTTTGCACACCTGACTGTCTGTTCTTTTGTGTCCAGGAGCTGGAGGAAAAGCACCGGGAGGCCCAGATCTCAGCCCAGCACCTGGAGGTCCACCTGAAACAGAAAGAGCAGCACTATGAGGAAAAAATTAAAGTAAAGTAATTCCCTGGCCTTCATCATAGGCACTTTGGGGAATTCTTCCTGGGCACTTTGGCCAGTTCTTGCTAGACCAAAGGACTGTCTGGGATAAACACTGTCTTCAGGCCACTGTGGAAGG
Source organism: Pipistrellus hanaki (assembly GCF_964339955.1). Classification (NCBI taxonomy): domain Eukaryota; kingdom Metazoa; phylum Chordata; class Mammalia; order Chiroptera; family Vespertilionidae; genus Pipistrellus; species Pipistrellus hanaki. Next base: position 21,693,385 of record NC_140521.1, on the reverse strand, counting down.
CTTTGGTGTATTGTCCATGTAGGGGCATGGATATTAGAGCTTCAGAAATTTAGTCATTTTGTATCTCAATTTTATTTTTAAAGTATTTTGGACCCACTCTCATTCAGTCCATGATAATTTTGATTTAAATAGATTTACCACATTCCTGTTTTTAGTGCCTTCCTGAGAATCTTTTTTGGTTTGTTTGTTTGTTTAAAACATATCCTCAAAAACAAGTTTTTATATTTTTCAATTACAATTGACATTCAATATTATATTAGTTTCAGGTGTAAGCATGGTGGTTAGACATATAATTTATGAAGTGATTCATCCAACAAATCTAAAGTGTATCCTTGAGGATATTCTTTGTTGAAGTTCTTCTGGTGACAAGCTCTCTGTTCTGTTTGTCTGAAAAAGTCTTTACTTCAGTTTCATTCTTGAAAGATATTTTACCTGGGTATAAATACTAGGTTGGCAATTATCATATTCCATTGACTTTTGAGTTTTATTACTGTTATTGAGAAGTCAGCTGTCAATCTAACTGTTGGCTGTCTTTGAAAGTAATTGATTCTTTTCCCTTTTAACTCTTTAAAAATTTTGCTTTGTCTTCAATTTTGTGAAGTTTTACTGCGATATGTCTAGGTGCAGATTTATTTTTATGTATCCTGCTTCAGATATACTAAATATTATATCTTTTTCCCTTCTCTTTTTCCTTTTCCTTTGAGAATTTGATTAGGAATGTGTTAAATAACCTTCAGTGTACCCTTTGTCTATATTTTCCATTTTTTTATCTGTTAATGCTACATTCTGGGCAAGGTCTGACAGATTTTCCATTTTACTAGTTCTTACCTGTATAATCTGCTGTTAAACCTACCCATTGAGTTTAAAATTTCAATTACTGTATTCTTTTTTGTTTCTTGACATTCTGTTTAGTTATCTCCCAAGTTTCCTAGATTTTTTAAAGACAATAATTTTTCTATTTCATTCATTCATTTCTAAGCTTGTCTTTTATTTTTTTTAATTGCATGAAGCATATTTGCTTTATGATCTGTGTCTGATAATTCCAATATCTGAAGTATCTGAAGGTCTTTTTCTGCTTTGTTGTTTCTCTTGGTTCTTTTTCATAGTGCCTGTCTCCTTGTGTGCTTGGTGAGCTGTTCATTTCTTTAGGAAATTATTAATGGGAATTCTATGAGACCTTCAATGAAAATATGGCTCACCTTGTGGGGTGGTCATGGGTTTTGACTTGTCTACCTTCTTAACCTTTGAAATTCTTAACAATGAAAGTCTGGTTTGGTTTAGCAAATGCCTCAAGTTAAAAAGTGCTTTGTACCAATTTTACCTTTCTGGGTTTCTGCTTTCACTTTTATGTACTTTTGAGAAAATGTTTTCTATATTTCATTTAGCATTTAAAGTCATTCTCTGTAGAAAAAGTAGCCTAAATAATCTTATCCACCATATAAAATGATACATTCAATTACTATTTTAATTGTTGAAATTATTATTTTAGTTCAATTGTTAATAAATTCGGTGATCAGAAATGGATGTCAGCCTATCTCTATTTCTTTTTAAAATGGCATCACAATTTTTTAATAATTTTTGGACCTGACCTTCAATTCTTATGTCAGACATTGGTCATTGTATCTCAACTATTGTTTCTTTCCAAATCAGACAGTGAAGAAGGCTTTTATTTTTGTGGTGATGCTGTTACTGATTTGGTTGGTATTCTCAAAGAGGAAACTGGTCCTTTTTTTGAGAATCAAACATGCCTGTGCTCCCACAGCATTATCACTATCACCACCTGGACACCTTCTTTCTTTTACCCTTGGTGTTACTTTTGGTTGTTTTTTTTTATTAAAAGAAATATAGGAAAACAACCCATAAGTGATCTTGAAGTGTTTTAACGTGACCTCCTACTTGAGTGTATTTTAAACTTTATATACCCATTGTTTTAGTTTGGATCTGGCATCCAGACTTTTATGTATAAAAGAGTCCATTGGCACCTTTGCATGATGGAAATAACCCTTTGTAAAATTCATCCTGAGATTTGTGTGATTACATTGACTTTCCTGTCAAAAAGCCATGTTCTTTCTTGACTGAGACTTGCTCCTTCTGGCTCACCCTACCTCTTGCTGGGTTCCATTACTGCCAACATTGGGGTCTTTTTTTGAGCAGAGGCACCCCGAAAATGTGCTTTATTGCTTTAGCACCTCGTAAAAAAGAGCATACATATTCTAGATATTATGTGGTCTCTGCTGCCTTCTAGATTGAAAGAATTTTGTTTAGGGAATGTTAGGGAAAGATCTGTTTTCTTCTATCTCCCTCCTGGAATCTTTAGGAAACCTTTTCTTTTTCGCCTATTCTGCTTTGTATTTCCTGATCCCGCCTCTATAAGGCCATTTTACTTATGATTATGATCATACCCTAGATTCTGTCCTTTTCTTGTTCATAATTTTAGAATCATGCCCTGACATCAAGAGAATGGGCCACTTATCCTATTGAGCTTCTTCCCTCTTCCCATGACCCTGTCCTCCACCTTTTGTTCTTCTCCACCAACTCTCTTTCTATTTTTTTCCATCAGTCAGTTCCAGTTTAAAGCCCTCTTTGAAATCTTTCTTTCCTTTCTTTATCATCTGGAACCCCTCCCTGCTGACTGGCGCTTTTTAGAGATAATGTACCCATGCTCTATGAAGGTCCCCTCACAATAGGCATTGTGGGGAAGGCAGATTTCAATCCATCTGTGACCCCAATTCTTTCCAGCGTCAGATGCAGTTGGTGTCATTCAGAAAAGCAGGGTGGATTCTCTCAGATGAGAATCACAGGGCTGTGGTCAAAGGCTTGGACAAGTTATGATGTTGTCTCTCTTTTGCCCTTCCTTTTTTTCTCTTTTTGTTTTGGTGACCAGTAGGGCTTGCGGAACATTAGATCAAGCTGGCGGTTGGTGACACCATTACTGTGTTATTTTTCCTCCTGGGAACAGTAGGTGCTTAGAGTGGCATTCTCAGCACTGAGAACACATGGGTTCTCCCCCCTGGGAAAGGTTTCTCTTTCCAGTGACTTTTTGTGCTGCTGGATCAGAGGAAAGAGACATTTAGTTTTTCTCTCTTCTTTGTTGACTCTCCACCTACGTTCCTGGTGGGCAAATCCTCTTGCCCCTGGCTGTTTCTGACCATCAGCCTTGGTCACACAGACTTCCTCAGTCTCCAGCTTTCTGTCTCTTCATACAGGAGCCCAGAGATATCTAGATTCATTTTGTGCAAATTAAGAGCAAGCAATATTCTGAAAACTACTGGTGCATTGGCTACGATAAAATTATCCTCAGGTAATATATTCAAATTATAAGATCTGTAGAGAGATCTTATTTTCTCTTTCATTTGGAGTTCACCTCCATTTTGGATCTACCTCTTGGGTCTTTTTGGCTGCTGATTTTAAAATAAGTTCTTAGTTCAAGTCAATAGGTTACTTGCCATATCATGGTAAGACTTTTTAACCTCATTTCAGCTAAGAAACAGACTCCCAATCCCTCTCTTTGTCCCAGAATTTGGAGGGCTTTTCCCCTCCTCCCTCCTTTTCCCATTTTACTCAAGTGCCCTTGTTTAGCCTTCCCTGCTCAGCTGTTGCTGCTCAGAAAACTAACTTCCTTTGTTTCTGTTTCTCACAGGTGTTGGACAATCAGATAAAGAAAGACCTGGCTGATAAGGAGAGCCTGGAGAATATGATGCAGAGACACGAGGAGGAGGCCCATGAGAAAGGCAAAATTCTCAGCGAGCAGAAGGCGGTAGGTATAAGAAATCGCAAAGCCAGTGTTCAAAGGAGGGTTTGTGAACCATGCCAGGAACCACAAACCTGAGATGACTCCATTGCAGCTGACGAGTTACTCTTTCTGTTTCGCCCTGTGGAATTTGTTGCTAACAGGTGGTTCTCTCTGTAACTTTTCTCTCTTAAAGCAGTGGAGGTGGCAGCTCAGGATGGCCAGTTTCGCCTTTTCACTCTTCTGTAAGAGCTAATCTGTCAACAGCTGGAACATTGTCCTTCAAAACACCCCCCTGACGAAACATCCAATGGCCCTAGGTCTCCCTCATGCGTCCTCTCTTTTGTCCATCCCTCCTTTTTAATCTATAAGCAGGCATTCAGAAGGCTGTTGCTCATAGGCTCACCGGCAATGCGTGTTGTCTCAGATCCTACTGTCCTAGTTACTTCTTGTAGTTGGCCTTCAACCTCGGACTCTTTAAAGGAGGGTCCTGAGAGGTGGTGTTTTTAACCATGATCTTTGCTGGTTTTCATGATTCCTTATGTTGGGGAAACCTTCAAGAATGTCGGACAGCAGTGGCTGGGTGATAAGGTATCACTTAGGAAAGGACAACTTCATGGGTGATGAGAAGTATGAACTTGTAGGTTCAAGTTAGAGGCTCTTACAGGCTCAGGTGACATGCAGGTGCCATGGGGATCAAAGGAGGCCTGCTTCCTTGCAGAATGTCAGGTTCCTGAATAGGGCCTCTTCCCTGTTTTTAATGCAAGCCACTTAGCTAGTGTGGGACATGCAGTCACCCTTTAGGTAAAACAACTGAATGCCATCATCTGAGTAATAAGATCTGTGACCCTCCGGGTACAGCCTAGTTGAGTGCTTGTTGCCTCTGGTCAGACTGCCGGCATTTCAGATGAGACCCTGGCTCATGGCTCACATTTCTCTTGTGCCGGGGGAACTGCCTGTGGCTGAGGTTTCAGAGGTCCCCTGTGTTTCAGATGATCAATGCTATGGATTCCAAGATCAGATCCCTGGAACAGAGGATTGTGGAACTGTCGGAAGCCAATAAGCTTGCTGCAAACAGCAGTCTTTTTACCCAGAGGAACATGTAAGTATTCAAATCCTAAGTGCCTGTGTGATTATACTTTGATCTTGTCTCCTGGGCATAAACTCCATTCCCCTCTCTGATGGAGCTGGAGCAGATTTAATTAGTTGTGTAGTTTGGCCCAGCCCCTCATCCCATACTTATGTAATCTCGCTCTCTTTTAAGTGGGCTCATTCTAAGAGTCCTCTCTTTTGAGGTGGGTTTTCTTAAGTGCTTCAAATTGCCATCAGATTATAGCGTGTTTTGCTGTCTCTAATGAGGCTATTTATAGTTTGCTTTTGGAAAGCTGCAGACCTTGTTCCCAGACTTGCTCCTATGATTAGCCAGAGGTGATCTGTGTGTGCCCAATTGGGCCATCTCCTTTGCTGTGATTAAGTTAGACCCTGGGGGAAGAAGTTTGGGGCTTAGCAAGGACTCTTCATTGTCCCAGGAGCACTTTGATCTTTAAATTACAATCTCCAGAGTGGTTTTTTTCTTTAAATATCTCTTCAGAGCGCTTCTAAAGCATTCCTATCTTAGTTTAAACCAGTTTGGTAGACTGACTGCTCTTTGGTCTTTGAGTGATCCTGGTTTCTGATGCTTTGAGCGGGCTGGTGGAGAGGGAGCATGTTCATGGAGAAGAAGGAATAGCATTCTTTCTCCTCATCCCTCTCTCCTCCCCTAGGTCTACCTGAAAGTGTGGTCAGGGTTCTCTTATACGCTAAGTGGGCCCCTTTCTGCTCTCCTATACATACTGACTAAAAAAAAAAAAATCTCTGCCCTCGCCTTGACCACACTTAATCCCCAAAGTGGGGGACTTGTCCCCATGCCTGGATCATGCTCTAGCGGCCTGGTCAGGTCATAGCTAATCTGGGAATGACTGTGGTCCACTTACTGTAGAAGACACATCACTCACTCTGTTTCTGTCTGTCCTGAAAGGACGTGCTCACCTCTGACGAGACTGTGCTTTTGCTTGGTTCCTTTCACCACCCCTACCAGGAAGGCCCAGGAAGAGATGATTTCAGAACTCAGGCAGCAGAAATTTTACCTGGAGACGCAGGCTGGGAAACTGGAGGCCCAGAACCGGAAGCTGGAGGAACAGCTGGAAAAAATCAGCCACCAAGACCACAGCGATAAGAATCGTCTGCTGGAGCTGGAGACAAGGTTGAGGGAGGTGAGAGTGAGGGTGATCGCCCCAGAGGAGTTGTTGGGAGGACTCCAGCCGCAAACCAGCCAGGGATCAGGCATAAGTCAGTGCTCACCTGAGAGGCATTGTGCCTAGAGAAGGGCACAGGCTGGGCACAGGGTCTGGGTTAGAGTCCCACCTCCACTTCTGATGAGTTTTCCAACCTTGGGCAGGCTCCCTTCTTCTGTGCATTAGTTTCTTCATCTCTAAAGCAGCCATGAAAATTGATCTCCCTCCCAGGGTCACATGGGGCTTATGTGATTGGTGCCATCTTCAGAAGGAGGCAGAGTGATTCCTCCTCCTCTTGATTTAACAACGGTCACATGACTCAGCTCATGCACAGAGTTTAGCACAGCATTGGCTACTTAGCATGGCTTAATGACAGTGGCAGAGTCTCATAATGACAGTGGCAATTAAACCAGCTGTAAGGTTTGTTGGAAGGAAGGTGGTTCTCTTAGGAAGCTGGGAAGGAAAATATATTCTGTTGTAAATATATTGAGATTGATTGAAGTGATGAAGTTACATTCAGGTACTCACTTATGGTCTATTTATTAAATGTCTGTTTGTGCCAGTTAGTAACTTGATATAAGCTATGATAAGACAGACCCAGTGTCTGATCTTGGGGCTGTCAGCCTAGTGGACAGGGCTCCCTGGCACCTGCAGAGGCAGGACTGCCGCTCAGCAGAGCGGTTGCTGGAAGTGGGACATTGGGTTGGCAATGGAGACACCATGCTCAGATATTTGTGATGGAATTCTTCAAAGAGCAGACGGTGACTCAAGGAAAAGCCTGCTAAGCTGGCAGAGGTCTGCGGACCAAACCTTGGGGAGAACCCGTGCTTAGGCACGTCTTAGTTTGCACTGGCGTGTTGAAATGAGGCCAGCTCTCCAAAGGACAGGAGTTGTCAAGGTGTGGACCCTCCATTAGGACCACCTTGCTAGGTCAAAATGCAGATTCCTGGGCTGCTTCCTTCATCAACCTGTTGGAATGGAATTGGGGTTAGAGGGGGTGCAGAATAGAGGTTTGCATTTTTAACAGATGCCCCAGGAAATTCTTGTTTTTGGAGTTTGAGAACCATCTTTCTAGGTCATCTAAAAGCCTTAGGTGATGGTTTAACTTTTATCACGCAGGCGATATTTTTACTCCTCAGTAAGTTTAACACCACTCCCTTCTAAATAACTCAGACTTCTCTGAGCTTGGGAACATTGGCTGGATGGCCTGCCTTTCTTTTCCACAAATGTCTCTCTTACCTCTTCTGCCCTGAGGCTGTATAACTCATCTGGGCAATTAAAATGCCTTTGGGAAGCGTATTGCTTTGTTCTTAAATTAATATAGCTAGTTCCCCAAGGATGATGGCAGAAATTTAGAATGCTGCTGAGAGGCTCTCTGGGAGTTCTGGAGCTTTAAATGTAAAAGGCAGGTCCACCCTCCCTGCTGCTTGCTGCTGTTGAGATGGGGGGCAGAAGCCTCAACCTTGGCTTGATTCCCCTTAAAGGGCCTGCGCTCCCCCACGCTCGCCAAGTGTGTGCAGCGTTAGCTCTTCTCTAGCAAAGTGTGTGGAGACCTGACTGTGCAGGGCTCCTGGGTTCTCCTGTCAGTGCTCAGCATCCTGCTCACCCACCACTGCTCGCTCTACTGTCACCTGTTTCTCAAGGTTTTCCCAAGTGGCAGGGCAATTTCCAGGCCTGCTGTAGAGTGCTGGCTCTTTAATAAGGCCACCAGTAAGTAGTGTAGCTACACTTCCTGGGTTTGAACCAGCCCTGCCCTTGTTTAGCTGTGTGAAGTTTGTCTCTTGTCCCGTTACTTGATCTCAATGCCAGAGTTTGCTAATCTGCAGAACGGAGGTCATAGCAGTGTCTGCCTCATTGGGTTGTTATGAAGATGAAAGGAGTTAAAACAGTGCCTGGCTCCTGTGAGAACAACATTTGCTGCTATCATGTCGTTGTTGCACCATCGTCATCATTCCCATCCTCACTAGAGAGAGATCACAGTCTAGGCTTCAGCTGCCTGAATTCCCAACCCAGACCTTTGTCTGCTTGCGGAGCCGTCATCCCAGCAGACATTAGACATCTCCATTTGGCTGTCTCCCTGTTGCTCAAGTTCAATAGACGAAGACTGAATCTTTCTCCTCAGACTGGCTCTTCCTCTCGTGTTCCCTGTGTTAGCCAATGATTTCCCTCTGTGTAATGCACCTGCCCAGAAACACAGATTCACTGTGGACTCACCTTTGTCCTTTGTTCCCTGCTCCACCTTGAACTAACCACTAAGTTCTTTCGGTTCTCTAGGCTAAACCTTTCCTAAGTCTTTCTTCTCTTCACCCGTATGGCCTTTGGGACTCCAGTGTCATCTTTTCTGGGAAGCCTTCTCCTGTCCTCTAGAACTGGATCTGATGTCTCCTTTGTGTTCCCACAGCTTTCCACGTGTAACTCATCACCACAGTGTGTACCTCTTGGCAGTCCCATTGGAGAGTGAGCTCTCTGAGGGCAGTGAGCGTCTGTCATTTGCTCGGTAATCAGTGTCTGACAGAGTCTGGTTCTCGGGACAGCCTCATCAGTGCTGGTTAGGTCAATAGATGTGCCACAGTCTTCCTCCTCTCCATGCCTCTGGGTGCCTTGCTGCCCCTGCTTGGAATTTTCTTTCTTCTCTGAGCTGCTTGTTGGCTTCCTGTATTCTTCAGTCCACAGTGCAGTCACCACCTCTGCCCTCCGCTGTGTTCCCATTACATCCCTGTGTGTCCTGACCCTTGCACATGACCACAACATATGATAATGGTTGGTTTTCATTTTTCTTCTCAAGTTGAAGGCAGATCCTGTCTTTCATCTCCATTTTCCTTTTTACACCGAGGTTACTGAGTAAATTTTTCTTATATGAATGAATAAAATGTTGAGTAGATAGATGGTTAGATGGGCAGATAGAAGGAAGAATATTCATAATGTGACATTAATACTGGTTACCTAATGGGACAAATCAGAGCAAGAATATTTAAAATACACAGAATTCGGCCTGTTGTTCCATTTGTAGTCTAACTATGAAGGCATTCCTCTTACTAATATGATGTTACTTCTATCTGCTTGCTTTAAATGCTTTTCTAATAAGAGCACTTGTTATAATGTCCCCTGGAGGAGATTGTTGCATGGTTTTTCTTTGGAAACCTTCCCAAGCATTTGAATATTTGTAAATAAGGAATGTTTGAATATACATCCTCTCACATTTTCTTACTCCTGTTGATTTTCAAGACTCATCGAAGTCAGACCTATTTAATTTAAGTTTCTCCCTCAGTCGAGTGATGAGAATTTGATTCATGACCAAGTTTAAGATAACAACAGCAGGTCACACCCTGGGTTCCTTTATAGGTAAGGTCACCTGAGCATTTCTCTCTGTCTCAGGTCAGCCTCGAGCATGAGGAGCAGAAACTGGAGCTAAAGCGCCAGCTCACAGAGCTGCAGCTCTCCCTGCAGGAGCGCGAGGCCCAGCTGACAGCCCTGCAGGCTGCCCGGGCGGCCCTGGAGAGCCAGCTCCGCCAGGCCAAGACAGAGCTGGAAGAGACGACCGCGGAAGCCGAAGAGGAGATCCAGGCACTCACGGTAAGCCTGGGGCGGCCCCTGCAGCGCTGGCGGCCTCAGCGAGGATGAGTGTGGTGCTAGGATGTCTGCTCACTCTTAGGCATTTCCCAAGAGAAAACAGCCATCTCTTGAGATGTTGAACGGGCATTAAACTGGCTCCCATAGGTTCTCCTTCATTGGAATTAGTGTTTCAGTCATTTGGTATTATAATATCTGAGCTTTCCTTAGCATCTGGAAAAGGTCTTCCTTTATTTATCTTCCCTTTAAAAAAATAGTCATCCTTATTTTTTTCTTTTATTTTTTTTCAATTACAGTTGACATTAAATATTATATTCATTTCAGGTGCATTCATCTGCATTTCAGTTATATTTGGAATTTCAGTTTTAGCTAAAGTCTTTTTACTTGGATCTTCTACTTTGATTTTCAATAATCATTAAAAAATAATAATCTTAACAGTACCATATTTCTATATTTGTTTTGGTTAACTTTATGATCTTTTTTTTTAATTTGTAGATTCTGCTTTATGTCTTATATATTTATCTGATATAATCTGGTATATATTTTAAACTAGTTTCTTTCTTAGAAGTTATTCTCCCTTTGTTGGGTTCGGAGAGCCCATTATCTTAACACATTGGGAACATGATCTGACAGTGCCAGAGTCCTACGGACCAGTCTGGGACACAGGGACTTCAGGATTCTGGGGGTGACATAGTAACATATGTAGAAGATTCTTGTGATGCCTAGATTTTCCAGGTCTTTAAGTTCAAATACCGACTACAATCTGAATTTCCATTGTCTTTACTGCTGATGCCACATGTCCCCAATAATTGTTTGGAAGGAAGTAGTCATGCTATCTTTTTATTCTTTGCCTTGTTTCAAAATGTACTGAAAGCAATTTAGAAAGATACAAAACAGTGAAACAGGATAAATAAGAAAGAAAAGGCAAAGAGTAAATAAGACTATAAAAGGGAAAAATGGAGGCAAGCACGACATGAATATGTAAGAGTGAATGCAAAGAAGGCTTGTACACTTTCTGGAGTTGGGTGGATGGGGGAGGAAGACAGCCAAATAGCTCTTCTTGGCTGCTAAAGGAGACACAAAAAAATCTAACCAGAATTCTATTTAATGCATTGTATGTTGATATTCTGCCCCTGTATGAATACCCGCTCTGAAAGGAAGAGAACTCAGTAATTTAATCCATACTTAATAAGTCCTCATGGTGTGCCTAGGGCTGTGTCTTTAGCCTCTCTCCCCAGGGGATTGGCCTGTCATCCCTCAGGTCCGTTTGCATTGGAGGAGGAAGACACATTATTTTTCTGCTCGGTGGGAATAGGAGGGAGGGCGGTGTCCATGCATCCTCTTCCCTTTGGAAGGGGCGGGTATGAAATAGAGCTTGTGTCACCACTGTTTATCTGTGGGGAAATTAGTCTTTAAATCCTGCTTGCTGCTGGTTGGAATATGCTGTGTCTAATGGCTGCTGGGAGCCTAGCACAGCAGCAAGTCACGATTTAATTTAGTCAGATGAGATCACTGCCTCAGAGCATCTTCTTAGAAAAAAAGAAAAACAGCTTCCCGAGGCCTAGAAACTAGGGCTCTCCCAGTCTCGCAGATGAAGATGCCATGGAAAACGGGGCTTCTTAAAAGTTCTGGCAGGAAACTGCCTTTGGTCAGACAGCTGTTTATAAGCCCACCACGCAGGAACCCAGCTCCATGTCAGCTTGCTTCCATCAGTTTGAGGCCGTGGGTTTTTCCTTTCCGCTTCTTTTGATTACGTCCTATAAACCTGGTTATGGGCCACATGTGGTTGTTGCCTGAATGGCTTTGTTGAATTTGGTCTGAAGAATGTATTTTCCAAGAGAAAGAGAAAATGGTCACAAATGCTGTACTCTGACCCCCTCGCTCTCATTGTTCAAGGCCCAGGTTCAGACCCAGCGAAAGCATCAATCAAATTAAATCAGCCAGATCTAAAATGATCTCCCAGGAGGCTTGTCAGCTTCACAGCAGGCTGTTTTATCAATAAAAGGGAATAGTTAAATGGGCCATTATTGCTTATTTCAAAGAGGCCTCCATCTCCTCGCCTGGGAAGGAGTAGTTACCCCATTTGGCCTCTGCTTCTGGGCCAAATTAGACGGATCGCTGTTAAATTGAAGATCAGTATTGAAGGAGCTTGGCAGGGGCCACTGGGAAGCCAGTGTTGGTCTTCTGCTTTCTTTTTCCTCACTCTCACTTTACCCATCCTGTTAATTGCATTTTCATTGAAATTTACTGGCTGAGATTAAATCAAGGTAGAGTTAAATTTAAGCAAAAATCCATGCTTTCAAGATGCTTCCATGCTTATTGGTAGGAGATAGTATTTTCTGCCTGGACTTGAAATTTAAGACTCCATGTCGTCCTGTCCTGTAAGGAAGAGAATTGGAGTCTGTACGCTTTAGAGCACACAGATATGTGACATGATGTCGGTGTCACCTGAATGGTGCTGTGGGGTAGAGGTGGGGTGTGAGCCCTCCGTACACTTGCAAGGCCCACGAACATGTTTTGCGTCCCTTCCCTCCTGATAGCACTTATGGATTTGGCCAAGAAGCTAAAGCCAGAGACAGTAATGAGAGGAGTCCTCCCAGCATTCTGTGATTATGAAACCCCAAAGTGGTCCTGTGATAAGTTAAAATCGTTAGTCAATGCACGCTCTCATTTTTTCTTCCTCACCCCAATAAATATCAAACCCTGTATTTAATTAGTAAACCATCAGTGTGATAGCCAAGATGTGAAATTGGGGCATGAAAGGTGACAGTCTTGCTTGGTGCCTGCCTTCACAGAAAAAGGGGTGGATGCGTGGAAGCCTGAGTGTTCTAGAATCCTGACCATGGGTCCCAGAAGGTGGTCAGACATCTAAATACTGGTTTCCTTTGCTCAGCTCTGCAGATATTTTCTCTCATCAAGGCTGTGTTTTAATTCTCATATCTTCTTGTAACTTTCCTTAAAATGAATGAAGACGTAAGTACTCTTCAAAGAGAGTGGCTGTCTGTTCTGCAGGCTGCAGCCTGTCCATTCTACCTTATTGCCACCTAACCCCTAGCTCAGTGGTTCTCAAAGTAGGTCTGTGGATGCCTGATGGTGCCCAAGGTCAGACTATTTTCATAGTAATACTAAGATGTCATTTGACATTTTCTATTGGGTTAACACAATGATGGTGCAAAAGCAATGTTAGTGTTATTTAAAAAGAAATAAAATACAAATATTTGAAAAAGATCTCAGTTTTAATTTCTAATATGATAAATATAGATAGATGTAAACCACATAAACAAAAGCTTTTTGGGGTCCTCAATAATTTTTAAGAATACCTATTCCCTGTAGTACCTAATGTCTAATTAACACTCAGTTATTTTATTGAAAGAATCTAAATACATTTTACCTTGTTTATGTATTTCACTATCCTTATAATATACTATTATGCAACCTTTTGCTTTTTTGTATAGTTGGTTTATAACTTACTTCACAAAAACGTAAAACATGTTTCTTGACATTTTTTTTTTACCCAGATCAACCCAATAATTATTAAATTTCTTACAGTATTTCTAGCAGTCACAACAGGATTGTTTCTACATTTGGGGTTTATAGTTTATAGTCAATAATAAATCAAAAGCCATAGTGATGATAATTCATTACATTATCACCTCAAAGAGGATTGCCATTTGATGTGTCAAAATAATCCAAATGCCTCAATGATGGAAAATTTCAAAGAAAATGAAACAGTATTAGTGATTGACATTTCAGACTGCAAGTGGGGCAGTTAAATAAGTTTTTAATGGTGTGGTATTAGAAATTTTGTTATTATTAAGAAGGTGGAATAGGTCATCTATCCCTAAGTCTAGTCCAGGGATCACCGTTTAGGCTTTGAAGGAATTAACTCTACCCTCAGCTTCTTGTTGTTGTCTTTGAGAGATTTCACACCACATAGTCATTTTGAGCAGGGTTAAGCAAGCTATAACCAGTGAGTCAAATTCAGTCTGCCTCCTCTTTCCTGTCAGTAAAGTTTTATTGACACATTTTTTTTTTACATATTGAGTATGGCTGCTCTTGTGTTATGAGGGCAGAGTTGAGTATTTTTTACAGTGACTAAATGGACCTTGAAGCCAAAAACATTTACTATCTGGTCCTTTAAAGAAAAAATGTGCCCACTCTTGCTCTAGAGTTTATTAATCTACTAGAGGCCCGATGCACAAAGATTTGTGCAAAAATGGGCCTTCCTTTCCCTGGCTGTCGGCACCGCCTTCGCTCTGGACCAGAGCTGCCTTTCCGCTCCAGCCTGGATCTGACTTTCTGCTCCAACCCGGAGCTGCCTTTCCGCCTTCCCACGCTGCCCAGAGGCCCAGAGCGGCTGGGTGGTGTAGAACACCTGCGTCATCACCATGGCAACGATGCAAGCATCCCGCCCTGCCCCTGGCTGCTCTGCACATGCATATGCAAATTAACTCACAATCTTTGTTGGGTTAATTTGCATACTCCTTATTGGCTGGTGGGTGTCACGAAGGTATAGTCAATTAGCATACTGCTCTTTTATTAGGTAGATGGGCCTTATTCTTCTTTTAGGAAGAGTCCTCGGTGATCATGAAATGCACTCACAGGGGTCGGATGGTCTTTGGGGCCAGATACTCTGCTTGCTCACAGACGAGATTTCAATAGCAGTGTAGATAGCTACATTTCTACTTTGGGTAAATAGTATTCTTACACATCTATTGGTTGCCTCCCTCATCTGCCAGGGATCAAACCTGAACCTAGGTACATGCCTTGACTGGGATTTGAACCCACGACCCTCCAGTCTATGGGCTGATGTTCTAACTACTGAGAAACCAGCCAACGCTAATTCTTTTCTTTTTTAATTTAAGAGGACTACTTTTGCCTTTGGGCTTTCTGAGCAAAATAAACCATAATATATGTTAGCTCTCAAATCCAAAGGCTGTAAGGATTTGACTCTTCTTTTCCCTTGGCCCCCATGTTCATTAGCAGGTCTTACTGCATTTGCTTCCAAAAGAGATCACAGTCCATTCACTTTTCTTTGTCTTTGACACCATCCTCTCTTCCTTGAATGACAGTGGTTTCCCTGCTTCTTTCTACCTTTGTCCTATTTTGATCTATTCTTCCTGTGGCTTCCACACAATGACAATCATATCATGTAAGTCTGCTTCTTAAAACACCATTGGCTTTCAATTAATTGCAATTTGAATGAAATCCAAACACTTTTCTGGGCCTTCAAATTCTTAGTCCCTGCCTGCCTCTCTACCATTATCTTGAGCCACATTTTCCTTGTCTTTGCTTGAGCCAGGTGATTTTCAAAAATCATTTGGCTACAACTCACCAAAGATACATTTTACCTTGTATTGTAGTAGTGTATTTCACTGAATTTAAGGTACTGAAAATTGGGGTGCATCTTATAATCATAGCTTATATATGATTATATAGTCATGCTATATAATAAAAGGCTAATATGCAAATCAACCAAACAGTTGAACGACCGGTCGCTATGATGTGCACTGACCACCAGATGTCAAATGCAGGAGCTGCCCCCTTGTGGTCAGTGCACTTCCACAGGGGGAGCTCCAACTCAGCCACTGAGCTCCCATGGGGACCGGACCTAAGCCATCGGTTGGACATCCCCCAAGGCCTCCCAGACTGCGAGAGGGTGCAGGGCAGACTGAGGAAGATCCCCCTGCCCCACAAGTGCATGAATTTTGTGCATTGGGCTTCTAGTATATATATAAATATGTCATGGTTTAGTTGATAGCACTTTTTCTTTTTTAATATTACATAAAATTATGATAGTCTTACAACTTGATAACAACTTAAATGGGATGAATTATGCTATCTTAGACAAATTTTCTACAACAGGGCTTACTGTTGTAGAAAAGGGACCATGTGATGTGTTTTATATTCTGTCCTATTTGTTCCATTTCATTGGATAAAACAAACCAGAAAATCCCACTTAGCCTCACCATTGGGGCACAGCTTGAAGTTGAAAAACCTCTGCTGTAGCCACTTGGGTCTTTTTTGTTCATCAAGTGCCTTCTTGCCTCAGGGTTTTGGTACATGCTGTTCCTTTGCCTTTTCCTGTTATTTGCATGGCTGGCCCCTCCTCACCCAGCAGGTTTCGGTTTAAATGTCACCTCTTCAGGGAAGCCTCTGTGACCAGCCATCTAAGTGGGTTCCTTCCTAACCCCTTGTTCCCTTTTTTCTGTTTCCTTTATAGCATTTGCTACGCTTTGTAATCATGCACTTACTTAGGTTCTAGTTCCCCTCACCAGAATGAAGTTGTCGGCCCTACATGCTCTCTATTATCACAGTGTCTGGCATGTAGTATACACTCAAAAAATCCTTGTCAGCTGAACGAAGCAGATCTGCCTCTGTATTTATTTCAAGATCACTATGGGGTTTCTGAATCACAGCAGCTTTTGATTTAAAAAAAAAAAAAAAAAGTTCCTACTTTGTCCTGGCTATTGTCCTGTATGTGTGTCTGTGTGTTTTTTGTCTCTCTTGGGAATAGACTTGGTTGGGGAGGGTTAAGTAGCGAGAAGAGGGAATGGTTAAGGTCGGGGAACAAGACAAATGAAGGAGAGTAAAGACTTCATCCTTTATTAGGTTTTTTTGTCCACTCATTCCTAGGCATTAATGTGAATGTTCAAATATATTTGTAAAGGGTAGGCATGCGTGGTCTAAGTAGTTCATGGTTGTATGTCAACTGTAATTGAAAAATAAATTAAAATTTAAAAAATAGTTAATTGTTATCAACACAGCATCATGTGTTCCTGTAACTTTTGTTTCTGATATTGGGGGTGACTTAAGCAATCCTTTGGAAAACAGATGCCGAGGCTGCTGCATCAGCATTCTTGGCTTTCTAGGCAAATGCTGTTCTCTTTATTTGACCCGTAGTGTGTACAATTGTGTTCCTCCCTATGGAAAATTTATAATCAACTTCTTACCTTTTAGGCACATAGAGATGAAATCCAGCGCAAATTTGATGCCCTTCGTAACAGCTGTACTGTGAGTATTAACCAAAGATGATTAAAATAGCGTAACATTAAATCCAAGAAGAAAAAGAGAACATTTCTTCGTGATACCAGTGACTAATTTTTGATACAAACTCTCAGCTTGAAGCAGTTAATGCTGTCAAACCGATTTGGCATTTCTGAGCCCCAGATAACTTCAGTTTCTCGGGTGTGTGCCTGTTTTAAACATTTAAAAGCATTCTTCATGCTGGAGGGAGGCTAGCTGGAGTGGTCCAAATAGTTCTCACTGCACAACCACCAATAGGTTTCAGTAGCTGCAACAAAAGTCCCAAGCAGCTGCCCCTCCTTTTCCAGGGTGGAAGGTTCCCAGGCTAGCGCAGGCCAGAGATTGTGTAGGGGCAATTATGTTTGCGGAGAGTCTTCTGTAACCTGCTGCCTCTGCAGAGGAAACATCTAGAAATTTTAACTTCCTAAGAGGTAAAATCTGGCTTCCTTCCATGCAAATTTAAAATCTAGGACTCTTTGGAAGATGTTATTTATATTGAGAAAAATAAACCCTATGCACAGATAAGCATCATTCATAGATTATGTAATATGGTCGGGTCAATGGAAATGCAAAGTCTATTTTTGCTGAAAAGGAAGGCCTGAAATAGGCCTCTTTTAGAAGAGAGGGATGTTATCTTTACCCTTGGTTGCACTGCCTTTCTTTTTGGTCCTTTCATTGCTTTATTACCTCTTAGTCAGTCCTAGATGAGCTTGTTTCCATTTGCATTATTCGCATCTGTGAATTTCCAGAATGCGCACCCCCTCCCCGCCCTCATATGTGTTTTATTTTCTTGTAATGAACTCTTTCTTTCCTCCTTACCTATAGTGGGGCATTAAATCCTGATGCTTTCCCCTTTAGTTTAGGTATAAAATGCATACAGTAAAGAATATAAAGTGTAAAAGTTTTACATGCATAGACAATCTACGTTGCCACAACATAGATTAAGATACAGAGCATTTTCAGCTCCCAGAAGGTCCCTCATATTCTCATCAGCATCCTTTTCCCCAAGGGTAACCTCTGTTCTGATCTCTGATACCATAGATCAGTTTTGCCTATTTTTAAAACTCCATTTAAATGAAGGTCTTTTGAGTTTAGCATTTTTTTTTCTTTCTTAAATTGTCTGTGTGGTTCATCCATGTTGTGTCTGTCAAAAATCTGTTATTTTTCATTATGGTGTGGTGCTCCCAATATATGACTAGAGCTGAAGTCAGTTTATCCCTTCTCCTGCGGATGGATATTTGTATTGTTTTTGCTATGGGTAAAGCTGTTAGAGAACATTCTCGTACACGTTCTTTGGTGGCTATAAGCACTTATTTATTTATTTATTTATTTATTTTTATAAGCACTTATTTCTGATGAGCATGTACCCAGGAGCAGAATGGGTAGGTCACACGATGTGCTATTAGTTTGACTCCAGTAGTAGTCACCTGGCAGGTAGATTTTGGTTATTTCCTGGTGCTGATGGCTGGACCAGGGTGGGCCCACCTTAGGAATGTCTGTTGATTTCCTCCATTCTTCCTCCCTTCCACGAAGAATAGACGCATTCTGGGCCTGTCCTCTTTTTTTAGTTTCTTTTTGTCTTGGTTTCTTATTTACACAAGAGTTATTTGCTTATATTACATACATGCTCATAAATGATCACCGAATACAATATAGGTCTTTTTATGGCTGTGGTATTTTTAGATTACTACATTTTCCTAAAATAAACCGGGATATATTTTCAGTATATATATCAGTAATCCTTCATCTGCAGGTTTCCTTTCTTCATTTTTAGTCTTTGGCATAAAAATTAAAATAAAAAATTTAATACTATTATTGAAGTGTCTGTAACTGGCACACAATCCTCTGATGAATTTTCAAGTGTGTGTACACCTATGAAACCAGCACAACACTCAAAATCATGAACATATCCATCATCCTCAAAGTTCCCTTGTGCTCTTTTGTCATCCACTCTCCCCCACATTTTTAAAATTGGAAATTTAGTTTTTAATAGAATATGGCGATATGTAGAATGAATTTGGTTACTTAACTTATGTAACTTGCTTTTTTTTCTGCAACACTGACATGTAACCCTTCCTTTCCTTACCCCCCGGCATTCCGTAGAGAAGCTCTGGGGGCCTCACAGGTGGAAAGAGGGGCCCTACCCACAGCAGTGGCCGCTGAGGGTCCACACCGGCTCTCCTGTGTTAGGCAGACCAGGCTCCAGTTCTGAATTGGCCTGTGGAGAGTCTATGTGGTGTTATCTCTCAAGTCTCTACTTCTTTACCTATAAAATGGAGCTAACACTCTCCTTGATTCCCATACATCATGGATTGTAAGATATAGTTTATTTAATAACTGCTCTTTGAAGCCTGGGCAAGAGAAGAAAGATAGCCGCTTAGTTCCAATATATATCCAAATTACAAAAACCATAAATCTTAGGGAACACTGATTCATAGAATCAGAAATTTGGTAAATAGTACCTATTCATGGGGTTCCTACATGAATTAATGAGATGATGCATCCAAGTGTTTGCATAGGGCCTGGTTCATAGAAAGTGCTAAATTGCTGGTTACTATCATTATTTTATTACTAGAGGTCTGGTGAGTGAATTAATGCACCATTGGGGTCCCTTGGCCTGGCCTGTGGGACCAGGCCAAAACTGGCTCTCCAGCAGTCCCAGATTGTGAAAGGGTGCATTCCAGGATGTGGGAGCCCACCAGTGCACGGTCAGGGCCAGGGAGGGATGCAGGAGGTTGGCCAGCTGGGGAGGGACAGTGGGAGGGCTCCAGGGTGTGTCCAGTCTGTCTCACTCAGTCCCAAATGGCCGGACCCCAGCAGTAAGTTAACCTACTGGTCAGAGCCTTGGAGAGCCGGTGTATGTCATAACAATCTGTTGAGCTTCATTAGCATATTATGCTTTGATTGGTTGAATGGACAACCAGATGACCAGATGCTTAGCATATTAGGCTTTTATTATATAGGATATTGGACTTCTGACATAAAAGTAAATCCTTTGTTTAGAAAAGGGTTCTGCTCCTTAGAAAAGTTTGAAAGCCACTCCTTATGGAACAATATTTGGCAACAATTGTCAATCTCAGTTATTCTTTCACAAGTTCAAAGGCTGCTTTCAAGGCATCTCAGTAAATGTTCCTTTCTCGTTGGTGCAGTTCGAGATCGTCCACTAGAGTGTCTTTATTACTGTTGGGAATTCCTAAATCAATTGATAGAAGCTCCCAGTTAGCAGCTTTTAAAAACCCCACGAACAGTAAGATTTTCAAGCTCTGACCACTTCTATATTTCGAAGAGATATAAAAAAAGGATTTGATTCAAAATATAGATCTTTGAATCCTACCTAAGTCTGTTTTGGAGGGGAGTTGGTGGGCAAACATATGACACAGTTTTAATTATGAATCAATCTGCCAGCTATAAGATTAAAAATAAATAATATGCAAATAGCTGCCTTCAAGAGAAAAACAGGCATTAAAATAGGACTTCAGGCCTGAATCTTTGTAGCCTGGTGCTCATACCTGACTGGTGTCTTCGCCTCCCACATGCTACGGACATTCCGGGTAACGTTCCCCGTGGCGCCCCTCGCTAGGTGGGAGATCTCCGTTAACTTCTGTTTCTTGGAACCAGGAGTTTTGCATGAAAGTCTTGAAAAGCAACAGATAACCCCAAATAGAGATTTTTGTTTTTTTTTCAAAAGAGAATTTTTTTATAGCCTGTTTTCTCTTAGAGCTGCACCAAGATATCTTATCTGCAAGAACAGTACACAACAAAGCTCTGGTGGCCCGTCTCCCTCGTCTTTCTTGCCATTAAGATGGAATCAGGCTTTCAGTTTATCTTCTTTATCCTCTGTCTTTGGAGATAAAAGATTAACAGACTCTAATATAGTATACAGATCATTTCCCCTTGGTGTGGAAAGAATAACCAAAGGCCACAAAGTATACCCAATAATTCTCCTTGTGTATTATCTGGTTCAAAATCACCTATTATTATAAAAGTCTATTATTATACTTTTTTTTTTTAAACCATGGAGACCATTAATTTACTGCTTTGTCTCAAGTCAGTTCAATATCTGCAAACTCAAGTGTGTGTGTGTGTGGTGTGTGTGTGTGTATGTGTGTGGTGTGTGTGTGTGTGTGTGTGTGTGTGTGTGTGGTGTGTGTGTGTGTAACACTTAATACCACAACTCCAGCAACTGGAAACAGAGTCACAAGCTACACATGTTCTGGCTTGGGTAGAAAGAATACGTGAAAAGTCTGAATGAGTTAAAATGCTTGAAAGAGTGCTTGGGTGCTTCCCACAAACACAACCTCCTCCTCTTATCCATATAGAGGCAGTGCCAGGATCTAGAACCAGCAATCATAAACTGTTAAGTAGGAATCAGAGACGTGATCCCTCCACAAACAAACAAAACAACAAAGGACAACAGGGAAATAGAAGGATGCTTCCTCAGCGGGCCCGTTTCAGGTGAAGGGAGAGTAACATCTTGGCAGGTCATTGACATTTCCCAGTGTTTCTTCTTAAGCAGCTTGTAAGTTAATTTTGGGAGAAAGAGAAGAGGTGGCAGAAATTGATTTATATCACACTGCATTTTCTTTTCATAAATTTCAAAAGAAGTGGATATCCAAAGACTTAAATATGTCTTCAGATGGCAAAGAACCTGTTTTGGCAGTGTGCATATTCTTACATGAACAAATTTTCTGTAGTCCCTGCTCCCCAAGAGGCACTATTATAATCTTTACAATGAAACATCATCTTGGTCGTTAATTTTTATCCCTTGTATTTTTTTTAAAAAGAAATATTTTTATTGGTTTCAGAGAGGAAAGGAGAGGGAGAGAGAGCTAGAAACATCAATGATGAGAGAGAATCATTGATCAGCTGCCTCCTGCATTCCCCCTACTGGGGACCAAGCCCACAACCCTGGCATGTGCCCTTGACTGGAATTGAACTTGGGGCCTTTCATTCTACAGGCTGACTTTCTGTCCACTAAGCCAAACCAGCTAGGGCTATCCCTTGTATTTGTACATGGTACATTATGGTGGGATAGTAGGCAAGGAAATTCAAAGCATTAAATCAATAGAAGCGGAAGGGTAGTGAAGATAGTATTTATCTCCATGTCACAGATGGAGAAACCAACCCAGTAAAGTCCAACATTACTAATTTCGGGTTCCTGAATTCATTTTAATGCTTAGCTTCTGGGCCATTTTGTCTCAATTCTGTTTTCCTTTGGGAAAGAGGCAGAAGGAAGCATCATATAGATAGTTAAACTAGAGGCCCAGTGCACGAAACTGGTGCATGGGTAGGGTCCCTAGGCCTGCCCAGCGATCAGGACTGATCAGGTTCCCTACCTCCCCACCGCCTCCTTCCCTCGCTTCCTCAATGACCCCACCGCTGTCACTGGTTGCCAGCCACTTTCCGCGCCACCCCCTGGTGGTCAGCACAAGTCATTGCAAGCAATCAAACTCCCAGTCTCCTGGTTGAACTCCCAAGGGGACACTTTGAATATTAACCTTTTATATATATAGACTAGAGGCCCGATGCAGAAAAATTCATGCAAGAGCAGGCCTTCCTTCCCCCAGTTGCCAGCACCAGCTTCCCTAAGGCACCTGGGACCCAGGCTGGCTTCCCTCTGTCCCTGGCTTCATCAGGAAGGACGTCCAGAATGACGCCTGGTCTAATTAGCATATTATCCTTTTATTATTATAGATATTTGTAGTCTGTTATGAAAATGATCTTAAGGAGTGGGGTTTACTACCTATTGGAAAGAGGCCAGTTGAACTATTAAGTGTTGTTTATTCATTTATCTACTAGGGGCCCAGTGCATAAAGATTCGTGCATGGAAGGTGAGGGGGTGTACTTCAGCCCAACCTGCACCCTCTCCAATCTGGGAGCCCTCTGGGGAGCCCTCTTCAATCCTGGAGTTTCTGTCTGTCATTGCAATCATATCGGTGAATTGTCTGAGACCCCAACCCAGTTTGGTTTGTTGCTCACAGAATAATAGAGGGCTTTTTTTTTTTTCTTTGCTCCATTGTTGGAGATTTCCTAGAAGTTGTAGGATACCTTCCCTTTAATTTTTCCTCGACACTCTGACTTTACTTATGTCTCTCACCTTTGCTTTCCCTCCATTCCCCACCTGCAATAGTAACTTGCTCCAGGCTCACTTTGCTCTGGTGTCTAGGAGAGCCCGCAAGGCGTCTGCCACCAGAACTATGATTCCCAGCATTCTTGGTGCTCTCAGAACTTTGGGCTTCTGCTTCAGGTCCAGGGGCTGCCACCAGAACTATGATTCCCAGAATTCCTGGTGCTTCCCACGCTCTTGGTTTTCGCTTCGGGTCCAGGGCTGCACAAATCAAAAGGACTGCGAACTCCAGTCACCTTACTCCCAGCTCGGGCTGACAGGACTGGACACTCCAGTGTCGTTCCCGGGACCTCGGCCGCACAGTACCAGTGTGCATGCGCACTGGCCACAGGCTCAAAGCGGGCGGGATCCCGGGGATGCCTGCCATGTCGCCCCAACTATGCAGAGGGCAGGTGGGTGTCCCATGCCACCCCCGGCCGCTCAGCGCCTGCATGTGTAGGCCCTGAGCAGCTGGGGAGCATCTCTCCCTGCCCCTGGCCACTAGGCACCTGCACACATGCATGCTGCCCAGAGGCCCACCACCTTTGTTGGGTTAATTTGCATACTCTTTATTGGCTGTTGCATCACGGAGGTATGGCCAATTTACATATTTGTTTATAGATGGTTTGAGGAGCTTTAACCATGTCGCAGAGAGAGTGATACAGGGAACCCTATGAGTCATAGCTGCCTGCTAGGAATGGCAAGCATGCAGTGTTTTCCTATCTCCACTCTCCCATGAAGAAGGAGTCTCAGCTAAGAACCTGACCAGATAACCTTTATTCCCTCGTTTGTATCAATAGCTGACAGTGTACTTCAAACCAGTACGTTAGGAATTAATGTGGCTTCTGATATTAAAATTAAAATTTCTAGACCACTTACTACATTAAAAATCCATCAGCTCAGTTAACAAAATGAAAAGCTGTGCTTTCTGAGCCACATTGAACAAATGTACTTACTTGATGCTCTTTATTTCCATGTGCCCGGGAAGATATTTTTTAAACGCTAATCAGAGGTGGTTAAAATAGGGAATTAGTCATGGAAACAGTGTTAACATTTCATAAAGTAACTCTACTCTTGGTTTGAAAATTGGAAACAATTAATAAGCATAGGCTTAAAGGCATTTCCTTTTAATTTACATCTTTTTGTTACATAAAATTTAATTTGCTGCCTTGCACCTCATTCCAACTATTATAAGAAAATTGGCCTTAAAGTTCTCAAGTATTGTGTGTTAAAGTGGTCTGCAAGTGCTGATAGTGAGCCTCAGCAAAGAATAGGAAAGCTAAAAGCAGTGAAGTTGAAGTCATTTTGCCATTGAGCGGGGAAATAATTTAGCCAAACCCGATTAAATCTCTTCATAAAATGACAATTTCATATACACGCCTTCCCATTTTTCCGATAGTGAACTATATAATAAAAACCATTAAAGTGATACCATACATAGTATAATATTGTATTTTTAGGATTACTCTGAGCTTCCCTGAAGAATATTTTTCCTTTTTGCATGTAATTAAATATGTTGTCTGAGATATTATTAAAATAACTCTAGTGTCCTTTACTCAGTCTTCGATAAGAACTTTATTTTGCTTTATTTTCCTAAGACTATCTCCATGTATAACTATAGTTTCTATAGAAGGTGTCGTGAGCATTTTAGCTTAATTAGCTGGTAGTGAGACCAGTCTTCATGCCTCTTTCCTCAATTTGCATTTATCACATTATATTTTTGTCCATGAACTTTATCTCATTTAAAGGGGCCCCATCCGTACTGCCTTCACTTTTGGTGGATTTGCTTTTGCCATGTTTTCCAGATGAACCCCGAGATGGACTCTCCTCTCACAGCGAGGGCCTTAGTGCCCAGTGGGCGGGCGCAGGAGTTTGGGGCCCACTCTGGGAGTTGGAGAGACAAACTCAGGAGCTGTGTCCTATCTTCAGAAACCCACGGCTCTAGAAGCAATTTCTCAATTAAAATCTACTTGTGTGGTGTGTAACCGATGGCTTTCATCTTTTAGGTAATCACAGACTTGGAGGAGCAGCTAAACCAGCTGACGGAGGACAACGCTGAGCTCAACAACCAAAACTTCTTCTTGTCCAAACAACTCGACGAGGCTTCCGGCGCCAATGATGAGATAGTTCAGCTGCGAAGTGAGGTGGACCATCTCCGCCGCGAGATCTCGGAGAGAGAGATGCAACTCACCAGCCAGAAGCAGGTAAGGACAGTAATGGTGTCAGCGATCCCTGGTCCCCTCAGGTCAGCGTGATGCCTGGTGCATCCCCCCACTCCCCCTCTACAACAGAAACTCTCAGCTTCCAGGGCTGAGCCGGGCCAGGGAAAGGGCTCTCATTATAACCATGTCTGTGTTTTGAAGGCTTGAGGGTTTTAAAAATGGTTTCTAAAAGTGCGTAGTTCTTCTTCGGTTTGATTATTTTTTTTTAATATATTTTATTGATTTTGTACAGAGAGGAATGGAGAGAGATAGAGAGTTAGAAACATCGATGAGAGAGAGTCATCGATCAGCTGCCTCTTCACACCCCCTACTGGGGATATGCCCACAACCAAGGTACATGCCCTTGACCGGAATCGAACCCGGGACCCTTCAGTCCCCAAGCCGATGCTCTATCCATTTAGCCAAACCAGTCTCGGCTCGGTTTGATTTTTTAAAATTAAAACTAGCTCTGGCCAGGTAGTTCAGTTGGTTAAAGCATTATCTGGAGGTTACGTGTTCGATCCTTGGTCAGGCACATACAAGAATTGACCAATCAATGCATATATAAGTGGAACAATAGATTGATGCCCCCCCCCCCTTTCTCCTTTCCCTTTTCCTCACTCTAAAATCAATCAATAAAAAGATAAAAATTAAAGATAATAAAATACCACTGCTCCAGGAGGCTAATGTGATCCTTTGCAGTCTCTCCCCCTGGCCTTGCTTTGGTTTCTGCCGAGAAGATGGTAGCAGAAATGGCCCTTCATCAATTCTTGTCCAGTCCCCTTGATCGGTAGAAGAAAAAGATAGACTGTGTTTCAGGCTGTAGTGAGAAAGGTGTGCTTTTCTGAAACTGACCCAACAAAGGAACATCCAGGAAACCCTCCCTTGGTACTGTTTGCAGACGATGGAGGCTCTGAAGACCACCTGCACGATGCTGGAAGAGCAGGTCATGGACCTGGAGGCCCTGAACGATGAGCTGCTGGAAAAGGAGCGGCAGTGGGAAGCGTGGAGGAGTGTCCTCGGGGACGAGAAGTCCCAGTTTGAGTGTCGGGTCCGAGAGTTGCAGAGGATGCTGGACACTGAGAAACAGAGCAGGTGAGTGTTTCTGTTTGTAGAGTGCCGGTGACAGGGGGCCACAGCAGGACCACCTGAGAGTGCTGAACAGGTGACCAGTTGTCCCAGCTTTCCCAGGACTGAGGAGTTTCTGTGACAAAACTTTCAGCGCTGAAGCTATGAGACCTTTGGGCAGATCAGGATGGGCTGGTCACCCTAGTTGTCACTATGGTCAGTGGCACCTGGATTCTTGGCATTTGTTGTTGTCTGTATACTCTGTGGAGGACCCGGGAGCCAGAGCAGGACAAATGTGTCAGTGCTTTCTTTGCAGAAACTCTTTCCTCAGATTTCCTACCATGGTGGCCTTGTAGCAAGACCATCACCATTTAAAAAATACATATTTTTTTATTGGTTTGAGAGAGAGAGAGAAAGAGAGAGACAGAGACAGAGACAGAGACACAGAGAGAGAACAATTGATGATAAGATGCCTGCAACCGAGGCATGTGCCCTGGACCTCCTGGTTCATAGGTCAATGCTCAACCACTGAGCCACGCCAGCCATCACTATTTTAATCCTGGTTGTGAATAATGCTAGTCTCCCTCTATCCACCCTGTGATTTCTCAGCCTTGGCCCTATTCTCAATGTGGGCTGGTAACCCTTTGCCGTGGAAGCTGCCGTGTGCAGTCTGATGTTGAGCATCCTCCCTTATCTGTACCCACGTGATGTCCCTTCTCAAGTTGTGACAACAAACATGTCTCCAGACATTGTCCAGTGACCCCTGAGGGTGCAAAGATCATCCCCAGTTGAGAGCAACTGCTTTACAAGGATAGTTTTCTTTTCTTTTTCTTTCTTCAGAGGAAATAAGTAGTAAGTCCAGGCAGTCTTCTTCCTCTGTTTTCTCACCTTTGTCCCCCCAGCACAGAATGCCCTGCCAGGCCACGCATGCAGCCTGTGTACTGCATAGCTCGAGGCATGCCGTTCACATTGAGACATCCCCAATTGGCAAATTTGTTAAAACAGTCTCACCACTCACGACAGGAAAGTTTTGCTCTAACCAAATTGCTATATTACAGCAGTTTGCCAACAGACGGGAATAGAGTCTTTTTCCAGTTTGCACCAAGGTATCACATGGGCTAGAGCTAGCCCCATGACTTCCTGTCTGCATAGCTAAATCGTATTTATCCTTTATAACCTCCCTAATATCACTTCCTCCAACACTCACCTTCCTGTGATGCTCCTTAAGCAAGACAACTGTACATAGGAACATCTGTCATTTAGTCGGACTCATTTTGGTATTTTTTTTATGTTTATTTGACCATAAGAGACTCAACTAAATGTGTTGATGTTACATATAGTCTATGCTAAGTTAAACTAGAGAAGATTAGAAGCTAGAGATTAAATTTCAAGAGAAATATTCCATTTTTTGCACATCTTCCCACTCAGGGTATTTGCTGATTATGAGGGGCTGCTGGTTTGTCCAAACTCTTGGGCCCTGATTCCTCAGGTATGTTCTGGTTGCACTCACACAGACATCTCCCCCGGCCCTCAAGTCCAGCTCCCACCCTCGCTGTTTCTAGAGTTCTTCAGAAACAATTTTGGAGGTTGGAGTCTGGCTTCAGCAGTAGGAAAGACACAGCCACACATGGGAGGTGTAGTTATGGAATATGCTTAGGTAGGTATTTCATCTATATTTTTAGGGGGCAAGTATAACCCTCCCCCCAATTTGGTATTATGTGGGATACTGAGATGAACAAAGTCTAATTCTTAATTTTTGTCTTCAAGAGGCTAAGGCTAAGAGTCTAATGGAGGAGATAACCTATGCATTCAAATGTTTATCACCAAAAATAGAGAGTGGGGTATGTCAGGGAAAATGCATTTGTGCTTTGGATGCAGAGCAAGCAAGGAGAGGTTACTTCTGAGAGCAGAAGTTGGGAGGGATTTTCTGGAGGACACGGCCCTGAGTTTATCTTTGAAGACTGAGGCGGGTTTGGGTTCGTGGAGCAGGGAAGGGAGCATTGCCCATGGAGGAGCTTGCTATACGCCCAGATGTGGAAGATGTAAAACCTAAGACTACATGGGAAGGGAAGTGACTTTTCCAGTTTATTTCTAGTTTTTCTTTTCTCTAACCTTATTTACAGATACATTCACCAGATTCAAGTTTCAGTTTCTGATGAGCACACAAAACACCCAGCATCTTGCGAATACATTAAGGAGAGGAAATGTCTGCTTAAATGGGGTCTCCCATGATCCTCTGCACACGGTGGTCCTTCATCAGGACCTCATTCTGTTTCTTCTCCCACTGGAGGGTGTGGCAGTGTTGACACATCCCATCAGCCCAGTTGCATTGGGCAGCATGCCCTTTCCTGTACAGCCTTTCCAAGAGACTCCTAACAGGAACTTTACTTTTTAAGAGTATTTTTACCCAAGGCCTGAAGTGGGTCAAACCTCCGCTCTGTAATAAGTCAGGAAGCAAGGCATAGTTTGGATCAGGATAGGGCATCTGTCCAGCTCGCAGCCTGTTAGGTTGCTTATCAGGACGAAGGATGGGCCAGCCTCCTTTCTCCAGACTGATGACGACAGCGCTTCTGAGAGAGGGCCTGTGTTTCTCCGGCAGGGCGAGAGCTGATCAGCGGATCACTGAGTCGCGCCAGGTGGTCGAGCTGGCTGTGAAGGAGCACAAGGCCGAGATTCTCGCTCTACAGCAGGCTCTCAAAGAGCAGAAGCTGAAAGCCGAGAGCCTCTCCGACAAGGTCGGTGTCCATCCCTCTGCCTTTTAGGAAAACATCCTCATTTCCTTCTCTTCGATGGCATGGTTAACAAAAATTCAAATCCAACCTATGGTCAGCATATTCCATAAACAGGTATTTACTCATTCCAGGGAAGTCTCACAGGTATGTGTCACCGTGGGACATCCTCGGTTGGCAGTCGTGTGGATCTGGGGCATCACAGCCCCTCAGTGATTTCTTAGCATCTCCTTGTCTGGGCCCCCGAGTCCAACTTTTGGTTGGGACATACAACTGTCGTTTTCTGGCACTTGATTTCTAGAAGGCTTTATGGACTTAATGTTATATATACAAAGTGGTATACCAGTGTTTTAGAGGCTTTTATCTAAGATCCTTGAAAGAGATTTAGAATAGATATTTCAGTGTTATAGATAACAAAAGTGAAGATCAGAGAAATTTCATATATACCTCACAGATACATTTTCACACCCATGTACAGTCATCTGAATTTTGTATAACTCTTTGTTATTTCATAACTAGAGGCTCGGTGTATGAAATTCGTGCATGGGGGTGGGTGTCCCTCAGCCCAGCCTGCACCCTCTCCAATCTGGGACCCCAAGAGGGATGTCCGACTGCCTGTTTAGTGGGATCCAGTGGGATCGAGCCTAAATGGGCAGTCGGACATCCCTCTCACAATACGGGACTTCTAGCTCCTAACCACTTGCCTACCTGCCTGCCTGATCACCCCTAACCACTCCCCTGCCAGCCTGATTGACGCTTAACTGCTCCCCTGCCGGCCCGATTGCCTCCAACTACCCACCCTTGCCAGCCTGGTCTCACCTAACTGCCCTCCCCTTCAGGCCAGGTCATCCCCAACTGCCCTCCCCTGCAGGCCAGGTTATCCCAACTGCCCTCCCCTGCAGGCCTGGTCATCCCCAACTGCCCTCTCCTGCAGGCCTGGTACCCCCCCTCTCATCTGCCTTTCCCTGCAGGCCTGGTCACCCCCAACTGCCCTCCCCTGCAGGCCTGGTCCCTCCCAACTGCCTTCCCCTGCCAGCCATCTTGTGACCACATGGGGTCAGCCATCTATGTGTTGGGAATGAAGTTCAATTTGCATATTACTATTTTATTAGATAAGATTACAGAAGGAATTATTTGGGGTCATTATGGAAGATATAAAAACCACAGAAAATAAAGGAAAAAGTGACTGATCATACGTCACCACTATTGTATTGATAAAGCTATTTGTAGTCTTTTCTTTGCATGACATGTTGATGTGTGCACACAAACATTTACAAATTTAGGTTCTTACTATAGAAATAGTTTGCAGCTTTTTAAGACATCATATATTAGGGACTTCCCTTGATTTATTGAATATTTTTTGAACATGTAGTTCTAAAAAACAAATTACATCATTCCACTCGTGTTGGAAATTTGAGCTTCTTCCAATTTTTTTTTTGTTATTTTAAATAATAGTGATGAACATAGATCTTTATGACACCATGATTATTTTCTTACCAGAATTTTATAGAAATACAATGATTAAATTCAAGGCTAGAGCTTGCCTCTCAGGAATGTTCCCGAGTTCCTTGATACTGGCTTTACTATTTTTTTTTAACTGTGATGAAAATAAATACATTATTTAAAGATAAGTGAATCCTTTTGTGTTTAATATGAAGAAAGAAAAAAAATTTTTTTTTTCTATTTGACTATTCTCAAAATATTCTAGAACAAAGTTCTACCCAGCCTTTAAGACACCAGGCATCCTGAGACCATCTTTTCTCGATGACCAGGGATTCAGCATGAATTTCTCTACTTTGTACCTCTTATCAAAATTAACATCTAACCAAGCAGCCTCATTCTTTGTGTGTGTCTAGCTACGGTCACTCCCTGCCTTTGTGATTTGATGTGATATCCTTGAGAGAACATGTCTGTCCTTTTACCCCCAAAGCCCCTGATAGTATCTTGGGCAAGAAGTAGGTAACTTGGGCATATGACTATTATTTCGTTCACCACAGTACGTCAGATAAATAAGTTCTTCAGCGGCCGTTCTCTTAGAACTTGTCATAGCTGTACAAGTGATCTGTACATCCCTTACAGATCACTCTGGTGCTCACACAAAGGGCCTCCACAGGCTTATTATCTCCACCATGGACTTTTGTGGTAAACTTCTAAAACATAGTGTTTTCTGACCTTCAGAACTTGGTTATTCTGTACATGTGAAGGTTTGTGGGTATTTGCAAAAGTCATTAGCATCCAACATTCCTAAATGTGGTTTCATGGCCACTTCCCCACTGTCCAGCTCAGTGACCTGGAGAAGAAGCACGCCATGCTTGAAATGAACGCCCGGAGTTTGCAGCAGAAACTGGAGACCGAGCGTGAGCTCAAGCAGCGGCTGCTGGAGGAGGTGAGTGGGAACTGGCACACGGGGCCAGGCGGGCTTTCAGAAGTGAACAGTTGCTGCGCTCCAGTGGTCGGGTCCAAGTTAGACGTTTGGATTTTGCAATTGGCATTTTCGAGGAAGAGTGAAGTGGTCATGCAGTACTTCCTTGAAGAAGGGTCATGAAGGCCAGAGGGCCTCTGACATTTGCGCCCTCCCACACAGTGCTTACTAGAGTGTGGACCCCATGGGTATGCGCCCAGTGGCAGTTTATTAAGTATGTGAATGAATGAAAATTGCATTAAATTGTTCTTAATATCCAAAGTCTGCTAAGTTTTCAGGTTGGTAGAACATCCTTGCAAATCCGCGGTGTGCACGGGCAGAGACTTGATTATGTTGAGCACCAAGTTTCATGAGACTTGAACATTCAGTTAATTCAATTTAAAAAAATTATGCCCTGCTTTTGAGACACAAAATGAAAAGCTCCAGTATCTCTTAAACCCGTCCCTTCTGCTATTTCCTGAACTTTGTAGCAGAAATCTGAACATCGCTAATTAAAATGGTAACTACTTCCCACTCCCAAGCAAAGGCCTCTGTGTTGAATCACTAATGATTTCGCTTTGTTCATTAGAATGGACCAACCAAGACAGACACACTGTATAAAATACCTACCAAGAAGCTGGACTTCCGGAGTGTTCTCTTTAACCCATAGTGAGCTTAACCACTTGGATTAACCAGAGTTGCCTGTCTGCTTAATTGAGGTTTTATTATATGGTACCCATAGCTGCCAAAGGGCTCTCCTGGAAGAAATAATAGTGCTGTGCTATTAAGTTTGAAAAAATATGGTGAAAATTGTGCAGGCAAATATGGAATGTCTGATAGAATAATACTTTAAAAAACATGTGTGGGAGTTTGGGGAAGATCAGGAGACAGAAGTGGTGATAGTTGCACAACAATGTGGATGTATTTAGTGCTATTGACCGGCACACTTAAAAATGGTTAAAACGTTACATTTTATGTGCTATATATTTTGCCACATGAAATATTTAAATAAACTTAATTATATAGAGAAGTTTACTAAAGGCAGCACTAAGAACACTCCAATAGAAATTTAAAAGTGTACTTGTGCCTGGCCTGGGTGGTTCAGTGGTTGAGTGTCAACCTATGAACCAGGAAGTTCTGGTTCAGTCCTCAGTCAGGGCATGTGCCTGGATTGCAAGTTCCATCCCTAGTGTGGGGCGTGCAGATCAATCAGTGATTCTCTCTCATCATTGATGTTTCTATCTCTTTATTCCTCTCCCTTCCTCCTTGAAATCAATAAAAATATATTTTAAAAACATACTTAAAATATTAAAAAAAAAAAAAAAATAGAAGCCTACTTGGTGGTCAAATAGAGAACTGTGGTCTTTTATCAGGAATGAATAGGCAGTGTCCCCACTTTAGAAAGAACAGAGATAATCAGTGATGTCGTCTGTCCTATTTTCCTTCCAAAGAAGGAGAGTTGGCCCTGACAGCTCAGTGCTTTGGTCCAAGGTTACATGGTGAGTCAGTGACAATGCTCGGAATAGAATGCTGGAATCCAGATTCAGTCCCCTCACTCTCACTTCTAAACCACATGAGAACATTTCCAGTTCCCCAGTCTGCACTCCCAGACATCTGGCTGACACTGAGTTTGAGGCAAATTTCACTGACAGTTGAAACCATTATGAAACATAGAATGATCTTTATTGTCCAAAATGGGGCTCAGCTCCTTGGCTGTGGTATGCACCCTGCAGGCATGTGACAGAGGGCTTAACCCAGGTATCCTCATCCTAAACAGAGGCTTGTCAATGCGGCCAGCATCAGAGTCTCGGAGCTGGACGGAATTTTTATGTGTCTTTTAGCCCCGATTCTCAGCACTTGCACCACTGTTCCCAGACTTTACTGGTGGCTCTTTCTCCCAATTCTTTCCTCCTGGGCCCTAAATGGCCTCAGAAGCTTTTTCAACATGACACTTCACAGCCACTGTTAGTCCATTAGAAGGAATGCCAGAGATGGAAGTCCATTTGCTAATCCTGATGAAATTAATTTCCATCCAAGTTAGAAAATCCCTTCCCAACATTCCTCACACGTGGGTCACGGCCTAAATACAGTGACTCAGGACATCCCAACCCTTTTCTCAACAACTTGGATTCTCACAGAGTCTTTCTTATGTTGAGCTAACACTTATAACTTCCACACACTGGTTCTATTAGGTTGAAACATTTCCAAATAGAATGTAGTCTGATATTCCCAATTGAAATAGCAGATTAATATTGATTACTTGGTTATTAAGCAGAATAGCTGATGTTTAATTAGCACTTCCTATGCGCCAGGTGCCTTTCTGTGACAGTTCTGTAAGGTACCACTGATGCTCTCTACGTGGTCTAAGCTGCTCCCACTCCAGATTCCCCTCGACTTCTCTAAATGGCACATTTCAAGTTTGCAGTTTTCTTTTCTGGTGGATGATCTTTCCAGAGAGTTCCTAGGAGTCTGTGGTCTGGAAGCACAGATACGGTGGGGCACCTCCACCTTCCTTCGAACTCTGTGACCTCTGCCCACGCCCTGGGTTCCCATGGCTCTATCATGCCACTGACACCATTGGCCTGTGCAGTCACCGTCTGCCCTCCCACAAGTGGGTTGTTTGTTGACATCTTTGTGTTTGTATTTATTCAGTTGACGTTTTTAAAAACACCACCCTATTGAACTTTCTCTTGCTAGTCTTCTTCCATCCTTTCAGCCACCAGGGTTGTTACAGGCTCTGGTTTCTGTCATCTCGACCCCTCCTGCTTCTTCCCAGTCTCATGTCACCTCACACATTGTGGGACAGATCTAAGCACATAGCTAAAGCTTCCTTTCAGTCTAACACTGGCCAGGAATAGCCTCCACTCGCCTCTCTGGGAAGCAGGTAAATGGTTTTGAAAAACATTTTATTGATTACATATGTCATTCTTACTTGTTTTTTATTATGGTGACTTAGCAGCCCATTTCTTGGAAAGCTAAGGAACGGTTGTTGTGTTTATTCTAGAAAAAAACCTTGGGCCTGGCTGTCACCAAACACACTCTTGTTCCCAGCATTCGCTTCTCCGCTTCCTGCCTAGTAATTAATGTTGTTCTAAAATAGTGGGAAGAAACTTAAGAGGGTAATTTACAGAAGAAATCACTCCTGCTGTGAGGGATGGGTAGCTCCCTTGAATAGGTTATCTTAGCTGTTCTTTTTCATTTTCTTTTTTTAAGTATTTTAGGGAGTTCTATGGTTCGAATCAGAAATTCCATGCTGGATCACAGACTAGGTGATGTCTGGTTAATGACAGTATCTCTTGACTTTGGGGGACTGAGAAGGGAGAGGCTGGCAGAGTAGGTGGGGCAAGAAAGAGCTCTGAGCTGGATGGAGGGAAGAAAGGACAGAGGAGATAGAGAACATTGAACTCATTAAGCACCTGCTGTGTGTCCCCCAGTGAGGGCAGGGGATATACCCATGTTTAGATGAAGAAACTTAAGTTCCGAGAGGCAATATGAGCTCCCCTATGTCATATGACACACTTCCTCTCCTTTGCTGTGATGCCTCAAGGAATTTAGGAACCTTGATAGAGGAGGGCAGAGGAACAGGTGGAGGGGAGTGAAGTGAGACAGAGAAGGTCAGCGGTAGCTCTTGGCCCGCTGGGTCCGAGAGCACGGACATTGGCCAATGTCTGCGGGAAAGCCCCATGGTGAAATTAATTTCTTCATTAGCTCTCTGTCCTCAAGTCTGCAGAGGGTGTGGGCCACTGGAAGGGCTCTTTTGGGTCACAGCAAGTGTGGTCAGCCTGTATCCCAAGGGCTGGAGGAAATCAGGCAGGGTCTTGTCAGGATAGCTGTACTGCTTTTTACAAACAGGCGTTTTAGGAAAGAGAGCCATAAAACCAGGCCCTTTATAGCCTGCCCTATTTTTTTGTTGATTTTCCATTACAAAGTTTGGAG
Source organism: Pipistrellus hanaki (assembly GCF_964339955.1). Taxonomy (NCBI): domain Eukaryota; kingdom Metazoa; phylum Chordata; class Mammalia; order Chiroptera; family Vespertilionidae; genus Pipistrellus; species Pipistrellus hanaki. The sequence goes on along the minus strand of NC_140521.1, from coordinate 21,658,345 downwards.
AGGTTTCTAGCACAGAACTACATTTCCGATAGCCTAAATTGAAAACTCTCTGGGTTTTACCAACACTTGTGCTGAATCTGGGCTCTTCCTCTTTCCACACAATGGAAGTATTTCCTACAGTTCTGGCGACTGTGTGCTCTTCGGGGTCCCTCAGCTTGATGAGGTCTCTCAGAAGTGATGTGATTCCCCTTGTATAGGCCTCACGGCCTGGCCAAAGTGATTTTTCCTAACAGCAATTGAGGCTTTAAAACCCAACAATAAGGACAAATTGGAACTTGGTTGTCAAGGCACAAAGTCACCCAGCCTTAGGTGGCTCACACTCTTAAATGCCGAGTAGCCTTCATTGCAGCTCTGACTGGGGAGCCCGACCCACCCGCCTGGACCTCCAGTTACAGGGGCACCGGCGACCTGCTGGCCGTCAGAGGTTTCTGTGCAGTTTCCTTTTGACCTGGGCAGCATCGCTTTGGGAAAGGAGACGGTTGTTGATGCTGGAGTGAGATGATTTCAGAAGCTGCACTCTTGGTGGCAGGCCTGAAATGAGCGGTAATAGGGACAGTGTGAAACACATGCTGTGAGTGGAATGAGCCCTTCTCTGGCCTTTCTTCCCACCAGCAAGCCAAATTACAGCAGCAGATGGACCTGCAGAAGAATCACATTTTCCGTCTGACTCAAGGGTTGCAAGAAGCTCTAGATCGGGCTGATCTGCTGAAGACTGAGAGGAGTGATCTGGAATATCAGCTGGAAAACATTCAGGTGAGACCTGCAAAGGGATTTACTTAAAAGTTGTCTGCGGAGCCAAAGCCTGGTGGCTGAGGGCCAGCTGGTGAAATGGTCAGTATCTTTATGTGGTGCATGTTGTGTATTTCCCCCAGTATTTCATTACGAACATTTCCAAATATTCAGAGAAGTTGGAAAACTTCTATCAATATAATGATTACCTCTGAGATTCTAGTATTAACCACTTGCTACTTTAAAAAAATATATTTTATTGATTTTTCACAGAGAGGAAGAGAGAGGGATAGAGAGTTAGAAACATCGATGAGAGAGAATCATTGATCAGCTGCTTCTTGCACACCCACCACAGGGGATATGCCCGCAACCAAGGTACACGCCCCTGACTGGAATTGAACCTGGACCTTTCAGTCCGCAGGCCAACACTCTATCCACTGAGCCAAACCGGTTTCAGCAACCAGTTGCTATTTTTACTTTTGCACATGTTTATCCATCCATCAGTCTACCTCCCCTCACCCCCAACACACACACCTTTTTGGCTATAAGAATAGGACTGAGTATTCAATATTGACTGAGTGTGTTTGTGTTGAATTTTCATATGCTAATATCCTAGACTGTATTTTTCATTTTCTTAAAGTATCAAATTTAAAAGCATTACAGGCAGTCCTCGGGTTACGTCGGGCTTGACGCACATACATCGCTATCTCCCATTTATTTGTTAAAAAGAAAGTTCCATCATTTCAACATATGTACATATGTGCTTAATGTTTTTTTATTATTTACTGTATTTACCACAAGTAAAGGTCAGGAATTGTTATCTTTCTTTTAATTTTTGTTTACTGTTTCACTTCATTACTGCTGTGTTTGTGCTCCATCTGAGTGACGTAGGTGCTTACATAGATGGGTTCTGACTTATGGCGAAAGTTGCGTTACCTCGCGCTGTGGGAAAGGATCTCCGACGTAACCCGAGGACCTACTGTACTTCTTTCTGGATCTGAGGTTGCTTTTGTTTTGATAATTTCAGGTTCTCTATTCTCATGAAAAAGTGAAAATGGAGGGCACTATTTCTCAACAAACCAAACTTATTGATTTTCTGCAAGCCAAAATGGACCAACCTGCTAAAAAGAAAAAGGTGGGTCATCGTTGTTTGAAAGGGGGGATTTGACAGTTTGCTTGACCATAATGATGATTCAGGGAAAACTATGGTGATAGAGAACCCAGGGAACATTGAAGAAAACAAAATGTACATTTTGTTATTTTATTTTGGGCTGAAATGTAGGTTTTGAGATAATCAGAATAGCCCTCAAAGAGAGGATATCATTGTCAATTCTGTACTTTATGTTCATGGCCTTTTAGATTGTATGCCTGTCTCTGTTAAGGGAGTAACTTTTTTTAAACCTAAGAGACTGGGAAGATAGCAGAGAAAGGTTTATACATGGGTCACCATACAGGTCTCCAAAGGGGGTCTCTGCTCATGGGAATGGGACTCAGAGGGATTAGCAGGTCATGGGTATGGACTTCAGAGAGCTTACAGGCCACGTGGATGGGCCTCCAGAAAAGGCTAGGAAGCACCTGGCCCAGTCGTTGTGATTGGCTCACGAAGAGCCTGGGACCCAGAGAGCTGAAGTAACCAGTTCAAAGTGCCTGACCGGACGGTTGCACCCTCCACCAAGGACTGCTCCATCCTTTTGAAGTTGTCCAGACAAGTTAAAAATTAGCCAAAAAATCTTCCCAAATAAGCAGCTATGGGCAGGGTTTCATATAATAAAGATGAACACTGGAAGATTTTTTCCTAGTTAGTTTCAGACAGGGAAGAAAGGACACACACCGAGAGAAACATTGATGTGAGAGAGAGAACATCAATTGGTTACTCTGGATGCATCCCAACAGGGATGAACCTGCAACCTAGCTATGTGCCTTGACCGGGAATTGAACCTGTGACCTTTTGATGCATGAGAGATGCTCCAACCAACAGGGTGGATTTTTTTTTTTTTTTTTTAAATAAGCCAGCACATGCTTTTCTGAACCACTGAAGGCCTCCTTTGAGGTTTGGCCAAGTGTTCTCAGTTTGCAAAGGTCTCTAAGGAATTCCATTTCCTTCCGGAGTAGCAGAGGCAGGGCTTTCACAGAAAAGGCCTCTGATGACTGGGAATACTGAGGCTTGAAGGGGTGCGCAGTCTCCATGAGCCTGGTGCTGCCTTTGCAGTAAGGATAAGAGCAGCATTCACAAGCAGCCTCCTGAGTGGTGGCTGCAGGGGAAGGAGTTGCTTGCACACTCTGTGACTGTGTTTGTTATGCTTATGATATTTAATCTTTTTTATTTTAGCCATGGACTGTAATCTGATTATGTTACTTGATGTAGTTAGGGTGTTTCCGTTTTTTTGTTTTTATTTTGTCTCATTATTATATGGTTTCCTTTTTTTTTTTTTTTTTTCCTTCTATGTACAACACGTCTCCACTTGCATTTTTTTTGAGTAATCCCCTAATTCTGACATAATTTTAGCATTCCATTTTTTGTTGCTTCTGTTTTTTATAACACTCTTCTCTGTGTCTTGTAACTAAGCATCATGAGACAAATTCAAGGCAAGAGTGATTTCTGAACCATCTCTCCTGACTCCATCCTCCATTTCCATTTTTTGAGGGTAAAGAATCAGGAAATGGCTCTCCTCCTGGGGAATGCTTAAGGAAGAGGTGG